>NC_091289.1:128046059-128658872 GCF_032444005.1 Ranitomeya imitator
CCATTAAGCACTTATTCTCCTGCTGTGTACGGAAATTAAGCAGGCATGTCTATTTTATTACAGCAGGCATCCCATTTCTTCTGTGTCTTTAGCATATGAGCCAAAGTTTTAATGCAATTTCATAGGAGAGCAATCATGACTGTTCAATAGAAGCAATAAATGAACAGTTTAACCATGTTTTCTTTACATTTCCTGATTCGAAATGCAAAATAAATTAAATAACTTGACAGCTGAAAGTGTTCTCTCTGTAAAGTTTAAAATGGGTTCAGTGATAATAATGCCATTAAATTCTTGTTTTCTGAGAAGTTATGATAAATGTTGTATTTGCTTCAGAATAAACAACCTCTGCTGCATAGTTTAAAGCACCAGCAGAGGTTGTCACAAACACACCCCCTGTCATGATTCCACCACTTATGGTCTCCTATGAATGCTGTGAATGACAGCTGTGCCAACCTATGGGATAGAGGGCTTGCAGAGTTGTCAGCCATTAGGATTGTGAGTGACAGCTCTGCCGCCCAATCTGAGGCAGAGGTGGGAGTATTGTGAATTACAGCTCATCTGTCCTATCTGGCTGGGTCTGTGGGATCTTCATAAGGTATCATCCATTCCGGGTGATTAAAAGGCTATTTAGCATGCTGATCATTGTCAATTGTAGATTTGCTCAAGTGGTGTGTGTGTGCATGTTTGCACTGTGCTCTAAGTTGTATTCTGATTTCGGTGTAAACCTTACTTTTTCCTTTGACCATCCAATTGACTTACAGCTTTGTCTTGATCTGCTATATTCTTGAACTTGGACTGTTATCTAACTATGCTTTTGTTTTTTCCCTTTGTCTATTACAAGTCCTCTTGGTAGTGACCCCAGACCTCTCGACTATCCTGGATCACGGTTAGTCCGTGAGTAGTGACTAGCGTCACATTGAGTAGCGACTAGCGTCACATTACAATTGGGCCAAATACATTTCTTTTCTTTCACCCACCAGTATGGAACGAATTTGCACACTTTGTGATCAGGTGATGAATCTGACCAAGATGGCTCAGGATCTGGTCAGGGAGCCCCAGAAAATAAAAGCATCACAGACTCAGCTGCAGGGTCAGCTTTCCCGTGCAATGGGTGCTACTCAGAACCCTCTGCTGCCGGCAGTAGCAATCATGGCTGTACAGTCTGATGCACAATTGTTCTCTCCTGAACCAGCATTTGCTCTCCCTGATAAATTTTCAGGGAAGAAAAATCTGTTCAGGGTGTTTAGGGAGAGCTGTAGGTTAATTTTACCCTGTGAATCTTCTGGAGATGAGTCACAGTGGGTGGGAATAATCATGTCACTACTATGAGGCGGCCCTCAGACTTGGGCATTCTCTTTATCCCCACAAGCCTCACAATGGTCTTTGATTAATGCCTTTTTTGACTTGATAGGGTTAATATATGTCAAACCTGACAGGATCCAGGTCGCAGAGGCAAAGATTATGACTTTGACTCAGGTGAGCTGCACTGCGGAGGATTACTGAACCGAGTTCCAGCAATGATCTATGAAATTGCTGTGGAATGATGCAGCTCTCAGGTGCCAGTTCCGCAGAGGCCTTGTAGATGCTTTCAAGGATGTTCTAGTTATCTATACTTCACCTTGTTCCTTAAAGGAGGCCATGGCCCAGGCTATTTGGTATTGCAGATTTCGGGAGAGGTGTGATGAGTGACAAGGGGGCTCAGTCATTTCCCTGAACCTGTCCATTTATATGATGCAGAACTGATGGAACTTGGAGCTGCCAGCTCTCGGGTCGTTGAGAGCAGGCATTGGCGCAATTCTGGACTATGCTTTTACCATGACTGCGGGCATTTTCTTTAGGACTGCATGATAAAAAAAACATGCAAGCTGGCAGGAAGCGCCAAAGTAAGTATGTATGATTGTTGAGGAGGTCACCCAGATTTTCAGGTACTTTTCACTCTTCTGATATACTGCTTTTGCAACTATGTTTTCAGAACTTATGTTTATCTGCATTTGCTTTCATTGACTTTGCTTCTGCAACCAACTCCATTAATTCAGGACTGGTTCTTAAATTAGGATTAGGGACAACAAGAGAGACCCATTCAAATTGTCGCTATTAAAAGGACACCGTTACTCCAAAACTTTATCCTCCTGGTAAAGGTGGAATTCACACTTAGAGAGGGAACACTCCATTCTATGTCCATCTCTTGTGTGATACAGTGACTGGCATCATTGTGAATGGCCGGTATGTGTTGCAGAGACAGAGGTTGTCCTCTGCGCTGTAAGCCCGAAATTTTGTTGCTCTGGGACTTGTAGTTCCACAAGTGTTTTGTTATGAGGGGGGCTTACAGGGTTAGTTGGAAACCTGGGCAGGACTGATGAACCACACACACCTATGGGGGTGGTTACCGGTACATAATGTGACCAGGGTATGGATCACATATTCAGAGTGTATGGACCTGAATGGTCAGAGTGTGAGGTTTTGGATGGCCTGTGTGTTGGAACATCCTGAAGTGGAGTGGATTCCTGGAAGCACATGGTGAGGGTATGGACTGATGGACTGCATGTTGGAATGTCCTAGAATGGACTGGATTCCTGGAAGCACATGTGAGGCCGTATGTGCAAAGTCTGTGATGGCACTGCGTTGGGGAAGCTACCGTTCCTTCTACATATCTGGACTATCTGATGTGCCCTGGTCACAAGGACGATGATCCCAGTTAGGCAGCATCCCTGGGAACCAGCACTGACAGGAGTCAGTGTGTGGAGCAGGAGCTCCTGTATGGTAACTCCAGATAAAGGGGGTAACGGGCAAAGTAGTATCTGCCATTGGAACAGATTGTCGGTCGTTATTGTGTTCCCTTGATATATATAATGAACTGTTCATGGTGCAGTTTATGATGCCAAAATAAACCGGATAGTCTGTTTATGTGAGAAACCGTGCCAGAGTGCTTTATTCCCGTTGCCAAGCGAGTGTCCCCCAACACACTCAGAGAGTTTTATCTCACGTATGGTGGAGAGTGCAGGCAACGGTTCAGTTGGCATGTGTGGAGGTAATTGCTGTAAATCGGCAGGGTTACAAAGTTTGCTGTGGATCGGCGGGTCCATGAAGCTTACAAGCATCTCGGCGGGGTTACGAAGAGTTGCTGTGGATCAGTGGGTCCACGAAGTCTGTGGTGCAGAGCCGTGCAGAGCCTTGTGGATATTAGCTGCAGTTGCAGCAAGAGGTCCGGCAGCAGCAGGAGCTGCAGTTGCAGCAGCAGCGGCTTGTGATCAGCACCCAGAGGTGCCGGCAGTTTGTTACTGCAGCAGGATCTGTGGCAGCACCAGCAGGAGCTGGTGATGTGTCGTGAGAGAGAGGACATTGGTCCAGATCATGCAAACTCTTAAAAGGCAATGGTGACCCAAAAATACTTATTTGTTGTGCTGTGCGGACTGGTACTTCTGAGTACCGTAGGGAGTCCATGGGATGTTCCCCAGGGAAGGAGTGGTATCCCAAAAAGGGTGGAGTCCCAAAAAGGGATGGAGTCCCAAAAGGAGGTGGTAACCTGAACAGGGACAGTTGCCCAAAAAGGGGTGGAGTCCCAAAAGGGGGCAGTAACCCGAACAGGGATGGTTGCCCAAAAGGGGGTAGAATCTTAGGGAATGATAGTTGCCCAAAAGTGGGTAAAGCATCCCGAAGGGGTGCCACAGATGAACTGTTGCCAGGGGCAAGTACACTATGTGTGTCCAGTCTGCCATAAGAACTATCCTCCGGGCAAGAGGCTATGTGGGTGTGTTCTGGAGTTGAATGCCGAGGTAGAGGATGTAATTTGGTCTGGTCGATTCGGGGAGGTTCAATGACCCTAGTAAGGGCTGTGGAGGATAAATTTGTAATGTCCGAAAGGAATATCGAGGTCACTAAGGTTTATTCAGTCAGGAACCATACATATCTTGAGGCCACCATAGTCCCAAACTTAACCTGTCCAGTGATAGTAGGCCAGGACTCTAGGCTGTTCTCACACTTGTGGGAGGAGGGCATTCCTCTACAACAAGAGGATGGAGGTCTCTCTACTGTTGGGTTGGCATACATTAAGGAAGTAACACCTCCCAAAATGGATGGGTCAGACGTAGTAGTGACCAGAAGAAAGTGTGGGTCTAACCAACTCTGGGACTTGGCAAAGGTGACCAAAGGTGTGGCTGTTGAAGCCGGGTAAGCTCCAAGAATGGGGGCCTACACTGTTAGAAATGGAGACCGCTGGTTCTGGGATGACCGATCGGGTGGTGGGGACTCCCATTCAGATGGTGACGTAAGCGGAAAAGAGTGTAGTAAAGCTGACTCGGGTGCAAGTGACAAGTCTTCCTCCCGTCGCCGGAGACGTAAAAGAGGCAAAGGGGCTGAGCAAATTGCACCCTCTGAGAAGATTGATAAAGAGGAGACAGGGACAGGTGCCAAAAAGGTTGACGTCCAAGATAAAGAGATAACCTTACAACTGACAAAACCCAGCACTGGGGTAATTGAAGACATAGGAAACATAAAACTGACTCAGAGTGGTGGTAGGGTAGCAACAGTTAAAATTGCAGTTGAAGAACCACTCCAAGACATAATAGAGAGCCTGCAGGAGAATTCGACGGCTGTCACCCGACAACTAGAGGAGGTCTGTCAACAGCTGGCGAATGAGAGGGTGAAGGTGTTGAGTATGGAAGTCGCCAACTCCGCACAGTTGGATCAGGTGCGTCTCCTGGAGTCTGAGCTCTTGGTAATCAAAGCTCAGGTTGGTCAGAAGGAAGTGCGAGACCATAACTCTCAGGAAAACACTGCTTTGTAGTCTAGGAACAAGAACAGTGATGTTTTAAAGATGCTTAAAGGCCCTGAGACAAGCAGCTGAGCACAGGGAGGATGAGCTGGAGAAGGAAGTCTCGGAGCTCAGAGGTCACCTTTTAATGTGGCAAAGTGTGTATAAGGCCTTAAGGGAAGATGTGGAAGTGGTCAGAGAAGCGATAAGAGGTCTTCTGCAAGAGGAGAAGATGGTGGTCGCAGACTTTCAGCGGCAGTGCCAGAGTGGTAATGAGGTGAAGCTGCCAATGCCCATCCATGCCAGGGGTCTGGAAGAGTGTAAAGTGGAGGAAGAGTTGGCGATAAAAGCAGAATAAGACAGTCACCCGGTTGTGGCAGATGTCTTGATGGAAATCTCCGAGGCAAAACGGGAACTGTCCTTCCATGAAGAGAGTGGAACGTCGCACTTCAAGTGCATGATGGAGGTACCCGAAGACGTTCAAGATGCATGTACTGGTGAGGGTGTGCATGAGGCTTTTAAAAAGCAGCAGAAGCATGTAGTGTGGGCATCGGAGACTCAGCAGTTGATCATACTGTCGACTAAGGAAGCCACAGTGAAGCAGGTGGCTATCCTAAGCGATATGCATCTACAATGCCTCCGCACAAAACAGATGATCCTCTTGAGGAATGGGGAAGCCGCTTCATGTTTGGAGCATACGAGGAAAGCTCAAAACTGGGTGGGCTTTGTGGAAGACATCGTTCAAATGCCACGAAATCTGGTGACGATAGTCATTGGGAGATGTGGAAAAGTGATGCAAGAACTCGGTGTGGCGAAAGTGTGAATTCCAGTGGATGGCAAAGTCCAGGTAGCTGGTGAAGATTGGATGGTTCCATTCATCATTTGGGACTCAGGGGAGAGCCTTGCTCACATCCGAATGCATCTTGAATATTGGGTAACATACCTGAAAGAGATAGAGCAGCTGAGACAGGAAAAACTGAAGATTAATAAACAGCTGCAGGACATAAGATGGTGACCACCTTTAACTCAAGGTAAATGGAAAAGAAAGGGCCATCCAAATAATGGAATGGCTGACAGCCAAAGACGTTCAGCAAGCCAAGGAGACCAATATTCTGCAAGTGACAGTTCTAATTTCAGTACAAGACTGATGAACCTGGACAGTAGCCCCTGTGAAATACTAAATGGGTTAGACTTAGACAGACAGTAGGTTCAACTGTACGTGAGACTAACGGCCACTGGAGACGGTCATGGAGAGAAAGGTCGGGTGACGGTGCATACTGGAAAAATGTGGAGACTCTACAGGGTCTGATGTGTTGTGAATTCTGTGGCAGAGCTCCCTCCTGTGGTCACAAGTGGTACTTCGGCTGATTCTGTCTATGAGCTTCCGTTGGTGGATGTGAGTGGTACTGCGGCTTCTGAGTTTCCTTCCTCAGGTGATGTGGTGAAGTCGTTAGGTGCTGCTCTATTTAACTCCACCTAGTGCTTTGCTCCTGGCCTCCAGTCAATGTTCTAGTATTGGTCTTGCTTCCTCCTGGATCGTTCCTGTGGCCTGTCTGCTCTGCATAAGCTAAGTTTTGCTTGTGTTATTTTTGTTTGCTATTTTTTATGTCCAGCTTGCTTTATTGGTTTTTCTTGCTTGCTGGAAGCTCTGGGACGCAGAGGGAGCACCTCCGTACCGTTAGTCGGTGCGGAGTGTCTTTTTGCCCCCTCTGCGTGGTTGTTTGTAGGGTTTTGTGTTGACCGCAAAGTTATCTTTCCTATCTCCGGTCTGTTCAGTAAGTTGGGCCTCACTTTGCTAAATCTATTTCATCTCTGCGTTTGTATTTTCATCTCTACTCACAGTCATTATATGTGGGGGGCTGCCTTTTCCTTTGGGGTATTTCTCTGAGGCAAGGTAGGCTTATTTTTCTATCTTAGGCCTAGCTAGTTTCTCAGGCTGTGCCGAGTTGCATAGGGAGCGTTAGGCGCAATCCACGGCTGCCTCTAGTGTGGTTGGATAGGATTAGGGATTGCGGTCAGCAGAGTTCCCACGTCTCAGAGCTCGTCCTATGTCTTTTGGTTATTGTCAGGTCACTTTGTGTGCTCTGAACTTCAAGGTCCATTGTGGTTCTGAATTACCTAATCAGAACAGTACTGGAGGCCCAAAGTACTAATGCTTCTCAATAGAGGGAAAAAAGAAGTTCTGAGACCATTTTTTTTTCTTTGCACTGTGTTTTGCCTTTTTTTTCCCCTAGACATTTGGGTGGTTCAGGACACAGGTGTAGTGATGGACATTAAAGGTCTGTCTTCATGTGTGGATCATCTCACTGCAAGAGTACAAAATATTCAAGACTTTGTGGCTCAGAATTCTATGTTAGAACCAAGAATTCCTATTCCTGATTTGTTTTCTGGAGATAGAGCTAAATTTCTGAGTTTCAAAAATGATTGTAAACTGTTTCTGGCTTTCAAACCTCGCTCCTCTGGTGACCCAGTTCAACAAGTTAGGATCATTATTTCTTTATTACGTGGCGACCCTCAAGACTGGGCATTTTCCCTTGCGCCAGGAGATCCTGCATTATGTAATATTGATTCGTTTTTCCTGGCGCTCGGATTGCTGTACGATGAACCTAATTCGGTGGATCAGGCAGAGAAAAATTTGCTGGCTCTGTGTCAGGGTCAGGATGAGATAGAGATTTATTGTCAGAAGTTTAGAAAGTGGTCCGTGCTCACTCAATGGAATGAAGGTGCGCTGGCAGCTATTTTCAGAAAGGTTCTCTCTGAAGCCCTTAAGGATGTCATGGTGGGATTTCCCATGCCTGCTGGTCTGAATGAGTCTATGTCTTTGGCCATTCAGATCGGTCGACGCTTGCGTGAGCGTAAATCTGTGCACCATTTGACGGTATTATCCGAGCATAAACCTGAGCCTATGCAGTGCGATAGGACTTTGACCAGAGTTGAACGGCAAGAACACAGACGTCAGAATGGGCTGTGTTTCTACTGTGGTGATTCCACTCATGCTATCTCCGATTGTCCTAAGCGCACTAAGCAGTGCGCTAGGTCTGCCACCATTGGTACGGTACAGTCAAAATTTCTTTTGTCCGTTACTTTGATCTGCTCTTTGTCATCTTATTCTGTCATGGCATTTGTGGATTCAGGCGCTGCCCTGAATTTGATGGACTTGGAGTATGCTAGGCGTTGTGGGTTTTTCTTGGAGCCCTTGCAGTGTCCTATTCCATTGAGAGGAATTGATGCTACGCCTTTGGCCAAGAATAAGCCTCAGTACTGGACCCAGCTGACCATGTGCATGGCTCCTGCACATCAGGAGGATATTCGCTTTCTGGTGTTGCATAATCTGCATGATGTGGTCGTGTTGGGGTTGCCATGGCTACAAGTCCATAATCCAGTATTAGATTGGAAATCAATGTCTGTGTCCAGCTGGGGTTGTCAGGGGGTACATGGTGATGTCCCATTTCTGTCTATTTCGTCATCCACCCCTTCTGAGGTCCCAGAGTTCTTGTCTGATTACCGGGATGTATTTGATGAGCCCAAGTCCAATGCCCTACCTCCGCATAGGGATTGTGATTGTGCTATCGATTTGATTCCTGGTAGTAAGTTTCCTAAAGGTCGACTGTTTAATTTATCTGTACCTGAGCACGCCGCTATGTGGAGTTACGTGAAGGAGTCCTTGGAGAAAGGTCATATTCGCCCGTCATCGTCGCCATTGGGAGCGGGGTTCTTTTTTGTGGCCAAGAAGGATGGTTCGCTGAGACCTTGTATAGATTACCGCCTTCTAAATAAAATCACGGTCAAATTTCAGTACCCCTTGCCGCTGCTATCTGATTTGTTTGCTCGGATCAAGGGGGCTAGTTGGTTCACCAAGATAGATCTTCGTGGTGCGTATAATCTTGTGCGTATTAAGCGGGGCGATGAATGGAAAACTGCATTTAATACGCCCGAGGGCCATTTTGAGTACCTAGTTATGCCTTTCAGACTTGCCAATGCTCCATCGGTGTTTCAGTCCTTTATGCATGACATCTTCCGAGAGTACCTGGATAAATTCCTGATTGTATACTTGGATGATATTTTGGTCTTCTCGGATGATTGGGAGTCTCATGTGAAGCAGGTCAGAATGGTGTTCCAGGTCCTGCGTGCTAATTCTTTGTTTGTGAAGGGATCAAAATGTCTCTTTGGTGTTCAGAAGGTTTCATTTTTGGGGTTAATTTTTTCCCCTTCTACTATCGAGATGGACCCTGTTAAGGTCCAGGCCATCTATGATTGGACTCAGCCGACATCTCTGAAGAGTCTGCAAAAGTTCCTGGGCTTTGCTA
The DNA here is from genome assembly GCF_032444005.1 of Ranitomeya imitator. Taxonomy (NCBI): domain Eukaryota; kingdom Metazoa; phylum Chordata; class Amphibia; order Anura; family Dendrobatidae; genus Ranitomeya; species Ranitomeya imitator. The sequence continues at coordinate 128,055,117 of NC_091289.1, forward strand.
ATTTTTATCGTCGCTTCATCTGTAATTTTTCTAGTATTGCTAAACCATTGACCGATTTGACCAAGAAGGGTGCTGATGTGGTCAATTGGTCTTCTGCTGCTGTGGAAGCTTTTCAAGAGTTAAAGCGTTGTTTTTCTTCTGCCCCTGTGTTGTGTCAACCAGATGTTTCGCTTCCGTTCCAGGTCGAGGTTGATGCTTCTGAAATTGGAGCGGGGGCTGTTTTGTCGCAGAGAAGTTCTGATGGCTCGGTGATGAAACCATGCGCCTTCTTTTCCAGGAAGTTTTCGCCTGCTGAGCGAAATTATGATGTTGGCAATCGAGAGTTGCTGGCCATGAAGTGGGCATTCGAGGAGTGGTGTCATTGGCTTGAAGGAGCTAAGCATCGCGTGGTGGTCTTGACTGATCACAAGAACTTGACTTATCTTGAGTCTGCCAAACGGTTGAATCCTAGACAGGCTCGTTGGTCGCTGTTTTTCTCCCGTTTTGACTTTGTGGTTTCGTACCTTCCGGGCTCTAAAAATGTGAAGGCGGATGCCCTGTCTAGGAGTTTTGTGCCCGACTCTCCGGGTTTGTCTGAGCCGGCGGGTATTCTCAAAGAGGGAGTAATTTTGTCTGCTATCTCCCCTGATTTGCGGCGGGTGCTGCAAAAATTTCAGGCTAATAAACCTGATCGTTGCCCAGCGGAGAAACTGTTTGTCCCTAATAGGTGGACGAATAAAGTTATCTCTGAGGTTCATTGTTCGGTGTTGGCTGGTCATCCTGAAATCTTTGGTACCAGAGATTTAGTGGCTAGATCCTTTTGGTGGCCGTCTCTGTAGCGGGATGTGCGTTCTTTTGTGCAGTCCTGTGGGATTTGTGCTCAGGCTAAGCTCTGCTGTTCTCGTGCCAGTGGGTTGCTTTTGCCCTTGCCGGTCCCGAAGAGGCCTTGGACACATATCTCTATGGATTTTATTTCGGATCTCCCCGTCTCTCAAAAAATGTCGGTCATTTGGGTGGTTTGTGATCGCTTCTCTAAGATGATCCATTTGGTACCCTTGTCTAAATTACCTTCCTCCTCTGATTTGGTGCCATTGTTCTTCCAGCATGTGGTTCGTTTACATGGCATTCCAGAGAAGATCGTTTCTGACAAAGGTTCCCAGTTTGTTTCGAGGTTTTGGCGAGCTTTTTGTGCTAGGATGGGCATTGATTTGTCTTTTTCCTCGGCTTTCCATCCTCAGACTAATGGCCAGACCGAACGAACCAATCAGACCTTGGAAACATATCTGAGATGCTTTGTTTCTGCTGATCAGGATGATTGGGTGTCCTTCTTGCCTTTGGCTGAGTTCGCCCTTAATAATCGGGCCAGCTCGGCTACCTTGGTTTCGCCGTTTTTCTGCAACTCTGGGTTCCATCCTCGTTTCTCTTCAGGGCAGGTTGAGTCTTCGGACTGTCCTGGTGTGGATACGGTGGTGGACAGGTTACAGCAGATTTGGACTCATGTAGTGGACAATTTGACCTTGTCCCAGGAGAAGGCTCAACGTTTCGCTAATCGCAGACGCTGTGTGGGTCCCCGACTTCGTGTTAGGGATTTGGTTTGGTTGTCATCTCGTCATATTCCTATGAAGGTTTCCTCTCCTAAGTTTAAGCCTCGTTTCATTGGTCCGTATAGGATTTCTGAGTTTCTTAATCCTGTGTCTTTTCGTTTGACCCTTCCAGATTCTTTTTCCATCCATAACGTATTCCATAGGTCATTGTTGCGGAGATACGTGGCACCTATGGTTCCATCTGTTGATCCTCCTGCCTCGGTTTTGGTGGAGGGGGAGTTGGAGTATATTGTGGAGAAGATTTTGGATTCTCGTGTTTCGAGATGGAAACTCCAGTATCTTGTTAAGTGGAAGGGTTATGGTCAGGAAGATAATTCCTGGGTCTTTGCCTCTGATGTCCATGCTGCCGATCTTGTTCATGCCTTTCATATGGCTCATCCTGGTCGGCCTGGGGGCTCTGGTGAGGGTTCGGTGACCCCTCCTCAAGGGGGGGGGTACTGTTGTGAATTCTGTGGCAGAGCTCCCTCCTGTGGTCACAAGTGGTACTTCGGCTGATTCTGTCTATGAACTTCCGTTGGTGGATGTGAGTGGTACTGCGGCTTTTGAGTTTCCTTCCTCAGGTGATGTGGTGAAGTCGTTAGGTGCTGCTCTATTTAACTCCACCTAGTGCTTTGCTCCTGGCCTCCAGTCAATGTTCTAGTATTGGTCTTGCTTCCTCCTGGATCGTTCCTGTGGCCTGTCTACTCTGCATAAGCTAAGTTTTGCTTGTGTTATTTTTGTTTGCTATTTTTTATGTCCAGCTTGCTTTATTGGTTTTTCTTGCTTGCTGGAAGCTCTGGGACGCAGAGGGAGCACCTCCGTACCGTTAGTCGGTGCGGAGGGTCTTTTTGCCCCCTCTGCGTGGTTGTTTGTAGGGTTTTGTGTTGACCGCAAAGTTATCTTTCCTATCTCCGGTCTGTTCAGTAAGTTGGGCCTCACTTTGCTAAATCTATTTCATCTCTGCGTTTGTATTTTCATCTCTACTCACAGTCATTATATGTGGGGGCTGCCTTTTCCTTTGGGGTATTTCTCTGAGGCAAGGTAGGCTTATTTTTCGGCCAAAGGCATAGCATCAATTCCTCTCAATGGAATAGGATACTGCAAAGGCTCCAAGAAAAACCCACAGCGCCTAGCATACTCCAAGTCCATCAAATTCAGGGCAGCGCCTGAATCCACAAAGGCCTAGCTAGTTTCTCAGGCTGTGCCGAGTTGCATAGGGAGCGTTAGGCGCAATCCACGGCTGCCTCTAGTGTGGTTGGATAGGATTAGGGATTGCGGTCAGCAGAGTTCCCACGTCTCAGAGCTCGTCCTATGTCTTTTGGTTATTGTCAGGTCACTTTGTGTGCTCTGAACTTCAAGGTCCATTGTGGTTCTGAATTACCTAATCAGAACACTGATGACACAGACAGACTGTGACTTAAGAACCAAAGCTGAATGCCTACATACTGACCGCTGGGGGCGGGGGAGGCCTAACAAGGGTATGGTGATGAATGATGCTCAAAACTGACTGAGACGGTTTTCTCAACTGGTAGGGCAAGATGACATAAATGCCCAGAATCATGGCCCCTGGTTTATGTCAAGTGTTCAACCCCGCAAGTTTGAACAGAGGGAAAAGGTATATGATACAGGGACTGGCGTCATTGTGAATGGCTGGTATTTGTCGCAGAGACAGAGGTTGTCCTCTATGCTTTAAGCCCAAAATGTTGTTCTGGGACTTGTAGTTCCACAAGTATTTGTTTTGTTATCAGAGGGCTTACAGGGTTAGTTGGAGTTTCGTGCATTGGGTTTCGTGTTTCGGCCGACCCCGACCCCGACTTTTTTATAGGATCGGCCGATTTCACTCGACACAACTTTTGAAAAGTCGGGTTTCGTGAAACCCAACCCAATCCTATAAAAGTAAAAGTCGCTCAACCCTAGTCATAAGAAATGTTTTAGTCCTGTATAAATTTGCTCCGCAAGCCTGGATGGTCTGCTGAGGTACCTGAAAGACTTTAGAGATGAGCTTTCCGATAAAGAGGCAGAGATACTACCTTCTCATCGTCCTTATGATTGTGCTATTAATCTGATCCATAATGCCAAATTACCTAAAGCTCGCCTGTATAATTTATCAGGTCCTGAACATACTACTATGAAAGAATATATAAACGAGAGATAATGGAATGGTCATATCCGTCTTTCCACTTTGCATGTATGTGCTGGGTTTTCTTTGTTTGAAAGAAAGATGGGGTCTCCGTCCTTGCCTCGTTTTCCGTGAATTAAACAAAATTACTGTTAAAAATACTTACCCACTTCCCAGTGGCGTAGGAAGGGGGGTGCGGGGGGGGGCGGTCCGCCCCGGGCGGCACAATGCTGGGGGCGGCCGGCGCTGCAGGAGAAGAAGATGGAAAAAAAAAAAAAAAAAAAAAGACGCCCCTTTAAATCTTCGGGCGGCGCCGTCCGCCGCCACGACCAGGGCCAGCTCCCCCCACCCCCGGGTCCCGCCCCCGCCCCCCGCTCTATACTCACCTCTCCTGGTTCCTGCGGCGCCGGCAGCTGCAGCGTCCTCTGACTCTGCGACGTCTCAGAGCAGAGGGCGCGATGACGTCACTACTGTGCGCGCCGCTCTGCCTCTCTGTCCTGAGCGTCGCAGAGCCGGAGAGACGCTGACTGCACCGGACCTGCGCTGGGAACGGGAGAGGTGAGGATTTTACTTTTTTTTTTTTTTTCTTTATGTCTGTCTGGGGCTGGGGCAATGCTGGACACACTGGGGCAATACTGGAGACCATGGGGCAGATTGCTGGACACACTGGGGCAGTACTGGAGACCATGGGGCAGAATGCTGGACACACTGGGGCAATACAGGAGACCATGGGGCAGATTGCTGGACACACTGGGGCAATACAGGAGACTATGGGGCAGATTGCTGGACACACTGGGGCAATACAGGAGACACTGGGGCAATACAGGAGACTATGGGGCAGATTGCTGGTCACACTGGGGCAATACTGGAGACCATGGGGCAGAATGCTGGACACACTGGGGCAATACTGGAGACCATGGGGCAGAATGCTGGACACACTGGGGCAATACTGGAGACCATGGGGCAGAATGCTGGACACACTGGGGCAATACTGGAGACCATGGGGCAGATTGCTGGACACACTGGGGCAATACTGGAGACCATGGGGCAGATTGCTGGACACACTGAGGGCAGATTGCTGGACACACTGGGGGTAATATGCTGGACATACTGGGGCAGATTGCTGGACACACTGGGGGTAATATGCTGGACACACTGGGGCAGATTGCTGGACAACATGGGGGTAATATGCTGGACACACTGGGGCAGATTGCTGGACAACATGGGGGTAATATGCTGGACACACTGGGGGCAGGACTTGAGGCATGGGCAGAATGTAGATACGGGGCATGATTGGAGACACGGGGCAGGATTGGATCATGGGGCAGGACGGATACGATGGAGGCTGGTGGGGCAGGATGGGGAGATCATATGGGGTAGAATGGATACTCATGAGGGCAGGATACGACAACATATGGCTGGAGCCAGGAATGAGATAAACGGGGCCAGGGTGGGGAATATTATTACCATAGGGGATAATTAAGGGATATTATTACTGCAGTGATGTATTTATTTTATTTTTTGAGTATACTGTTTTAAATGGGGGGGCGGTCCTGTTACTGTGCAGAGTGACACTATATCACCTTTTTTTCTTCATGTGGTGTAATGTAGAAGTTGTGAAAAATTAAGTAATGTGTTCTGCAAGCGGAGCTCGAGATAACTGTGTTATTTCCTGCAGAAACGAGTCCTGGCTGGAAGGAATGATGGCGGTCTGTGCTGGATGAAAGATGAAGGACTTCACCTAGAGACGTCACTGGTGAGTCAGTGTTACCTATACACTGACACTATACACTGTATACTATATAGAGGTCCTGTGTATAATGTCACCAGTGATCTCTGTATTACCTCTACACAGACACTGCATACTAAGTACAGATCTCCTGTGAATACTGGCACTTATGGTGATAGTATTGTGGTTTTTTTTATTACTGATCAGTGTTGTAGTATTCAGTCACTGTGGTGGTAATATGTGGTCTGGAAATGGTGCGGTGGTATTTGTCCCTTGTATGTAGTATTATTCGGTCACTATGTGGCCTGGTCATGGTGTGGTGGTATTAAGTCACAGGTTTGGCCTGTGGGGGTGACACCATTAGGCCCAGTTTAAGTTCTACAAAACAGGAAAACCATTTTTGGTAACCTTTGTCTGTATTGAGCTGGGGGGGGGGGGGCGCCAAACTCGGGATCAGCCCCGGGCGGCAAAAGCTCTAGCTACGCCTCTGCCACTTCCACTTATTCCCAACCTATGGAATAAGCTTAATGGGGCTAAATGGTTTTCTAAACTTGATCTTAGAGGTGCTTATTAGGGATGTGTAAATAGCTGCGGATAACTCCTTATCTGAATAACTATTGCACTTACTGAATAGCTGCATACCTGGATACCTGGAGCGCTCCCGATAATCAATTTTTCTTTTTTAATAAATTTGCAAAAATGACTACATTTTTTTTTCAGTCAAGATGGGGTGCAGAGTGTACATTAATGAGAAAAAACTAAACTTTTTTGAATTTACCAAATGGCTGCAATAAAACAAAGAGTGAAAAATTTAAAGGGGTATGAATACTTTCCGTACCAACTGTACTTTTTACTTTACGTTTTCACTTTGTGCCAGAAAAGGTTGTTTTTTTGTTTTGCTATACTGAGCGGTTTATGAAATTTAAATAAGCTTGCCTGAATATTAGAGCAATACTGCTTCCTGTGCCTACCTCAAACCACAGCTGAATGAGTACAACCCTCTACAATTGGTGCTAGAAGCACGGTCCCGAATCCCAAGGGGGAGTGTGACTGCCGCACAGATACTGCATGTCCTGGGTGAAAGCAACTGCAGAAGCAAAAGCCAACAAAATGGAGGCATTAATAAAGTAACTTATGCAGGCTAATCTCCAGCAGCAACAGATGTGGAAGCAGCAGCATCATCAGAAGTAGTAGCAGCCGATGCAGCAGCAGCACAGGCAGCAGATGGAACTCTTAGCTGAGGAGATCCGTGGCAGGGCAACCGCCCAAATCCAAAATCCAGGTGATGACTCTCACATGACGAAGATGGTAAGAATAGCATGGTAAATGATGACCCCGGGTGATGACGGCAAGGTGATCCTAACGGTGTTTGAATGGGTGGCGGAGCTGGAGAAATTGCCTCGGGAGTAGGGGGCGGCGCCATATTTAACAGGGGAACCACAGAATGCTTACTGTGACTTGTCGTTGCAGGACACAAAAGAGTACACCAAGTTAAAGGTTGAGATCTTGGCATGCTTAGGAGTATATCTGACTGTCAGGGCACAAAGGGTGCACCAGCAGGCCTATCGCAGTGACAAACCTCCTCGATCCCAAATGTTTGACCTCCTACACCTGGTCCAAATGGTAGCAACTTGAATCCCCCTCCCGAGCGCCGATGGTGGAGAAGGTTGTCATGGACAGGTTAATACACTCCCTACCAAGGCCGGTGCAATCCTGGGTTGCTCAGGGAGATTCCTGTAATACTGATGACCTAGTAAGCCTGGTGAAGAGGTACCAGGTGGTCAAGAGTTCCTTGCGGAAGCAAGGGGTCGTAGCATCCCCATACTGGGGTTCCCAAAGGGGAGCTGACACTCAAAAGAGGGGAACTAGAGTTGTATCTAGGGGACATCCAAGAGCCCAGGAGGCATCTTAGTTATTGTCAAAGGCCCCATCCAATACTGTAAATTGTTGGAGGTGTCATACCCCAGGTCACATAGCCATCTGTTGCCCCATGACCACCGAACCTATGGACTGCAGCATAGGACGGTGCTGCTCATATGCCACATATCTTGCCTGTAGTGCTGTCCCTCAACCAGGCAAGGAACCATAGGCATGCCCTGTGACAGTAAATGGAGTACAAATGACTGGTCTGTTGGATTCGGAGAGTTTGGTTATCCTAGTTAGAGCCACAATTCCCCATCTGCTGATTCCTTAAAAGAGCGTGGGCGTCCGCTGCATCCATGCCGATGCTAAGGACTACTCCGGGGGCAAAGGTTTGGTCATAAACACAAATTGTGGCACCGAATCCCATGAGTTGGGCGTAGTCAAGGACCTATAGCAGCCTATTATAATTGGGCAGGACTTTGCATTATTTTGAGACTTGTGGGGAAAGGAAGGACATGTGGTTATCCAGACAACAGCGAGGTTGCTCCTAAAGAAACCTTCTCGAAGCAGCAGCTGACAGGTTTCTGTTTTGTGTGCTTGTTGGCATGAGGATGAGGCAGCATCCCCAGAGGCCAACATTCGTGAGCTGCAGGTGTCCGGGGAAACTTTGGAACCGCCCAATTCAAGATTTAACTCTAAAAGGGGCATTTGATAATGTGATGGTACTTAATGGTGTTGCACAAGAGACAGGGGCTGACACCCAATACACATATTTTGCCATGAATGGGGAGTTGATATATTGGGTCACCAAGCTGAGAGGGGAGGTCAATGAGCAGTTACTGGTGCCAGGGCCGTACAGAAGGAGAGTGTTAGACATGGCCCATACACATGTGTTAGCTGGTCACCTGGGCATAGAAAAATTCTATGAACAGATCCTTCAGAGGTTCTACTGGCCTGGTTGTCACTGTGATATTGTGAATTTCTGTAGGTCCTGTCCCACCTGCCATCTGACTTCACCAGTGGCCCACTTTCATAGCCCCTTGGTGCTATTGCCCATTATTGAGGTGCCATTTGATCACATAGCCATGGATCTAGTGGGACTCCTGGTCTTGTCCGCCAGTGGACATCAGTATATCTTGGTGGTACTGGACTATGCTACGTGATACCCGGAGGCCATCTCACTACATATCTCTTTCTCCAAGTGTATCTCCCGAGAGTTGGTCCATGTCTTCTCTAGAACAGGGGTGCCTAAAGAGATACTGATGGACCAAGGGACCCCAATGATGTCAAAGGTGATGAAGGAGTTGTGCAAACCCCTGCAAATCACTCAACTCTCTGGTGTTACATAGGACTGCAGGTGACATCTACTACATTATCTGTACTCAGAGTTATCACTGTCTTATCTGTGGTGTTACATAGATCTGCAGGTGACATCTACTACATTACCTGTACTCAGAGAGTTATCACTGTGTTATCTGCAGTGTTAAAAAAATATTAAGAGGGGGTTGGGGGGCAACTCTTTGTCTTGGGACTTGGGCCCCCAGTCTTTTCTGACCCAAGCAAAGCCCCTGCGTATAGCTAATAGTGGCAGACCCGTTGGCCGATATAAGGCCCCTAAATATGGGGGCCACAGTGCGAGCACTGGCTCCAGGCCCCTCCACCAACTGTATCCGCCTCCTGCTCATGTAATGTTACCTAAATGTTTGTGTGATTTTACAATGTTATCATTTGGGGCCCCACTTTAAACTTTTGCCCAGGGCCCCACTTTGTCTAAAACCGGCCCTGTTTGCAGTGACATGTCCTTTATCACTCCTGGCATCTATATCCAAGCACAGTGATATCCTGTTGTTCACAAGCATCTACTATATTCACAGTTTATGCTGTATATGCACATATATAAACGTGATACAGCACACTGCCCTCAGCGCTTTTCTCAGGGATTAATTCCCATTACCTTGCACTGCTTAAGGGCCTCCTGTAATTCACTGCAATCCGGAAAGGTTACCAACAATTTTTTGGCTTGTGGTTCTATACTATTATTGTTGCTTTTTTGTCTGCTAAGCCTTCTGGACTGCTAAGCGATTTTTTTTCACTACTATGCATTTTGACAGCTTTGTTATTTTTCAATATTTTTATTATTTACGTTATATTATTTTTTCATTATTTTTATATTTTATTTCGAGTTTTTATTTTTTCATCTAGAATTTTCAAATTTTCAATTTTTCTTTCTTGTATCTATTTTTCCGTTCATAACTTCATATTGGCTTCATATTAGTCCTTATATCTCCATAACTCCATATCTTCATACCTCCAATGTCTTACACAGGTTCCCATGTAGAATTTATAATCACTGTGAGAAGCATGATTCATATCATTGATCTATAAACAATAATGGATTGCTACTTTGTGTAATTTTTCTTATTGAACATCTATGTGTATTTTTGCCTATTGAACATCTATGTGTCTTTAACAGTTTTTTTTGTATATGTACGGTATATCGATGCATAGTTATATTTGTTTCTTTATTTCTTTGTTTCTATCCTAGTCTGATGAAGGTCTGATTGTAAGACCGAAACGTTACATGAATTTGGGATTGCTTGACCTGAATAAAAATGTTTCGCATATCATAGAGTGCCAGATTGTTCACTACTTTTTGGCTTATTATTTTCATAATTATCTGTAGAACACAATAAGATATTGAGCCAACGGTTCAAGAGTGGAACCATAGCCCTCACAGTCACATCGGATGCTACCAAGCCGGGACTGCAAGCGCAGGAAGGGTCAGAATGTTAGATAGAGCGAACCAAACAAGTTTTTCTCTTTCGGTTAATCATTGTGCTGGCAGGAGATGTCCTAATAATCTGTGGGATATTCCATGATATTACTATTACAGGCATAGGATCAGTGCATGAAAGCGAAATTATGCCTCACAAAAATCTAGAAAATGATCCCTCCAAAAATAAGCTATTTTCAGAAAATAACAATTTTATTGTAGATATATAAAAAAAAATAATTAAATGTCAAGTTACATATGCAGTAAAATATTACAGAAATATCCATGAAAGCATTACACTAATGCTTGTGAAAGCATTATACTGTATGTATTTATGTTTCACAATATTACTATAATGTTTTTATGGATCTTTTGTAACTTATTACAGCTGCGGGGATGTCCGGTGAGGGCATAATACTGAAGTAGAGGTCTGATGGTGCATCATACTGTGTGAAGGGGTGTGAGGACATTTTGCTGTGTATGTTGGGAGTGTGGGGGCATTATACTGTGTGGGAACACAATACTATGTGTGGAGGTGTGGAGGCATCATACTGTGTGTGAGGGAGTGTACTAAGAGGGCATCATACTGTGTGCAAGGGGCTGTGGGGCATCATAATGTGTTTAGGGAAATGTACTGCGAAGACAGAAGAAGATCCAGGAAAACATACTCAGAAGGGAGGTAAGAACATTTCTAAAACAATCCACACCGAGGAGATTGGAACAAAACAAAATCCTCTAAACTGCATGCTTGCAAACGCCAGAAGCCTGACAAACAAGATGGAAGAACTAGAAGCAGAAATATCTACAGGTAACTTTGACATAGTGGGAATAACCGAGACATGGTTAGATGAAAGCTATGACTGGGCATTTAACTTACAGGGTTACAGTCTGTTTAGAAAGGATCGTAAAAATCGGAGAGGAGGAGGGGTTTGTCTCTATGTAAAGTCTTGTCTAAAGTCCACTTTAAGGGAGGATATTAGCGAAGGAAATGAGGATGTCGAGTCCATATGGGTCGAAATTCATGGAGGGAAAAATGGTAACAAAATTCTCATTGGGGTCTGTTACAAACCCCCAAATATAACAGAAACCATGGAAAGTCTACTTCGAAAGCAGATAGATGAAGCTGCAACCCATAATGAGGTCCTGGTTATGGGGGACTTTAACTACCCGGATATTAACTGGGAAACAGAAACCTGTGAAACCCATAAAGGCAACAGGTTTCTGCTAATAACCAAGAAAAATTATCTTTCACAATTGGTGCAGAATCCAACCAGAGGAGCAGCACTTTTAGACCTAATACTATCTAATAGACCTGACAGAATAACAAATCTGCAGGTGGTCGGGCATCTAGGAAATAGCGACCACAATATTGTACAGTTTCACCTGTCTTTCACTAGGGGGACTTGTCAGGGAGTCACAAAAACACTGAACTTTAGGAAGGCAAAGTTTGACCAGCTTAGAGATGCCCTTAATCTGGTAGACTGGGACAATATCCTCAGAACTAATAATACAGATAATAAATGGGAAATGTTTAAGAACATCCTAAATAGGCAGTGTAAGCGGTTTATACCTTGTGGGAATAAAAGGACTAGAAATAGGAAAAACCCAATGTGGCTAAACAAAGAAGTAAGACAGGCAATTAACAGTAAAAAGAAAGCATTTGCACTACTAAAGCAGGATGGCACCATTGAAGCTCTAAAAAACTATAGGGAGAAAAATACTTTATCTAAAAAACTAATTAAAGCTGCCAAAAAGGAAACAGAGAAGCACATTGCTAAGGAGAGTAAAACTAATCCCAAACTGTTCTTCAACTATATCAATAGTAAAAGAATAAAAACTGAAAATGTAGGCCCCTTAAAAAATAGTGAGGAAAGAATGGTTGTAGATGACGAGGAAAAAGCTAACATATTAAACACCTTCTTCTCCACGGTATTCACGGTGGAAAATGAAATGCTAGGTGAAATCCCAAGAAACAATGAAAACCCTATATTAAGGGTCACCAATCTAACCCAAGAAGAGGTGCGAAACCGGCTAAATAAGATTAAAATAGATAAATCTCCAGGTCCGGATGGCATACACCCACGAGTACTAAGAGAACTAAGTAATGTAATAGATAAACCATTATTTCTTATTTTTAGGGACTCTATAGCGACAGGGTCTGTTCCGCAGGATTGGCGCATAGCAAATGTGGTGCCAATATTCAAAAAGGGCTCTAAAAGTGAACCTGGAAATTATAGGCCAGTAAGTCTAACCTCTATTGTTGGTAAAATATTTGAAGGGTTTCTGAGGGATGTTATTCTGGATTATCTCAATGAGAATAACTGGTTAACTCCATATCAGCATGGGTTTATGAGAAATCGCTCCTGTCAAACCAATCTAATCAGTTTTTATGAAGAGGTAAGCTATAGGCTGGACCACGGTGAGTCATTGGACGTGGTATATCTCGATTTTTCCAAAGCGTTTGATACCGTGCCGCACAAGAGGTTGGTACACAAAATGAGAATGCTTGGTCTGGGGGAAATTGTGTGTAAATGGGTTAGTAACTGGCTTAGTGATAGAAAGCAGAGGGTGGTTATAAATGGTATAGTCTCTAACTGGGTCGCTGTGACCAGTGGGGTACCGCAGGGGTCAGTATTGGGACCTGTTCTCTTCAACATATTCATTAATGATCTGGTAGAAGGTTTACACAGTAAAATATCGATATTTGCAGATGATACAAAACTATGTAAAGCAGTTAATACAAGAGAAGATAGTATTCTGCTACAGATGGATCTGGATAAGTTGGAAACTTGGGCTGAAAGGTGGCAGATGAGGTTTAACAATGATAAATGTAAGGTTATACACATGGGAAGAAGGAATCAATGTCACCATTACACACTGAATGGGAAACCACTGGGTAAATCTGACAGGGAGAAGGACTTGGGGATCCTAGTTAATGATAAACTTACCTGGAGCAGCCAGTGCCAGGCAGCAGCTGCCAAGGCAAACAGGATCATGGGGTGCATTAAAAGAGGTCTGGATACACATGATGAGAGCATTATACTGCCTCTGTACAAATCCCTAGTTAGACCGCACATGGAGTACTGTGTCCAGTTTTGGGCACCGGTGCTCAGGAAGGATATAATGGAACTAGAGAGAGTACAAAGGAGGGCAACAAAATTAATAAAGGGGATGGGAGAACTACAATACCCAGATAGATTAGCGAAATTAGGATTATTTAGTCTAGAAAAAAGACGACTGAGGGGCGATCTAATAACCATGTATAAGTATATAAGGGGACAATACAAATATCTCGCTGAGGATCTGTTTATACCAAGGAAGGTGACGGGCACAAGGGGGCATTCTTTGCGTCTGGAGGAGAGAAGGTTTTTCCACCAACATAGAAGAGGATTCTTTACTGTTAGGGCAGTGAGAATCTGGAATTGCTTGCCTGAGGAGGTGGTGATGGCGAACTCAGTCGAGGGGTTCAAGAGAGGCCTGGATGTCTTCCTGGAGCAGAACAATATTGTATCATACAATTAGGTTCTGTAGAAGGACGTAGATCTGGGGATTTATTATGATGGAATATAGGCTGAACTGGATGGACAAATGTCTTTTTTTCGGCCTTACTAACTATGTTACTATGTTACATTACTTTGTGTGTGAGGTTGTGAGAGAGTCATATTGTGGTATGTGGATGGATGGTGGGGACATCAGATTGTGTGTGGGTGGTGTGGTGGCATAAAACTACTGTGTTTGGAGGGATCATGCTTTGTGTGGTGACATCATATACAGTGCCTTGTGAAAGTATTCGGCCCCCTGGAACTTTTCAACCTTTTCCAACATATCATGCTTCAAACATAAAAGTACCAAATGTAAATTTTTGGTGAAGAATCAACAACAAGTGGAACATAATTGTGAAGTTGAATGAAATGTATTGGTTATTTTACATTTTTGTGGAAATTCAAAAACTGAAAAGTGGGGCGTGCAATATTATAGCATGGTGGCTCAGTGGTTAGCACAACAGCCTTGCAGCGCTGGAGTCCTGGGTTCTAATCCCACCCAGGACAACATCTGCAAAGAGTTTGTATGTTCTCTCCGTGTTTGCGTGGGTTACCTCCGGTTTCCTCCCACATTCCAAAGACATACTGATAGGATATTTAGATTGTGAGCCCCATCGGGGACAGTGATGATAATGTCTGCAAACTGTAAAGCGCTGTGGAATATGTTAGTGCTATATAAAAATAATGATTATTATTATTCAGCCCCTTTACTTTCAGTAAACTCACTGCAGAAGTTAGTTGTGGATCTCTGAATGATCCAATGTTGTCCTAAAAGCCTAATGATGATAAATATAATCCACCTGTGTGTAATCAAGTCTCCATATAAATGCACCTGCTCTGTGATAGTCTCAGGGTTCTGTTTGAAGCACAGAGAGCATCATGAAGACCAAGGATCACAACCGGCAGGTCCGTGATACTGTTGTGGAGAAGTTTAAAGCTGGATTTGGATACAAAATGATTTCCAAAACTTTAAACATCCCAAAGAGCACTGTGCAAGCGATCATATTGAAATGGATGGAGAATCATGCCACTGCAAATCTACCAAGACCCGGCTGTCCATCTAAACTTACATCTCAAACAAGGAGAAGACTGATCAGAGATGCAGCCAAGAGGCCCATGATCACTCTGGATGAACTTCAGAGATCCACAGCTGACGTGGGGCAGTCAGTCCATAGGACAACAATCAGTTGTACACTGCACAAATCTGGCCTTTATAGAAGAGTGGCAAGAAGAAAGCAATTTCTCAAAGATATCCATAAAAAGTGTTGTTTAAAGTTTGCAACAAGCCACCTGGGAGACACACCAAACATGTGGAAGAAGGTGCTCTGGTCAGATGAGACCAAAATCAAACTTTTTGGCTACAATGCCTAACGATATGCTTGGCATAAAGGCAACACAACTCATCACTCTGAACGCACCATCCCCACTATCAAACATGGTGGTGGCAGTATCATGGTTTGGGCCTGCTTTTCTTTAGCAGGGACAGGAAAGATGGTTAAAATTGATGGGAAGATGGATTGAGCAAAATACAGGACCATTCTTGAAGAAAACCTGTTGGAGTCTGCAAAAGACCTGAGACTGGGACGGAGATTTGTCTTCCAACAAGACAATGATCCCAAACATAAAGCAAAATCTACAATGGGACGGTTCACAAATAAACGTATACAGGTGTTAGAATGGCCAAGTCAAAGTTCAGACCTCAATCCAATTGAAAATCTGTTGAAAGAGCTGAAAACTGCTGTTCACAAACGATCTCTATCAAACCTCACTGAGCTCGAGCTGTTTGCCAAGGAAGAATGGGCAAGAATTTCAGTCTCTCGATGTACAAAACTAATAGAGACATACCCCAAGCAACTTGCAGCTGTAATTGCAGCAAAATGTGGCACAACAAAGTATTAAGCTAGAGGCCGAATAATATTGCACGCCCCACTTTTCAGTTTTTGAATTTCCACAAAAATTTAAAATAACCAATAAATTTAATTCAACTTCACAATTGTGTTCCACTTGTTGTTGATTCTTCACCAAAAAGTTATATTTGGTATTTTTATGTTTGGAGCATACAATGTAGGAGAACGTGGTCAAATTCTGCGCTGCAGAATCATGTAGTCCAAAGGTATTGTTAAAAAGTGGTCTTTATTCATCGCGTTTCTGAGTTTCAAAGAACTCCTTTATCAGGAAATACCACATAAGGATAAAACCCTATTGCGCTTTTTTCCTCCAACAGTTTTCATATGTTTGAAGCATCATATGTGGGAAAAGGTTGAAAAGTGCCAAGGGGCCGAATACTTTCGCAAGGCACTGTACTGTGTGTTCAGAATGTAGTGGGGGGCATCATACTGTGTATGGCAGAATGTATGATAGAGACATCATACTGTGTGAGGGGATATCACACTTTGTGTGATGGAATGTACTGGGGACATTATACTATGTGTGGGTACTATAGGGTTATCATGCCGTTTGCTTGGATGTGTGCATATTTTGTGGAGGGTTGTATGGTCATCATATTGTGTGTGTGTGGCTGGGAGGGCATCATACGGTTTGGGCATTATATTCTATGTAGTTGGGGATATGGGACACTATAATGTATATCATACATTATACTCTGTGGCAAAATGTACTATAGAGAGACAGGGGGCATCATATGGTGTGTATCGGGGAGTTAGGGCTTTACACTGTGTATGAGGCTGAGATGCCAACATAACTGTTTAGGGATGTGAAGACATTGTGTATTGAGGGTATTTTACTATGCGTAGAAAGCTTTGGGAGCATCATATTGTGGTGTGTGGGTGTGTTGTGGGGACATTATATTGCTGTGGTGGAGGGACAGTGGGGACATCATACTTTATGTGAGAACATCATATTGAGTGTGTGGGAAATTACTGTGGAGGTCAACATACTGTGTGTGGCGGAATTTACTGTGCAAGGCAACATACTGTGTGTTGGGGAATGTATTGTGGGTGGCAATATGCTGTATGTGAGAGGGCACTGTGGGAGTCATGATGGGGGTACCATACGCTGCGGTAAAATTAATGGACCTCACTAGGAAAACATTTTTGTGTGGGTGCATATAAAGGGCTGAGCTATGCTAGGGTCCCGGCTTAGCTTGAAGCAAAAGTTACTGCAGAGTGCTATGCGTGCCACAGTATGCATCCTTCTTTCTTATCTTTGAAAGTTGGGAGGTATGCCTATATAGTGGCCTATATATCATTTTACTTTCATTTCATGTTTGATTGGAAGCTGATCAGCTTTCATTAGCATTATGCAACATTTTTTATCTGTTAGCTTGGGTACATGAAACGGGTGGGCATACCATTGATGCAACCTATGCAGCCGTGCAGAGGTCCAAGAGGTAATGGGACCAATTCCACCTCCAAAGAACATAGAATAGGATATTATGATGAGCTATTGGACTGTGAAGGGCCCACGCACTGTTCTCGCAAAGAGGCTCTCTTCTATCTGTGTCCGCTCCTGACATGCTATCAAATGATTTATAAAAATACTGTATATAAGCAAGAAACGCTTAGTCTTACTCAGTTTTTTCATGCACTCTCTCAAACGAGTTTCCAGGCCTAGAACCCGTTGATGCAATTCTTCATAGTCAAATGCTCCAATTTCTTGCTGAATGCTGGTGAGAATGCCGGTGAGATTCCGGATCTCTTCCTTGAACTGTGTGATCAGCCGAGCATCTGTCTTATACTGCTCTAAAACTGGAATTAGTGGCTGCAGTTCGTCCATTTTTTCTTTTAGATCCTGAAAAAACATTAATTGAAAAGTGATGGAATGTTATATTTTTCATAAATATAGAAAAGGAATAGGAATTTATAAAACTTATAACAGTGTCCACCCTTGGGATAATTTTTTAACAAAATGCATGTGCTAGTGTGTTCAGGCTGAAAACCATGGGAGAATGAGGTGCTATGAACGCAGCTTCAGTCACTAGTGGTGATGTCATCAAGGTTACCGCAGGTCACTGAGGCTGCGTTCCCACCGACACTTCACTGTGAGCCAGGACGATAAATTGCAGTGACCTTAATGAGATAACCTCGAGCACCATGAGAATTTTCAGGTTCAGGTTGTAAACCACTTATCACAGACATGGATTACTGGGAGGGACATCTTCACTTCGGACAGGTGAAGAGTATGGTTGTTATTTATTTTTTTACAGCGGACAAGGGCTTCAATAGAATGGGCATAAGGTGAGTATAACTGTTTTTATTAAATTTGTATTTCAAATAAAAGAGTTAATGTATTTCTTTCAAATGAATGATTTTATTCTGGCTCTGTCTTTTTACAATTTAACTATAGGGTTAGTTATAGATAAGCGTCTTACAGATGCTTCTCCATTACTAACCTGTGAGCTTGATGTCTACGGCCATAAAACAGCTGATATCAACTCCAAAAAAGTTACACTTCTTGCCACTGCACCAGGGCAATTGGAAAGAGCCACTCGAAGTGCCAGAATTGGTACAACTATTAGATGCTCCTCTTTTGGGTTGGCTGCAAGCTGCTATTTTTAGGCTGTGGGACCAATATCCATGGCCCCTTACCAGCCTGAGAATACCAGCCCCCAGCTGTCTGCTTTAGCTTGGCTGGTTGTCAAAAATGGGAAAATCCCACGCCATTCTTTAAATTATTTATTCAAATAATAATAAAACAAAATGGTATGTGGACCCCTTTATTCTTGATAACCAGCCGTTATAAAGCTGAGAGCTGTGGGTTGCATCCCGCAGCTCTCAGTTTTACCTGTGCTGGTTATCAAAAATAGAAGCGACCCCACATCATTTTTTTTTAAATTATTTATTTATAGCACAAGCTCCGGTTGATGACTACTTCCATCAGTGGCGCCTGCTCTCGATGTTATCAGTGACAGCAGGCATATGCTGATGAGAGTAGTATTCACTTATCAACCAGCCCATGGGACAGGCTGTAAACCTTTTACCACTGGTCACAGCTGCTGGCGCGCGCTGTCTTCTGACAGCAAGGCAACAGCAGCTCTCTGACCGGCAGTAATTATCTTACCGCCGATCAGAGCCTGTGTTTGCCATGCTGTTATGCAGGTGACCTTACATGACGTCACATGGTGCCAGACCGAGTGATGCCATTAGGTAAGAGGCAGTTTTTAAGACACCCGTCAAGCAACCAGAGATTACAGACATGACTGATGGATCAGGTCCTGCAAATCAAATTTGCACCAACTCTAGAGAGTAGAAAAAACCTTTCTGCTTCCTCTGGTGGTTTTCTATAAGGAGAGACAGAAAGAATGTGTATATAAATGCTAAAACCACATCTTAGCTGAAGCACAGACTGCTAAGTTAGGTGTTATTAGGGGTGTGTAGAACGGAAGGGAGAAGATGAAAGGCGTGGGAGATGTTTTCTAACAAAATATATATAAGCATTTACACTCTGCTAGAAAGTGATATTTCCAATGGCCTGGGTCTCCTAGTTCCGCATAATCTCTACTCACAACTTCTGACCTAGCTGCCTGTCAATCACCTAGTATATTCTCTCAGCATTGATATACACATATTACCTCCAATCTCTTATCATAGCAAAAGGTCAGAGGAGGCAGCAGAGATTTCTCTATTCATACAATCTGTCCTGCTGAGTGTTTAGGACAGATTTTGTGTTTAGTAATGGCCACCATTTTGAGAAACCTTATAATTTTCTTCCAAAATAACAAGCACACATAAACATATTTATCAATTTATTTACGCTAATGCATTTTTTCCTGTATTCATTTTCTTTATTTCCTATCGAACCACTTTAAAAATACAGTAAAATGATACATTTTTGTCAGTTTTTGAAGTTAAAATCTTTTTCATTCAGAAATTTATAGACAACATTTGAAAACACTTCACATGGAAAATGACACAGTGACTTGTATCTCCAATGTCATCTTGCTTTTTCTAGACTTCTCAGTATATTTTTATACAATTATAATTTTCAATGTTTTTGCATTATTTTTAGTTTTCATTTTTATCACTTTATGGACTTACATATTAGTGATTAAATAGAACCTGTCATCTCGAATTTTTATGTTAAAGTAAAGGCATGGCCATAATGCTGCTGTTATACAGATTCATCAGATACCTGAAGTGAAAACATCTGCAATCTGGTTTTTTAATCCACATTTGAAGTTTGGATTTCATAAGCTTTCGGGTATAGGGGCGGGACTGTGGGTAGGGTCTTCGGTTCTGCCACGGCCCCTACATCAGCATTTGGTGTTTGTATCTACCTTCTTTTTAAAAGTTTGTGCTGGTGCCATCCTCATCGCGGGCAGTGCTTGCGCAGATTCATCTCCTGGTGTTCTTCAGGAAAATGGTGCCAGTGGTGGTGCATGCGCAGATTCAGGGGTAGAGCCAAAGACCCTACCGAAAGTCTCGTTCAGGTGCTCCAAAAGTTTATTACATTCAAACTTCAAATGTTGATTAAAGAACAACCAGGAAGAGGAATTCTTCACTAAAGGTATCTATTGAATCTGTAGGACAGAGCTATTATGGTCATGCCTTTAACATGCAAAATCATGGTGACAGGTTATATCACAATCTCATATACAATTTCCATATATATTTGTGGAAGGATAATAGTCATAAAAATTAATTTTATTATAAATTGGATTAAAAATAGTAAATAAGTAATTCATGAAGAATAAATGTGGCTAGTGAATAACTATTGCATTTTTCCATGAAGTACGCTGCAGTTATTACTTTTAACCCCCATCCCTACTATAAGATTATACAGAAGAGATATTTAGGCCAAATTAGTATGAGTTATTACTCTATTCAGTCATGAGTAACAGCCAGTCAAATAGATAATATTTTTCACAGAGTTCAATATTCTTGCTGGTTTCACTCCACGGGGTGATAATATTTGGCCCCCAATGCTGGCACCCCTTCTGACATCGCACTTTCAACCGCATTGACATCTTCGTTAACAATACAGGGGAAATTAATGATGGAAGAGTGAAGCCATTCGCTCCCTCTGCAGGGCCGCTATCAGAGCATTACTGGTGTATGGGAAACAGTAAGCAAAAGGGGCCCGCACCGGGCCTCCTCTCTTCTGCTACCCAGGCCCCAGTGGCAGCATTCCACAGGTTCAGTAACTGAATGTGCATCCTTGGACATAAGTTCATTCACTATGTGGTAGTAATATATGGTCTGTTCATGGTGTGGCAGTACTTCTCACTTGTACATGGCATTATTCAGTCACTGCGTGTTGGTAATATGTAGTCTGGCCATGGTGTGGTGGTATTTGTCCCTTGTATGTGGTATTATTCGGTCACTATGTGGTGGGAATATGTAGTCCTGCCATGGTCTGGTGGTATTTGTCCCTTGTATGTGGTATTACTGTTCATTTTAAAAAAAATATATGTGACACATTCCCTTAATGAAACATGAATAAAATATACCTAAAAAAAAGTATAGGATATTTTAACAAATGTTTAATAGGTTAGAGTAGAGTAGGACCAGGCCAAAAGAGTCTACATTGCCATGGTGGCGGCTTAAAATATATTTTGGGCAAAACTAAAGCTGATGACTATGTATGTGATATGGTGTTAGATGGGAACTGTTAATGTGTGACTGGTAAGGACATAGTGCAGAATTGGAGTTTTTTCAAGAGTGGGTAGTGGGACTGTGGGAGGTTTGAGTGGTAGAGGCTGAGCAAGGGTGGAGTCTGGGTGGAGTCTCAAGGAGGTTCCAAAATTTTGCCAGTATGGGACTCTGAAATTCCTGGTGGCAGTCCTGTCCTTCCCCCATCATTCACCCTCGCTTCTGATGTTTCAGTGCAGCAGGAGTGATGATGTCACAATTTTGCACCTGCTGTGTCAAGCAGTGAAGATTTTCAGAGCACTCGCTGCTGAGACCTGAGCAGCAAGGGAATGGGGAGCGATGGATGTTTATTTATTTATTTTAATGTGTCCCCATTATACCATATGGAGGGCTATGTGAGGTCCATTAGTCTGTATTTAGGACTAAGTGGGACCATTATTCAGCATGGAGGATTATGTGGGACCATTACTCTACATGGAGGACTTTGTGGGGCCATTATTCTGCATGGAGAACTATGTGGGACCCATTACACTGTATGGAGGACTATGTGGGGCCGATTATTCTGTATAGAGAACTGGGGCCATTATTTTGTATGGAGGATGATCTAGTGCCCATTATTCTGTATGGAAGATAATATGGGGCCATTATTATGTATGGAGGCCTGTGTGGGCCACTATTCTTTATAATGCACTATGTGTGGCCATTATTCTGTTTGGAGGACTATATAGTGCCCATTACACTGAAGGGGCCATTATTCTGTATGGAGGACTATGTGGGGACCATTGATCTGTATGAAAAACGATGTGAGGCCCAATATACTATATGGAGGATTATGCAAGACCCATTATTCTATATGGAGAACTATGTGGGACCCATTACAATGTATGGATGACTATGTGGGGCCATTTTTCTTCACGGAGGACTATGTGATGCACATTATACTGTATGGAAGGCAATGTGGCGTCATTATTCTGTATGGAAGACTGTGTGGGGGCTGTAATGTATGGAGGATGATTTAGGGCCCATTATACTGTATGGAGGACTATGTGGGGCCCATAATACTATATGGAGGATGATGATGGTCCCATTATTCTGTATGGAAGACTATGTGAGGCCAATTATTTTGCATGGAGGACTATGTAGGTCCATTATTCTGTATGGAGGACTATGTTGGGCCCATTATTTTGTATGGAAGGCAATGTTGGACCATTATTCTATATGGAGGACTATGTGGGGCAATTATTCTGTATAGAGGGCTATGTAGGGCCCATTATACTGTATGGAGGACTATGTGAAACCCATAATACTATATGGAGGACTAGGAGATGCCCATCATTTTGTATTGGTGAAATGATTCTGTACGGAGGACTATGTGGGGCCCATTATTCAGTACGAGGACCCATTACTCTGTATGCAGGACAATGTGGGGACATTATTCTGTATGAATGACTAAGTAGGGCCCATAATACTATATGGAGGATTATGCAGGGCCCATTATTTTGTATTGAGGACGATGTGGACCAATTAATTTGCATGGAGGACTATGTGGGGCCAATTATTATAAATGGAGGACTATGTGGGGCCATTATTCTTACTGACACAAAAATAGGATTTAGAAATCCTCCAAAATGTTTTAAAAAAACAGCAGAAAAAGGCAGTGATGCTTACCTACCCAGGCCTCTAAACAAATGTACTATCAAGGTGCAGTGGACCCGATTAAAGATGGCAGCAACACAGATGCAGCAACACTGATGAAACAGCCACTCTCAACCTACCAATCCATGGAATGAGTGGCTGTTTGATATATTAGTGCACAAAAGATAATAATCTGTATGAGGTGTTAAGGTACCGTCACACTGGACGATATCGCTAGCGATCCGTGACGTTGCAGCGTCCTGGCTAGCGATATCGTCCAGTGTGACAGGCAGCAGCGATCAGAATCCTGCTGTGATGTCGTTGGTCGGGGCAGAAAGTCCAGCACTTTGTTTCGTCGCCGGCTCTCCCGCTGACATCGCTGAATCGGCGTGTGTGACGCCGATTCAGCGATGTCTTCGCTGGTAACCAGGGTAAACATCGGGTTACTAAGCGCAGGGCCGCGCTTAGTAACCCGATGTATACCCTGGTTACCATCGTTAAAGTAAAAAAAACAACCACTACATACTTACCTACCGCTGTCTGTCCCCGGCGCTGTGCTTCTCTGCTCTGGCTGTGAGCGCCGGGCAGCCGGAAAGCAGAGCGGTGACGTCACCGCTGTGCTTTCCAGCCGCTGTGCTTACACAGGGCAGAGAAGCACAGCGCCGGGGACAGACAGCGGTAGGTAAGTATGTAGTGGTTGCTTTTTTTACTTTAACGATGGTAACCAGGGTAAACATCGGGTTACTAAGCGCGGCCCTGCGCTTAGTAACCCGATGTTTACCCTGGTTACCGGCATCGTTGGTCGCTGGCGAGCTGTCTGTGTGACAGCTCTCCAGCGACCAAACAGCGACGCTGCACCGATCCGGATCATTGTCGGTATCGCTGCAGCATCGCTTAGTGTGACGGTACCTTTATTCACATGCAGGTGATGCAGAGCATCTGGCTTACAGCCTATTAGTGATGCTCATACTTTTAGATCAAGCGGGCTGCCCAGTGCTAACCAAAAGCATCCTGTGTGAACAGATGCCACCGTTTACAGAGCCATCTGGGCCCAACTGCACCCTGAAGGATAAAAAAGTGCAAAAAACACATATTAATATGTTAGGTATTAGTTGATATTAGGGCCCCCACGTTTGCGAGTCCTATCACCAAAAAAGAGCTCACAATACAAAAAGAGGACTTAGAAATCCTCGCTCTTTTTTGATGATAGGACTCACAAATGTGTGGACCCTTAACGTTGGTTGCAAGCTTCCATATTTTGGCCATATTATATTATATTATAACGCCACATGCAGATTAATATCCTTTGTGCACTAATATACCAAACAGCCATCCCCTCCATGGATTGGTAGGTTGAGAGTGGCTGTTATCAGTATTGCTGCACCTGTGTTGCTGCCATCTTTAATTGGGTCCACTGGACCCTGATAGTGCATTTGTTTGGAGGCCTGGGCAGGTAAGCATCTCTGCCTTTTTTCTGGGGCCATTATTCTGTATAGGGGACTATGTGGGGTCCATTATTTTGTATGGAAGTACTATGTGGGCCAATTATTCTGTATGGAAACCTGTGTGGGACTGTTATTCGATATGGAGGACTATGTGGGGCCCATTACACTGGGGTCCATGATACTGTATGGAGGACTATGAGGGGGCCATTATTCTGTGTGGAGGACTATATGGGGCTGAGTATTCAGTATGGAGGACTATGTGGGCCCAATTATTCTGTATGGTGGACTATGTGGCATCCACTGCGCTGTATGGAGGAGTATGTGGGGACCTTATTCTGTATAAGTGACAATGTGTGGCATATTATTCTGTATGTAGGACTATGTGGGGCCATTGTTCTATATAGAGAACTATGTAGGGCCCATTATCCTGTGTGGAGGACTATGTGGGGCCATTATTCTGTATGGAGGATTATGTGGGGCCCATTATAATGGATGGAGGATTATGTGGGGCCATTATATAGTATGGAGGGCTGTGTCGGGATGACAGTTGGGGCATCATACTGTGTTGGGGGTTTCAGTAGGGTCATCATACCTTGTGTGTGGAAGGTACTGTGGAGAGATACACTGTGGTGGTATCATATTGTGTTTGGGGGGCACTTTTGTTGGCATCATACTTTATGGAGTGCAATGAAAGGACAATCTAGGGGCTTCAATAGGAGGAAAATTAATTTGCTAGGGCTGCTAAGTTGTGAGATGTGCTCTTCTGTGACCACATCAAATATTAGATGTTTTTGGGGGAGTAAAAAACATATATAGATTGACAAAGGTCCCAATAAATACAAACACATTTAAAATGACCCTCCTACTATTTATAACATTTTTATTCATTAAAATTAAGTCCCAATATTTAACAATTTAATTAAAAGTGTTGTAAATAATAGAAGTTTTTTTCAGTTGTGTATTTTTTGGGAGTGAAGCTGGATTAAAACTTCTGCTGTAGGGCTCCATGATTACTACGTACAGTGGGCAAAAAATATTTAGTCAGCCACGAATTGTGCAAGTTCTTCCACTTGAAAAGATAATAGAGGCATGTCATTGACATCATAGATAGACCACAACTATGAGAGTCAAAATGAGAAAACAAATCCAAAAATTCAACTTGTCTGATTTGGCAAGATTTATTTTGCAAATTATGGTGGAAAATAAGTATTTGGTCACCTAAAGACATGCAAGATTTCTGGCTCTCACAGACTTGTAACTTCTTCTTTAAGAGATTCCTCTGTCTTCCACTCATTACCTGTAGTAATGGCACCTGTTTGAACTTGTTATCAGTATAAAAGACACCTGTCCACAACCTCAAACAGTCACACTCCACACTCCACTATGGTGAAGACCAAAGAGCTGTCGAAGGACACCAGAAACAAAATTGTAGCCCCGTACTAGGCTGGGAAGACTGAATCTGCAATACGCAAGCAGCATGTTGTGATGAAATCAACTGTGGGAGCAATAATAAAAAAATGGAAGACATACAAGACTACCGATAATCTCCTTCGATCTAGGGCTCCACGCAAGATCTCACCCCGTGGGGTCAAAATGATCAAAAGAAAGGTGAGTCAAATACCCAGAAACACAAGGGAGGACATAATGAATGAACTGCTTAGAGCTTGGACCACCGTAGCAAGGGCTACCATCAGTAACACACTACGCCGCCAGGGACTCAGATTCTGCAGTGCCAGACGTGTCCCCCTGCTTAAGCCAGTACATGTCTGGGCCCATCTGACGTTTGCAAGAGAGCATCTGGATTATCCAGAAGAGCAATGGAAAAATGTCATATGGTCTGATAAAACCAAAATAGAACTGTTTCGTAGAAACAAAACTAGTCGTGTTTGGAGGAGACAGATTGCTGAGATGCATCCAAAGAACACCATACCTACTGTGAAGCATGGGGGTGGCAACATCATGCTTTGGGGTGGTTTCTCTGCAAAGGGGCCAGGACAACTGATCCGTGTACATGAAAGAATGAATGGGCCATGTATTGTGAGATTTTGAGTGCAAACCTCCTTCCATCAGCAAGGGCATTGAAGATGAAATGTAGATGGGTCTTTCAGCATGATAATGATCCCAAGCACACTACCAGGGCAACAAAGGAGTGGCTTCTGTTGTGAATTCTGTGGCAGAGTTCACTCCTGTGGTCACAAGTGGTACTTCGGCTGATTCTCTCTGGGATCTTCCATTTGTGGAGGAAAGTGGTACTGCAGCTTCTGAGTTTCCTCCCTCAGGTGATCTGGTGAGCTCGTTAGCTTCTTCTCTACTTAACTCCACCTGATGCTTTGATCTATGCTTCCTGTCAATGTTTCAGTGTGGGACTTGTTTTTTCCCTGGATCATTCCTGTGGCCTGCTGCTCTGCAAAGCTAAGTTTTGCTTATGTTATTTTGTTGCTATTTTTCTGTCCAGCTTGCTTTATTGGTTTTTCTCGCCTGCTGGAAGCTCTGAGACGCAGAGGGACCACCTCCGTACCGTTAGTCGGTGCGGAGGGTCTTTTTGTCCCCTCTGCGTGGTTTTTTATAGGTTTTTGTGCTGACCGCAAAGTTATCTTCCCTATCCTCGTTCTATTCAGCTAGTCGGGCCTCACTTTGCTAAATCTGTTTCATCTCTATGTTTGTGTTTTCATCTTACTCACAGTCATTATATGTGGGGGGCTGCCTTTTCCTTTGGGGAATTTCTCTGAGGCAAGGTAGGCTTATTTTTCTATCTTCAGGATTAGCTAGTTTCTCAGGCTGTGACGAGGCGCCTAGGTTCTGTTCAGGAGCGCTCCACGGCTACCTTTAGTGCGGTTTGATAGGCTTAGGGATTGCGGTCTGCAGAGTTCCCACGTCTCAGAGCTCGTTCTATTATTTTGGGTTATTGTCAGTTCACTGTATGTGCTCTGACCTCCATGTCCATTGTGATTCTGAATTGCCTTTCATAACAGGCTTCGTAAGAAGCAAATGAAGGTCCTGGAATGGCCTAGCGAGTCTCCAGATCTCGTCCCCATAGAAAACCGTTGGAGGGAGTTGAAAGTCCGTGTTGCCCAGCGACAGGCCCAAAACTTCACTGCTCTAGAGGAGATCTGCATGGAGGAATGAGCCAACATACCACCAACAGTGTATGCCAACCTTGTGAAGACTTACAGAAAACGTTTGACCTCTGTCATTGCTAACAAAGGATATATAACAAAATATTGAGATGAACTTTTTTTAATCACCAAATACTTATTTTCCACCATAATTTGCAAAATAAATCATGCCAAATCAGAGAAGGTGATTTTCTGGACTTATTTTCTCATTTTGACACTCATAGTTGTGATCTAGCTATGATGTCAATTACAGGCCTCTCTCATCTTTTTAAGTGGGAGAACTTGCACAATTGGTGGCTGTTGTGAATTCCGTTCTTGGGCTCCCTCCGGTGGTTGTAAATGGCACTTTTGTGAATTCTGCCCTTGGGCTCCCTCTGGTGGTTTTGAGTGGAACTGCCGCTCCTTGGGTTTAGCTTTAGCAGCTGCTTTCACTAATCGTCTCTCCTGCTCTGCTATTTAACCTGTCTCTAGTCTTCAGCCTATGCCACTTGTGAATGTTCTCTGGCTGGATTCACATCTCTGCTTGGATTCTCCTGGTTTCCTGACCAGTTCTGCAAAGATAAGTTCTGGCTTTGCTCATTTCAGTCCACATGTTGTGGACTTATTGTTCTGTACATTCTATTTTTGTCCAGCTTGTCATTATGGATTTTTTTTGTTAGCTGGAAGCTCTGGGAAGCAGATTTACCCTCCACACCTTTAGTCAGGTGTGGAGATTTTGTAAACTCTGTGTGGATGGTATCAAATCAGAAAGAACACGGAAGCTTCTTGCCAATAAAAACATTAAAGTTTATTGATAATGCATATAAAAACTAAAAAAGTCCAATAGTACTCAATGGCGATACATAGACAGAATCTACTGACTGCATAAGGTAAATACAACATAAAAAACCTATGATAATCAAATGATCCCAAAACTGTAGATAGGTAGGCAAAAAAGAGATCTTATATGTGCAAAAAATAGTGTGACAAAGTTCTACACGCCCACAAAATAAGCTTTAACAGATTAATTACCATATATATGGTTAATGTAAGTCACAATAGACAAAGTTCAAAGGTATATGGGCTGAAAATATACTACCTACAGATATATGCACAAAAATGCCTCTGTTATCATTCATAAGTATGCTACAAAAAACAAGAGTGATAGAAAATACATGGCAGAGAAAGCTACCTAAAGCTAGATATGTAGCGGTACTAAAGATCCAAAGTGGCGTTTCACTTCTATGGCAAATATAAAGTGCTTGTCAGTGCTAAGATGCAGGGCAAGGGGACAGGTTAAGATGTATATTACCTGAAATACAGCTCAGTAGGAGGACCCCGACGCGCGTTTCGCGATTAGGCTTCGTCCAGGGGGATAATCATACCGTCAGTGGCTATGCGGGGGTTTATATAGCGATATGTATGCAGTGGTTGCAGCGGTTTGTAATGGCGCTCCCTTCAACACGCCGGCTCAGACGTCACTAGCGGTCAGCGTCACAAGGGGCTCATCCACTCTCCCTCAATACTCCCCAGCCATCTCACCTTCTCCTCAGAACTGTTCCTCCACATACAATACTTTTTATCCAGACACACACGGCCGCATCATGTCCTATCCTGCTCCCACCTTCTAATGATCAGTCTGCTACTCCTCATTGCTGGTGACATATCCCCAAATCCTGGCCCTCCCCAATTCATCCCCACACTCGTTTCTAACCCCCTGCCACGATCCTCCGCACGTTTTCCCAATGACGACAACCTCATACCCATTCATCCAGCCCCCACTCCCCCGCTCCCCCTACTTGGAGCACTATGGAACGCATGCTCCATCTGCAACAAACTGCCATTTATCCACGACCTCTTCATCACCAACAAACTCTCCTTCCTCGGCCTCACCGAAACCTGGCTCACCCCCTCTGACTCGGCCTCTCCAGCTGCGCTCTCCTATGGCGGATTCCACCTCTCTCACACCCCTCGCCCCAGCAACAAACGCAGTGGAGGAGTTGGCTTGATCCTGTCCGACACCTGCTTCTTCACTCCAATACCGCTACCACCCTCCACTTCTCTTCCCTCGTTTGAGGTGCACTCTGTCCGCATCTATTCCCCCTCCAACCTCCAGCTGGCTGTCATCTACCGCCCCCCAGAACTAGCCATCTCCACCTTTCTCGACCACTTCACCACCTGGCTACTTCATTTCCTCTCTGTTGACATCCCCACTATCATCATGGGTGATTTCAATGTCCCCATTGACATTTTCACCTCAGCTGCCTCTAAACTTTTATCACTGACTGCCTCCTTCGGCCTCACTCAGTGGTCCTCTGAGGCCACTCACAAAGATGGCCACACGCTGGACCTCATCTTCACCCGCCTCTGCTCCCTTACTAATCTCACTAACACACCCCTCCCCCTGTCTGACCACAACCTACTGACATTCTCGTCCCTCTCCTCTCCTAGTGTGCAACCCCCACTCCACAAACTCACTCACCCTCGCAGAAATCTCAAACATCTCAACTTACAATCACTCTCTGAGTCCCTTTTCCCTCTCACTGACATAGCTTCCCTTCATGACACAGATGCTGCTGCCACTTTTTATAACACCACAATAACAGCAACACTCGATTCGGCCGCCCCACTCATGCATAGTAAAACACGTACAATTAACAGGCAGCTCTGGCTGACCAGCCTGACCAAAGAATTGAGACGGGCTTCCAGGATTGCTGAGCGGAGATGGAAGCGATCCCACTCTGCCGACCACTTCACTGCATACAAGCAGTCCCTCGCCAGCTTCAAGTCTGCGCTCACTGCCGCAAAACAAACTTACTTCTCATCCCTCATATCCTCCCTGTCCCACAACCCTAAAAAGCTTTTCAACACTTTCAATTCTCTTCTCCGTCCCCCCGCACCTCCTCCCTCCCCCCTCATTTCTGCTGATGACTTCACCTCTTTCTTTAAACAGAAGATCGATACGATCAGAGAAAGCTTTGGCCCACAGCGCCCACAGCGCCCACTACACCTCTTAGCTCCTCAACCCTGCTCCTCAAAAACCAGCTTCTCCACCATGACAGAAGATCAGCTCTACACCCTCCTGTCAAGATCACACCTCACCACCTGCACGCTTGACCCGCTCCCATCCCACCTCATCCCTAACCTTTCCACGGTCTTCATCCCAACCCTAACGCACCTCTTCAACCTCTCACTCACAACAGGTGTCTTTCCCTCATCCTTCAAGCATGCCAAGATCACACCCATCCTCAAAAAGCCCTCCCTCGACCCATCCTCTGTGTCTAGCTATCGCCCAATATCTCTTCTCCCTTATGCCTCCAAATTGCTGGAGCAACACGTCCATCTTGAACTGTCCTCCCACTTCTCCTCCTGCTCCCTCTTTGATCGGTTACAATCAGGCTTCCGTTCCCATCACTCAACTGAAACTGCCCTAACTAAAGTCACCAATGACCTACTAACTGCCAGGAGCAAGCGACACTACTCTGTCCTCCTTCTCCTGGACCTGTCTTCTGCCTTTGACACTGTAGACCACTCCCTTTTGCTACAAATCTTCTCATCCCTTGGCGTCACAGACTTGGCCCTTTCCTGGATCTCGTCATATCTGACAGACCGAACATTCAGTGTCTTCCTCCCCCACACCACCTCCTCACCTCGCCCCTTGTCAGTCGGTGTTCCTCAAGGCTCTGTTCTAGGACCCCTACTCTTCTCCATCTACACTTTCGGCCTGGGACAGCTCATTGAATCCCACGGTTTGCAGTACCATCTCTACGCTGATGACACGCAGATCTACCTCTCCGGACCTGACCTCTCCTCCTTGCTTACCAAAATCCCGCACTGTCTGTCTGCCATTTCAGCCTTCTTTTCTGCTCGCTTTCTACAACTGAACATGGACAAAACAGAATTCATCATCTTTCCCCCATCTCACTCTACCCCTCCACCAGACCTATCCATCAATGTCAATGGCTGCTCACTATCCCCAGTCCCACACGCCCGGTGCGTCGGGGTGATCCTCGACTCTGCCCTCTCTTTCAAGCCACATATCCAAGCCCTTGCCTCCTCCTGTCGTCTCAAACTCAAAAATATTTCCCGGATCCGTGCTTTCCTTGACCGCAACACTGCAAAAACGCTAGTGCATGCCCTTATCATCTCCCGCCTCGACTACTGCAACCTCCTACTCTCTGGACTCCCCTCTAGCACTCTGGCACCACTCCAATCCATCCTACACTCTGCTGCCCGACTAATCCACCTGTCCTCCCGCTATTCCCCAGCCTCTCCCCTATGTCAAGCCCTTCACTGGCTTCCTATCACCCAGAGACTCCAGTTCAAAACCCTCACACTGACATACAAAGCCATCCACAACCTGTCTCCTCCATACATCTGTGACATGGTCTCCCGGTACCTACCTACACGCAACCTCCGATCCTCCCAAGACCTCCTTCTCTACTCCCCTCTCATCTCTTCTTCCCATAACCGCATCCAAGACTTCTCCCGTGCTTCCCCCATACTCTGGAACTCTCTACCCCAACACATCAGACTCGCGCCTACCATAGAAACCTTCAAAAAGAACCTGAAGACTCATCTCTTCCGACAAGCCTACAGCCTGCAGTGATCCTCAACCTACTGAACAGCCGCACAGCCAGCTCTTCCCTCTCCTAGTGTATCCTCACCCACCCCCTGCAGACTGTGAGCCCTCGCGGGCAGGGTCCTCCCTCCTTATGTACTCGTGTGCCTTGTTATCTGCTCATGTTTAATGTATTTGTCTATATTTGCCCCGTATTCACATGTAAAGCGCCATGGAATAAATGGCGCTATAAAAATGTATAATAATAATAAAATAATAATAATTTGTGAAGGGGTCTAAGTGCCTATTCGGAGTTCAGAAGATCTCTTTTTTGGGTTTTGTTTTTTCTCCCTCGTCTATAGAAATGGATCCTGTTAAGGTCCAAGCTATTCATGACTGGATCCAACCCACATCTGTGAAGGGTCTTCAAAAATTTTTGGGCTTTGCTAATTTCTATCGCTGTTTCTTTGCCAACTTTTCCAGTGTAGTTAAGCCCCTTACTGATTTGACGAAAAAAGGCGCTGATGTGACGAATTGGTCCTCTGAGGCTGTTGAGGCCTTTCAAGAGCTTAAACGCCGATTTACTTCTGCCCCTGTGTTGCGTCAACCGGATGTTTCTCTTCCTTTTCAGGCTGAGGTCGACGCTTCTGAGATTGGGGCAGGGGCCGTCTTGTCTCAGAGGGAGTCTGATGGTTCTTTGATGAAACCGTGTGCTTTTTTTTCCAGAAAGTTTTCGCCTGCGGAACGCAATTATGATGTCGGCAATCGGGAGTTGTTGGCTATGAAGTGGGCGTTTGAGGAGTGGCGACATTGGCTGGAGGGAGCTAAACACCGTGTTGTGGTCCTGACCGAGCATAAGAATCTGATTTACCTCGAGTCGGCCAAGCGGCTGAATCCTAGACAGGCTCGATGGTCCCTGTTTTTCTCCCGTTTTGATTTTGTGGTCTTGTATCTTCCGGGATCTAAGAATGTTAAGGCTGATGCCCTCTCTAGGAGTTTTTCGCCTGATTCTCCTGGAGTCCTTGAGCCGGTTGGCATTCTTAAGGAGGGGGTGATTCTTTCTGCTATCTCCCCTGATTTGCGCCGGGTGCTTCAGGAATTTCAGGCTGATAGGCCTGACCGCTGTCCTGTGGGGAAGCTGTTTGTTCCTGATAGATGGACAAGTAAGGTAATTTCTGAGGTTCATTGTTCAGTGTTGGCTGGTCATCCTGGGATTTTTGGTACCAGAGATTTGGTTGCTAGGTCCTTTTGGTGGCCTTCCTTGTCTCGCGATGAGCGTGCTTTTGTGCAGTCCTGTGGGATTTGCGCCCGGGCCAAGCCTTGCTGTTCCCGCGCTAGTGGGTTGCTTTTGCCTTTGCCGGTCCCTGAGAGGCCCTGGACGCATATTTCCATGGATTTTATTTCGGATCTTCCTGTTTCCCAGAAGATGTCTGTTATCTGGGTTGTTTGTGACCGGTTCTCTAAAATGGTCCATTTGGTACCTTTGCCTAAGTTGCCTTCCTCCTCAGATCTGGTTCCATTGTTTTTTCAGCATGTGGTTCGTTTGCATGGCATTCCGGAGAATATTGTGTCTGACAGAGGTTCTCAGTTTGTCTCTAGATTTTGGCGGGCCTTTTGTGCTAGGATTTGTCTTTTTCTTCGGCGTTTCATCCTCAGACTAATGGCCAAACTGAGCGAACTAATCAGACCTCGGAGACCTATTTGAGATGCTTTGTGTCTGCTGATCAGGATGATTGGGTGTCTTTCTTGCCGTTGGCCGAGTTTGCCCTTAATAATCTGGCTAGTTCGGCTACTTTGGTTTCACCTTTCTTTTGTAATTTTGGTTTTCATCCTCGTTTTTCTTCTGGGCAGGTTGAGCCTTCTGATTGTCCTGGTGTTGATTCTGTGGTGGACAGGCTGCAACAGATTTGAACTCATGTGGTGGACAATTTGACGTTGTCTCAGGAAAGGGCTCAACGTTTTGCTAACCGGCGTCGGCTGTTGTGAATTCTGTTGTCAAGCTCCCTCCTGTGGTCATGAATGGTACTTCGGCTGGTTCTGTCCATGGGCTTCCTCTGGTGGTTGTGAGTGGGGCTGCGGCTTCTGAGTTTCCTTCCACAGGTGACGAGGTTAATTCGTTAGCTGGCTGCTCTATTTACTCCACTTAGATCATTGCTCCAGGCCACCTGTCAATGTTCCAGTATTGGTCTAGTTCGCTCCTGGATCGTTCTTGTGACCTGTCTTCCCAGCAGAAGCTAAGTTCCTGCTTGTTTTTCTCTTGTTTGCTATTTTTCTGTCCAGCTTGCTATTTTGATTTTTGTCTTGCTTGATGGAAGCTCTGGGACGCAGAGGGGCGCCGCCGCACCGTGAGTCGGTGCGGAGGGTCTTTTTGCACCCTCTGCGTGGTCTTTTTGTAGGTTTTTGTACTGACCGCAAAGTTACCTTTCCTATCCTCTGTCTGTTCAGTAAGTCGGGCCTCTCTTTGCTAAATCTATTTCATCTCTGAGTTTGTAATTTTCATCTTAACTCGCGGTCATTATATGTGGGGGGCTGCCTTTTCCTTTGGGGAGTTTCTCTGAGGCAGGGTAGGCTTTATTTTTCTATCTTCAGGGCTGGCTGGTTCCTAGGGCTGTGGCGGGTTGCGTGGGGAGCATTGGGAGCAATCCACGGCTATTTCTAGTGTGTGTGATAGGATTAGGGATTGCGGTCAGCAGAGTTCCCACGTCCCAGAGCTTGTCCTGTATCATTAGTAACTATCAGGTCATTCCGTGTGCTCTTAACCACCAGGTCCATTATTGTCCTAACCACCAGGTCATAACAGTCGGCGTGTTGGTCCCCGGCTTCGTGTGGGGGATTTGGTTTGGTTGTCTTCTCGTCATGTTCCTATGAAGGTTTCTTCTCCTAAGTTTAAGCCTCGGTTTATTGGTCCTTATAAAATTTCTGAAATTATTAATCCGGTCTCTTTTCGTTTGGCTCTTCCAGCCTCTTTTGCCATTCATAATGTTTTCCATAGCTCTTTGTTGCGGAGATATGTGGTGCTCGTTGTTCCCTCGGTTGACCCTCCTGCCCCGGTGTTGGTTGAGGGAGAGTTGAAATATGAGGTTGAGAAGATTTTGGATTCCGTTTTTCGAGGCGCAGGCTCCAGTATCTTGTCAAGTGGAAGGGTTATGGCCAGGAGGATAATTCTTGGTTGTTGCCTCCGATGTCCATGCTACCGATTTGGTTTGTGCTTTTCACTTGGCTCGTCCTGATCGGCCTGGGGGCTCTGGTGAGGTTTCGGTGACCCCTCCTCAAGGGGGGAGTACTGTTGTGAATTCCGTTCTTGGGCTCCCTCCGGTGGTTGTAAATGGCACTTTTGTGAATTCTGCCCTTGGGCTCCCTCTGGTGGTTTTGAGTGGAACTGCCGCTCCTTGGGTTTAGCTTTAGCAGCTGCTTTCACTAATCGTCTCTCCTGCTCTGCTATTTAACCTGGCTCTAGTCTTCAGCCTATGCCACTTGTCAATGTTCTCTGGCTGGATTCACATCTCTGCTTGGATTCTCCTGGTTTCCTGACCAGTTCTGCAAAGATAAGTTCTGGCTTTGCTCATTTCAGTCCACATGTTGTGGACTTATTGTTCTGTACATTCTATTTTTGTCCAGCTTGTCATTCTGCATTTTTTCTGTTAGCTGGAAGCTCTGGGAAGCAGATTTACCCTCCACACCTTTAGTCAGGTGTGGAGATTTTGTAAACTCTGTGTGGATTGTTTTGTAGTTTTTATACTGACCGCACAGTATCCTTTCCTGTCCTATCTATCAAGCTAGACTGGCCTCCTATGCTATAATCTGATTTAATCTCTGCATATGTTATTTTCCCCTCCTCTCACCGTCAATATTTGTGGGGGGCTATCTTTCCTTTGGGGATTTTCTCTGAGGCAAGATAGGTTTCCTGTTTCCATCTTTAGGGGAAGTTAGATCTTAGGCTGTGCCGAGGGGTCTAGGGAGCG
Source organism: Ranitomeya imitator (assembly GCF_032444005.1). Taxonomy (NCBI): domain Eukaryota; kingdom Metazoa; phylum Chordata; class Amphibia; order Anura; family Dendrobatidae; genus Ranitomeya; species Ranitomeya imitator. The sequence continues at coordinate 128,090,953 of NC_091289.1, forward strand.
TCAGGTACCCCCCACGGCTATTTCTAGTTGCGCTGCTAGGTTCAGGGTCTGCGGTCAGTACAGATACCACCTCCTTCAGAGCTTGTCTCATGTTGTTCCTAAACCACCAGATCATAACAGTGGCTGACTAAATACTTTTTTCCCCTACTGTATGCCTGTCTGCGAGGAAATATCCAATGCCCTAGGCATGTGATCAGCCTCTTAAGATATATTAATTAAGATGTACTTTGTTCGTTGGACAACCCCTTTAAGTTTGTTTACATATGAAAAGGTTTAGCATTATATTTGACGATAAGGAAAAACTTCCTCAATTGTAGATTTTCTTTTAATAAATATCAAGCTTGGCCCACGACTTTGTCCAAGTTTTTAATTTAAGGCCCTCTGCGTATTTGAGTTTGACATCAGTTAGTGAAGTGAGATTATTGAATTATCTGCCATATTATGTAATATTGGTTGATCCATTCAAAAAAAGTTTAAGAAGGACCTGCATACCTTTTTTGGAAAGTATAACATTACAGGTTATGGGTATTAAATTCTGTGATGGGGCGTTGATCCAGGGAACTAGACTACCTGCTGTAAATGGAGTTGGGAAGGATTTTTTACCTTAAAAAGCTTCTGCACACAACCGCACTTTAGGTCAGAGTGCGATCCGATAAAATATCAGATCATATTCGGATCAACGTTGCTGTATGGGGCTACGCACACGTCAGATTTTTTCCTCAGATAGAACTGGTCAGAGTGAAAAATGCAGTGCGCTGAGTAGGACCCGAATGTAAGTCAATGAGTCCATGGAAACCATTCCACCTCCAAGAGAATCCAATCACACTATGCTGGCATTCTGATGAAACTTTGATCAAAGTTTGATTAAAGTGTAATTTGCATCTTCGGCCAAATTCATTCAGAAAATACTGTTGTGTGCCCCTAACCTAATTTGGGCAATTAGCAGCCATTTCATGGGTTTTTGCCTTCCTCAAAATCAGTGTTCCCCAACTCCAGTCCTGAAGAGCCACCAACAGGTCTGTTTACAGGATTTCCTTAGTATTTCACAAGTGATGGAATGCCTGCTTGTGCAGGTGATGCAATTATCACTTTTGGCTCTTGAGGACCGGAGTTGGGGAACACTGCTCTAGAGCAATATCAATGGTTGGGGCTGAACTATATAGACTTCAACCCTAAAAAAACTTTGAAATTATGAAACAAGCTGACTCTCCGCCTGTAACACATAAAAGCTTTCACAGATCTGTCTCAAAGCCTATTATAACTACAATGCCATGATTCAGCCATCACTACAAACCTAAAAGAACCAGCAGCGAGTCACTACATCTCATGTGAGCAGTGACCATTGCAAGACATAACGCTGGTTTCTTTATAAAAAAAAATTCTCCTTGATGAACTGCAAAATACGTTGGTGTGATGAGGGACAGTTTAGGAACATTAGCACTGCACTTGAGTTACAATCAATTCAGTTGGGACCAGATTTAGAATCAGTTATGAGACGAAACACAATAGAGCTGATCTGACTAAATACCCAAGCCATCACCATGGGATATTGGACCGTCTAATATAATTAGAACAGGAGTAGGATATAACAAACATATACGTGAATTAATTTTCCTGTCCTGGGATAAATCTATGGAAATTTCAATACTATATGTCAACATGTGTGAGATGGAAATAGATTATTTACATACATTAGGCTAAGTAGTGAAATTATAGTTAAAATATTTCTCGAGACAGATCTATAGAGACTTTCCTGTGTTACAGGAGGAGAGTGGATTAATATGTAGGAGACATATCTATTCTATGTAATGTAATTTGACTGCCTGCTACACATGGCAAAGAGCAATAATTCCTCTTAATCTGGCCTAGACATTTCTTTTACATAACCGTTTAGGAGACATCATGGGGGGTAATAGTAATCAAGGCAGTGCACTTCTTGGGATAATGCAATAGTTATGCAATAGTCACATTTTTCCTCTATGAAATATCATTTTTTAACGCAACTGATAATGACGGTTAATTTTTATAACTAGTATCCCTCCAGAAATATAAAGTTTTTTTCTCAAATTAATAACTTTTGTTTTCTCTTTTAGGCTGAAGAGACGAAGTGGTGTCAATTATGATGGAGCTGCCACAAATGATTTTAATCAGGGCTTGTGCACACTACTGATTTTCTTGGAGAAATGCTATCCGTGGGTTTCACAGAGAGCATTAATACCAGCTACCTCATAGGGCACGTCTGATTTTTTTCCTTGGACCAAGTGCTCCGCGGAAAAATTGGAGACATGTCTGATTTTGATTTGTGGGGTCTGGGATCAAAATTGGCAATGCAAGTCTATGGGATGAGATCCGAGTGTGGTCTGATTTTGACGGATTGACTTAAAGGGGAAGGTGGAAAAACTTTTCTTTCTCTCTCCATGTCTGAGAAAAACTGATGCCACGTTGATCAACGTATGATCAGAATAATCGGTCCATTTTTCAGGTATGTGGAGACATCGGTCACATGTGAAACTACCCTTAAAGGAAATATGTCAGTACAAAATGACCATTCAAACCAAGTACAGATGCTTGGTGCAAGCTTGGCTGCATGTCCAAACAAAATAGTGCACCTTGCCACCTATCTCCACCCTTCTATTCCTTGATTGATAACATTGGCTTTATAGGTGCCAGACAAGGGGCAGAAAAAGATGGAAAACAAATAGGTGGGAATGTGAACTATTTGTCACACTAAGAGCACCTGTGCTTGGTTTAGACTGATATTTTGTGCAAAGGTTTAAAATGATATTTCTTTGTGAAGTTAAGGAAACAGTAATTCAATGCTCTCTACAATAAAAGACTTAACCCATTTACCTGAAAGTGACGTGTCAGAAGTGTTTTGCGATCTTCTTCAATCTGCCTAAATTTGGACCTAAGACCCTTCATCTGTGTCTCCATCTTCTGCACATACTGATAATCTCTCTGCGTGCGCAAGTTTAACACTTCTATTGATTGTGACATGTTCTGCACCTGGAAATTTGAAATATCATATCAAATAATGTCATATTAATATAAGGTGACGTTTGTAATTTTTAACAAACCAATTTATGCAAAGTAAAGCTGACAATACAGTTTAACAAAATGTACAAGATATACATAACTAAATTGAATGAGCTTACATTTTAGAAAACTTGAATTTAATTTATTGATTGACAAAGGTTAGTCTACGAATGCAAGAGAGCAGTTTGCTATTAGTAGCACATGGTGGTATTTTACCTTGAGAGCCACATTCTGCTCTGAGAAATGGTCACGAGCCACATTCTATGCAAAGAAATCCTAGGAGCCATATCTACAGTGTAAAGCAGGAAACAAGAGGTTGTAGAGTTCCTTGACTAATTCTTCAGCGGTCAGAAGCACTACTGACCATCAGGTCAATGACAATACGCTGCCAGGATCGGGGTTAAAATGCAAGGATTAGAGTTATCTCTGTTCCTGGAAGATGCCAATGTAAAACAGCCAATACCCGCTGTGTAGAGAAAGCTCTCCTTCAGCATGCTCCAGTCGATGGTATAGGTGTTCCGACAGGCATTTGTGCTTGTGATGTCACCAGTGTCACTAACCTCCGGATAAAGAAGTAAGTGGAGACTGAATAATCTTTTAAGACTATCTAGATGACTTTTGACCATTACTGTATATTAACTGTCTCTGCAACCAACTCGCAGTTGCCGGTTTGCAAGAACCCTCGCTCGGTCTGTGTACCCCACATTGCAGTATAAGCAAGGACTACACTTAACGTAAGCCCTCTTTAATTAGAAATTAAAATGTGGGACTTTTATTTTAGAAACATATTTTTTAATGTTCTTCTCATAATCTTTAAATGTCCATAAACATCCATTTAGATTGTACACCATACGGTGACTAATGATTGACATGATAAAAGGACCTTAGTTTGTATGCAATGAATGTTCCGTCTTCCTAATCCATGAATGACAGCCGGCGGAATTAGAGGTCATTCCCATGTGTCCATACGGAGAGACTGATTTCTACAATGTGAATATTATTAATGCTCGATATAATCAGCTCAGTTTAGTTTTTGTTCAACTGCTGTAAATAATGTAATGTATTCTCACCTGTTCCCTAATTTCTGAGGTCAGAGAAACTAGAATTACCGTCACCCAACTGTCTGTAAAGCAGCTGCGCCAGAAAACAGAAACACCTGAGCTGCAAGTACATTTTAACTATTTACAGAATTTGAATATCCAAACATTTAATTTTGTTTTCACTGCAGGAAACTTTGTTTCTATGGATAAGTTGAGAACAACATGGCTACTAGAAACATTTGGTAAAATCAACAATTCTTATTGCATTTTTTTTTTGCATATAATTATATTACATTTTAATTATGAAAATAAAATTAACAAACATAGAAACAGATGGGAGACCTCATTATCCAAAACAAAATAACAACTGACCATGAGCAACTTGTTAGGCCAAGATTCAGTGGTGAAATTGACAACTGTACAAAAACCTCTTGCTTGACAAACAGTTTTTTGCATAGATTTTGGAGGGTTCTAAGTCCTTTTTTCAGGAGCACATACTACAATACGTGATTCATTTTTTTGGTGCATGTGAATTGAGTTTTGTAATACTATATTCACTTACAATGTACTGTCACCCTCCATCGTGAAAATCCATAACGAAAATACATTAAGAAAAAGCAGCTGTAAATGAAGTAGATGATTGGCTAATTGTCTTGAGTATTAGGATCCAAAATACATATCAGGCATTTTAACCCCTTCACCCGAAGCCTGCTTTCACCTTCCTAACCAGGCCATTTTTTTCAATTCTGACCACTGTCAATTTATGAGGTCATAACTCTGGAACGCTTCAATGGATCCCACTGACTCTGAGACTGTTCTTTCGTGACATATTAGTGATAGTGGTAAAATATATTTGATATGACTTACATTTATTTGTGAAAAAATTTGAAATTTGGTGAAAATTTTGAAAATGTTGCAATTTTCAAATTTTTATTTTTATACCGTTTAAATCAGAGAGTTATGTTACACAAAATAGTTAATAAATAACATTTCCCACATATCTACTTTACATCAGCACAATTTTGAAACATAATCTTTTCATGTTAGGAAGTTATAAGGGTTAAAAGCATACCAGTGATTTCTCATTTTTACAACAAAATTTACAAAACCAGTTTTTTTAATGACCACATCACATTTGAAGTGACTTTAACCCCTTCCCGACCTTTGACGCATACGCTGCGTCATGAAAGTCGGTGCCATTCCGACCCATGACGCAGCATATGCGTCATGGTTTGATCGCGTTCCTGCGGGTCGGGTGACCGGGGTCAATGAAATGTCACCCGACCCGCAGGTACGTGAGGACCTCTAGTTGACCCCAGGGGGGGTGGCTTTGCCCCCCCCGTGGCCACGATCGCTCCTGTGCCCTCTGTTTCACCCCCCTCCAGCTCTGATTGGAGAAAGCGTCCATGTGACGCTTTCACTCCAATCAGCGGTGGAGGGGCGGAGTGAAACATGTCTGACATCACTCTCCAGCTTCATCCCTTCCGTGGAAGCTGGAGAGTGAGGTCCCTGCGTGCCGCACCCGCCGCCGCCACTGCCTGATCGCCGCTGCCCGCTGCCAGATCGCCGCCGCCCGCTGCTAGATCGCCCCCTGCTGCCTGATCGCCGCTGCTGCCGCCTTCCGGTACTCCACCCTCTGCCTCCCTCTCCCCCCACCATCCGATCCCCCCCGCCATCCGTTAACCCCTGCACTCCCTCCTATGCCCCAGAAATCAGCCCCCTGCCCAGTGATCACCCAGGCTCCTACATCTCCCCTGCCCCCTCCTTCCCCCCCTCTCGCTCCTGACAGCCACCTTCTGACCCCCCCCGTGATCACCCACCCCAGTGATCACTCTGATCACCCCCTGCACCCCTGATCAACCCCCTTCCTGCTGCTGCTGGCTCCTGCATTACCTCAGGCCCCTTCGCTTGACTGCTCCCCCGTGCCCCACTGATCGCCGCCTGTCCGCCTTCCCATCCACTGATCGCCACCTGTCCGCCTTCTGGTACTCCCTCCTCTGCCTCCCGCTCCCCCAACCGTCCGATCCCCCCCTGCCATCCGTTAACCCCTCCACTCCCTCCCACACCCCAGAAATCAGCCCCCTGCCCTGTGATCACCCTTCCTTGCTGCAGGCTCCTACATCTCCCCTGCCCCCTCCTTCCCCCCGCTCCTGACATCCACCTTCTGCCCCCCCCGTGATTACCCGCCCCAGTGATCACTCTGATCACCCCCTGCCCCCCTGATCACCCCCCCACTGCTGCTGCTGCCTCCTGCATCTCCTCAGGCCCCTTCGCCTGACAGCTCCCCCGTGCCCCGCTGATCGTCGCCTGTCCTCCTTCCGGTCTGCTGATCGCCGCCTGTCCGCCTTCCGGTACTCCCCCTCTCTGCCTCCCGCTCCCCCCGCCGTCCGATCCCCCCTCCCGACCGCCACTCCCTCCCACGCCCCGGAAATCACCCCCTTGCCCAGTGATCACCCTTCCCTGCTGCAGGCTCCTACATCTCTCCTGCCCCCACATTTCCTCCGCACCTGACAGCCACCTCCTGCCCCCCCCAGTGATCACCCGCCCCAGTGATCACCCTGATCACCCACCCCCACCTCCCCCCCGCGCTGCTGCTGCCGGCTCCTGCGTCTCCTCAGGCCCCTTCGCCTGACAGCTCCCCCGCGCCCCGCTTATCGCTCCCGCATGATCGCTCCCGCGCCCTGCTGATCGCTCCCGCGTGATCGCTCCCGCGCCCTGCTGATCGCTCCCGCGTGATCGCTCCCGCACCCTGCTGATCGCTCCCGCGTGATCGCTCCCGTGCCCTGCTGATCGCTCCCGCGTGATCGCTCCCGCGCCCTGCTGATCGCTCCCGCGTGATCGCTCCCGCGCCCTGCTGATCGCTCCCGCGTGATCGCTCCCGCGCCCTGCTGATCGCTCCCGCGTGATCGCTACCGCGTGATCGCTCCCGCTCCCGCGTGATCGCTCCCGCGTGATCGCTCCCCCGCCCTGCTGATCGCTCCCGCGTGATCGCTCCCGCGCCCTGCTGATCGCTCCCGCGTGATCGCTCCCGCGTGATCGCTCCCGCGCCCTGCTGATCGCTCCCGCGTGATCGCTCCCGCACCCTGCTGATCGCTCCCGCGTGATCGCTCCCGTGCCCTGCTGATCGCTCCCGCGTGATCGCTCCCGCACCCTGCTGATCGCTCCCGCACCCTGCTGATCGCTCCCGCGTGATCGCTCCCGCGCCCTGCTGATCGCTCCCGCGTGATCGCTCCCGCGCCCTGCTGATCGCTCCCGCGTGATCGCTACCGCGTGATCGCTCCTGCTCCCGCGTGATCGCTCCCGCGTGATCGCTCCCCCGCCCTGCTGATCGCTCCCGCGTGATCGCTCCCGCGCCCTGCTGATCGCTCCCGCGTGATCGCTCCCGCGTGATCGCTCCCGCGCCCTGCTGATCGCTCCCGCGTGATCGCTCCCGCGCCCTGCTGATCGCTCCCGCGTGATCGCTCCCGCGCCCTGCTGATCGCTCCCGCGTGATCGCTCCCGCGCCCTGCTGATCGCTCCCGCGTGATCGCTCCCGCGCCCTGCTGATCGCTCCCACGCCCTGCTGATCGCTCCCGCGTGATCGCTTCCGCGCCCTGCTGATCGCTCCCGCGTGATCGCTCCCGCGCCCTGCTGATCGCTCCCGCGTGATCGCTTCCGCGCCCTGCTGATCGCTCCCGCGTGATCGCTCCCGCGCCCTGCTGATCGCTCCCGCGCCCTGCTGATTGCTCCCGCGTGATCGCTCCCGCACCCTGCTGATCGCTCCCACACCCTGCTGATCGCTCCCACGTGATCGCTCCCGCGCCCTGCTGATCGCTCCCGCGTGATCGCTCCCGCGCCCTGCTGATCGCTCCCGCGCCCTGCTGATCACTCCCGCGTGATCGCTCCCGCGCCCTGCTGATCGCTCCCGCGTGATCGCTCCCGCGCCCTGCTGATCGCTCCCGCGTTATCGCTCCCGCGCCCTGCTGATCGCTCCCGCGTGATCGCTCCCGCGCCCTGCTGATCGCTCCCGCGCCCTGCTGATCGCTGCCGCGTGATCGCTCCCATGCCCTGCTGATCGCTCCCACGCCCTGCTGATCGCTCCCGCGCCCTGCTGATCGCTCCCGCGTGATCGCTCCCGCGCCCTGCTGATCGCTCCCACGTGATCGCTCCCGCGCCCTGCTGATCGCTCCCGCGTGATCGCTCCCGCGCCCTGCTGATCGCTCCCGCGTGATCGCTCCCGCGCCCTGCTGATCGCTCCCGCGTGATCGCTCCCGCGCCCTGCTGATCGCTCCCGCGTGATCGTTCCCGCGTGATCGCTCCCGCGCCCTGCTGATCGCTCCCGCGTGATCGCTCCCGCGCCCTGCTGATCGCTCCCGCGTGATCGCTCCCGCGCCCTGCTGATCGCTCCCGCGTGATCGCTCCCGCGCCCTGCTGATCGCTCCCGCGTGATCGCTCCCGCGCCCTGCTGATCGCTCCCACGCCCTGCTGATCGCTCCCGCGTGATCGCTTTCGCGCCCTGCTGATCGCTCCCGCGTTATCGCTCCCGCGCCCTGCTGATCGCTCCCGCGTGATCGCTCCCGCGCCCTGCTGATCGCTCCCGCGCCCTGCTGATCGCTGCCGCGTGATCGCTCCCATGCCCTGCTGATCGCTCCCACGCCCTGCTGATCGCTCCCGCGTGATCGCTCCCGTGCCCTGCTGATCGCTCCCGTGCCCTGCTGATCGCTCCCCTTACTGCTGCTGCCGGCTCCTGCATCTCCTCAGCCCCCCACACCTGAAAGCCCCCTCCTGCAGTAAAGTTTCACAAAACACTCACACATACACACACGCACACTAATAAAGCTTAGTTTTTTTACACGCACGCACACACAATGTCCCGCTCGTCCCAGTCACAAAGGCTGTACTCGGCAGAGGAGGCATATTCTTTTATTGCCTCCGAAGCTGATAGTGAGGGAGAGGACCCTACCTTTCTCTATTCCTCCCACTCTTCCTCCTCCAGTGACACGGACTCGCCACCACCACGAAGTCGCAGGACGAGAAATCGTCCGCAGCCCAGGGAAGAAGAGCCGGAGCCCAGGGAAGAAGAGTCGGAGGCCGGGGGAGAAGACCCACAACCAAGTGTGAGTAACCCCCAACCTAGTGCTAGTCACGCCCAACCTAGCACTAGTACCCCCACCTGGACCCCCGTCCCTGAAAATTTTGCTCCACGGATTCCTGATTTCATTCCCCAATCAGGAATCCAATTTGAGACTGCCAACCTCAGGGAAATAGACTTTTTCAAAGTCTATTTCTCGGAGTCAATCGTCAGTCTCATGGTGGAGCAAACAAACTTATATGCCCTGCAATTTTTTGCCCAAAACCCAGTTTCATCATTTTCTGCTTGGAGTCCCGTTGACTCTGCAGAAATGTTGAAATATTGGGGACTGGTCCTTCACATGGGAATTGTGAAGAAACCAGAACTTCGCCAATACTGGAGTACTGATATTTTATATCAAACTCCAATATATGGCATGGTTATGATTCGCAAGCGTTTTGAGGCGATTCATAAATTTCTCCACTTTAGGGACAACACGGACATCCTTCCCCACGATGACCCGAATTTTGATAGACTGTTCAAAATTCGGCCGGTCATCGAACACTTCAGCAACATGTTTGCTGAAGTGTACATTCCCCAAAGGGAAATTTGTGTGGATGAATCCCTCATCCACTTCAAAGGGAGGCTTCAGTTCCGTCAGTACCTGCCCAGCAAGAGGGCGAGGTACGGGATTAAGCTCTATAAGATCTGCGAGAGTACCTCAGGGTACACTCTCAGCTTTAGAGTTTATCAAGGAAAGGACACCAGGATCCCGCCCCCAGAATGTCCACCTGCTCTGGGGGCGAGTGGGAAAATAGTGTGGGATTTGGTCCACCCACTGCTTGATAAAGGTTACCATCTGTACGTTGATAACTTTTATACAAGCATCCCACTGTTTCAATCCCTCTCTGCCAGAGCTACCGTTGCTTGCGGTACCGTGCGCAGAAACCAGAGGGGTCTCCCTTTGTCACTAATTGAGCAGGTTCTCCCAAAGGGTGAGAGCCGGGCCCAATGTAGTGGCAACATGCTTGTGGTCAAGTTCAAAGACAAAAGGGACGTCTTTTCCTTGACAACAATCCATGGTCCCGGCACCACGACCACCACCGTTCGAGGTACCACAGCACAGGTCCACAAACCGGACTGTGCGCTGGGGTACAACAAACACATGGGGGGAGTTGATCTTTCTGATCAAGTCCTCCAGCCCTATAGTGCCATGCGGAAGACAAAGGTGTGGTATAAAAAACTGGCTGTGCACATCGTACAAATGGCATTGTATAACGCATACGTGCTATCACGATGTGCAGGTCAGACCAACAACACCTTCCTTCAGTTCCAGGAGGCGGTGATAAAGGCCCTGATGTTTGGAGACGAGGAAGGAGCGGGCCCCAGCACTGCTGGAACTCAAGGTTCCCGTATGGTACCAGGGCAACATTTTCCCGGTGAGGGGCAAAAAAGAAAAAGGTGCCGGGTATGTTATAAAAGGGGGATAAGAAGGGAAACTCGTTTCCAATGTGAAACGTGTCCCGACAAACCTGGACTGTGTTTGGATGAATGCTTCAGAATTCATCACACGTCCGTGGACTAGCCACATCCTGATATTCGACTACAGCACTCACCCACACCAGGCTGATATACACAATACACCACACACACCAACCTGACGTACACTACACCACACACCAACCTGACATACACTACACCACACACACCAACCTGACCCTACGTCAGGTTGGTATGTGTGGTGTAGTGTATGTCAGGTTGGTGTGTGGTGTGGTGTACGTCAGGTTGGTGTGTGGTGTGGTGTACGTCAGGTTGGTGTGTGTGGTGTAATATACACCACACACACACCAACCGGACGTACACTACACCACATGTACACTACCCACCAACCTGATGTGCACTACTCCACACTCGCCAACCTGACCCTACGTCAGGTTGGTGTGGGTGTTGTAATGTATGTCAGGTTGGTGTGTGGTGTGGTGTACGTCAGGTTGGTGTGTGTGTGGTGTAGTATACACCACACACACACCAACCAGACATACACTACACCACATGTACACTACCCACCAACCTGATGTACACTACTCCACACTCGCCAACCTGACCCTACGTCAAGTTGGTGTATGTGTGTGTTGTAGTGTATGTCCGGTTGGTGTGTGGTGTGTACGTCAGGTTGGTGTGTGTGTGATGTATACTACACCACACACACCAACCTGACGTACACTACACCACATCCTGATGTACACGACGTACACTACACACCAACCTGATGTACACTACTCCACACTCGCCAACCTAACCCTACGTCAGGTTGATGTGTGTGTTGTAATGTATGTCAGGTTAGTGCGTGGTGTAGTGTACGTCAGGTTGGTGTGTGTGGTGTAGTATCCAACACACACACACACCAACCTGACATACACTACACACCAACCTGATGTACACTACTCCACACTCGCCAACCTGACCCTACGTCAGGTTGGTGTGTGTGTTGTAGTGTATGTCAGGTTGGTGTGTCGTGTGGTGTACATCAGGTTGGTGTGTGTGGTGCAGTATACACCACACACACCAACCTGACGTACACTACAACACACACACACCAACCTGATGTACACTATGTATGTCAAAAAGTCAAATGGCGCTCCTTCCCTTCTGAGCTCTGCTGTGCGCCCAGTGGTTTACCCCCACATATGAGGTATCAGTGTACTCAGGAGAAATTGCTCAACACATTTTAGGATCCACTTTATCCTGTTGCCCATGTGAAAATGAAAAAAATTGAGGCTAAAAGAAAATTTTTGTAAAAAAAAAGTACTTTTTCATTTTTACGGATCAATTTGTGAAGCACCTGGGGGTACAAAATGCTCACTATGCATCTAGATAAGTTCCTTGGGGGGTCTAGTTTCCAAAATGGGGTCACTTGTCGGGGTGCTCCAATGTTTAGGCACACAGAGGCTCTCCAAACGCGACATGGTGTCCACTAAAGATTGGAGCTAATTTTTCATTCAAAAAGTCAAATGGTGCTCCTTCCCTTCTGAGCTCTGCCGTGCGCCCAAACAGTGGTTTACCCCCACATATGAGGTATCAGTATACTCAGGAGAAATTGTTCAACACATTTTAGGATCCACTTTATCCTGTTGCCCATGTGAAAATGAAAAAATTTGAGGCTAAAAGAAAATTTTTGTGAAAAAAAGTACTTTTTCATTTTTACGGATCAATTTGTGAAGCACCTGGGGGTACAAAATGCTCACTATGCATCTAGATAAGTTCCTTGGGGGGTCTAGTTTCCAAAATGGGGTCACTTGTCGGGGTGCTCCAATGTTTAGGCACACAGAGGCTCTCCAAACGCGACATGGTGTCCACTAAAGATTGGAGCTAATTTTTCATTCAAAAAGTCAAATGGTGCTCCTTCCCTTCTGAGCTCTGCCGTGCGCCCAAACAGTGGTTTACCCCCACATATGAGGTATCAGTATACTCAGGAGAAATTGTTCAACACATTTTAGGATCCACTTTATCCTGTTGCCCATGTGAAAATGAAAAAATTTGAGGCTAAAAGAAAATTTTTGTGAAAAAAAGTACTTTTTCATTTTTACGGATCAATTTGTGAAGCACCTGGGGGTACAAAATGCTCACTATGCATCTAGATAAGTTCCTTGGGGGGTCTAGTTTCCAAAATGGGGTCACTTGTGGGGGTGCTCCAATGTTTAGGCACACAGAGGCTCTCCAAACGCGACATGGTGTCCACTAAAGATTGGAGCTAATTTTTCATTCAAAAAGTCAAATGGTGCTCCTTCCCTTCTGAGCTCTGCCGTGCGCCCAAACAGTGGTTTACCCCCACATATGAGGTATCAGTATACTCAGGAGAAATTGTTCAACACATTTTAGGATCCACTTTATCCTGTTGCCCATGTGAAAATGAAAAAATTTGAGGCTAAAAGAAAATTTTTGTGAAAAAAAGTACTTTTTCATTTTTACGGATCAATTTGTGAAGCACCTGGGGGTACAAAATGCTCACTATGCATCTAGATAAGTTCCTTGGGGGGTCTAGTTTCCAAAATGGGGTCACTTGTGGGGGTGCTCCAATGTTTAGGCACACAGAGGCTCTCCAAACGCGACATGGTGTCCACTAAAGATTGGAGCTAATTTTTCATTCAAAAAGTCAAATGGTGCTCCTTCCCTTCTGAGCTCTGCCGTGCGCCCAAACAGTGGTTTACCCCCACATATGAGGTATCAGTATACTCAGGAGAAATTTCTCAACACATTTTAGGATCCGCTTTATCCTGTTGCCCATGTGAAAATGAAAAAAATTGAGGCTAAAAGAAAATTTTTGTGAAAAAAAAGTACTTTTTCATTTTTACGGATCAATTTGTGAAGCACCTGGGGGTACAAAATGCTCACTATGCATCTAGATAAGTTCCTTGGGGGGTCTAGTTTCCAAAATGGGGTCACTTGTGGGGGTGCTCCAATGTTTAGGCACGCAGAGGCTCTCCAAACGCGACATGGTGTCCACTAAAGATTGGAGCTAATTTTTCATTCAAAAAGTCAAATGGTGCTCCTTCCCTTCTGAGCTCTGCCGTGCGCCCAAACAGTGGTTTACCCCCACATATGAGGTATCAGTGTACTCAGGAGAAATTGCTCAACACATTTTAGGATCCACTTTATCCTGATGCCCATGTGAAAATGAAAAAAATTGAGGCTAAAAGAAAATTTTTGTGAAAAAAAAGTACTTTTTCATTTTTACGGATCAATTTGTGAAGCACCTGGGGGTACAAAATGCTCACTATGCATCTAGATAAGTTCCTTGGGGGGTCTAGTTTCCAAAATGGGGTCACTTGTGGGGGTGCTCCAATGTTTAGGCACACAGAGGCTCTCCAAACGCGACATGGTGTCCACTAAAGATTGGAGCTAATTTTTCATTCAAAAAGTCAAATGGTGCTCCTTCCCTTCTGAGCTCTGCCGTGCACCCAAACAGTGGTTCCCCCCCATATATGGGGTATCAGCGTACTCAGGACAAATTGGACAACAAGTTTTGTGGTCCAGTTTCTCCTTTTACCCTTGGGAAAATAAAAAAAAATGTTGCTAAAAGATCATTTTTGTGACTAAAAAGTGAAATGTTCATTTTTTCCTTCTATGTTGCTTCTGCTGCTGTGAAACACCTGAAGGGTTAATAAACTTCTTGAATGTGGTTTTGAGCACCTTGAGGGGTGCAGTTTTTAGAATGGTGTCACTTTTGGGTATATTCAGCCATATAGACTCCTCAAACTGACTTCAAATGTGAGGTGGTCCCTAAAAAAATGGTTTTGTAAATTTTGTTGTAAAAATGAGAAATCGCTGATCAACTTTTAACCCTTATAACTTCCTAGAAAATTTTTTTTTTTTTTTTTTTTTAAATTGTGCTGATGTAAAGTAGACATGTGGGAAATGTTATTTATTAACTATGTTGTGTCACATATCTCTCTGGTTTATCAGAATAAAAATTCAAAATTTGAAAATTGCAAAATTTTCAAAATTTTCGCCAAATTTCCAATTTTTTCACACATAAACGCAAAAATTATCGACCTAAATTTACCACTAACATGAAGCCCAATATGTCAAAAGAAAACAATCTCAGAATCGCTAGGATCCGTTGAAGCGTTCCCGAGTTATTACCTCATAAAGGGACACTGGTCAGAATTGCAAAAAATGGCAAGGTCTTTAAGGTCAAAATAGGCTGGGTCATGAAGGGGTTAAGGGGCCTATATGACAGAAAATTTCCAAAATTGACACAGTTCTAAAAAATGCACCCCTCAAGGTGCTCAAAATCTATGTTTGACCTCTGTCATTGCTAACAAAGGATATATAACAAAATATTGAGATGAACTTTTGTTAATGACCAAATACTTATTTTCCACCATAATTTGCAAAATAAATCTTGCCAAATCAGACAAGGTGATTTTCTGGATTTGTTTTCTCATTTTGACTCTCACAGTTGTGATCTACCTATGATGTCAATTACAGGCCTCTCTCATCTTTTTAAGTGGGAGAACTTGCACAATTGGTGGCTGACTAAATACTTTTTTCCCCCACTGCATGCCCGTCTGTGAGGAAATATCCAAGGCCTTAGGAATGTTATCAGCCTCTTTAGACACATTAATTAAGATGTACTTTGTTCGTTGGACAACCCCTTTAAGTTTGCTTCCATATAAAAAGGTTCATCATTATATTTGACGATAAGGAAAAACTTCCTCAATTGTAGATTTTCTTTTAATAAATATCAAGGATGTCCCACAACTTTGTCTAAGTTTTTAATTTTAGCCCTCTGCGTATTTGAGTTTGACATCAGTGAGAGAAGTGAGATTATTGAATTATCTGCCATATGATGTAATATTGGTTGATCCATTAAAAAAAAAGTTTAAAGAGGACCTGTATACCTTTTTTGGAAAGTATAATATTACAGGTTATGGGTATTCAATTCTGTGATGGGACATTGATCCAGGGAACTAGACTACCTGCTGTAAATGGAGTTGGGAAGGAATTTTTACCTTAAAAGTTTGTGCACACAACTGCATTTTTCGGTTAGAGTGCGATCTGATAAAATATCAGATCATATTCAGCTCAACGTTGCTCTATGGGGCTACGCACACAAAATCACATTCAAGAAGTTTATTAATCCGTGAGGTGCTTCACAGGAATTAATGGAATGTGGAAGGAAAAAATAAACATTTAACTTTTTTTTCGCAAAAAGTTTCCTTTAGACCCAATTTTTTTTATTTTCACAAGGTTAACAGGAGAAATTGCACCATATAATTTGTTGCGCAATTTCTCCTGAGTACGCCAATACCCATTATGTGGAGGAAAATTACTGTTTGGGTGCACGGCAAGGCTTGGAAGGGAATGCAAAATTTGCTGGAATAATTAGTGGACACCATGTTGTGTTTTGAGAGCCCCTGATGCGCCTAAACAAAGAAAATCCCACCACAAGTGACACCATTTTGGAAGATAAACCCCTCAAGGAACTTATCTAGATGTAAATTCAACACTTTGAACCCCCAGGTGCTTCACAGAAATTTATAATGTGGAGTCGTGAAAATAAAAAAAAAATCAAATTTTTCACACAAAAATGTTTTCTAGCTCCAAATTTAGCATTTTCGTAAGGGTAACAGGAGAAATTGCACCATACAATTTGTTCTACAATTTCTCCTGATTATGCCAATCTCCAATATGTGGAGGAAAACTACTGTTTGAGCACATGGCAGGACTCATGGAATGAGCGCCATTTGACTTTTTGAAAGAAAAATGTTCTGGAATAATTAGTGGATGCCATGTCCTGTTTGGAGAGCCCCTAATGTGCCTAAACAGTGGAAACCCCCACAAGTAACACCATTTTGGAAACTAGACCTCAGGGATCTTATCTAGATATGTGGTGAGCACCTTGAAACCCCAGGTGCTTTACAGAAGTTTATAACGTTGCGCCGTGAAATTAAATAAAATCACGTTTGTCCCACAATAATGTTTTTTAGCTCCAAATTTTGTATTTTCACAAGGGTAACTGGAGAAATTGGACCCCAAAATTTGTTGTGCAATTTCTCCTGGGTTAACTCATAACCCATATGTAGTCAAAAACTATTTTTGAGATACAGTGTAAAGCTAAGAAGGGAAGGAGTGCCATATTATAGTGCAGATTTTGCTGCACTGGTTTCAGGGTGCCATGTCACATTTGCAGAACCCCTAAGGTGCCAGAATAGCAGAACCCCCCATAAGTGACCCCACTTTACAAACTACACTTCTGATTGAATTCATATAGGGGTGCAGAGGTCATATTAACACCACAGGTGTGTCACAGATTTTTATAACATTGGGCAGTCAAGAAAAAATAATTTACATTTTTACCACCAAAAGTGCGTTAACCCCAAATTTTACATTTTTACACTGGGAAATGTGTAAAATGGCACTAAAATTTGTCACACACTTTCTGCTGAATGTAGAAATACCCTATATATGGCTATACAGTACTGCTTCGCCACACAGAGAGACTCGGGAGAAATGGAGCGCTATTTGCCTCTTGGAGCGCAGATTTTCCCAAAATACAGCTCTGGCAAAAATTAAGAGACCACTACATAAAAACCCTGTCATGGGCAGCCAATCTCCAGACCTGAACCCCATTTAAAACCTCTGGAATGTAATCATGAGGATGATGGATAGCCACAAGCCATCAAACAAAGGAGAACTGCTTAAGTTTTTGAGCCAGAAGCAGTGTGAAAGACTGGTGGAAAGCATGCCAAAACACATAAAAGCTGTGATCAAAAATCATGGTTATTCCCCAAAATATTGATTTCTGAACTCTTCCTGAGTTAAAACAATAGTATTGTTGTTTCTAAATTATTATGAACTTGTTTTCTATGCATTATTTGAGGTCTGAAAGCACTGTTTTTTTAATTTTGACCATTTTTCTTTTTCAGAAAAAAAAATACAAAATGTATTGCTTGGAAATTCGGAGGCATGTTGTCAGATGTTTATAGAATAAATGAACAATTTACATTTTAAAAATCAGACAAACTGAACATTTTGCAGTGGTCTCTTAATTTTTGCCAGAGCTGTATATATACTAAGACAGAGGCACCAAAACACCCTCATACAAAGTGGCATTCATCAGTGTCGAGGCATTTGCAAAGAGATTATCTGCAAAAGAGAAGATATGATGTCAAGAGAGAGGAGGATAAAGTAACCTCAAAGCTTAGAGAAAATATGCAAAGTGACCAGTGCAGGGGTTTTCATGTGCCATGTGCTCCTACCCCAACAGTGCCGTTACGCATACGTGCTTCTCCAAAAGGGGGCACCCCAGGGAACTCACTCCCTATGCGATGCTCCTCACATAGAGCTGACACCTGCACCTGATTGACGTGGCACTCAGTGTGAGCCCACACGATCGCGGTGCCGTACATATACTGTGCTTTGCAGGAACACACCTCCTGAGGTGCCGTATATGTACGTCACATGTCAGGAAGGGGTTAAAGAATTATTCTGATCTTATAAAGTGATAACATATCACTAGTAATATATCCCTTTAAATGGGTTGATCAATAAGTTGAACGACCTCTTCATCAACAATTTCTTCAAGAATGAGGTAAAAAGGCATCCCTGATATAATTCAAATTGCAGCCCCTCCTAATGACATGTCAGTATAAATTGCAGATACCTGCATATCAACTGACAAGAGCTGTATCACACATGCCTCAGTCTGAGGCTAGGAGCACGGCTGTCATATGTGAAGAAATATATCTTTCTCAGTGAGTACAAAAGGGTTATCTCCAGTTTCATCGCCCTCAATGTTTCTTTCCAATGTTTCCAGTTGGGTGAAGTCGAACTCTGTGCACTGCTATACAGCTGTCAGACTGACAGAGGAGGAGGATGAAGCTGGAGATCTCTTCACTGAGCACAATGTAGGTTGAAACATATTTATTCACATATCAAAGCCATGCGCCCTGCTGCTGATTGGGTATGTGTGATACAGCTCTTGTCAGTTGACAGACAGGTCCCGGGATCTGTATGTCTTCAATCTACAACTTGGATTGACACATGACAAGGACGGCTGTAATTTGAGTTATGTCAGAGACTCCATTTTAAGTCCATTCTTGTAGAAAACCCTTTAAATCCCAAAGTTCCACAAGTGAAATAAGAAAAGCTGATACTCCACTCCTGCACTCGCTCAGTCCCAGATGTTGCCTTATCTATAATGTGCTACGAATATCCGCTGTAAAATGCTGCAGATGATTTTGTGACACTGATTGGCTTGGGCGCTCATATGACACAACAATATCACGTGGACGCTGGCAAACCCAACATATATCTGGAATAGCGCTAGTGCAGGAGCTGAGCAATGGCTTTTCTTATTTTTATTGGGCCACTGGGGTATTTAAGAAAAGGTTCAATTCGTCAACAGCTATAAATTTGAAAAGAGTGATCCTAGATTAATCTGATCTTCATTGAAACGTACATCAGTTACCATCAATCTGAATACGTTTCATGAGTTTTCTTCAATCAATCTACAACTGACAATAATGAGAAAAAAAAAGATCTTAACAGATCTGATGAAAACTAATGCAAACACATTGCCTTACACAAGGAATAAGATCCCACAAAAACAGTATGAAAACACTCCTTTTGAGAGTACGTCCATGGAGACGTCACTGCAGATGACTATGTGGAAATGCTGCAGATCTACAGCAGATTTGAACTCTTTGATGAAAAATCCATAACATAAATTGATATTATGTAAATTACAAATTCACAATGAAAATTCGTTTACGCTGTGGATTTTTTTGCATTGCGTGGATGATAATTTTTAAACATCTTAACATTTTGTTGCTTCATTTTGCAAATCTAAATATTGCATTCTGGTAGAATAAAAACTCACACCGTTTCTGCCTTCCATCATGGTAGTGCTGCCTCTACTAATTAGCTTTGGTTATCTGCAAATCTGGTATTACAAAGTCTGCGGTTTATATCAGTTAAGTTTTTTCGTTCTGTAATTTTTATGGAATTATATTTTCTGTCAAAGAGATCCCTTTGCAACCTGTGAAATAACTTGTCTGCAACCTGTCAATCATGAAAAAAGTCGCACAACACCCAACTACTGACAAGTCTTATAAATGTTTTTGGTAACATGACTTTTCGGAGACTTGCTGTCATACAACACAGCAGTGTACATGTAGCCTAAGGGGCGAGTCACAATTTCTATCCGCTCCTCACGTGTTAACCTCTGCAACATGTCAATGGATGTAAACAACGGGAATCTTGTAAATAACTCATGAAAGAATAAAGTTACGTTAAAACCATGGACACCATTGTTTTTCTTTTGAAATTCTCAATAAGTTTGATGTGTCACTGGAAAAAATAAAGTTGGATCCAAAATGGCAGATTTCAAAATGGCCACCGCCCATCTTGAAAAGTTTTCCCCTCCCATATACTAATGTCCCACAAAGAGGAAGTTGATATCACCAACCATTCCCATTTTATTTAGGTGTGTCCATATACATGGTCCACCCTTTATTTCATTTTAGGAAAAGAAAAATGGAATTTGGGCAGGAAACTGGTTCATCAGGTGCTGGACAGAACCATAGCCCTGCAACTGGACAGAACCATAGCCCTGCAACTGCACAGAACATAGCCCTCCACTGTCTATAATGCAATCTTTTGGGTATCCATTAAACTGCCAGTCATTTTATTGGAGCATATTACGCGGATCTAAAAAGAGCCTTACTTATTTTTATCTCCGTCATCATCTCTACAAGGATCCAGCATGTTTAGTGTGTCTTTAGCTCTTCTATCTGTTCAGAGTACTTGCAAAGCAAAAAAAACATATATTAAATAGTATACTAACCCTAAAGTGTAGAGAATGCTGGGGGGAGTTCTGCATGTTACTCCTATTGTTATTACTATTGTTATTATTTTGTTTCATAAACTGTTGAAAAGGGAGATGTGGACTATTCATATCGTGCAGTCTCTAACATTGTAAAGGTCTCCTCATTACTGCCTTAGGATTGCCCTCTGGTGGAAAAAGTCTGTGAGACATCACTGAATTAAATGATTACAGTGAGGCTACATAGTTAGGCTAAGTTCACACTAGGAGTTTGTGCTGCGTGTTTTTTAATGCTTTTTTTATGCTAATTTTCAGCTGCTTTTTACAGCACCAGAATAGTCTATGAGATTTCAGAAATAACATGAGCACACATTGTTTTTTGTCATCAGTATTTTGTGCTTTGCATGGTTTTTTGGACATAGAGCATGTCAATTCTTTCAGCGTTTTTCATCCATTGACTTGAATGAGTGGTGAAAAAACGCACGAAGGTATAATGTTTAGCCAAAACCTGGTGCTATGGAATAGGACTTTGTTTTAACACTAAACTTTATGAGCATGCACAAGAGACAAATCTAGCATGCCAAAACTGCCACAAAAAACGCATCCAAAACAGCGTGAACAACAAAAGGAAAACAAGCTTCTTTCCTGCCAAGAGATCAGGTTTTGCTGCAGAAAAAAAGCTGAAAAACGCCCAGTGTGAACTTACCCTTACACCTCAAAAGCCTTAGATATTTAGGGAGAGACAACAGAGGAAAGTAGTGATGCTGCATGGCATAATACTGTATAACAGGTGCATCCCTCTAGACATGCTAGACACACTTCCTTACATCATCTTATGGTTGCTGGTTTCCATTTACAATTTTGAATCAAAAATAGAGCAAGCCTTTAGTATTTTTTTTAAATTCATCTAGACAATTATTTTTCAATTTGTCAAGTAGAGTTGAGCAAAACAATTCAGAATGCCCTGGTGTGGTAAACACTTCAGTACTCTGTGGCAGTATAACAGGACACTGAGAACTTCCTGGGCAATTCTTATGATTACTTGGCTCCTTGAATGTCATGAGATGGTGTGAGGCCTAGTCATTAGGTCTCATGTGATGTCATAATTTTTGCTGTGTAGCGACATCATAACAATTATCAAAAAGATGCCTATGTTGTATATGAATGGTGGTCTGTATGACATAGGTTATAGACATGCTGCATTTCATCCACATCCTTGTGAGCCTGTACTCTACTCTTCTCAGCCACCTCTATGCTGCCTATATTTGAGACCAAGAGCGACAGGCCATCCCTGCACCATGTCACTACTTGCTGTTGGTGGCGGTGTGGTTCTGGTGGCAGAAGGACTCTGTGTGCTGCATAGTCTTTAGTTCGTGGACTCCCAGCTCCATAACTTGGAGCTGGTGAATGAGGGGCAGACATTACTGCAACCTGTGCAGTAGGGGTCCAAGAGTTAAGGGGTGCCCACTACTACCTCCATAGAAGCAAGCAGCTTCTCTCACAGACAGGAATTTTGATCTGCAAAGGGCCTATATACTGTCCTTACACAGTGGCCCTTTTCTGTTTGTGCCCGCCACTGAAGTAGACTGTGGTGCTGCTGGTGTAAACAGGTAAGCAGATGCAACTGCACAGAAGATGAAGACTCAGTGGTAACGTACACCAAGTGATTATTTGTTTACAACAAATTATTTAAGTGAACATGAAACTAAACATCTAAAGGTTTAGTGATTTACCAGAAGTGTTAAACTAGTTGACATTACCAGGGGTTACTATTTTAAGTATATGAACTGTATCTTTGTTTCACAAGTCGGTTGTGACTCACAAAGTTAACTATTTAATATAGCAAACAATATTTTTACTGGTACCTTAGCCCATGGTATGTCAAAGTGTGTGTGGTAGTCATCAACTAAACAATAAGTCTGTCGTGGTAGTCACTGCAACAGACCTCAATGGGAGTCAGCTCTATATCTCTGTTAGGCTGTAAGTCTACTGCCGTAGTATCCTGAAAAGTCACTTCACAAACTTGTCATTCTGGCAACCTCCATCTCCTAGAGTGCAGCCTGGGTCCTCTCCATATCACCACACCTAGGTCTCTGGGCTCCAGCTCACCTGGTAGTCCAAATCTACAACCACTCACTCAGTTGTCTGTATGCCTTTAACCGCTCACTGGATTATCCATTTCCCTTTAAGAAGGCTTCTTGCACTTCCCACTGATATGACCATCCCTTTAATATGGCTTCCTTTACTTCCTGTTTGTGAACCACTGTGCTGCGCCACCGCTGGGTCGGCCCTGTGTGCTCATCTAATTTAATTGTTTCCCTCGGCTGACTCCTTGGTCCCGCATTAGACCGAGGTACAAGTCAGGCAAATTGTAGTGTATTTGGTGAAACATTCCGGGCCTGGAGGTTTTCCAGCACAGGGGTCCTAGTTGTCTCTGACTAGGTGTGTGCAAAATTTAACTGTATTTGCCTTTGTGCTGTTAGAGAAACTCAATCTCCATTTTCATTAAAGAATAGCTGCTTCACAAGTGGTCTAGTTGTGTTCTTTGTCCATGTCCCACTGTATCCTGGGGAAACCACCCCGATACATGGTCTACACACTGGTGAACCCTTGACCCTGGACTCAGGAGTCAAGAATATCCTAAAAGGAATGAAGACCAACACCAGATGAAGTCCGGAGATTACAGTTATGTCCCTTCCACAGCTCAGCTCTGCTCCCTCCTGCTTTTACCACTTCTATTGCACTGCTCCTGAATGACCACTCCTATGCTTCCTCATACTTCTGCTTCAGCCATTTATTTCGTTTTTTTCTCCTCTATTTCTAGCTGTTTACTTAGTTTTTGCTCAGACTGTGGATTAACATATGTAGCACATGTGTAATAGAATGCAGGTGTTGAGTATGTCACCAAGGAATAGACAGACCAACTGTTGAGGGAGTTTATTAACTTAGATAAGATTCTCCTCGCGGGGAAAAAACAGTAGGATATAAACTAATAATATAACCGTGGAAATATATGGAAAGTGGTATGAGTTCCCAGGCAGTCAAACAGTGTAACAGTAGTAAACAGAATTTCTTGAGAAAACACTTATCAGTCTAATGAGGACTTGCTTGTAGGGTCGTCTTCTCCAACGTAGGCGCCGAGAAACAGCGGCACTTGTCGACTCTGAAGTCTCTCCTCTGTCTCCTGGAAACTCCGGGGTTAAATCTTTGCAGTCTCTTCTCAGGGTGAAACTGGAAGCAGGAAGTAGAACAACCACACTGCTGCACGAGGCTCTGTATGTTAAGCTGACAGTCTTTCTGCAGTAGCAATGCTACACACACTGAGCAGTTTCCTTGCCATACTCAGGGGTCTCAGCTTGTCACTGCGGTCACCGGGGCTGCGTGCTCGGGTCACTGTCTCTGCACTGTCAGGGGGAAAGTCTCCTCTGATGATGGAGGCTTCTGAGTCCACACCCTCACATCCAGCCTTCACTATGGCTTGTATCTCAGTCTCAGTACCCTCACGGGGAGCACTCTCTCGGGGAGTGTGGTGTTGCAGCCTGCTTTCTCTCTGGCACGCTGGCCTGCCCGCTTTTTTGGACCTCCGCCCCTTCCACTTCCTCTATGCTCCCAGCTGTCACATGGTCTCCTCCACCCAGGGCAGAAAGTCCTCCCCCAAACAACCCAACTGTCCGGCTAAGTGGTTCCAGGTAAGGAGCAGGGAAAGCAACCTCCTTTGGGCTCTTTTTTCTCTTCACCCCCTTACACATGTGAAGTTGCTGGCCTGTACCCCACCTGGATCTTAAACTTAGTGCAAAATCAGTCCATCCAGTATATGCTTTTATTCTGCATAGACTGAGTTCCTTCCATGCAGCTTTTGGTCTGAATTGCATCAGAATTTCCTCCTTTTGCCTCAGTATCAAACCTCAGTTCATCTAATCCTGTCCGAAGACATGGTTTATCTCAAGTGCTATGACCTGGGATCTATACACATCTGGACGGATCATATTTTAATGTGCTTGTCTTCTCCTGTCCCCTATGTTTCTCTTTATATTTGATCAATGGTTACTTAAGCGTTCAATGGGATTGTGGGAGCTCTAAACAAACAGAACTAAAAGATAATTTGTTTTTGATTTGTTCAGTTGTCATTTTCCTCCCATCGTCTGCCCGATTGAAACCCATTATAGGGTGAAGGTAGAGACTAATGATGAGCACAAGTGCTCGTTTTTCTAGGGTGCTTGGGTATGTACCGAGTATTGTGGGGGCTTAAATGAGATGTTTGCATCTCCACAGCCGTATGTTTTGTTAAACAGCCACAAAACATGCGGGGATTGCCTGTGTTTGTCAGGTGCATGCCCAAGCACTCTAGACAAACTCAAGTAGCGACCAATTGCCCTCATTACTAGTAGAGACTCATCAATCCAGGGCAGTGAATGGGGAGCAGCTTCTGGGGAGCAGCCTGTCGACTAGTCTACAGTGTGAATGAAGCAAAAAAGAGGATGCACAGCGAATATATAAGTGGGTACTATATCAGCAAGTGAGAGTTAAAGTGAAATAAAACAATAAGCACACCTATCTATCATAAATAAGACAATCGTCATTAAGACAGTAATATATGCAATAATTAAAATCAATTGAAAACCAAAGCAACCATAATACAGATATCCATGATGTAAATAATAAGACAATCAGTGTGAAAAAGTAGATCCAATAATATCCCCAAATCACTGGATTGATAAATTATCCATAAGGGTGTATCCCCAAATTAATTTGGACCTCAATTGTAGGCATACAATGGGCAATGCATGGAATCATGGCATGGAACCAATATCAAAAAAATAAATAAATAAACCATTAAAGTGCATTGTGTTTGAATATTATAAGACAAAGTAATCCCTGTTCAATGAAATAAAATATCTAATATAAAATGATATAAGGATATGAATAATACCTCCAAACACTTGGCCCCTACATCATACTCTACAGAATCAAGTCCATAATATGTAATCCAGAGGTAGGAGATAAATAGTAAGGATGTCAATGGAGAACAGAGCAATGGGCAGATGTTTTGCCTCCATACCTAACAGGGGAACCATAGAAAGCATACTAAGACTTCTTCCTGCAGGATGCCAAGGAGTATGGAAAGTTGAAGGCGGAGATTCTAGCACGTTTGAGCATAACCTAATCTGTCAAGCCACAAACGGGTGCACCTCTGGGGCTACCAAAGGACAAGCCTCCCCAGTTCCAGATGTTTGAGTTGTTACACCGGGTCCAGGAAAACTGCAACCTGAGACCTGCTCTCCGGCACAAATGGTGGAAAGAGTGGTAGTGGACAGATTTATACACTCATTACCTAAATTCATAAAATGCTGGATTGCCTAGATAGATCCCAAGAATGCAGCTGACATAGTGAATTTGGTGGAAAGATACTTGGCTGTGGAGATCTAACTGAGCAGTCAAGGGAGCCCAAAGTTCACCTTTCAAAGAAACCCAAAACAAGAGATTTAAAATCACCTCTGAGGGTAGCCTAAGATCCAAGGAAGGCTCAGGGCTTGATTCATGGGATATTCATTTATTGGAGGTGTCGTACTCCAGGTCATATATCAGCCCTTTACCTTGGAGCTGATGGACTGCTCTGCATGTAAGTGCTACTCCTACTTTGCCTACCCACCCTTCAGTTCTGGTCCTCATCCTGGCAACGGGCCTCAGGAGAGTCAGGTGAAAGTGAATGGCGTTCAAGTGATAGGACTTCCGGACTCTGGGAGTTGGGTAACCCTGGCAGGGGCCACACTTCCACATGTATTTGTCAGTACAAAAGTGGTGGACATCAGGTATGTTCAAGGAGATGCCAAGAACTTTCGACATTGACACAGACTGTGGTTCCATGATGTGGGAGTGGTCAAAAAATGATCAGCATTTTTCTTTAAAAAAATACCATATATTTGCAGAATTTTTTTTCGAAAATTTGCCACTACAAACAGTGCAATTTACCTGTTTTGTTTTATTGTTTATGGCATTTCCTTTTAACATAACATACTCTACGTATGGCTTTTATCAGCAATCTTTTTGTACATTTTTCTATAGTCGAGAAAAAAAATCTTAAAACACTTGTCAAAAATACTTTGCACAAGCACGTCGAAGAGGCATAGTTAGGCTTTCTACTACCTCAGGGAAAGATTCAGTTCACTGCCCTAGCCCTGCATCTAAACACACTGACCCCACCAAAATATCTTTTTGGTAAACCTCTGCCCACAACAAGAGCACTTGCCCCTTTATCCTTATTGTGCCTTGGCATACTGGTAACTCAAGTTTAAAAATAAATAGGTATCCTTTTTTGCTTTATTGTTCGATTATAGTCATGTCATGCTTCTAATAATATCCATGTGTCTGTGCTGCAATGCACAGGAGAAAACAAATACCGGTATTTCTCCTAAGAACAGGATGAAAAAACTAATTTGTATCCATATCTGACTACTGAAAGTAAAGATTAGCATTTTTTCAATCTTCTCTTCCTGTAGGGTCAATGAAAATCCTTTTTACCTTTTTGGAGACAATTTAACATTGCCATTTATTTTGTTATTCCACTTTGATCTATCAAATAAGGAGAATATATTTTATTTGCATTTGAAGACTCATTTTTACAGTAAGCAGGATTGTTTTGATACAAATGAGTACATTTTCTGTAAACCCTAGGAACCAATAATGCATTTGATTTTGCTTTTATGAACCGCAAAAACATGATGGAGTTGATGTGGATTTTACTTTGATCAAATGTGCATGACTGTCTGCCTTTTGCATAGCAAAAAGCTTTGTGGAGGCACATTCTGACCTTTCCTGGTAATTTAATTAATTTGCTTAACCTAGTCCAGGCAATTGGACGATGTCTAAATTTATCACAGTAGTGCTTGCTTTCTGGTAGATTTGATACATTTTCAGAGTTAAGACACCTTTCTGTCACTTACACCTGTTTCACATGTTTTGATATTTCCAGTACCGGAAAAAACAGTACCAGACATATCAGTGTCCATGTGTGTCATACTTGTGGCATACATGTAGCAACCGTGTGCCGCCTGTGTGCCGGATCAGTACCACACGTGCCGATCTCTGGAAAGTAGCGGTACTGTTAGCTGCGGTCGCCGGCGCTCATATGCGCAATGAGCTCTCATCCCTAGCTACGTTTGTCGCATGCTGCAGACACGTTGTCTCACACGGGTTCCTCTCTGGCTAACAGGCATCCTGATCCTTCTTGGAATACCAATACACTACGAGGTATCTATAGTGGAATATAGAAACTTCTCATCTATTCTGCTGAACCAGTTCTGACGAAGGTCCTCCTGTGGACCGAAAACATTTAACGTGTTGGTTGGATGCACAATAAATGGAATTTTTTTTTTTCACGCCAAATTGCTCCCTGAGTGCCAAGTTTTTTTGACAGTTGATACAATGGGCTGGACACCCTGCTTGGGCACCACTCTCTGTTTATCGTATAAGTGCCATATTTTTTGTTTTGTTCCGAACCATATTGGGTGTCGGCCTTTCTGAGCCCTATTATCTTCCAGTTGGAGTTACTCATGGTAATGCAGGTACATAACGTATTCCACAGGTCGTTGATCTGGAGATTTGTTGCGCCTCCGGAGCCTACGTTATTTCTGTCACCATTGGGCTGCGTTTGCCATAAACCTGAGCTTCAGGTGATGGCGGAGGTGAATACTAGTGGGTTGAGGCATCCTTACTGTACATTATTTCCGGTGTAGTCTAGTGCTAAGGGTAGAAATGGGTGGACACCTAGATATTCGGATCTGGCGGGTTTGGCCAAAAAGTTAAAAAAAATTGGGTTTGGGTATCAGAACAGTACCCAGATCCGAACCAGAACCAGAACTCAGAACACATTCACTTGAATGGGAGGCCCAAACATCCAGTGTATGCCACACTGTCATGTGCATGACAGCGCTGAAAACACCGCTTTTGATCGGCAGTGAAATCATCCCCACCGATCCGACAGCTGAAGTTCCCACACTGTCAAAAGACAGCATGAGTGCTCAGCTGTGATTGGAGATATAAAGTTTACCTCCAGTCACTGGTGTCAGTGGATGGGACTACAGCTCCCTTGATCCGACACCTGCTGTCGCTAATAACAGCGAGAGCAGGAGCGGCTGATGGGTGCATTCATTAGCCGGCTCCTGCGCTCTAAATAAATAATTTAAAAAAAGGCGTGTGTTCCCCTGTATTTTTGATAACAAGCCAGGCAAAACTCACCGTTGGGGGCTGCAACCCTCAGCTGTCAACTTCAACATGACTGGTTATCAAGAATACAGGGGTCCCCTCACCGTATTTTTTAATTATTTAAATAAATAATTTAAAAAAACATTGTGGGGTCCCCAATTTTTGACAACCAGCCTTGCTAAAGTAGACAGCTGTGGGCTGGTATTCTCAGGCTGGTAAGGGGCCATGGATATTGGCCCCCAGCCTAAAAATAGCAGCCCGCAGCTGCCCTGAAAAGGCACATCTATTAGATGCACCAATTCTGGTGCTTTGCCCGGCTCTTCCCACTTGCCTTGCAGTGGTGGCAAGTGGGGTTCATATTTGTGGGGATGATGTCAACTTTGTATTGTCAGGTGACATCAAGCCCACGGCTTTGTAATGGAGAGGCATCTATAAGACACCTATACATTACTAATCCTATAGTTGTATTGTAAATAAAAACACAGCCAAAATAAATTATTTTATTAGAAATAAAACAAAACACACTTTTACTTTTTTATTTAAAAATAACAAACACAGTTATGCTCACCTAACGCCTATTCCACCGAAGCCCTTGTTCTACTTTAATAAACCAAAAATAAAAAGCAGCAATATCCCTCACCTCTCCGTCGTTCTGTCCCATGCTGTAATCGATGTCTGGGGGAAAAACAGTTTTCAACCTGGCGGTGCCAAGATGCGACCGTCCAGGCTGAGAACCACTGGTGAATGAGTTGCTGTAAGTGCAGCATCAGTGACCGGCGGTAACATCATTGAGGTTACCTCCAGTAACTGAGGCTGCATTCCCAGCCGAGCTGAACTGCGGTAACCTCAGTGAGATCCCCGCTAGCACCGTGAGAGCACTAACTGTATCGCTGCTTCCCAGGCACCGGTACATGTCACACTGATGATATACAGATATCGTCTGTGTGTCATCACGGTGCACTTGTGCGGGATGTTTTGCGGCCCGTGCTGCTGTTAAAAAAAGAGACATGTCACCATGTACACAAGGCCAATGGAAACATGCTGACATGTGCCCACACCTATTTACTTTCATGGGTCTACTTGTGCAAGTGTGAAAACTGTCACCACATGAACTGGACACACTGACATCTGAAAAAGCCCCTAGTCAAACTCTTTGTTGGCTTATTTAGACCAGTATTTGTACAAGCCAATCAAATATTTGGGAAAAAAATTAAAAGTCCACTTAGTCATGTTCATATTAAAGCAGAAAAAAGGTTAGGACTTAGGAGTAGAAGACTAGATCACTTTTTATGCCTAACAGTTGAAAACAATTGTCTACAATGCTTTTCAGAACATTTTTTTGGAAACTACACAAAAACAAGCACCAACTCATTAGTGGGTGGCTGGGCATGGATGTAAAGAATTGTGCAGATTGCTGCAGGCATTCACAGGCCTCACCCAACCATGCCAAGATAGGTGGCCTGAAACTGTAAAAGAATGGAGGGAAGCAGTGAGTAGGCCGCACTCCGGATCAGTCCATCTAGTATGGGCTCTAATTCTTCATAAACTGAGTTCCTGACATGCAGCTCTTGGTGTGGGAATTGCAACAGAATCTGCTCCTTTTTGCATTTGCCTCAGAATCAATCCTTAGCTCATCTAATCCTTTTCCGAACAGATGGTTTCTCTCATGACCTGGGATTTGTGCACATCTGTGCCCAGGAATCACATTTTAATGTGTTTGTCTTATCTTGTCCCCTTTTTTTCTGCCTGATCAATGGTTTTCTTAAGCATTCACTGGTATTGTGGGAGCTCTAAACAAAAGAGCTAACAGATATTGTGTTTTTGATTTGACGAATTGTCATTTCCTTCCCATAGTCTGCCTGACTAAACCCCATATAGGGTATAGATAGAGACCTATCAATTCAAACCTGACCAACTAGTCTACAGCGCGGTCTCGGCTGCTATTAAAGCACCCCTTTAGCGTTATTTTAGCGTTATTTTTTATTTTAGCCACCTCCCTGCAGGACCCGGAAGGTCCCCTGTGGCCATTTTGGATCCGGGCCTGCAGGGAGGAGGAGGTAGGAGACCCTCAGAGCAACACGTTCACATTGCGTTGTTCCAAGGGTCTCAGGGAACCACGCAGGGAGCCCCCTCCCTGAGCGATGCTTCGCTGTGCCGCCGGAACGCTGCGATCATGTTTGATCGCAGTGTTCCGGGGGTTAATGTGCCGGGAGCGGTCCATGACCGCTCCTAGCACATAGTGCCGGATGTCAGCTGTAATAATCAGCAGACACCCTGCGGCGATTGGCCGCGCTCACCCAGTGAGCGCGGCTGATCGCGCTGGACGTACTATCCTGTCACTGGGAATTAAGTCCCAGGTAACCTCGACGGGATAGTACGTCCAATGGGATTAAGGTGTGAAACTAGTTTTTTCATCACCACATTTTGAGAGCTATAATTTTTCCATATTTAGGCCGATAAACACATGTTATGGCTTGTTTTTTATGGGACAAGCTGACATTTTTATTGCTACCAATTTTTGACACATGACATTTTTGATCGCTTGCTATTCTGATTTTTTGGGCGACAGAATGAACAAAAAACAGCAATTCAAGAATTGCTTTTTTTATACCGTTCGGCGCGTGGTAAAATTGGTAAGGCAGCTTTATTCTTCGGGTCAGTACGATTTATATTTTTTTATGTTATGGCACTTTTACACAATAAAAACAATTTTATAGGAAAAATAATTATTTTTACATCGCTCTATTCTGAGAACTATAACTTTTTTATTTTTCTGCTGATGGAGCTGTATGGCGCCTTGTTTCTTGCGGGACAAGATGTCGTTTCAGCAGCACCATTTTTAGTTACATTCGTCTTTTTTATCTCATTTTATTGCACTTTTTGTTCAGCGGTACGATGATAAAGCATTGTTTTTTGCCTCGTTTTTTATTTAGCTATTTTACGGTGTTCAATGAAGGGGTTAACTAGTAGAACAGTTTTATAGCGTGGGTCGTTACAGACGTGGCGATACCAAATATGTGTAATTTTATTGTTAATTTTTTTATTTACAAAAATAAATGTATTTATAGGAAAAAATATTTGTTTATTTTCTTTTCTTTATTTGGGTATTTTAAAATAAATATTTTTACACTTTTCATATTTTGTTTAACTTTTTTACATTGCCACAGTATGGGACATTACTGTATAACATCACATCGCTGATCTGATGTTCTGCAATGCATCTGCAATGCAGGGCATTAGGCCAGTACCTGACAGGCTGGAAAGGAGGCACTGACATGCCATCTTCCCTGAGGGACCCTGCGCCCATCTTGTTGCTGGGGGTCTCCATGGAGACCATCCAGACAATGTGATTGCATCGCGTTGTCCTGATGGAAGTGCATAGGGAGACCCCTCCCTGTACGATGCCCCTCTATGTCGCTGTCACTACTGATAACGGCATCAGAGGGGTTAAATGCCCGTGATCGGTGCTAGGAGCCGATCATGGACTTTGCTGCAGAGAGTCAGCTGTCACATACAGCTGACACCTGCACCCGATTTCTGCAGCGCTCAGCGGGAGGCCACATGATCGGTGCGCCACACTAGTACTGCGGGAGTACTAGTACTGCGGGAGTACAATTCCCGCTGAGCAGTACTAGATGTCGGGAAAGGGATAAAAGAAATTACCTGACAATTTGTGATGAGAGAACGTGCTCGGAAAATATACAAGCATGCTCATGTGGTAACCGAGTGTCTTCGGCGCACTCGAAGAAATATGTTCGAGTCCCATCACCTGCATGTCTCTGAAGATGCTCTGTACTTTATAATAGAAGTGAATTAAAATGCTCTAAAAGATGACCAGAAGAAAACTGTGCTTCTTTTTCGATTAATTTTGCTTGAGATTTGTTTATTGTTGAACAAGATGCCAAAAATATACTGGAAAAATGCTGAAATAAAAACACGACAGTGATCAAAAACATCATAAAAGTGCTCAGGAAATGACAAAAAAAAAATGCTAAAATAGACGCTTTGAAAAATAAACACCAGCGTTTCTTCCTCTTAAAAAACAGGTTCGCCCGCCCAAAAAAGAAATTCTGTGCATATACCATGATAAAGATGCATATAAAGAGCTATGGAAATTAATGGTGCTACATACGTGAGTTGAATAAATACCGCTAGGCAGACTTGGACTGGTCCACAGGAGAACAGGAGAATCCACCGGTGGGCCACTGTGCAGCACCCTCTTATATGAGCAGTACTTGGCACATTATACTTGAATCACTATGTACAGACGAAGGCAGCATCATAGGGTACCGTCACACAGTGGCATTTTGATCGCTACGACGGCACGATTTGTGACGTTCCAGCGATATAGTTACGATCTCGCAGTGTCTGAC
Organism: Ranitomeya imitator; assembly: GCF_032444005.1. Classification (NCBI taxonomy): domain Eukaryota; kingdom Metazoa; phylum Chordata; class Amphibia; order Anura; family Dendrobatidae; genus Ranitomeya; species Ranitomeya imitator. The sequence continues at coordinate 128,123,986 of NC_091289.1, forward strand.
ACGCTCCTGCGATCAGGGACCCCGCTGAGAATCGTACGTCATAGCAGATCGTTTGAAACTTTCTTTCATCGTCTAGTGTCCCGCTGTGGCGGCATGATCGCATCGTGTAACAAAGGTGTGCACGATATTGTATACGATGTGCGCATAGTAACCAACGGCTTCTACATCGCACATACGTCATGAAATTATCGCTCCAGCGTCGTACATTGCAAAGTGTGACAGCAGTCTACGACGCTGGAGCGATATTGTTACGATGCTGGAGCGTCACGGATCGTGCCGTCGTAGCGATCAAAATGCCACTGTGTGACGGTACCCTTATTCATTTACCAATCTGCCCAGTTCATTCTTATGTAAATTTGTGATTGAGAACACTGTCACATTTGCATGTAGTTGAGAAGTGGGGCCCTGGAGTTGGTTACTGGTGGGCTCTTGGCACCCCAGTCTGATACTGTGCTATGGGTTACATTTATGCTTTATTTGGTCTCCAACGGAGCAGACATATGTATTGGCATGTGTGTCTGTGTCAGACTAAAATACAGGCTCGTTTCATCAATATGCAGAGCAGGCATTCTGCTTTATAGTCTTGCACTTCAGACTGTCACCTTTCTGGCAACTGAGATGTTGTTACATGCTCCTCCACTGCTCTATTACACCAATTTTTGTGAGCGAAAGAGACTGTCTGCAGTAAGCACAGACAATGGACTGCTTTCCATATCAGGGGAGTCTGAAAGGATGGAATACGAGAGGCCTGCCATACTGATGGTTTAAAAGATTGATGGATTTTCTCCTCAGCCCTTGCAGTAGTTTTTAATAGAAACCTTATATTCATGTCTCGTAGGAATTGGATGCCTTACATAAGCTGTGTAATAAAAAATCTATATCTGTCCTTATTCCACAGTGGCAGCTAATCATCAACACCCCTGCTACACTGAGCATTGTCAGTAAAAGATCATTCACCAGTGTGATCCATACAAAGATCCCTGCTTCATCTTGTATTATCTCCTTCTTCTTGTACAAATTGTGTTGCTCTGCTTGTTCCCAGACTTGTACCAGTATGTAGGTCGTATGGACATCATTCGTAGCATTATATATATATATATACAGTGGGGCAAAAAAGTATTTAGTCAGTCAGCAATAGTGCAAGTTCCACCACTTAAAAAGATGAGAGGCGTCTGTAATTTACATCATAGGTAGACCTCAACTATGGGAGACAAACTGAGAAAAAAAAATCCAGAAAATCACATTGTCTGTTTTTTTAACATTTTATTTGCATATTATGGTGGAAAATAAGTATTTGGTCAGAAACAAACAATCAAGATTTCTGGCTCTCACAGACCTGTAACTTCTTCTTTAAGAGTCTCCTCTTTCCTCCACTCATTACCTGTAGTAATGGCACCTGTTTAAACTTGTTATCAGTATAAAAAGACACCTGTGCACACCCTCAAACAGTCTGACTCCAAACTCCACTATGGTGAAGACCAAAGAGCTGTCAAAGGACACCAGAAACAAAATTGTAGCCCTGCACCAGGCTGGGAAGATTGAATCTGCAATAGCCAACCAGCTTGGAGTGAAGAAATCAACAGTGGGAGCAATAATTAGAAAATGGAAGACATACAAGACCACTGATAATCTCCCTCGATCTGGGGCTCCACGCAAAATCCCACCCCGTGGGGTCAGAATGATCACAAGAACGGTGAGCAAAAATCCCAGAACCACGCGGGGGGACCTAGTGAATGAACTGCAGAGAGCTGGGACCAATGTAACAAGGCCTACCATAAGTAACACACTACGCCACCATGGACTCAGATCCTGCAGTGCCAGACGTGTCCCACTGCTTAAGCCAGAACATGTCCGGGCCCGTCTGAAGTTTGCTAGAGAGCATTTGGATGATCCAGAGGAGTTTTGGGAGAATGTCCTATGGTCTGATGAAACCAAACTGGAACTGTTTGGTAGAAACACAACTTGTCGTGTTTGGAGGAAAAAGAATACTGAGTTGCATCCATCAAACACCATACCTACTGTAAAGCATGGTGGTGGAAACATCATGCTTTGGGGCTGTTTCTCTGCAAAGGGGCCAGGACGACTGATCCGGGTACATGAAAGAATGAATGGGGCCATGTACCGTGAGATTTTGAGTGCAAACCTCCTTCCATCAGCAAGGGCATTGAAGATGAAACGTGGCTGGGTCTTTCAACATGACAATGATCCAAAGCACACCGCCAGGGCAACGAAGGAGTGGCTTCGTAAGAAGCATTTCAAGGTCCTGGAGTGGCCTAGCCAGTCTCCAGATCTCAACCCTATAGAAAACCTTTGGAGGGAGTTGAAAGTCCGTGTTGCCAACCGAAAAGCCAAAAACATCACTGCTCTAGAGGAGATCTGCATGGAGGAATGGACCAACATACCAACAACAGTGTGTGGCAACCTTGTGAAGACTTACAGAAAACGTTTGACCTCTGTCATTGCCAACAAAGGATATATTACAAAGTATTGAGATGAAATTTTGTTTCTGACCAAATACTTATTTTCCACCATAATATGCAAATAAAATGTTAAAAAAACAGACAATGTGATTTTCTGGATTTTTTTTTCTCAGTTTGTCTCCCATAGTTGAGGTCTACCTATGATGTAAATTACAGACGCCTCTCATCTTTTTAAGTGGTGGAACTTGCACTATTGCTGACTGACTAAATACTTTTTTGCCCCACTGTATATATATATATGCTAAAAGTATAGCAGCATTGCTCTTTTTGGCCTTTTGCCAGGTATATATGATTTCTGGTAATTCACAAACCACCAGTAGTGATGGGCAAGCACTAAAATGCTCAGGTGCTTGTTGCTCGGGTCGAGCAAATTGGAATGCTAGGGTACTCGACTCGAGCAACGAGCCCAATGTAAGTCTATGGGAAACCCAAGTACCTTTACCGCGATCCCCTCGAGGGTCCATTTAAGGTCTAAAAACATCTGAAAATGATGGAAACACTGCTCAAATGACACGGGAACATCATGGGGATCCCAGAAGCATTTCTGACTCCTAGGTCACAGCTGTAAGCAATGTTGTCAGGGTTTCATGCCATTTTACAGGTGCACCAATAAGCATACAAAAACTAAACCAAAAGGGATTTTGCTGGGAAATATGTTAAGGTACATCCTTTCCAGGGTAATGACTTGTATATAAGGCCAAATAATTAACCCCAGACCAAAATGTTCCTCCACCACTTGGGCTATGTTCACACGCAGTGTTTTTGATGAGTTTTTCAAATTTAACATTGCTTTCAACCAATACAAATGTTTTCACTGTGAAATGTCATTGTAACATTTAACAACCCTAGCTGGCCATGTGGTGTGTGACACATAAGGAGACATATCTTGTTTTATTTATGAAGGAAGGACTCTTAAAATCACAAAGGTTATTTTAAGAGGGGCATCAGGCGACATTAATATTCTTAAAGGGCCATTATTAAACAGTGGGTCTCCTATCCTATTGTTGCCTATGCAGTGAGTGGCTGGGCTGCCAAGAATTACGATGCACCTCAATACCCCTTTCACGAGAGGTACAGAAGGTCTTCCTGAAAAAATGTTGCATTGAATGCAAGGCCTGCCCTGCTATCAAGTCATATGCACCCAAGAATCCTTTGAACCCAGGTACTGGATGGCCACAGGAAAATAAACTTCACATTAGTCATTTTGTAATCCCATACTGTTTTCTATGTATTGACTGCAAGGCTTGCCGTGCTGCCAAGTCTTGTGCACCCCAATAAGGCTCTGGATCCAGGTACTGGATGGTCACAGGAAAATCCACTTCACTTTATTCAGTTGGTCCTGCCATACTGTTTTGTTATGTGTTAACTGCAAGGCCTGCCGTGCTACCAAGTCATATGCACCCTAATAAGGCTTTGAACCCAGGTACTGGATGGCCACAGGAAAACCCACTTCACATCCTTCAGTTGGTCATGCCATACATTTTCCTTATGCATTGAATGCAAGGGCCGCCTTGACCCAAATTTGCACGCAACACAATCCCCATTGGAAGAAACATGGAGGAGGGCCTCATAAAAAAAAGGGTCCCATTACAATGGAGCGAGTCTCCTAGACTCGTAATGCAAACATTTCCCCATGGGAGGGAGGTACATTTTTACAAAATATTTTATGGGGATCATAGACACCCTTGCCAAAAATTGGACTGGTTGTAGCAGCATGGGACAGGTAAACCCTAGTGATCTAGTGGTGGTGGATTATGAGACGTTGATGAAGGCCTCATTAAAAACTAGGCCCAATTTAAAGGAGCGGGTCTCCTAGACTCGTAATGCCCATACACTAAGTGCATGGGCTGAAAAACATTTCTCCATGGGGGTACATTTAAAAAAAATATTTTATGAGGTTCATAGACACCCTTGCCAAAAATTGGACTGGCTGTAGCAGCATGGAAAACGTTAACCCTGGTGATCTAGTGGTGGAGAATGATGAGACGTTGATGAAGGCCTCATTAAAAATTAGGCCCAATTTAAAGGAGCGGATATCCTAGACTAGTAATGCCCATCCACTAAGTGTATGGGCTGACAAACATTTCCCCCTGGGGGAGTACCAATTTTTTTGGTTTCAAATTAGTAACGGGCATCATAAAAACACCCTTGCACAAAAATTGAGTGACTTTTGCATCATGGAATACGTTCACCTTGGTATTCTAGTGGTTGTGGATGATGAGGATGAGGATAAGGAGGAGGATTACACCAAACAGACCAAATCAGGAAGCATATACCCATGTGTGGTTGTGAAGAGGTGCATGAGAATACACCTCCACAAAAAAGACAATGTATTTGAGGTTATGTTTCGCTGTTTTCATTTGGTGGTGTACAAAAGTCTTGCCCAATCCAGCCCTTGTTCATTTTTATAAGAGTCAGCCTGTCAGCATTTTCAGTTGACAGGCGGATGCGCTTATCTGTTAAAATTCCACCAGGGGCACTAAATACTCGCTCTGACAGAACGCTAGCAGCAGGGCAGGCCAGGACCTCCAAGGCATAGAGAACCAGTTCATGCCACGTGCCCAGCTTGGATACCCAATAATTAAAAGGCACAGAGGAATCCCAGAGGACGCTTGTACGATCAGCAAGGTACTCCCTCACCATCTTCACAAACATTGCACTTCTTGTGACAGCACCTCTTGCCTCTGTGCTGACACGATGGGAGGGTCTGAGAAAACTGGCCCAGAACTTTGCCATTGTTCCCTTGCCTGTGCTAGATTGTACTTCTGTCTCTCTCGCTTGGACTCATTGGTTGAACAACAAACTCTGACATCTGATGCCAGGGTTCTCAGATGGGATTTTTTTTATTAATTCCACTACAAGGGCCCTCTGGTACTGCAATATTTTAGTACACCTCTCTGCCTCTGGAAGAAGAGATTGAAAGTTCTCCTTGTAGCATGGGTCTAGAAGTGTCACCAACCAGTAATAAGTGTCACTGAAAAATTTTAATAATGCGAGGGTCACGGGAAACGCAGCGCAACATAATGTCATCCATGCGTGCCAGACTGCTAACAGGCAAGACTTCCATTTTCTCACCAACATGATGACTGGCCATGCTGTCCTTTTTCTCCTCCTAATTCTCCTACTCCCTGTACTCAGGCCATCCAAGCTTATCAGGCGGTATGACAGCTGTGCTTGTAGTACCGCCTATAGCGCATGAAAGTAGCCCCTGTTCTTCCTCCTCCTCATTCTCTACCAATCAAAGTTGGGACGACATGAGGCTTGGCTGATTGTAATCACCTTGTATGGTTCCTTACTCCATGTCTTCATGCTCCACCTGCAATGCATCCTCTTTCATTGTGAGCAGAGAGGTTTTCAGAATGCAGAGAAGTGGGATGGTGACGCTAATTATGGCATCATCGCCGCTCACCATCTTGGTGCAGTCCTCAAAGTTTTTGAGGATAGTACATATGTCTGACATCCATGTCCACTCCTGAGGTCTTATGTGTGGAGTCTCAACTGAATAAAGATGGCCTTGTTGATGCTGGTAGTCAACAACTGCCCTCTTCTGCTCCCAAATCCTTTCCAACATATACAGTGTAGAGTTCCAACGTGTGGGGACATCACACTCCAGTCGGTGAGCCAGAAGTTGCAAACTCTGGGATGATCTAACAGTTAGAATGGCAACTTCTGTCATGTTGGTGTTATAGAAAATGGGTGAATGCCTTCTGTCTGCGGCCACTACACTGCTTCTTCCTGCCTGTTGGGGTGCTATGCCTCCTTCCTCATGGGTGATGCTGTCCTTGCTCTGCATGTCCTCCTGCCAGGTCGGGTCAGTTATTATGTCATCCATCACCTTGTTTTGCACATCTGCACTCTGCTCCTCCTCCTGACTTTCTGGCAATTGCATCTCATCATCATCCACCTCTTATGACACTTTCCCAACATCGCCTTCATGTGACCGTGGCTGCTCAAATCTTTGGGCATCGCTACATGCGATCTCATCTTGCCCCACTTCAAGTTGACTGGCTGAGGGTCCGGAGTTTTTAAAGGGAAAACTGAACAGCTCTTCGGAGTGTCCAAGTGTGGGATCAGTTCTCTCAGGGAACTCAGCATGGTGAGAAGAAGGAGGATCAGGGTGAATAATATGAGGTCCACACTCACCGCTACCCAGGCTTGACCGTGTGGAAGACGTGGGGCTGGTGGTGGCAAAGTGACTGGAAGCATTATCCGCTATCCAACAACAACCATTTCACACTGCTCTGGCTTCAATAGTGGTGTGCTGCGGTCCCCTAGAAACTGGGACAAGAAGGTCGAGAGAGAAAATGTGGGTCTTTGTTGTGGCCCACTTTTAGCTTGGCCACGGCCTCATCCCCTGCATGCACCATCAGCATCATGTCCACTTCCACGTCCCTTGCCTTGCTCATTTTAAATGTACTACTGAAATATTTTAAAAGTTTAATACAAATGTATTAATTTTGAGAAAACTTATATGTGATCAGTATGCCAGAAAAGCAAGTATTTGGAGACCACAGATAGACCGGACATCTGCGTGAGATAACAGATTGTTTCAATATGTGGCCCGATTTTCGTTTTAAATTTTTTTACTGCAAAATACTGTATAGACCAAGGCTAGCAGACAAAAAAAGTTAATGTTTGCCTGCAAAGTGAGGATTTTGACACCACAGATACACCAGGAGTCTGACGGAAATAACAGACTGTTTCAATATCTGGCCAGTTTTTTTGTTTTACATTTTTTTCAACTGCAAAATACTGTATAGAAAAGGCTAGCAGACAAAAAAATGCAATTTGTGCCTGAAAAGCAAGAATTTAGAGATCACAGATAGACCAGGTGTCACACGAAGATAACAGACTGATCAAAATGTGGCCTTGATTTTTTTGGCCCACAAAAATTGTGTCAATAAGTTAGCTATGACACAAAAAAACAAATTGGAGTACTAAAATTGCTAAATATTTAGCGCAATGATATGCGATGCGTGTGGCGTACAAATCAAAGTGATAAATATAAGTACTGTAGCTAAATATTTTTGGGCCAGCTACAGATTTTTGGGGCAGCAAAATGGTGTCCAAAAATGTTGTAAGACACTCCAAAAAATAATATAGTACCAAAAATAAAAGGCCAGATTTTTCTGCGCACTCACATCTGATGCCTGGGACAAAAGAAAAATGTAAATTGTTAGATTTTCACGCTGTTGTACTGCAATGACCTGGCTGTAGTCTGCAGTGTGACCAAGCAATTAAATGTAGAAAAAGGGGGCTATGGATTGCTTTCTAATACAATTAGCAGGTATAAGGTGCAAAAAAAAAATTGCCACGGATACCTGCAGCTTCGTATATTCAAAATATGCAGCAGCAGACAGGAAAGGAGCTTTTGGAGGTATGCAGTGAGATCTATATACTCACATGCAGTGCTTGCATGCCTTGCACTGATGTGGATATGTGCACATAGACTCCCCTGCCTACCTAGCGCTGCAATCTATGTACCCCCGAATTAGCCCTAAAAAGGACTTTAGGTTTATCAGGATTTGTGGATTGAACACTAGTAGACCCACACTAACTAATAAATGTAAGAATCTGACCCTATCTCAGCAGCAGCTCTCCCTACACTAGCTGAGTCTGGAGCAGAATGTGGCTAGCAGGGCAGCGCCAAGTCTCTTAAAGATGACTCTGTTCGGACAGCCAATCACTGTAATACCACAACAAAGATAGCTGCGCTATTAAAGTGCATGGCAGACAATCCCTGCATGCTGATTGGTACTCTAAAAAGCGCCAAAATTAAAAGGAGGAGACCCGAGCTCCCGCCTAATAATCCCAGAAATACTCAGTGCTCGTTGAGTACACGCGCATAGTGATATTCGGGCGATTACCAAGTAGTGGCGAGCTCGTTCGCTCATCAGTGATCGCTAGGAAACCAGTAAAATGGAATAAAAATTTGTCAACCATGAGCTGTTCCACTCATCAAGAAAATACTGCATATGTTATCTATACAACAGTGCACATTACCCTGTTTACATCTGCTGACACAACTGTACTCGTATCACCTTGATGTCAAAGCCTTACCATGACTAGGCTCCAAACCAAATCTCTGCCATTGTTTTACAGATTTTAAAAGACTGGAGACCAATCCCCTACATCAGCTATTGACCTCTAACATCTACAGGATAGCTGATAAATGTATAATCACTTGGGAGTGGCATTGCGTGGACACCTACCAATCCCAAAAAGGGCATTTCCTTGTTCCCCTTTTGAATGGAGCCTTGGTCTCTCACGCACACACACACAAACACTGTGGGACTGACAAAAATAACCGAGTAAACACCTTAGGCCAGGGGTCCCCAAACTACGGCCCGTGGGTCGCATCCGGCCCCTGGAGGCCTTTTACCCAGCCCCCGCCGCAATTCACATGTTCCTCTCGCCTCTGAGCGCCCGGCGCTATGCAGAAGTGAGAGTTCCTCCAGACCTAGATGAGCACGTGGCGTAGGAAGGGGGTGTGGGGAGGCCGCCCCGGGCGGCACAATGCGGGGGCGGGGGGTGGTTCACCGGGCCGCGGCCAGCGCAGGCTGAAGATATACCCCGGATTATCGCTAGAGCCTGGCGGGGGCCATCTTCCGGAGGCCGCGCGTGCTCAGATGGCATCCCGCGGCCATTTTCTGAAGCCCCGGGAAGCCTAGAACTTCCGCCCCTCATTGTGCCGCCCGGGACGGCCCGGCCCCCCCGCACCTCCCTTCCTACGCCACTGGACGTGCTCATCTAGGTCTGGAGGAACTCCTACTTCTGCGTAGCGCCGGGCGCTCAGAAGTGAGAGGAACATGTGAATTGCGGCGGGGGCTGGGTTAAAGGGATTTTCACAGTTTTTTTATAGTCCGGCCCTCCAACGGTCTGAGGGACAGTGGACTGGCCCCCTGTGTAAAAAGTTTGGGGACCCCTGCCTTAGGCCACATTCAAATGTTCAGTATTTGGTCAGTATTTTACACCAGTATTTGTAAACCAAAATGAGAAGTGGAACCATCAGTGGAAAATTATAATAGAAGCACGTCAGGTCTTCTACGTTTCTCACTCACTCCTGGTTTTGGCTTACAAATACTGATGCAAACTATTGACCAAACACTGAAAGTGTGAATGTGGCCTTACGCTGGCCTTATACTGTTTGTAAAGTCTGTTTGATTCTACATGCAGAACAATAGAAATCCTTTTTTATACGCACATCCGTGGCTCAGGTCATCATCTACAGGTGGGATGAGTTTAACGCTCATTGTTTGAGCATTTAATTAATCTGCATAGTTCGTCCTTCTCTGTTTTGCAGGTCAACAAACTAGCTAGGCTGGTCTAATGTTTAACCAAAATATTAACAAACATCTATTGTTCGATGACCCTGCGTCGCTGTCCTCCAGAGATAACAGAGAATAAGTTACCATAAACATCAACTGAAGTGTCAACATTCAGACAATATGACAATAGTCCATGTTTTTTCACCAACCAAAGAAAGAAACATAAATTCACTAGTCAACATTCAGACAACAGCCTATGTTTTTGGTCCTAGGTCACACTAGGTTCACATTAATACAGTGCTCTCTGTCGAGTACTATATCATAATAATGGCTTATTATTTCTACAGCACCAACATATTCCACAGCATTTTACAATTCAAAGAGAACTTGTTATGATCAGTCCAACCAACAATATAATAAGGATCATTCTAATAATGCTACATGTACTAGTTACCAGCCAGTATCTGCACAAGTATAGATGCAAAGTTCTACCGAGTGCATGGAAAGGAAAACAGGGAATAGTTAGTTAGATTAGTGAGAGGAGGTGATAAGTCAATCTAAAGAAATGCTTTTTTCAGGCATGCTTCAAACTGTGGATACTGGGAATTAACCAGATTATCTAGGGTAGAACAATCCAGAAAACTGGTTCAATACAAGGGATGTCCTTGAATTGAGAGTGGGAGGTTAAGATTATAAAGGTTATTAGTCTTAAATCAAAAGTGAAATGGACAGGACAGCTTGACATGTAGAATTGTGGAGAGCTTTGTGGGTAAGAGTGATACATTTACACTACCATTCAAAAGTTTAGGGTCACTTAGAAATGTCCTAATTTTTGAAAGAAAAGCATTTTTTTTCCAATGAAGCTGACATGAAATGATTCAGAAATACACTCTATACATTGTTATTGTGGTAAATGACTATTTTAGCTGCAAACATCTGGTTTGTAATGCAATATTTTCATAGGTGTATAGAGGCCAATTTCCAACAACCATCACTCCAGTGTTCTTATGGTACTTTGGGTTTGCTAACTGTGTAAGAAAGCTAATGGATGGTTAGAATACCCTTGAAAACCCTTGTGCAAGTATGTTAGCACAGCTGAAAACAGTTTGATTAGAGAACCTATAAACCTGACTTTCCTTTGAGCTAGTTGAGAATGTGGAGCATTACGTTTGTTGGTTCAATTAAACTCTCAAAATGGCGAGAAAAAAAAACTTTCATGTGAAATTCGACAGTCTATTCTTGTTCTTAGAAATGAAGGCTGTTCCATGTGAGAAATTGACAAGAAACTGAAGATTTCCTACAACAGTTTGTACTACTCCCTTCAGAGGAGAGCACAAACAGGCTCTAACCAGAGCAGACAGAGAAGTGGGAGGCCCCGCTGCACAACTGAGCAACAAGACAAGTACATTAGAGTCTGTAGTTTGAGAAATCAACGCCTCACAGGTGCTCAACTGGAAGCTTCATTAAATAGTACACGCAATACGCCAGTGTCAACATCTACAGTGAAGAAGCGACTCCGGGATGCTGGCCTTCAGGGAAGAGTGGCAAAGAAATAGCCATATCTGAGACTGGCTAATAAAAGGAAAAGATTAATATGGGCAAAAGAACACAGACATTGGACAGAGGAAAATTGGAAAAAAGTGTTATGGACAGACGAATCCAAGTTTGAGGTGTTTGGATCACACAGAAGAACCTTTGTGAGACGCAGAACAACTGAAAAGATGCTGGAAGAGTGCCTGATGCCATCTGACAAGCATGGTGGAGGTAATGTGATGGTCTGGGGTTGCTTTGGTGCTGGTAAAGTGAGAGATTTGTACAAGGTAAAATGGATTTTGAATAAAGAAGGCTATCACTCCATTTTGCAACGCCATGCCATACCCTGTGGACAGCGCTTGATTGGAGCCAATTTCATCCTACAACAGGACAATGACCCAAAGCACACCTCCAAATTATGCAAGAACTATTTAGGGAAGAAGCAGGCAGATGGTATTCTATCTGTAATGGAGTGGCCAGCACAGTCACCAGATCTCAACCACATTGAGCTGTTGTTGGAGCAGCTTGACCGTATGGTACGCAAAAAGTGCTCATCAAGCCAAACCAACTTGTGGGAGGGGCTACTGGATACATGGGGTGAAATTCGCCTGATTACCTCAGCAAATTGACTGCTAGATTGCCAAAGGTTGAAAATGCTGTAATTGCTGCAAAGGGAGCATTCTTTTACGAAAGCAAAGTTTGAAGGAGACAATTATTGTTTCAAATAAAAATCTTCTTACAATGACGTCCTCTTCTTGTATTCCCGCTGCGACTCTGGCTCTGGCGTACTTTGTCTGCCCTGTTGAGGGCAGGGCAAAGTACTGCAGTGCGCAGGCGCCGGAAAGGTTAGAGAGGCCCAGCGCCTGCGCACTGCAGTACTTTGCTCTGCCCTCAACAGGGTAGACAAAGTACGCCTGCGCCGGAGCCACAGCATGAAGACAAGAAGAGGACATCATCGTAAGAAGATGGGAGGCCCCGGACCGGACCGCAACGCCCATTGGACCAGAACCAGACTGGGACCGCCCCTGGGTGAGTATAATCTAACCTCTTTTTCTCATCTTTCAGGATACATCGGAGCTTATCTACAGCATTACAGAATGCTGTAGATAAGCCCCTGGTGCTGGTGGGCTTAGCTCACCTTCGATTTTGGGGGTGAGAGGTTCCCTTTAATATAGTTGTTACAAAACAGCTAGCATGTAGAAAATCGATAATCACACTTATTTAATAAACATGGTGAACATCAAGGCATTTTAAAACATTTAAAAAGCAAAAAATGGGGAGAATTTTTGTGCTCAAATCAGATCTACTGTATAATAATACATATAGAGATCCACACATTCTCCCTATGGCCATGCAGCTGTCCATAAATATTGATGTTGGGATGAAAGCAAAATGAAACACTGCAAAAAGTATACAACACACTAAAAATGGCTGTGGTGTGCCCATAGATCACTAAGAATTTTAAATGTTTTTAATGTCTTGATGTTCTCCATGTTTATAAAATTAACTAGATGGGGGCCCGATTCTAACGCATCGGGTATTCTAGAATATGCATGTCCACGTAGTATATTGCACAGCCCACGTAGTATATTGCCCAGTCACATAGTATATTGCCCAATCACGTAGTATATTGCCCAGCCACATAGTATATTGCCCAGCCACATAGTATATTGCCCAGCCACGTACTATATTGCCCAGCTACGTAGTATATTGCCCAGCGACATAGTATATTGCCCAGCCACATAGTATATTGCCCAGCCACGTAGTATATTGCCCAGTCACATACTATATTGCCCAGCTATGTAGTATATTGCCCAGCGACGAAGTATATTGCCCAGCCACGTAGTATATTGCCCAGCCACATAGTATATTGCCCAGCCACGTAGTATATTTCCCAGTCACGTACTATATTGCCCAGTCACTTAGTATATTGCCCAGTCACGTAGTATATTTCCCAGCCACGTGGTATATTGCCCAGTGACGTAGTATATTGCCCAGCCATGTAGTATATTGCCCAGTCACGTAGTATATTGCCCAGTCACATAGTATATTGCCCAGCCACGTAGTATATTGCACTGCGACATAGTATACAGCACAGAGCCACGTAGTATACAGCACAGACACGTAGTATTCTGCCCAGTCACATAGTATATTGGCCAGTCACGTAGTATATTGGCCAGCCACGTAGTATATTGCCCAGACATGTATGAAACAGGTTAAAAAAGACTTAAAATAAAAAATAAACATATACTCACATTCTGAGGGCCCCTTGTAGTGCTGGTGCTTGTGTGCGGTGCACGCGACAGCTTCTGGTCCCAGGGTTGGTGTGAGCGCAGGACCTGTAATGACGTCAAAGTCACATGAACATGACGTCATGGAAGGCCCTTCTCGCATAGCATCCTTGCCACCGGAACCTGCCGCTTGCACTGCCGAGGACAGGGCGCACGTCCGAGGGTGAGAATAACCTTTTTTATTATTATTATTATTTGTAACATTAGATATTTTTACTATTAATGCTGCAAACGCAGCATCAATAGTAAAAAGTTGGTCACACAGGGTAAATAGCTGCGTTAATGAAGTGCATTACACCGCGGTCCATTAACGCTGACATTAACCCTGTGTGAGGGCTGACTGGAGGGGAGTATGGAGCGGGCACTGACTGTGGGGAGGAAGGAGCGGCCATTTTGCCGGCAGACTGTGCTCGTCGCTGATTGGTCGTGGCACTGATCGTGGGCGTTTTGCCCCGACCAATCAGCGACTTGGATTTCCATGACAGACAGAGGCCGCGACCAATGAATAGCCGTGACAGAAAAACAGACAGACAGACAGACGGAAGTGACCCTTAGACAATTATATAGTAGATGTGATTATTTATTTTCCATTACACATTTAATTTTTTGGGGTGTACAGCACAGATCCCTTAATTACAGTATTAGTAGTGCTCGTCCTCCCTCTTGCCATTTTGATTGCTATCCTTTTAATTGGTTACTGATATCGGATCGGTGCAGGTTTTGCGGCAGCGATATATATCCGGTTTATTGAATAAGAGCAGACCTGCAGTACTGTATGGAGCTTTACTATCTTCACTTATAGGCTGCCGTCACACTAGCAGTATTTGGTCAGTATTTTACATCAGTATTTGTAAGCCAAAACCAGGAGTGGAACAAATAGAGGAAAAGTATAATAGATACATATTTACCACTTCTGCATTTATCACCCACTCCTGGTTTTGGCTTACAAATACTGATGTAAAATACTGACCAAATACTGCTAGTGTGACGGCAGCCATACTCTGTGTACATGTAGCCATCATGGGACATATATCAAGTTGATTGGTGGGGATGCCATGAGTGCCCACCAATCTGATATAGATGATCTATCCAAGAAAAAAGGCTATCAATATCACAGTAGTGGAAAGCTCGATTAAGCTGTAATGCCAGATAACTTCACATAATACATAGTATACAGTAAAAAACACCTAACTATAACATTGATATGATCCCACAAATCATTGGTTACTACTGAATAATGTGCTGCACTAAGTATTATGAATTTGACGATGATTGTTCGAAATGAAGACTCCATGCAGAAATCTTCCTGGGGAACATTATGTTTTGGTAATCACAGACCTTTTCTAAAAGTTGGCGTAACTGTTTGCTTTTGGCATCTCTGGAACAAAGATTCTGCTCTGGAGCCACCACTGTACAGATGCACCGGCCGTCTGGGTCCTGAGCTGAGCTGTAAACCTGCCATCCTTCTCGGGGGCTTATTTGTGTCTGCAATAGAAGAAAATTCAAGTTAAACTAAAATATTCTATAACAGTTCTAAAGTAAAATTACCCACAGATTGGTAAGTGCATGGACAACCCTCAATCCTTCGACTACAGGGAAGAATAAGTAATAAATCCTTAGAATAAAGTTGCCCCACAAACAAGGCGTTCTGACTCTTTTATAATGTTTCCGTCAGTGACACTCCTAGTCACCCTGCTAGAAACTACAACAAAGCCATATTTACTTGCAATTGAGCTCTCACAATTTAAAATGTTACGGCTTACTCTATTGATACGTCATTACTATGTATGAGTGGAATATCCTTCGTAAGAAAAAATGGTTTCAGAGACAATGGACAGCTGTGGTGCAGTTGGTTGATGAAAGCAACCATACAGTATTTTTACTTGAAGGGGCTTTCCTGGATCACAATTTTCCTTGTAGGAGTTTTCCAGGAAAATAGTATAGATGGCTTCTGCTTAGGATAGACCAACAATATCAGATGGTGGGGTTCTACTTTCATCCACCCGCTAGGCACAAAACGATGTCCACTTGCAGGTAGATAGTGAAATTAAAATGCAAAAAGTACCCTCCATGACACCACACAGAGGATCAGCAGGGGTACTGAGAGCTGGATCACCAATAATTTGATATTGAGGACCTATCTTAAGGATATGCCATTAGTGCTGTGATCCCAGAAAACCTCTTTAAAGTGGTTATCTCAACATACATATTGCTTTAGGAATGCAAATGATTGACAGTTCGGACCAGCAGCATGGTTCAGCCATTAGTCTGAACTGCGCACTCTCCAGTGCTGCAACCATTATCTCTCCAGCATTGAATGAGCGCAGGGGCATTGATGCTGACCACATCCAGAGATGCAATCACTTATAAACTTTAAGGCAAAGGACTTGAAAGTGCTGCGCTATTTCCCTAGGAGACCATTCATTAATGATAGATTAAAGAGCTGACCTGAAATTTGTAAATATCATAACCATATGGATTAAAAATACAACAAAAACGAATACTGGGGGAGCAGAGGGAATAAAATAAGTGCAAAAAACATTCACTTTTGATCTGATGACAGATTCTCTTTTAAGGAGTTGTTCAGTTCAAATTGATAGGTCTACAGTCATTCTGGGTGACTGCCGATTTGTAACTCCACCGAAAACACGCACTGTGCTCTGCAGGAGTTTGCTGGTTTCTGACTCGGGGTCAGAAGGTACATATGAGTTATACATACTCCCGCCCAGTGAAGTATGGAGAGAGGTCGTGTCCTCTAGTCGGCCACACCCACTGGACAGCCGCGTCACCTTGCTCAATACAAGTGTATGAAGCAAGGCCATGCCACTGCAGGGCCCTGTCTGTATAACACATACATACCTTCCGGTCCCAGGTCAGGAACTGGCGAATTCCCACAGCGCATAGTGCATGCACTGGTGGGATTCATGCAGGCACACAGAGGGAATGGAGACTTACTGATTTGGACCGGACAACCCTTTTAATTAATCCTTTTCATCCACTTCAGGATCCAGAAATTATCAAAAACAAGTAAAATCCTGCAAGTAAAATTCTTTCAGATGCAGGTAGGAGGCATCAGCATGCTATATAGATAGTTCATTCAGTCTGTATCCCTTCACTGTGTTACTGATCTGCAGATGGCTATCATAAGGGCCTCTATTAGTGTAATCGTGGTTCGGGATGTTAACCGTGGGCGAGGAATTCATCTCCTGCGCCCCACCACGTTACATGAAAGTGGCAGTCCTGGATGGGTGAGTGGATTTATGTTGTAATGGTGGTATGCCCGTGCAGGCTGCATGTAACCGATGAAGCTGGTTTGCCAGGACCAGATGTTAACCAGATCATGGAAGGAAACCATCATTTAATATGGAACTTCTATTTACTGAATAATAACTTGACATGAACTATATACAGCAAATAGTTGGCATTTATCTTCAAGGATGTTTCTTTAGTCACAAGCGACATGAACACACACATCTCCTTATCCCCTGAAAACACTGTATCTTCTTCGCTTACTTCTTCTACTCTTTGCGCAGCCCAGCACACTATCTTGGGACCTTTTCTTTTCCTCTGAGACTGCTTGGGTCAAAGCGTTACGTCATGACCACTTTTCCTGTGTGGGGACTGCACGGGTCAAGGTGTTACGTCACAGCCCCTCACAGCTACTCTCAGTTTCCAGTCACAAGATTTACAGACTCCATCCTGTAGCAATGCGTCCTATGATTTCTCCATAGGAGAGGATGTGTCACAATATGGCGACTGTTGGCTTTCTTTACTATATACACTGGCTACAATGATGTTCATATTTTCTTGATTCTCTTTACTTTAGCCTTCCTTTACCTCACTAACGAAGACTCCGCAACGTCCTACTAGGCTTCCTGCCCTAGGCCCCGATATTCTTTCTCTCACTTTTTCTGTCCTGATTCTGGATTGCTACTTGCTTCTTTTCTCTGCTATCTCTTCTCTTACAGGCTCTTACTATCTGCTCCAGTAGTTCCTCTCTTGCTTCTGGGACACCCAGTGCATGCAGCACAGCTAACCAGAGACCTGAGGCCTTTACTCTGCACACTCTGGGCTCTTTCTGACTAACTACCAGGAAGTCATATCTGATCCTGCTGCATAGCCCCTCTCCCTCTCCGGGCTAAACTCTGGAGACTTATCTCCATCTTACCCTATTCACTGTCTGGTGTTGGGCAGACTATTACAACATAAATGCTATTTTGTGGCCATTATACTTAACATCACAAAACATTACGTATCACACAGTACACACTATACATTAAACTGTACAACATTACATGAAGGCTTCTCAAAGGTCCAATCCCCTCTCTATGAGTACTGCATAAACAGAATACAGGCTACTTTAAATGGGTTATTCCAATAACAAAGTACATTTTTATAATTTATTTATTATTATTTATTACTCATGTCCATGCCATATCAGCAGCATGGGGGCCACTGGCCACCATTTTCCTGAACTATAAGGCTATGTGCACGCGTTCAGGATTTTTTGCATTTTTTCGGTGGTTTTCCGCTGCAAAAACGCTTAAAAACGCTTACATTAAGCATCACATCATTTTTAATGCATTCCGCAATTTTTGTGCACATGCTACATTTTCTTCCGTGAAAAAAGGCATCGCGGAAAAAAACGCAGCATGTTCATTAATCTTCTGGTTTTTTTTGCGGTTTCACCGCTATATTATTGCATTGGGAAGCTCTTGAAAAAAATGCAAAAAATAAAAAAAAGAGCAAAAAACGTGAGGAAAAACGTGAAAAGTATATTACATTTGTGGAGAATATCTTCTCTGCGTATCGAATTTCCTGGAAAAATCGACACAAACAGGCAAATTAAAATTTTGCCTGATCATCTCTACTTCTTTTTTTTGTGTGTATACTTTATTTTATTTTTGAATATTCATTAACATATTAACATTTTGATTAAACTACAGTAGACAATATTAACAGCCATAAAAAAATGGTGAAGTGACAGGTTGGGAGTCGTAAGAATGGATTGGGGAGTATTGGATTATATTTGGGAGGTTGTGAGGAGAGAGAAGAGTCCTGCTTAAAGGGTATATCTTGGACTTTATAAAAAAAACCAAAAGTGCTAACAGGCAGGTAATTGCAACTTACCTGCCTATTGCTTCCGGCGCCATTCTTCCCTGGCACAGAGCGGTCACATAGCTCTCCTGCCTGGAATTCAGCTCCCTTTGCCGACGTGACAGGGTAGGACTTCCGACGTCATTCTGATTGGCAGCCAGTTCCCTCAGTTAAGCAGCTGTGATCCGGCTGTCAATCAGAATGACATCGGAAGTCCCGCCTCATCGACAGAGCATAGCGGAAAAGAATCCTCTGCTCTGTAGACATGATGTCAGCAGAGGTTTCAGAATCCCCGGCATGAGCAGTTTATGACCGCTCTATGCCGGGGAAGAACAGCGCTGTGCACAACAGGCAGGTAAGTTGCAATTACCTGCCTGTTAGTGCTTAGTACATTTTTTGTACATTTTTTGTAAATATCCCCCTTAAGAGATGGTATTATCTGGATATTTAAGGGTTCAGTAATAAAATATGAAGTTATGGAATATTTTTATTTTTTCTTTGCCTAATGATATTCAAAATGATAACGGTTAGGCCATGTTGACACAGTGCGTTTTTTACTGCGGAACCGCAGCGGTATTGCCGCTGCGGTTCCGCAGCAGTTTTCCATGCAGGGTACATAACAATGTAACCCTATGGAAAACAGTCACTGCTGTGCACATGGTCCGTAATTTCGTTTAAAAAGCCGCGCAGAATAGCTGCGGCAAAAAAGAAGGAGCATGTCACTTCTTTTTCCTGAACCGCAGCGGTTCTGCACCCATAGACCTCCATTGTGAGGTCAAAATCGCAGTAAAACCCGCAGATCAAAAATATATCTGCGGGTTTTACTGCGATTTGATGTGCAGAACCGCTGCAGCAGGAAGTGCGGGGGAGCGGGCGGAAGTGCGTGGGCGGAGTGTGGCTGCCCCCCCGTGCTCCGATCCCGCCCCCCGTGCTCTGATGCCCCCCCGTGCTCCGATGCCCCCCCCAGTGCTCCGATGCCCCCCCCCAGTGCTCCGATGCCCCCCCGTGCCCTAATCTCCCCCCCTTATACTTACCCGGCGTCCCGGTGTCCGTCCGGCCGTCTTCTCCCTGGGCGCCGCCATCTTGCAAAATGGCGGGCGCATGCGCAGTGCGCCCGCCGAATCTGCCGGCCGGCAGATTCGCTCCAAAGTGCATTTTGATCACTGAGATATAACCTATCTCAGTGATCAAAATAAAAAAATAGTAAATGACACCCCCCCACTTTGTCACCCCCATTGGTAGGGACAATAAAAAAATTAAGAATTTTTTTTTTTTTTCACTAAGGTTAGAATAGGGGTAGGGGTAGGGTTAGGGGTAGGGTTAGGGTTAGGGGTAGGGTTAGGGGTAGGGTTAGGGCTAGGGTAAGGGTTAGGGTTAGGGTTAGGGGTAGGGTTAGAGGTAGGGTTAGGGGTAGGGTTAGGGGTAGGGTTAGGGTTAGGGTATTTTCAGCCATTTTAGCCCTAAAAAGCTTCCTAGGAAACACACAGTCTCTGCATAGAAAACTGCATAAAAAAAGGATAAAAAAACGCATCAAAAAACGCATCAAAAAACGCATCAAAAAAGGACAAAAAAAGGACCAAAAAAAGGACCTGCGTTTTCTGCCAAGAGCTGCAGTTTTTTAAAAAAACTGTCCTGAAAAAAAAAGGATGGAAATCCTGAACGTGTGAACATACCCTTAGGGTAATTATTATTATTATTATTATTATACATTTTTATAGCGCCATTTATTCCATGGCGCTTTACATGTGAATACGGGGCAAATATAGACAAATACATTAAACATGAGCAGATAACAAGGCACACGAGTACATAAGGAGGGAGGACCCTGCCCGCGAGGGCTCACAGTCTGCAGGGGGTGGGTGAGGATACACTAGGAGAGGGAAGAGCTGGCTGTACGGCTGTTCAGTAGGTTGAGGATCACTGCAGGCTGTAGGCTTGTCGGAAGAGATGAGTCTTCAGGTTCTTTTTGAATGTTTCTATGGTAGGCGCAAGTCTGATGTGTTGGGGTAGAGAGTTCCAGAGTATGGGGGAAGCACGGGAGAAGTCTTGGATGCGGTTATGGGAAGAACAGATGAGAGGGGAGTAGAGAAGGAGGTCTTGGGAGGATCGGAGGTCGCGTGTAGGTAGGTACCGGGAGACCATGTCACAGATGTATGGAGGAGACAGGTTGTGGATGGCTTTGTATGTCAGTGTGAGGGTTTTGAACTGGAGTCTCTGGGCGATAGGAAGCCAGTGAAGGGCTTGACACAGGGGAGAGGCTGGGGAATAGCGGGGGGACAGGTGGATTAGTCGGGCAGCAGAGTGTAGGATGGATTGGAGTGGTGCCAGAGTGCTAGAGGGGAGTCCAGAGAGTAGGAGGTTGCAGTAGTCGAGGCGGGAGATGATAAGGGCATGCACTAGCGTTTTTGCAGTGTTGCGGTCAAGGAAAGCACGGATCCGGGAAATATTTTTGAGTTTGAGACGACAGGAGGAGGCAAGGGCTTGGATATGTGGCTTGAAAGAGAGGGCAGAGTCGAGGATCACCCCGAGGCACCGGGCGTGTGGGACTGGGGATAGTGAGCAGCCATTGACATTGATGGATAGGTCTGGTGGAGGGGTAGAGTGAGATGGGGGAAAGATGATGAATTCTGTTTTGTCCATGTTCAGTTGTAGAAAGCGAGCAGAAAAGAAGGCTGAAATGGCAGACAGACAGTGCGGGATTTTGGTAAGCAAGGAGGAGAGGTCAGGTCCGGAGAGGTAGATCTGCGTGTCGTCAGCGTAGAGATGGTACTGCATACCGTGGGATTCTATGAGCTGTCCCAGGCCGAAAGTGTAGATGGAGAAGAGTAGGGGTCCTAGAACAGAGCCTTGAGGAACACCGACTGACAAGGGGCGAAGTGAGGAGGTGGTGTGGGGGAGGGAGACACTGAATGTTCGGTCTGTCAGATATGACGAGATCCAGGAAAGGGCCAAGTCTGTGATGCCAAGGGATGAGAGGATTTGTAGCAAAAGGGAGTGATCTACAGTGTCAAAGGCAGAAGACAAGTCCAGGAGAAGGAGGACAGAGTAGTGTTGCTTGCTCCTGGCAGTTAGTAGGTCATTGGTGACTTTAGTTAGGGCAGTTTCAGTTGAGTGATGGGAACGGAAGCCTGATTGTAACCGATCAAAGAGGGAGCAGGAGGAGAAGTGGGAGGACAGTTCAAGATGGACGTGTTGCTCCAGCAATTTGGAGGCATAAGGGAGAAGAGATATCGGGCGATAGCTAGACACAGAGGATGGGTCGAGGGAGGGCTTTTTGAGGATGGGTGTGATCTTGGCATGCTTGAAGGATGAGGGAAAGACACCTGTTGTGAGTGAGAGGTTGAAGAGGTGCTTTAGGGTTGGGATGAAGACCGTGGAAAGGTTAGGGATGAGGTGGGATGGGAGCGGGTCAAGCGTGCAGGTGGTGAGGTGTGATCTTGACAGGAGGGTGGAGAGCTGATCTTCTGTCATGGTGGAGAAGCTGGTTTTGGAGGAGCAGGGTTGAGCAGCTAAGAGGGGCAGTGGGCGCTGTGGGCCAAAGCTTTCTCTGATCGTATCGATCTTCTGTTTAAAGAAAGAGGCGAAGTCATCAGCAGAAATGAGGGGGGAGGGAGGAGGTGCGGGGGGACGGAGTAGAGAATTGAAAGTGTTGAAAAGCTGTTTAGGGTTGTGGGACAGGGAGGATATGAGGGATGAGAAGTAAGTTTGTTTTGCGGCAGTGAGCGCAGACTTGAAGCTGGCGAGGGACTGCTTGTATGCAGTGAAGTGGTCGGCAGAGTGGGATCGCTTCCATCTCCGCTCAGCAATCCTGGAAGCCCGTCTCAATTCTTTGGTCAGGCTGGTCAGCCAGGGCTGCCTGTTAATTGTACGAGTTTTACTATGCATGAGTGGGGCGGCCGAATCGAGTGTTGTTGTTATTGTGGTGTTATAAAAAGTGGCAGCAGCATCTGTGTCATGAAGGGAAGCTATGTCTGTGAGAGGGAGAAGGGACTCAGAGAGTGATTGTAAGTTGAGATGTTTGAGATTTCTGCGAGGGTGAGTGAGTTTGTAGAGTGGGGGTTGCACACTAGGAGAGGAGAGGGACGAGAATGTCAGTAGGTTGTGGTCAGACAGGGGGAGGGGTGTGTTAGTGAGGTTAGTAAGGGTAATAAACTATAGTGTTTTCCAAATAATGTTGAATTTTGAAATATGCACCATCTGTTACAGTATTCAACAGATTTTTTTCTAACAAGTATAAGATAATTGAGCCTTTTCTAAAATGTATATACTAATCTTTACTTCTAACTATAGCCTATCAAGCAATTGCTTCTTATACAATTTACTAATCTTTGAAGTGACTCCAATACAACTTAAATATGTTAGGGCTGGACAAGGATAACTGCTCTTTTATAAGAGGAAAATGCACTTTGTATCATGATGACTTTTCAAAAACAACGCCTAAAGATGAATGTGACATCACTTTAATGTCTGACCCATCTAATCGAGTGATAAAATAAATAAGTCATAAACAAGTTTAATGAGCTTGACATTGAGAACAAAAGGAATTTTTCTACGAGAGGTTAATGAATATCAGCAGCTGATTAAAGCATCTGGTTATGAATTGTGTCATGGGGAGCCAACACAAGATCAATAACGAGCTGAGAGCTCATTGTAGTTATTAATCGTCTTAGGTACTAATAGTTACAAGAAGTCAAGGGTATCTCCATTATGTTATGGATGAAGAATAATAGGATACTGAGCAAACTGCAGAAAGAGTTAAGTCAGATTATTACAAAGAAAAGACTAAATACTGTAATTTATAAAAACTACAGAATATATTTGCTCTTCAAAGTAAACAATAACAGTATTTGAAGAGGAAAAAAAATAACATTTTCTTTACCTATTGGAGAATAAATGTTCTAGGTTTAAGATGAGGACTTTTGCAGAGTTAATTAGTCTCCATCTGACATAACTTTCCTATGATCTGCTGAAGATCCATTATCTTTTACAGTAGTTACCTATATACATTATCTATGTACATACGGTAGGTACATAGCTATGTAGGTTGAAAAAAGACAAAGAACCTGATTAATCAAAGGGTTTACACCAGATTTCTTAGCTAAAACACTGAAAAACTGCTACTTTTTTTGCATTTTCACAACACTTTTGCCCAGCTCTGTCATAACATGGAATTAAAGTTAAATAAATTACTGAATGTTTCTCTACAGAACTATATGCAGTAGCATGTAAACTTTGGGCACCCCTGGTCAAAATGACTATTATTGTGAACAGTTAAAGGGAACCTGTCACCTGAATTTGGCGGGACTGGTTTTGGGTCATATGGGCGGAGTTTTCGGGTGTTTGATTCACCCTTTCCTTACCTGCTGGCTGCATGCTCGCTGCAATATTGGATTGAAGTTCATTCTCTGTCCTCCATAGTAAACGCCTGCGCAAAGCAATCTTGCCTTGCGCAGGCGTGTACTACGGAGGACAGAGAATGAACTTCAATCCAATATTGCAGCCAGCATGCAGCCAGAAGGTAAGGAAAGGGTGAATCAAACACCCGAAAACTCCGCCCATATGACCCAAAACCAGTCCCGCCAAATTCAGGTGACAGAGTCCCTTTAAGCAAGTTGAAGATGAAATGATCTCTGAAAGGGCTAAAGTTAAAGATGACACATCATCGTTAGGAAAGGCCAGGAGATGCAAATTTCCTAGCTTTATAAAAACCCAGCCTCCTCTAACCTTGTAACAAAAAACAGCAGTCACTGGTTCTTTTACGTAGCTGCGTGCTTAGCACTCTGAAAATTAAAAGGGTGGAGGCCCACAAAGCAGGAGAAGGCTGTAAGAAGATAGCACAGCATATTCAAGTTGACCCTTCCTCAGTTTGAAATGTAGTTAAGAAATGGCAGTTAACAGGAACAGTGGTGGTCAAGATAAGGTCTGGAAGACCAAACAACATTTCAGTCAGAGCTGCCCATAAGATTTCTAGAGAGGCAAATTAGAACCCCGACTTGACTTCAAAAGGCTTTCAGAAAGATTTAGCAGACTCTGGAGTTGTGGTACATTGTTGAACTGTTCAGACACCTGCACAAATATGGCCTTCATAGAAGAGTCATCAGAAGAAAACCTCTCCTGCATCTTCTACATACATTTCAGTCAGAAGTATGCAAAAGAGCATCTAAACAGGCCTGATGCATTTTGGAAACAAGTCCTGCAGATTAATGATGTTATAATAGAACTCTTGGCCACAGTGAGCAAAGGTATGTGTGGAAGAAAAAAGGGCACATAATTTCAGAAAAAGAACACCATGTCAACCATTAACCATAGGGGTGGATAAACCATTCTTTGGGGTTGTGTTGCATCCAGTCGCACGGGGAACATTTCACTGGTATATGGAAAAATGGATTCAATGAAATTTCATAAAATTCTTTCTGCAAACATAGCATCATCTGTAAAAAAAAAGCTGAACTTGAAAATAGGATGGTTTCTACAAATGGATAATGATCCTAAACACACATCAAAATCCACAGTAGACTACCTCAAAAGGTGCAATCTGAAGGTTTTACAATTGTCCTCACCCTCACAGTCTCCTAATCTAAACAGCAATGAAAATCTGTGGCTAGACCTCAATGTAGTAGTGCATGCAAGACGACTGAGAAATCTCACAGAACTGGAAGAATTTTCCAATGAAGAATGGATGAAAATCCGTCAAACAAGAATTGAAAGACTCTTGACTGGCTTCAAAAAGTCTTTACAAGCAGTGATGCTTGGAAAAGAGGGTGCTACTAAGTACTAACCATGCAGGGTGCCCAAACTTTTGCATGGGCTAATTGTCCTTTTTTCCTTTTTGTAATTTTTAAATATAAAAGTTGAATATATATATATTTTTTCCTAAAATACAGAAGAATTGTGTCATCTTTTAACTTTAGGCCTTTTAGAGATCATTTCATCATCAAGTTGCTTAATTGATGACAATAACAGTAATTTTGACTAGGAGTTCCCAAACATTTACATGCCCTGTATCAATTAGTTCAGGTTTTACTGCTCTGTAACATGCTGCCTTTAGATGGACTGCTCAATCAATATGACATATGCCCTTTTAAGAGGATCTTTCACTACATTTTTCATGTTTAACTGGACCAACACTGTAATTTATGCTGCAGAGGACAAAAAGGCATTTTCTATTTTGCCTCTCCATTGCAGAGATGTTAGCCAAGCATTTGGCACTTAAACAGTTTTTAAGTTCAAGTGAGCATTACCAGAAAAACTTCACTGGATGTGTACTTCTTCCTCTTTCTGATGCTAACCAATCCTAAGCAGGCAACAACACACTGGGGAAAGAAGAACACCCCCTACAATAGCACTGTCAAATAGTCTACTCTTTTCACTGCATAGTGCTGACATGCTGTAGCACAGCAGATTTGGGTGTGATTAACTAAAGGCCCCTTCACATTAAGCGACGCTGCAGCGATACCGACAACGATCCGGATCGCTGCAGCGTCGCTGTTTGGTCGCTGGAGAGCTGTCACACAGACCGCTCTCCAGCGACCAACGATGCCGGTAACCAGGGTAAACATCGGGTAACTAAGCGCAGGGCCGCGCTTAGTAACCCGATGTTTACCCTGGTTACCATGCTAAAAGTAAAAAAAAACAAACGCTACATACTTACCTACCGCTGTCTGTCCTCCAGCGCTGCGCTCTGCTTCTCTGCTCTCCTCCTGTACTGTCTGTGAGCCGGAAAGCAGAGCGGTGACGTCACCGCTCTGCTTTCCGGCTCACAGCCAGTACAGGAGGAGTGCAGAGCGCAGCGCTGGAGGACAGACGGCTGTAGGTAAGTATCTAGTGTTTGTTTTTTTTACTTTTAGCATGGTAACCAGGGTAAACATCGGGTTACTAAGCGCGGCCCTGCGCTTAGTTACCCGATGTTTACCCTGGTTACCAGTGAAGACATCGCTGGATCGGTGTCACACACGCCGATCCAGCGATGTCTGCGGGAGATCCAGCGACGAAATAAAGTTCTGGACTTTATTCAGCGACCAACGATCTCCCAGCAGGGGCCTGATCGTTGGTCGCTGTCACACATAACGATTTCATTAACGATATCGTTGCTACGTCACAAATAGCAACGATATCGTTAACAATATCGTTATGTGTGAAGGTACCTTAACAGCTTTCAGATCTTATTGATGGCAGTCAGTGTGGGGGGAGGGGCAGTGCTGCACAGTTGTGTATGTGGCTGGCATTCCTTTCTGTGCTATAAAGCTCTAAATCTTCTGCATAGACTGAGTTAAGGCAGAAGCTTAGGATAATAGGGAAGCATGAGCACTTTTAGCTCAATGAATAGATGATATGGAGTGGGTTTGTTAGCTTCTGCTAGTGATGGCTAGAGGCAGTCCTAATTTATCATTTAAAGATTACCTGTCAGCTGTATTGACTTGCCTGTTTTAGTAAATACTTGCATACAAAGTGAAATTACAATTCTGGAACATCATTTCTTATAACTTTATGTAGTGCTGTTCCTCTGTTATTTTCCCATCACGCCTCTCATTTTCCCCCTTACACCTCTCATTTTCCCCCTCACTCCTCTTATTTTCCCCCTCACTCCTCTCATTCCCCCCAACACTTGTCATTTCGACCTCATATCTGTCATTTTCCGATCACTCCACTATTTTCCCTCACTCATCTCATTTTGCACTCACACCTTTTCATTTTCACCTCACACCCCTCATTTTCACCTCACACCTCTCAGTTTCCCCTCAGTATATATGTTTGTCATCTCCCTTATATATAGTATACACCTGTATGTCATCTCCTGTATACAGTATATACCTGTATGTCATCTCCCCTGTAAATAGTATATACCTGCTGTATGTCATCTCCTCCTGTATATTGTATATACCTATGTGTCATCTCCTCCTGTATTTAGTATATACCTTTATGTCATCTCTTCTGTATATACTATATAACTGTACGTCATCTCCTCCTATATATAGTATATACCTGTATGTCATCTCCTGTATATAGCATATACCTGTATGTCATAACCCCTGTATATAGCATATACCTGCTGCATGTCATCTCCTCCTCTATATACCTATGTGTCATCTCCTCTTTTATATAGTATATACCTGTATGTCATCTCCTCCTGTATATAGTATATACGTGTGTCATCTCCTCCTGTATATAGTATATACCTGTGTGTCATCTGCTCCTGTTTATAGTATATACATGTGTGTCATCTTCTCTTGTATATAGTATATACGTATATACGTGTGTCATCTCCCCTGTATATAGTATATACCTGTGTGTCATCTCCTCCTGTGTATAGTATATACCTGTGCGTCATCTGCTCCTGTATATAGTATATACCTGTGTGTCATCTCCTCCTGTATATAGTATATACCTGTTTGTCATCTCCCTTGTATATAGTATATATGTGTGTGTCATCTCCCCTGTATATAGTATATACCTGTGTGTCATCTCCTCTGTATATAGTATATATGTGTGTGTCATCTCCTCCTGTATATAGTATATACTTGTGTGTCATCTCCTCCTGTATATTGTATATACCTATGTGTCATCTCCTCCTGTATTTAGTATATACCTGTATGTCATCTCTTCTGTATATACTATATAACTGTACGTCATCTCCTCCTATATATAGTATATACCTGTATGTCATCTCCTGTATATAGCATATACCTGTATGTCATAACCCCTGTATATAGTATATACCTGCTGCATGTCATCTCCTCCTCTATATACCTATGTGTCATCTCCTCTTTTATATAGTATATACCTGTATGTCATCGCCTCCTGTATATAGTATATACCTGTGTGTCATCTCCTCCTGTATGTAGTATATACCTGTGTGTCATCTGCTCCTGTATATAGTATATATCTGTGTGTCATCTTCTCTTGTATATAGTATATACGTATATACGTGTGTCATCTCCCCTGTATATAGTATATACCTGTGTGTCATCTCCTCCTGTGTATAGTATATACCTGTGCGTCATCTGCTCCTGTATATAGTATATACCTGTGTGTCATCTCCTCCTGTATATAGTATATACCTGTTTGTCATCTCCCTTGTATATAGTATATATGTGTGTGTCATCTCCCCTGTATATAGTATATACAGTGGGGCAAAAAAGTATTTAGTCAGTCAGCAATAGTGCAAGTTCCACCACTTAAAAAGATGAGAGGCGTCTGTAATTTACATCATAGGTAGACCTCAAATATGGGAGACAAACTGAGTAAAAAAAATCCAGAAAATCACATTGTCTGTTTTTTTAACATTTTATTTGCATATTATGGTGGAAAATAAGTATTTGGTCAGAAACAAACAATCAAGATTTCTGGCTCTCACAGACCTGTAACTTCTTCTTTAAGAGTCTCCTCTTTCCTCCACTCATTACCTGTAGTAATGGCACCTGTTTAAACTTGTTATCAGTATAAAAAGACACCTGTGCACACCCTCAAACAGTCTGACTCCAAACTCCACTATGGTGAAGACCAAAGAGCTGTCAAAGGACACCAGAAACAAAATTGTAGCCCTGCACCAGGCTGGGAAGACTGAATCTGCAATAGCCAACCAGCTTGGCGTGAAGAAATCAACAGTGGGAGCAATAATTAGAAAATGGAAGACATACAAGACCACTGATAATCTCCCTCGATCTGGGGCTCCATGCAAAATCCCACCCCGTGGGGTCAGAATGATCACAAGAACGGTGAGCAAAAATCCCAGAACCACGCGGGGGGACCTAGTGAATGAACTGCAGAGAGCTGGGACCAATGTAACAAGGCCTACCATAAGTAACACACTACGCCACCATGGACTCAGATCCTGCAGTGCCAGACATGTCCCACTGCTTAAGCCAGTACATGTCCGGGCCCGTCTGAAGTTTGCTAGAGAGCATTTGGATGATCCAGATGAGTTTTGGGAGAATATCCTATGGTCTGATGAAACCAAACTGGAACTGTTTGGTAGAAACACAACTTGTCGTGTTTGGAGGAAAAAGAATACTGAGTTGCATCCATCAAACACCATACCTACTGTAAAGCATGGTGGTGGAAACATCATGCTTTGGGGCTGTTTCTCTGCAAAGGGGCCAGGACGACTGATCCGGGTACATGAAAGAATGAATGGGGCCATGTATCGTGAGATTTTGAGTGCAAACCTCCTTCCATCAGCAAGGGCATTGAAGATGAAACGTGGCTGGGTCTTTCAACATGACAATGATCCAAAGCACACCGCCAGGGCAACGAAGGAGTGGCTTCATAAGAAGCATTTCAAGGTCCTGGAGTGGCCTAGCCAGTCTCCAGATCTCAACCCTATAGAAAACCTTTGGAGGGAGATGAAAGTCCGTGTTGCCAAGCGAAAAGCCAAAAACATCACTGCTCTAGAGGAGATCTGCATGGAGGAATGGGCCAACATACCAACAACAGTGTGTGGCAACCTTGTGAAGACTTACAGAAATCGTTTGACCTCTGTCATTGCCAACAAAGGATATATTACAAAGTATTGAGATGAAATTTTGTTTCTGACCAAATACTTATTTTCCACCATAATATGCAAATAAAATGTTAAAAAAACAGACAATGTGATTTTCTGGATTTTTTTTTCTCAGTTTGTCTCCCATAGTTGAGGTCTACCTATGATGTAAATTACAGACGCCTCTCATCTTTTTAAGTGGTGGAACTTGCACTATTGCTGACTGACTAAATACTTTTTTGCCCCACTGTACCTGTGTGTCATCTCCTCTGTATATAGTATATATGTGTGTGTCATCTCTTCCTGTATATAGTATATACTTGTGTGTCATCTCCTCCTGTATATAGTATATACCTGTGTGTCATCTCTCCTGTATATAGTATATACCTGTGTGTCATCTCCCCTGTATATAGTATATATCTGTATGTCATCGCCTCCTGTATTAGACCGCGTTCACACGTTATTTGGTCAGTATTTTTACTTCAGTATTTGTAAGCTAAATTGGCAGCCTGATAAATAACCAGCCAACAGGAAGCCCCACCCCTGGCAGTATATATTAGCTCACACATACACATAATAGACAGGTCATGTGACTGACAGCTGCCGTATTTCCTATATGGTACATTTGTTGTTCTTGTAGTTTGTCTGCTTATTAATCAGATTTTTATTTGTGAAGGATAATACCAGACTTGTGTGTGTTTTAGGGTGAGTTTCATGTGTCAAGTGGTGTGTGTTGAGTTGCATGTGGCGACATGCATGTAGCGACTTTTGTGAGATGAGTTTTGTGCGGCGACATGCGTGTAGCAACTTTTTGTGTGTCGAGTTGCATGTGACAGGTTAGTGTAGCAAGTTGTGTGCAGCAAGTTTTGGGCATGGCGAGTTTTGCACGTGGCGAGATTTATGTGTGGTGCGTTTTGAGTATGTGCAAGTTTTGTGTGAGGCAACTTTTGCATGTTTTGCAACTTTTGTGCATGTGGCAATTTTTCCGTGTATGCAAGTTTTGCGTGTGGCAAGTTTTCCATGAGGTGAGTTTTGCACGTGTGGCGAGTTTTGCGTGAGCCTAGTTTTGCATGTGGCGAGTTTTGCGCGTGGCGAGTCTTGAGCGGCGACTTTTGTGTTTCAACTTTTATGTGGCGAGGTTGGTGTATGTGTGGTGAAATGTGAGCTGAGGGTGGTATATGTGTTCAAGCACGTGGTAGTGTGTGGCACATTTTGTGTGTGTTCATATCCCGGTGTGTGGTGAGTATCCCATGTTCGGGGCCCCACCTTAGCAAATGTACGGTATATACTCTTTGGCGCCATCGCTCTCATTCTTTAAGTCCCCCTTGTTCACATCTGGCAGCTGTCAATTTGCCTCCAACACTTTTCCTTTCACTTTTTCCCATTATGTAGATAGGGGCAAAATTGTTTGGTGAATTGGAACACGCGAGGTAAAATTTCGCCTCACAACATAGCCTATGACGCTCTCGGGGTCCAGACATGTGACTGTGCAAAGTTTTGTGGCTGTAGCTGCGACGGTGCAGATGCCAATCCCGGACATACACACATACACACACACATTCAGCTTTATATATTAGATTAAAAATCCTCTTCGTTTTAAAGAACAAATAGATTTATACTGTTGTAGTTTATTGCTTCTTAAAAATAGATTACTGGCTTCCACTACAGTCCAATAGTGGCTGCCTGTCTCCAAGGCAAGGAGCACAACGCTTACACGCTCTTTGCGATAGAGCTTATGTGCTGGATTATTGGATCTAGCCAGAAAAAGCCGACAGTTCAGACCAGTGGTGTAAAAATGTTGCTGGTTCAAACTGTCAATGAATCAATAAGGCCGGAGTCACACTAGAGAGGAATACGGACAAGTGCTATGCGAGAAAAAACCACATAGCACTCGGACCGATTTTAATCTATGGGGCAACTCCCATCATCAGCTTTTTTTTCAGTCGTAATATACATGCTGCGATTTGCACTGTATATCGTCCGAGAATCCCCAAAGCAAGTCTATGGGTGCGAGAAAAACTTGCACACCACACGGACCATCAGTGTGACTTGCGAGAAATACGCATCGGGGTCCTTTAGAAAAGCCGGCAATTCAGTGCAGTGCAATGTAAAATCACACTGACAGGTTAAAATAGAATAGAAAAAATAAATATCTACACATAGTATAGGTATATATATATATATATATATACATACAGTATATATCAGTGAGACACATATATATATATATTTCATAAAAATTTAGGTAGCTGAAGAGCTGATAATTCAGTTGTCGGCTTCTGTGCAATCATTGCAGAAGCAGACAGGATATGACACATGGTTTACATAGTGTAAACCATTGCATATCCGTTAGTTATTTATCTGTGTGTAAAATTTTGGAGCTGTAGGTGCTAAATTAAAGGGTTAATTCACAGAAAAACTGGCGTGGGCTCCCGCGCAATTTTCTCCGCCAGAGAAGGAAAGCCAGTGACAGATTGAAGATATTAATAGCCTAGAGAGGGACCATGGTTATTGCCCCCCCGGGTAAAAAATCTGCCCCCAGCCACCCCAGAAAAGGCGCATCTGTAGGATGCTCCTATTCTGCCACTTAGCCTCTCTCTTCCCATTGCCCTGTGGCAGTGGCATATGGGGTAATAAGGGGTTAATGTCACCTTGCTATTCTAAGGTGATATTAAGCCTGGTTAATAATGGAGAGGTGTCAATAAGGCACCTATCCATTATTAATCAATAGTATGAAAGGGTTAAAAATACACACATACATTAAGAAGAAAGTCTTTTAATAAAATAATGAAACACAAAGGTTTAACATCTTTATTGCACTGTATAGACTGTATATATGTTTTCATGAATAATTGAGGTCATGGATCCATTATATGTCCATTTTTCCAGCCACGTACCGATGTCACACGGATGCTTAGATGTGAGAAAATCGCATCCTCGCATTGCACACAGATGACATACGGATCACTGTTCAGGGAACATTTGTGCGATTCTCGGCTGTGAAAAATGGACTGATTTTTTTATACGTTGTGTGACTCCAGCCTAATACCCCAAATAGCAGGAAGCTGGGAGGCAGAGATATGGTAAACTTTAAGGTTATGTTCGCTTTATCACATTTTTAGCCTGAGAGCTGTGTAAAAAAAAACCACTGATCTCACACGGACAACACTAGTACCAATGCCCTATTATCTTCTGCACTTTGAATGAGACTCTCCTATTCAAGCCTATGGGTGCGAAAAAAAGGATCCCATAAAGATCAACTATATGGAATCCTATTTCTATGCTTATATTGTCTTTACTAACAGGAAATAATTGTTCTTGTACATTTTTTTACATGTTTGTATAAAAACAAAAAGGCATGCCATATATATGCTTCACCGATGAAAATGCAAATGAAGAATCATCCCTTTTTTCTGGATGAAAATCAGATGATATGGTTGGGTGAACTTAGCCAAAAAAACAGGATGAGAACAAACTAAAAATGGGTGTTACTATTCATTTGTCAGAGTGGTGTGTCATTACGCAGTCTGCTGATGCTGATTGGGCAGAATTAAAGTGTATAGGACACACTTCCAATTGATAACACCCAGTTGTTAACTTCTTAATATTTTTATAAAAGGAAACCATGCAGAGTTATTTAAAAAATAACATGCCCCGGTTTCAGGGGAGCTTCCCTATAAGTTCTGGCTTGGAGGAGGAGTTAGAGGACAGTCTGTGTGAGACAGTGAAGGGAGAGGAAGCACGGAATGAGATAAACTGGGAGTGGAGCTGTGACTGAGCTCACCCCAGGACTGAGCGCAGGAAACCAGACATCGGAGTCTGTGGTTGTGTGGAAGCTTCATGCCCCACAACTGAATCCAGATGGCAGGAAATTGCAGGTCTCCTGGCCACAACTTGCACCCGAAGACACAGCAGCATACTAGAGCCCGGAGTCACTCCGAGAGAGGGACTCCTGAAAAATGCTCGAGCTGTCTGCCATGCGGGTAGTGTTCCACCTGAGGGACAGATTGAGAGAGGGACTTATGGAAAGCTTAATCCATCAAGAACCCAGCAAACAGCGCAGTAGGAAGGCTTCCAACCCCACCTGACTAGGGGGATTCTGTACCGCTTCCAGGCTACCCGGATTTCCAACAGAGACAGGGGAGGCATGCATACACTGACGGGGAGGCATGCATACAATGACAGGGAAGGGGGAGGCATACATACAGGGACAGGGATGAGGAGGCATGCATATCATGACAGGGATGGGGGAGCCATGCATACCAGGACAGGGATGAGGGAGCAATGCATACCCGGCTTATAGTCGAGTCAATAATCTTACCCAGTTTTCCGTGGCAAAAGTAGGTGCCTCGGCTTATACTCGGGTCGGCTTATACTCGAATATGTATGGTGTATACGATTACATATCATACAACATGGTGTACTCATGTATTTCAATTCATAGAGTGACATAGAGAATCGACTAGACACAACACAAAAATTGGATTAAATTAGACTCAGCCATTCAAGTTTACGAATGTGTGAAGGTGGAGAAGATGGCATAACAACTCTCTAAAGACCCCTGTTGTTTTGAAAATATGAAAATGTACTGTATTGCATGTGATATCCTTCTGGAGGATGCAGTTCCTGTTAGTCAGGGGTGACAGGGTTAACTGTAGGGCCAGACCATAATTGGGGAGGAGTACGTGTTAGCTCCTGGGAGTTAATTAGATTGTAGTGGGATAGAGAAATGAAATGACACCCAGCCAAGACAAATAGAGGGAGCAAGTCTCAGCAAGAATTCTACAGTGGTGGAAGTTCTTAGTAGTAGGCAATCTAGGGCACTTAAGTACTGGAAAAGCTAAAGGAATAAGTGGTGGTAGGGTCAGCCAGGCTGGGGCACGTTGATAAGGTGGCAGCTAGTGAGAGCTCCCTTACACTGTTTCACAAGAGTGCACTGGCCACACCTAAACACATTGACCCATGTGGCCCTGTACCAGGAAGATGGAGTTACACAATTTGACCTGCTGTACATCTGTAGCGTTCACCCCAAGTATTGTGCCACCATCCATGACCGCCAATAATGTGCCTCTGTATTGTGCACAAGAAAAAAGCAAGGTTATTTCCTGCTACCCTATGTACATTACACAACTTTTATTGTCAGTACAAAAGACTAATTTTACAAATTTGTTTGGTCTCCTCATTGTCGGTTTAAAGGGGGCCGGCACACCACAAATTGCGACAAAACTGAACATGAATGTATCCACAGCAGTAACCCAAACACACACACCCAGGGACATTCCTTCTCATGTAGCCCACCGTGTCATGGGAGATGAGCACCTCGCCCACAGCTACTGTCTCGCACCACCAAATTAACTTTATTCCTCCCGGCAGCCTCTGAAAATCTGAGCCTGAACCTGTCTCAAGGAATAAAGTTCATTTCCTACCAGAAGTGGGGCTCTCAGTGCAGATGTTGGGCAGCTCAGAACACTATTGACCTGGGGGCTAGCCCAATATCTGTAGGTTAATACTGTACTGTTTTTTCACATGACAGGTTCCCTTCAAAATCACACAGATATGTGAATGTAGAATTTTTTTAAATATTTTTTGTAGCTGATGTGATGATAACAGTGATGCATTATTCATGTGTAATATTTGATTATTTCACAGTCTTTAAATTAATAGGCAACCATGTACTCCTGAACCTAAGTGAGTAAAAACAGAATAATTATTGTGAAAGGACTGGCAGAATTCTGACACAAGGTAGCGCTTGTTGTTCTTGTTAGCGTGAAAGGCTTTACTGCTATGCGTTACATAGAGAAATATCCCCATGAGCCTTCAGTCAGCAAGGATGTTATGATCCCTCCAGCTAGGGCTGAGCTTCGTACACCGCAGTCACTGACATGTTATCTAATTCATGCCCTTTCAATAACAGCAAGTGAAATTGTGCAAAATACATAGAAATCTTAAGTGTGATGCATTTTTTCTGACTCCACAATTAAATGACACATGACATGAGAGTACCAGGTCCACTGCTAGGCTACATTCACTACCTGTGTGTAAGCCTTAAAAAATACCTTTATTTCTACTTTTAAAATTTCATTAGTAAAAAGTCAAATATGTGAACTGACACCAAGAAAAGGACTGGGTATTGGTAATTGGTAATACCCAGTCCTTTTCTTGGTGTCACTTCACATATTTGAATTTTTTACTGATGAAATTTTAAAAGTAGAAATAAAGGTATTTTTTAATAGTTATTTTCTTTTTTGGTCTTTAACTAAGTATACCCTAATTGTATTCAGTTTGGTTTGTACTACCTGTGTGTTACCATCCCAGAAAAACTGACCAATTTTTCTCAGGTGTCATCCTAGTTGCATCAGGTTTTTTTTCTCATCCCTTTTTATTCACTGAAGGAGTTAGATTTCCTAAACTTTGCAAACCTTTTTTGTATCTATAGACTCTTAACAACAATGCACCAGGTAAAGGGGTGGTCCTAAACTAAGTTTTATTTTACTACTTAATTTCTATTCATCTATTTGTCAAAATCTATTTTTTTCTAACTTACTATAATTAAACATTTCCTATCCTTCCCTCACTACACGATCTGTTTTATTTTTACCCACTTAGTCTTTGATTGAGAATCCCAGTGTATGCTGGAATGCTGGAATACTCAAATGAGTCGTCATCAGTGAGCACAACCTGCAGCCACTATTGCAGCCTTTGTTCACTTCTTGAAACAAAGCATCATCAGTAGTGTCCATTAGGGGCAGGGATAGTCCCATGCTTCAGATGTCAATTAAGATGGATGCTCAGTAAGATTTATTCACTGTGACAATTCTCTATCCCACCAGCTATTTTAGTAGGGGGCCAATCACACTGTGTGTGGTGACTGTGGTAGCCATCATGCTGTGTTGTGGGCTGTGGGGGACAAAACATGCTATATAGTGGACTATGGGGGCCCAATCATGCTATGTAAGTGACCAACAAGCTGTGGGAGATCAATCATACTATATGAGGGGCTATGGGGGACAATCTTGCTGTTTGGTGGACTGTGTGGGACCAATCAAACTTTATGCGGAGAATGCAGTGAACCATTATTCTGTGTGGAAGTCTGTAGGGGACCAATAATACTGTGTGGGATGGCTGTGGTGACATCATGAAGTCTGGTAGGTAGTGGAGGACCAAACACAAGAAATAGGGTGCTGTGCGGTACCAATCACACTATGTGGAGAGTTTTGGGGCATATCATGTTGTAGTTAACCAATTATACTATAAGAGGTGCTGTGGGGGACCATGATATGGTACGAGGAACTTTTGGGAATCATATTGTGCGAGGAACTGTGGGGGAACATAATACATAATGTATGGCTGTGAAGGACTATCATACTGCATGCGGGGCTGTTGATGGCTATCTGTGACAACACTGAATTTAATCTTAATTATGTCAGATACATTTTCCAGTAGGTCAAGAGACATAGGTCATTGTTCATATGAGCCTGAACTTTGACTCTTGAATTGATTCTTGTTGCAACTTATTGTGTTCATGTCCTTGGAGGACAGAGATGCAGGGTCATTAAACTATTGATGTTTGCTAATATGTTGATTTCTCATTGTATCAGTCCGTGCAGCTTGTTGACCTGCAAATATTGAAGGACAAACTATGCAGATTGATTAAATACTCGATCGATGAAAGATTACCTAAACCCACCTACCCCCTGACCTGTGGATGATGGCCTGAAGGACAGTTGTGAACTATAAAAGGGATCTGCCTCTGTTACCATAGAGACTCTACATGACAGTAGCCATTGCACCATGGCTCCAACCGAAGGAATACAGATCTTATCTATTGACCATCACTGCACCCATGGAGATGCTTGGAGAAGCCAGGTTGGGAGAATCAGGTCACCTGGCCCCATGGAGACATTTGGAGAAGCCAGATTGGGGCATCAGGTCACCTGGCCCCATGCAGATATTTGGAGAAGCCAGGTTGGGTCACTCAGGTCACCTCTCCTAATGGAAATGTTTGGAGAAGCCAGGTTAGGACAATCATGTCACCTGACCACGTACTTCAATGGACTGTCAGCTACCTAACCTTGTTGTTACCTTCTCTCTGTGGGTGCCAGCTAAAAGCGGGGAGCTACTGGTGGGTTTAGTCAGCCCTGGAAACCTAAAAGTCGCAGCTGCTCTTATCCCTGGGTGAGACTCTGTAATTTGCTGGGACTGTTCTATATGTTATTGTCTGTTGGTGGTTCAGTAACATATTGCCACAGTATTTTACCCACACCCTATGTTGTCTGAGTAGTATTCTGCCCACGCAGAAGGAGTGCGGGCGTTCAGTGGGATGAACCCTTGCCCATGCAGTCTTTTTAAAGACAGCCAAGCCGGTGGATGAGAGCACCCACTGACACTTGTGTCTCCACACCATCATACTGTATGTGGGGCTGGGAGGGACCATCATACAGTATGGAGGGGCTGTGGTGGACTATTATACTGTATGGAGGGACTGTCATACTATGTGAGAGGCTGAGGGGATGTCATACTGTGTACAACATGCTTTGTGGTGGGCTGCAGTGGACATCATGCTGTATGGGTTTTTTTGGGCAGGGTTTCCAACCGTCTAGAAATTCCAGGACAGTCTTTAAGAACAGGGCACTTTTTTGCCATGTATGTAAATAATGTTTAAGGCATCAATGATTTTTCACAAGTTGAAGAAACTTATACATATTATTTTGACTATAATCTGTTATGATCAGGTGACCTTGGAGCAGCATGAAAACTTTCACTGGAGTAGGTGGTAACTATACTGACCGCAAACCATGATCTTATCCCCGCAACTAGAAGTAGCCGTGGGGTGTGCCTAACAAAACCTAGACACCTCGACACAGCCGGAGGACTAAATACCCCTATAGATGGAAATAGGAATTTCTACCTTGCCTCAGAGCAGAACCCCAAAGGACAGGCAGCCCCCCACAAATATTGACTGTGAGTAGTAGAGGAAAAGACACACGCAGGCAGGAAACAGGATTTAGCAAATGAGGCACACACTAGCTAAATAGGAAAGGATAGGACAGGATACTAAGCGGTCAGTATTAAAAATCCTTCCAAAAATATCCACAGCAGAAAATACAAAAACTCCACCATCTAACTAAAGATGTGGAGCGTATATCTGCATCTCCAGAGAATCCAACAAGACTGAGAAAACACTGACACAGTCTAAGCTGGACAAGAGAAAAAGAAATGAATAGCACAGAATATAAGCACACCGCATGTGTGCCACAGAAACAAAAACCAGACACTTATCTTTGCTGAATTGACAGCTGAGCAGGAGAAGCCAGAAAGTGATCTAACATTTCAGAAGAAACATTGACAACTGGTAAGGACTAATAAATCCTGCACACCTAAATATCCCAGTCAGAACTGCAATCAGCAGATACACCTGGCCAGGACTGCGACTCAGAGACAACTGCATTCCCACCTACAACCACTGGAGGGAACCCAAGAGCAGAATTCACAACAATAATCATCATCATTTTACAGTTTACGGTGAATGCAGCTGATGTCTTCTTATCAGAATTATGGGCTGTTGACATGCATCATAATGAGTAAATTTGTGTTTCCAACGTGTCCGTAAAAATATTATCATTCATACTATATAGGTGGCTGTTTGGGACATCATACTGTGTATGTGGCTGTGGGGGAATTCATACGGCATGTGGAAGCTATAAAACCATAATACTATGTGGGGGACCATGATGACCACCTACTTTGTGGGGTGCTGCATGAGGGGCATTGCTATATTGCTATATTATTATACTGTATATCAGTAAGGAGGTACAATGGTAAAAGGGACATTATTACTGTCTAGGGCACTGGTTATAGCACTTTATTCTTTGTGTAGAGGTGGGGAAATGTGTGGAGGGTGCTGAAAAGCAGTAAGCCAAAGTTGTCAGAGACGAGACACAGATGGGAGAAGAGGACTTGATAGTCAGAGCCGAATGGTAAAGAAAAGGAAAACTTAACTTCAATCACTGGTGAAAACCTGTACATTATACACATTTATGGTCTGCAGAGCACTGATGTAAAACTAATATCACCATTACATGGTCACTGTATGGTTGTAATATCAGTCCTAGTACAGTGGTTCTGATTATTAGCATGGCAATATTATCACTACTGTATATGCAGGTAATATTTGGTTATGGTCTGGTGGTATGTCTGTTATATTGCAATATTGTTATAATGAAATCTTAAATCGGGCTATCATTGTCAATATAGGTCATGGAGTAAACCTTGATTTCCTCCAGGCAGGATAATATTAGTAATATAGATGCCGATCTAGGGCTTGGGAGGGGATAGCATGAGCCCGTTTGCTTTCAAATACCAGGGTTTAATGTCATTATTAGTCTATTCCTCCCAAGCCTCATGCTTGTGCATTTATACAACTCATCAATTACACCCTCCATAAATGGTTGGTGTGTGACCGGTTGTTTCTTCAGCTTTAATGAGCTTGATTGCAGTGCCCAACTAGGTTGATAGGGATTGTGACATCAGGGACCAGGGAGGGGGTCTGGACATCAGACCAGTTCATGGCTGCTTTGTTAGTCAATGAGGGTTTCCAATGCAGTAAAGCTCGGTGCCACTTATATTCCATAAACCACCCTGGCGCACTTTATAGGATGCCATTGTATTGTTTTGTGATGACCTTTTCTATTACCATTTTACTGGATTAACCTCTGAACCTCTGGTTTGGCCTTGGACATTCTTACTATTGTTAATCTCTCTGACCTTTTTTGTTCTAACCTGGCTTTTATTCACTCCATTTTTGGTTCTGATTCTGTCCTTGTTATTGATTTTCCCTCAGCTCGCTCCACCGGTCAGTAGCTTAGAGTAATAACTTTGTTTTATTGTATTTCCATTTATTTCCTGTTGCACTAAAACATGGAACAAAATAATAATTCATTTTATTCCTGTGAGCAGAGAAAAGAATTTTCAAGATTTCACTATAGAATAAGAAATCTTGGAATATGCGCAATAGATGTATGCGGATGAAAATATGAATTTGTTACTAACTCTTTTCCATAATACAGTATATGCTTAATTGAAAGAACTCATGAACAGGTGCCAAGCTTCGGTACAGCTAAACATGGTAAATGAGGATTGTGCAATGCGATATCTAATAGATCCCAGCAACTTCTTAAAGAAATATTACCATGTTATAATGTTATGATCTCTACAGATCCAGAACTGCTACAAAACTTTATACAAGTGAGGTGCTGCAGTTCTCTATTTAGGATTAAAGAAACTGGATTCACCAATCCTTAAATAGTGGCATATCATGGCAATAGATGGGGGCCACCATCTTTTTCAAGTATATATTAGTGTCTGCCAATTTGCTTTCCCGACACAGAAGTGAATGTGGAAGTAAAGCCCATCCACATACAGGTGATTCTCACAAAATAAGAATATCATCAAAAAGTTAATTTATTTCAGTTCGTCAATACAAAAAGTGAAACTCATATATTATATAGAGTCATTACAAACAGAGTGATCTATTTCAAGTGTTTATT
This sequence comes from Ranitomeya imitator, assembly GCF_032444005.1. Classification (NCBI taxonomy): domain Eukaryota; kingdom Metazoa; phylum Chordata; class Amphibia; order Anura; family Dendrobatidae; genus Ranitomeya; species Ranitomeya imitator. The sequence goes on from NC_091289.1 coordinate 128,165,680, forward strand.
TTTGCTAATGTTGATGATTATGGCTTACAGCCAATGAAAATTCAAAAGTCATTATCTCTGTAAATTAGAACAATTAACAAAAAATACCCTCTACGTCGCTCGAACCCAATGAACCTGAACATCCACGTGTTTTCTCATCCCTACTCATTAGTATTATCCCCAAAAAATGGACCAATTTTTCTCCCAGGTGTCATGCTAGTTTTTTCACTTCCATTTTTTTTTTCACTTAAGAGGTGTACTTGCTTCCAAGACCCCAAAGACTCCTGTAAGGTTACACACGAAATATCTGTTAAAATCTATTACAAAGCAATAGATTCGTAAGACATTGACAGCCTTCTGATTTGCATTGGTTTCTCATGGAACCCCTTTGACTTGAATGACCGAGTATGATTCACAAATCAGTGAGTCTCAAGGATCTCACTCTCTTGTCCATAATGTGTGAATACATCCAATCTACTCTATGGGTCCAAATTAAGTCCAAGGAAAAATCGGATGGTGCTCGGACATGTCACACGGGTGTGAGAATGTAGCTTTATGAAGTGAGAACTAAGTACTGTGCAGCAATGAGTAATAATACGAGTTCAGAGTCTTTATTATTGATACCAGCTTGTAATGATCCCAAACTTACAAGGCAGCTGAGTATCACTCTGACCCCTTACTTTCTGATCAAACTGACACCTGTTTTTGGTGCTGATTTTTATTATTACTTGAGAAATTTTATTCTACATTGATGCTGTATTGATAGTTACAGATTTGTTTCAATGGTTTCCCTTTAGAACCACAGTGGCTCAGCAGTTAGCACAGTTACTCCCCAGCATTGGGATTCTGGGCTCAAAACCGACCAAAAACACCATCAGCAGTTTCCTACCACATCTCTTCTAAAATTATAATAATAGAAATGTAAGCTCTGATGGGTAGATTTAGTTATGAAAATGTTAATACAGTGCTGCAAAATGTGGCCCACTATACGGAAGATAGTCAAACATATAATGACAGGCAGACACTTATCCATGATGCAATACGGTCAAAGATGCTTTTGAATTGCTCTAAATTTTTTCAGCACCAGGACAATGACCCAAAACACAGCCAATGTCATAAAGATCTATCTTCAGTGTAGAGAAGAATAAGGAGTTCTGAAAGTCATGATATGGCCCCACATAGTCTCGATGTCAACATCATTGAATCAGTCTCGGATTACATGAAGAAACAGAATTATTTGTGCCAGTCCATATGCACAGAAGATCTGTGGTTAGTTCTCCAAGGTATTTGGAACTATCTCCCAGCTGAGTTCCTTCAAAAACTGTGTGCAAGTGTATTTGGAAAAATTAGTGCTTTTTCGAAGGCAAAAGGGTGATCACACTGAATAATGATTTGATTTGGATTTCTCTTTTGTACATTCACTTAGCATTTTGTTAATTGATAAAAGTAAACTATTAACACTTCTATTTTTTAAAAACATTATTACTTTCCAGCATTTTTGAACAACAGCCTAAGACCTTTGCACAGTAATATACATTATATATACAGTACAGACCAAAAGTTTGGACACACCTTCTCATTTAAAGATTTTTCTGTATTTTCATGACTATGAAAATTGTACATTCACACTGAAGGCATCAAAACTATGAATTAACACATGTGGAATTATATACTTAGCAAAAAAGTGTGAAACAACTGAAATTATGTCTTTTATTCTAGGTTCTTCAAAGTAGCCACCTTTTGCTTTGATGACTGCTTTGCACACTCTTGGCATTCTCTTGATGAGCTTCAAGAGGTAGTCACCGGGAATGGTCTTCCAACAATCTTGAAGGAGTTCTCAGATATGCTTAGCCCTTGCTGGCCCTTTTGCCTTCACTCTGCGGTCCAGCTCACCCCAAACCATCTATAGAGGCCAGGTCATCTGGCGTAGCACCCCATCACTCTTCTTGGTCAAATAGCCCTTACACAGCCTGGAGGTGTGTTTGGGGTCATTGTCCTGTTGAAAAATAAATGATGGTCCAACTAAACGCAAACCGGATGGAATACCATGCTGCTGCAAAATGCTGTGGTAGCCATGCTGGTTCACTATGCCTTCAATTTTGAATAAATACCCAACAGTGTCACCAGCAAAGCACCCCCACACCATCATACCTCCTCCTCCATGCTTCACGGTGGGAACCAGGCATGTAGAGTCCATCCGTTCACCTTTTCTGCGTCCCACAAAGACATGGTGGTTGGAACCAAAGATCTCAAATTTGGACTCATCAGACCAGCACAGATTTCCACTGGTCTAATGTCCATTCCTTGTGTTCTTTAGCCCAAACAAGTCTCTTCTGCTTGTTGCCTGTCCTTAGCAGTGGCTTCCTAGCAGCTGTTTTACCATGAAGGCCTGCTGCACAAAGTCTCCTTTTAACAGTTGTAGAGATGTGCCTGCTGCTAGAACTCTGTGTGGCATTGACCTGATCTCTAATCTGAGCTGCTGTTAACCTGCGATTTCTGAGGCTGGTGACTCAGATAAACTTATCCTCAGAAGCAGAGGTGACTCTTGGTCTTCCTTTCCTGGGACAGTCCTCATGTGAGCCAGTTTTTTTGTAGCGCTTGATGGTTTTTGCCACTGCACTTGGGGACACTTTCAAAGTTTTCCCAATTTTTCGGACTGACTGACCTTCTTTTCTTAAAGTAATGATAGCCACTTGTTTTTCTTTACTTAGCTGCTTTTTTCTTGCCATAATACAAATTCTAACAGGCTATTCAGTAGGACTATCAGCTGTGTATCCACCAGACTTCTACACAACACAACTGATGGTCCCAACCCCATTTATAAGGCAAGAAATCCCACTTATTAAACCTGACAGGGCACACCTGTGAAGTGACAACCATTCCCGGTGACTACCTCTTGAAGCTCATCAAGAAAATGCCAAGACTGTGTAAAGCAGTCATCAAAGCATACGATGGCTACTTTGAAGAACCTAGAATATAAGACATAATTTCAGTTGATTCACACTCTTTTGTATATAATTCCACATGTGTTAGTTCATAGTTTTGATGCCTTCAGTGTGAATGTACAATTTTCATAGTCATGAAAATACAGAAAAGTCTTTAAATGAGTAGGTGTGTCCAATATATATATATATATATACATATATATATATATATATATATGTATATATATATATATATACATATATAGTATATACTGTATATATGTAAGATTTTCATCACAATCCTAAGCACTGCTTGGAATCATGCATTTGGACCTCCATAATGTTTTTCTATATTACAGAGTAAGAGGAGGACATCTAGAATTGTTGTCCTGCTCCAACCACCTGCTCCGCTTTCAAAAATAATTTAGCAACATAGAATATTTCTTAGTACCAGAATTGAGCCGTTCCCCTTTCATTCTGTTCCCTGACTGTAAATGTTCAGAGAATGGTTGGGGACAGATGCAATCAGAGTATGCATCTCTCTACGGGGCACCAATAAAAACAAGTAGATATTTATTTAAAAATCTTAATGAAAAAAAGATCTAAAATGTAAAAACTGACAGCTGTAAGCATATGCAGAAAGCCATGAATATGGAAGGCATTGGTTCAATATGAATAAGTGATCGTGATAAACCTCACTTGGTTTTATTTCCTTCCTAACTCTAATCATTTTGTTATTAACCGCTATGAACTTGTAATTCATTTTAGCATATGTTATGAGAGGACTCATCTGGGAATCGCCTTTTCTTGTGGTTTTCTGCATATGTCAGAACACTAGCCTCCCTCAGGCTACAAACAGGCTTATAATGTTTCAAAGAGAATAGGGGGTAGATGGCCTCTTCACTAAGTGGCAGACACTGAGCACAAGCTGTGATCCTCTTAAGAAATTACAGAGTCTATTTTAGTTTACTTTTGCTTTTTGGAATTTGGATTGATTAAAAAATTACTTGCAAGTAAGAAGTTAGCGAATCATTATAGGTTTCATATAGTATCATTGGTAAGGAAAATGGTTTTCCAAGTGATAAGTGTTTTTCTCTATTTAAAGTTTTATAACAAAAATGATGCATTAAATGTTATGTAACGTAATAAATGGTAATCATCAATGTGGATCACTTATCAAAAAGACAGATGGAATTTTTCACAATCCACCGGATAATTTAAGGGCCAATTTAGACATGCCGATATTGTAAGTATAAATGGGGACCACCAGTAATGAGGACCATCATCTACCTTCGTTATCTGTACTAGCTGTCAATTTCACTTTCTCCACACATAAATGAAAGAGAAGTAAAGCGTATACTTAGGTAAATGCAATAACCAGGCATTGAACTTTTTAAACTAGGTAATAGATGAAACTATCAGAAATATCCATCTATAGACAATTACAATAATTATGCCATTTTGTGTATAGCTATAAATACTGGACCGGAATTGTTTTGGACTTATAATGCATGTGAAGAAATCGGAGTATATCTTAATTACCCAGATGACTATTTTTAGCAAACCAAGAAAAATAGTCTGTTATCTATGCTTTTGCTTGCATAAGTCTGTAATCGTGCCTTGTAAGCTGATATTTCATATAACATAGTGTGTGCTTATCTTTGATGACTAGTGATGTTTGCTGGTATGCTAATTATGCATTGTATTATGGATCCAGTTTGCTGACTTTTAAAGCAAAGAGGGAAAAAGTATGCAAATAGATTAAATAATCAAGTAATGCTACTTGATCTCATCTCCATTGTTCCCCTTATCTTGATGCTGGACTGAAGGACACTTGTTAAATCTAAAAATAGGTTACATGCCTCAGTATAAAGAGACTCAGAGACATAGAGACTGAGAGAGAGACAGCCAGAGATTCTGCCAAGACACCCAAAGGACCACAGATAGGACTGCAGCCAATTTCATGGCACCATCACGAGGGACACGGATCTATCATTCCACAGGAAACAACCTAGTTTTCGGCTTCGGTAGGAAGAATGAAGATCTGCTCCATTGACAATCGCTGAACCATGGATACGTTTGGAGAAAGCCAGGATTGGTACCCGCTGGTCGCCTGGCTCCATGGAGATGGTCAGATAAGCAAGGTTGTGACTCTCCTGTCAACTGGCCTTGGACCTTGTATGGACTGAACAGACTGTAATGTTTCTATGCTTGTCATTATCTCCTCTCTGTTTAATTACCACATGTGGGGTAACTGACCCTGGAACATCTGCCATTATCCTAATGGGTCAGCAGAAGGATGAGACTCTGCAATATGCACCATCTTGGGGAAATTTGCTGGGACTGTTCTATGGGCTATCTGCCTGTTTTGTAGTTCAATAAAGCATTGCCACACTGGTTTACCCTCACCCTGTGTTGTCTGAGTAGCGCTATGCTGACGTTAATGGGAGAGTGGACATTAGGCGGGACGATCACTGGTCCATGCAGTACCGGCTAGTGGACGTAGGTCGCTATCAACCCCCCCATATCTTCACACTGTACATCAGAAAGAAATATTCTAAACAATTTTATTCTCTTGTATGTGTAAAACATTGTCCATAACTCACAATCTTATTTTGCCATCTTGCCTCATCATACTAGGAATGCATGTTCCCAATTGTCTTGTATAAAAAGACCAAAGACTGGCAATTACCTGACGAATAAGCAAAACACTGGGTTTTTTGGGTGAGATGTTTTGTCAGAAATCTCAAAAAAATCATTATTCTCAATTGCACATCATCCTGTGTAAACAAGACAATTGCTGGCGCTAACATGAAGTTCTATGCACACAGATCTATTATGTTAAAAATTTGGAGTTTGAATATAGCTCGTTTAATGGCCCTGGCCCCAATTTAAATTGGCTCTGAGATTGGTCCCAGAAGCATACAAAAATCATTGTGTTTGAAATGTGATACAATCTCGGGCCTCAAAGATCTAGCAGAAGGAATACCTATTTTGTCCTGACCCTGGAGCCAATCACTTCCTGTTAGTGTATATTATTCATTCCGAAAATAACTTATTCTTCTGTATATACGGTATATTTCCTGTGTATGCAACACAAATTAAAGGGCTTGCCCACTAATCAGGCAACACCTTCTTCATATTATATTCTACACTGTAAAATAAAAAACAGATACTCACCTCCCATAGTGGTCTTGTTCCAGCAATGTCAGCATCAGGTCTCCCAGGGTTCTTGTGATTTGTTATGCCACGTGAGCCCTGCAGCCAATTAGCAATAGCTAATGACCTTCTGGGCTCTCACTTCATTCTGACAAATCTCAGACGTCTCAAGGAACTGTGAGAACTGCAGCCCACTAGTGACCTCTGATCGGTTGGAGGGCTCATGTAGCATTACATGATCATGAGAGCCCTCAGAGACCTGGTGCCATTTCAGTGATGTAAGGAGGTATCTGTTTTTTATATTTAACATTGGGGAATAAAGTATTAATGAAGATGTTATCTGAGAAGTGAACAACCACTATAATAACAAATTAAATTATTGGTCCTGGTGGGCTTCAAGAGCTCCATTTCAACATTCTTCTCCTCATTGAGAAACAATAAATATTTTGATTATATTCTATATAAAGAACTGATATTCCAGAATCCATGGGTCAACTTCAGCCTTAAACTATAAATTCTTCTGAAATGCTATAAAGTCAGGTTCAGCTCCTGCCAACCATATGAATAGTGATCTCCACAATGTCCTGTCTTCGGTTTGCAGGCCTCGTCAGGAAAGCTGATGATTTCAGCGATAACATCCATCCATCTTGCTGTGGGTCACATTGTTCCTCAAGATCCAAATATTAGTAACTACTAGAGAGAAGTTATTGTGCAGAAGAGATGATGGAGTTTCATGGCTCAGTCATTTTTACTGATAAAACTGTCATTTTATCAAAAAGCAAAGCCCTATACCTTTGAAGATCTGACATTTCATTTTCAGTACCAAGGTCAGTTCCGGCTGAGAACCCTTTAAGAGGCTTCGTAACTTTCAAATTAATCTGAAAAAAATGTCATCGGATAGATATTGTTTACAGTAAAGCGTGTTTCGGAGTTGCCAAGGTAACGCAAACAAAACCATTTTCTCTATGGATGTCATGTCTTGTAATCTTTATTCATGTAACACAGGCACATAGGGAGTTACAGGACCCGAGGCCCAAGCACAGAAAAGTTCCCCCGGCTGATGTTACTATGGCAATAATGTAAGCAACCCGCAACATCCGCCCTGCGCAGCTGTAAAGACATCAGCAGCTCTGGGAAAACAAGATTTGTATTTTAGAGTGTCATTTTTCATTAATAATATTAAGGCTAAGTTCACACGTCGCAGGTTTGCTGCATATTTACTGTGCAGATTTCACTCAGCAAGTCTGCCTAGTTCGCAGCACAACACAAGTCAATGGGTTTTTCCAAAGCCCAGTCACACGTTGTGAAAAATAATCCACCCGAAAATGAAAGCATGCAGCATGCTCATTATTATGCAGATTTTTCATTGTGGTTTTTACTCTATTTAATGTTAAGCTTATGGGGAGAAATCCGCAACCAAAATCTCAGTAAAATTCACAATTAATGCGTGGATTTCATAAACGGTTTTATAACCAAATTTTTCTGCAATGTGTGAACATAGCTTTAGCGTTACACTTGTAAAAGACGCAATAACATTTTTATACATGATTGTCTAAGACGAGAGAAAAAGGATATGGCCTCTTCTGCCCTTACATTGTGTCTGGTATTGCAGTTAAGCCCTGTTAACGGCAAGAGGCAGAGCTATATCATCAAACACAGCCCAAAGAGAAATATGGCACTGATTCTACAGAAAAGTGCATTCTGGAAGCGTCTCTAATACAAAAAGGCAAAAATAAGTAAGTTCCCCAGTATTGATTAAACACATAACCGATGCATTACTGCACATGAGTAGCGGAGCTGGGGATTTAGGCATAGTAGCTCGTCACTGAGTTAAAATACCTTAAGTGCTTTAATAAAACATACCATGGGATATAGAGATATTCTGTGTCAAGTAATACGCTCAGCTCTGCTGCATCTGTAACAAGAAGCACTAGTATGTATGATGTAATTTACTCCTATGAGCCTTTCGGAGATTTTTTTCAAATCGCAAGTACTGCAAAGCCTTCAGTTGCCTTGAAAAGACTTATGTTGTGCTCTGAGGTCTCCTAGGACTGTATTCAAATCTTTTCAAGCTCTTTAATGCAAGCACAGGCTTGTCAAAATGACTTCCTCAAATAAAAGGATGGTAACCTGGCAGTAACCAACAGCCTGTTTTATAGTACATTGCACTACCATGTCTTTTTGATAGGCAGTGGTCCAAAAATTATCCCTTTCTTGGAAACACTTTTTAGATTCATTTACTCTGTGCAGGATAAAGTTCCCAGCAGCAGTCCAATATAACTATAGAACATAATGGACAGGCAGGAGATGTGTGGCTGTCTATCAGCAGTGGCAACAGCAGCAATCGCACAGTACAGAATATGGTAACGTGCCAATTTTGACTCCATTACAGAATCCAGAAAAAATCACCCATTTTGCTTCTAATGTTTGTACTACCAACAATACTTGTAGGTCTTTAAGGTGATTCCTCTCCTAATTAGTGAGGAATGGATCTGCAGGTTTCAAGCTCAGTTATCGAGATTTGTGTGGAAAAATGAAAATTCACGTGTCTCTAACAAAACACTTCAAAAAAGTGCCGGATATTTCTCATTATTTAACATCCCTGATTAAACAGAGCTTTCAATGGATAAGGCCTAATAATTTAACCAGAAAAATCTTTTATTAAGAATATCTCATTAAAATCCCTGATCTTTGCTCACTCGTTTGACAATAATTTACCCATCCCCAGATCTCCGATAATGTCGGGACTATTTAGGCTTGGCAATCCCAGTATAAGTCATTGAAATTGAAACTGAAATACCAATTGAAATTTTAGAGGTAATCATATCCCCTTTAAATCTGAAAAGCGGGAAAATGGCATCAAATTGATTTCGGATTTATTTCTAGATAATGACAAAATCCTTTCTCCCTTTTATCTCTTACCAGAAAAATTGAAACTTGATGATACTGATTTTGTCCCATACCTAGATATAAAGAGATATCATCCTAATTTAGAAAAATAAAACATTTCCAAAGAATCACTTAGTGATCTCCACCTTAGGGTACCGTCACACAGTGGCATTTTGATCGCTACGATGGCACGATCCGTGACGCTCCAGCATCGTAACAATATCGCTCCAGCGTCGTAGACTGCTGTCACACTTTGCAATGTACGACGCTGGAGCGATAACTTCACGACGTATTTGTGATGTTGAAGCCGTTGGTTACTATGCGCACATCGTATACAATATCGTGCACACCTTTGTTACACTATGCGATCATGCCGCCACAGCGGGACACTAGACGACGAAAGAAAGTTTCAAACGATCTGCTACGACGTACGATTCTCAGCGGGGTCCCTGATCGCAGTAGCGTGTCAGACACTGCGAGATCGTAACGATATCGCTGGAACGTCACGAATCGTGCCGTCGTAGCGATCAAAATGCCACTGTGTGACGGTACCCTTACTCAAGGAGCCCCACAACTCTTCTAATTGGAGAACTAAAAATCTTTATAAACATTTCAATAGCGACATTGACCTTATTAAATCCACTAGTATTAACAACTGGGAAAAAGATTTTAGTAAGAAGTTTTAAATGGAGGAGTGGGAGAGTGCTCTGAAAATTAGGTAAAAATTAAATACTTGGGTCACCCTACATGAAACCTGTTATAAGCTACTTTCTCATGCCTCAAAGATTAAATAAGATCTCTTCATCCCAATCTCCCCTTTGTTGGAGAAAATGTGGACACAGAGGTCATCTAAAACACTTGTTTGGGGATTGCAGTAGTATCAGTATACTTTGGAAAAAAGTTGAATCTCTTATTAATAAAGTCATATATAACCAGATCTCACTCACCCCTTCCCTAGCAATTATTTCCGTGGGCATTGATAAACTGTTAAAACAGCACAAATATATTGTTTCCCATGTCCTAATTACTACTATTTATTTAATAGCTACATTCTGGAGACCTAAAAACACTCCTTCTATCGAAGATATCATTGAATGATTAGCAACACATAACGAAAATGAGCATAATCATGCTCTTAAAAATTTGCAATATTTTAAAATATGAGAAAGCTTGGTCTCTTTGGAACAAGAAATGCGCAACTTCTTGGTCTTACCTTTTTCACATTAGGCATTTATCTGTCGGTCTCTTCTCTCAAGCAGCGGGTAACTCAATTTAATAGATGTTAAGCGCACTCATTTTTAAATTCAATTGAAACTGAGTTTATTGTGTATATAATGGTCAATTCTTGACCACATATTGTGTATTCACAGACTTAGAAACCTGACAGTGTAACGGAGAAGGCGTACCAGTAGTCAGAGTACAGCTACATGATAATGCAGTGTGATGAATTACTGGCACTGTTGCTTTCAACTCTTCTCTCTCTCCACTTATCAATTGAATCTCTGTTTTATTCTTAAGGTACCGTCACACTCAGCAACTTTCCAACGATCATGACCAGCGATATGACCTGGTCGTAATCGTTGGAAAGTCCTTGTGTGGTCGCTGGAGAGCTGTCACACAGACAGCTCTCCAGCGACCAACGATGCCGAAGTCCCCGGGTAATCAGGGTAAACATCGGGTTACTAAGCACAGGGCCGCGCTTAGTAACCCGATGTTTACCCTGGTTACCATTGTAAATGTAAAAAAAAAAAAAAACACTACATACTTACATTCCGGTGTCTGTCACGTCCCTCGCCGTCAGCTTCCCGCACTGACTGTGAGCGCCGCCCGGCCGTAAAGCAGAGCACAGCGGTGACGACACCGCTGTGCTTTACGGCCGGCGTGTGAAGGTACCTTTAGACTACTAGACTAATCTTCGCTACTGCAGATATTCAATTACATTATCTGCAGTATTTGTCCAATGTTTTATGACTTTCTCTCCCTGCCTCTATTGCTAAGCTGTGAGCTTTGATGTCCTCTATCCATGTTCACTCCAAAATGACTGCTGCGTTCCCTGCTTTGCTTTTATACAGGCTATAGTAATCTCTCCTTACTGGCTGCGCTATACCATATGATATGATAGCTTAAAAGAATTGAATGTATTTGAGTCTTCTAGGGCTGATGCAATCTCCATATTCTGTTAAATGGTGGCAGGCATTTTTGTTGATACATGAGAAGCGAATTGCAAATTGTTCGAATTTTCTGTGTCTGGAGAATTTCCAAAAATTCAACACAAATTTGATTTACATCAAGTTATTAGTGCACCTAATTCTAGAAACTGACAAATATCAGACTTCTCAAACTGTATTTCAACTTGGAAGTTCTTCTTAGAAATGAAATTTAATGGAAGTATAAAATGTAACAGTCTGCCAACTAATCCCGTTGTCAAAAGTAAAGGTACAGTGTTATTTTTCATCATTGGGAACTATTATTTTCTGTCTTTGTAAAGATCACGGTACTACTGGTGCTTAATGGCTTCAATGTACAGAGCGTCTGGAGCCAGGCTTTGTTACATCTCTACAATCCCTCCTAGAATTCTCAACATCCTGAACATTCTTTTTATGGCCAGTTGCCAGAAGCAAATTGCAGAAGTTGTCACTTATGTCGTAACAAATCTTTCAGGCTGGTGCCACATTTTTTTTTTTTTACAAGTTCTCACTTTCAACCAAAAAAGTAATAATGTTGAAGAAAAATATGAGCTTCAGGGAGCATTGGAAATTACATTTGAATAGTTGATAAAATCATATTTAAAAAGTGCAATTTTGAGAAACAGATTAACCCTTCATCTTCGTTCTCATAGAGGTCTTTATAATTACTACTTTTTGGTACTTGCAAATTCATTCAGTCATCATTACCAGAAAACGGCAGAATATGATTGCAAAAATTGTATTGTTCTATTGCTTTTTGAATTTGCGTATTGTTGAAGTCAGGGGTGTAGAATGAAATTATAGGACTTGTACTGTTATGTAAAATGGACCCCACCTCAAACAATTACTAAAGTAATTATACTTAGACCTTATCTTAACCCCTTCATCACCATGGACTTTTCTGTTTTTGAGTTTCCATTTTTTGCTCCCCTTCTTTCCAGATCCATAACTTTTTTACTTTTCCATCAATATGGCCATGTGAGGGCTTGATTTTTACGTGACGATTTGTATAACATTGGTTTTGCTATACATTGGTTTGTACTGGTTTTGTTTGTACTAGAAAATGAGAAAAAAATTCAAAGTGCAGTAAAATTGCAAAAACAGTGCAATTCCACAATTGTGTTTTTTTTACCATGTTTACTAAATGGTAAAACTGACCTGCCATTATGATTCTCCGATTCATTAATTCCAAAACTTCTAAAAAAGAAAAAAGTTGCCAATTTCCAAAACCCGTAACAACTCCTTTTGTTTAGATCAGGGCTGACTGAGGGCTTATTTTTCATGTGCCATGCTGACATTTTTATTAATACCATTTTGGTGTATTTATGATCTTTTGATCTTCCATTATGCATTTTAATTCAATTGTGCGGTGACCAAAAAAACGCAATTCTGGTGTTTAGATTTTTTTCACGTTGTGCCATTTTTCTGATCAGAATAATTCTTTTTATATACTAATAGTCTGAGTGATTCTGAAAGCGGCGATACCAGATATGTGTATTTTTTCATTGTTTTACTTTGAATGGGGCGACTTGGGGATGAGTTGAACGTTTATATATATATATTTTATATTTAAAAAAAAATCTTTTACTTTACTCTTGCTTCAATAGTCTCTTGGAAGACTAGAAGCTGCGATCATACGATCGCTTGTGCTTCACAGAGCAGAGCTTCAGAAATGCGCACTTGCTATGAGCGCCAACCGCTGATCACAATTCCACACGCGACTGTTAGGGGCACATGTGCTAGAAAAGTTGCGGGCTCAGCGACAGAGCCTGCAGCAAACAGGGGGAGCCAACTTTAGACGTAACTATGGTGGTAAATGGGTTAAAGAAGCATTTCCATCAAAGTTTTTATTCTCCTAATATATTGCAATCATCTACTATATTATTGTCTAAGGGTCACTTCCGTCTTTCTGTCTGTCTTTCTGTCACAGATATTCATTGGTCGCAGCCTCTGTCTGTCATGGATTCCAAGTCGCTGATTGGTCGCGGCAAAACAGCCACGACCAACGACCAATCAGCGACGGGCACAGTCCGGAAGAAAATGACCGCTCCATCCTCCCCGCAGTCACTGCCCGGCATCCGCATACTCCCATCCAGTCACCGCTCACATTGGGGTTAATGCCGGTGGTAACGGACCGCATTATGCTGCGGGTAACTCACTCCGTTACCGCCGCTATTAACCCTGTGTGACCAAGTTTTTACTATTGATGCTGCCTATGCAGCGTCAATAGTAAAAAGACCTAATGTTAAAAATAATAAAAAAATAAAAAATTATCGTATATTCAACCTTCGGCGCCTTTCCTGCTCTTCGCGACGTTCCAGTGCTAAGGATGGTATGCGACAAGGACCTTCCATGACGTCACGGTCATGTGACCGTGATGTCATCACAGGCACTGCGCGCCTGCGCGAGAAGGACCTGCCATGACGTCACGGTCATGTGACCATTACGTCATGGCAGGTCCTTCTCACGCAGGCGCGAAGAAGCTGCGGTACCATGGAACAGGCAGGGTCAGCATCAGGAGCAGGTATTTAATATTCACCTGTCCGCGTTCCATCCGCCGGCGCCGCTCGTCTTCCCGTCCTCTTGCAGTGACTGTGCAGGTCAGAGGGTGTGATGACATATTAGTGTGCGTGCCGCCCTCTGCCTGAACAGTCAGTGCAGAGAGACGGGACGCTGAGGAGCAGCGACGAGAGGTGAGTATGTGATTTTTCTTTTTATTGCAGCGGAGGACAATTGGAAGGATGGACCGCAGAAAGACTTAGTAGGCCTAAAATAAAAAAATAGGCTCAATGCAGGTTCAATTATGTTGCAGGGGTGCACAGGCAGCATTGGTGTGATCAGCGGAGGACAATTTGAAGGATGGACCACAGACAGACTTAGTAGGCCTAAAATAAAAAAATACATTTCAAAAACCTGACCGGCACATCCAAACATAGACTAAGTGTGAACAGGTGCTGAACCTAGAGTCGCCAACTCGTATATAGTTAAATAAATAAGGCAGCACACTGCAGCACCAAAACATGTAAACTTGAAAACACGAAATTTGAACTGCATTACTGCACTAGAAATATGAAAAATGAGAGCTTTTAGCGCATAAAAATGACCAATTTTATGTGTACCTGGTAGCCCCTTTACGGCATCTCTCTTATACCAGGTCCTAAACTTGCCTTACCTCGCTGAGAATAAACGTCTCCGTCTGAATGGGTGCATGTGAAACCTCTTCTTGCAGTTCAAATTTCGTGTTTTCAAGTTTACATGTTTTGGCGCTGCAGTGTGCTGCCTTATTTACTTAACTATATACGAGTTGGCGACTCTAGGTTCAGCACCTGTTCACACTTAGTCTATGTTTGGATGTGCCGGTCAGGTTTTTGAAATGTATTCTTTAGCCTTCTGGTCGTGCACTCCGCCTCCTAGCTTCAGGTGTTTTAATTACAGCAGGTCCAATACCCCTCCACAGAGAGAGAATTTTAGTCTAAGAAGAGGTTTCACATGCACCCATTCAGATGGAGACGTTTATTCTCAGCGAGGTAAGGCAAGTTTAGGACCTGGTATAAGAGAGATGCCGTAAAGGGGCTACCAGGTACACATAAAATTGGCCATTTTTATGCGCTAAAAGCTCTCATTTTTCATATTTCTAGTGCAGTAATGCAGTTCAAATTTCGTGTTTTCAAGTTTACATGTTTTGGCGCTGCAGTGTGCTGCCTTATTTACTTAACTAAAATAAAAAAATAAGCTCAACGCAGGTTCAATTATGTTGCAGGGGTGCACTTAGTGCATTGGTATACCACACGGCCAAACCCTTATTGATGGCTGGCTGTTTCATTAGGTATTGCACCTGTGCATTTGCTATTTTATTTGGGTCCACTGCACCCTGCTTGTGAATTTGTATTGAGGCCCATTTAGACAGGTAAGCATCTCTGCCTGTTTTTGGTGTGTTTTCTTGAATTTTTCCTTTTTTGGTGTTTTTCATGTTAGAGTAGGACTGGCAATATGTAAGGACCCTTGGTACGGGTTGCCAGCTTGCATATTATGGCCAGAATATCAACTAATACCTTACATATATTTATATGTTTTGTTTTGGAAGTATACTTTTTGCAGGGTGCAGCTGGGCCCAAATTGTTTTGTACACTGTTCACACAGGATGCATTTTACCACTGGTCAGCCCGCCATAGGGCGTTTTTAATAGGCTGGAGCCAGATGCTTTGCATTCCTTGTGTGAACACACCACATACATAGTATTTTATCTTAGTGCATTGGTGTACCACACAGCCAAACCCTTATTGAAGGCTGGCTGTTTCATTAGGTATTGCACCTGTGCATTTGCTATTTTATTTGGGTCCGCTGCACCCTGCTTGTGCATTTGTATTGAGGCCCATTTAGATAGGTAAGCATCTCTGCCTTTTTTGGTGTGCTTTCTTGAATTTTTCCTTTTTTGGTGTTTTTCGAGGTACGGATTAGAGCAGAGGTTAGTCGAAAGTCATTTGCAGAGCGCAGCGGTCGGTTAGGCTGATAGACAGAAATAAGGGGGGCATATAAGGGGGTGCTGCACTGTGGAGAGCTTTGTGGGTGAGAACAAGTACTATGAATTGGATCCTATAATTTATAGTCTTTACCAAGGGGGCATTCCTCAAAGGACTCTCTGAGGTTTTGTTTTTAGGCTTCTCTGCATTATATCCCTGTGAACAACTCTTCTTTGGTAAAGACCATAAAAACCCATGAAATAATAAGTCCCTTATGTCTGTAACAGTATGGCGGGGTTAAAAACAAACAACAAAAAAATACTCAGGGAAGCATTAGCAATAAAAATAGCAAAATCTGACCACTTTTGACATGGTGGCAAGTTCTCTTTAAAATAACAATAAATATCACAAAGCAGAAAGGAGCGAGCAATGGGGGCCAGCAGTCATGTGACCTCAAGCATGCGATTTGCATACTTCCAGCCAATACGCTTACGCTGAGAGAGACCAAGCACGTCTAGTCGACACGTGACTGCATGCATGTAAATTGTATACCTCTGGTCACATGTGCGCCACCGGCACCAAAAAATCATAGCAGAGCGCATGCTGTGAGGATTAACAAGTCTGCAGTCACATAAAGTGACTGGAGACTTGTAGCATAAGACCAGACATCCCCTTTAAGTCTTAAAGGTCCAGTTACAGCGCATGATTATTGTAAAATGAGCGTTCCTATTAATGCTCATTTCCCGATATTTATGCAGTCTAAACAAGCTGGCAATCACAGGACAGCTTGGAAGAAACCCGTCGGGACGACAAGAAAGGGAGAGTGCAGGGCATG
This sequence comes from Ranitomeya imitator, assembly GCF_032444005.1. Taxonomy (NCBI): domain Eukaryota; kingdom Metazoa; phylum Chordata; class Amphibia; order Anura; family Dendrobatidae; genus Ranitomeya; species Ranitomeya imitator. The sequence continues at coordinate 128,182,112 of NC_091289.1, forward strand.
TGCATACAGGGGTAGCTGTGGACTGCCCTTGTAAGGGCAGGAGCTTTGGGGATAGCTTACTGGTAGCCTCATAGGGATTGACATAGGGATTGTCATCTCTGCTTTACCCGGGTGTTTATCTGACGTGGAAACATCTGGTGCTCCTTTGCCTGCCTGATGGAATTGGTGAGACCGTTCCTTTAAGTCTGTTTAAAGTTACAATATGCATCTCTTACAGTACACGCTAAGCAAATTGTTTATTGTCTATGTATGCGCCTGAGGATATAGGGATTGGTGCTGTCTCTCATTTTTCTGGGTACAGCTCCTTGTGATCCCTGTCTCAGTAATAGTGGTTCCGCAATCACTGTCAGAATTTTACTAATCCTATTTTGGGCTCATTTGTATCTCTAATCCATCACATATGGTTGAGACTTGGCCCTTCTGTTTTTATATATATTCACTTGGGTGACGTGATTTTAATGACTTTAGTATATTAAAAGTTATGTTTTATTTTCCACTTTTTTGCTTTGTTATGATTAATTATTAGTGGGATCATCTGTATGACTCACATTCTATATACAGATTTTTTGCTTTGTTACCAATCACAGGACAAATAAGACAAAACTACTTGATAGAGGGCACCATCTATAATTTTCTATATGCTCAACCTGCTGCAGGACAAATAAGAACAACACTCATTCTCTGCAGCGTGTCTTTTGATTGTATGTTTCTGCATTGTGATACTCAATATACAGTATCTTCATACATGTTCTTCATGCAGTTTTCCTTATGGTTTAGCTGAAATGAAACTGTGTAAAGTTTGCTTCTTTCCCAAACAAGCGTACATCCAAGGGGCAGAGTAATCAGAAAAAATGTCTCTAAGGTCCCTCTCAGTCCAACTGTACATTGATTTTTTCCAGACAGTAATTGGATTGAGTGAATATAAGATTACGAGAATAAAAGGAAATTATATATAGTTCAGGCACTTGGGTCTTACTATTGTAAAAGCAGTTATTACTTTACCGATTTGGGATGAAGCAGAAGGTAAACCAGTTATATGGTAGCATCATGAAAAACCATACTAACTAGTTTTATTTTTATGTAACGTCTTAGCAAAGCAATTTTGTAGTTAATTATTTGACTTACAGTAATATATAAATGTATGTGTGTATATATATATATGTATATATATATATATATATATATATTACTTTAGAACAACCAAAGAACATGCAGTCACTGAATCCAATAAAAGTATCTTTATTTCAAATCACTAAAATTACATACAAAAAGGCCAAACAAATAGCGAAAATGGGGCCAGCAGATGACAAGACAAATGCCGCAGGCAACAGAAAGAGCAGTCGCCCAAGGTATGGTGACCCCGGCAAAACTCCAGAACCGGCCAGCTGGTGTAACAGAGCACACACCGCGCCACATGTCAACCACCCATTCTAAAAAAGGTATAAGCAGTGCTGCCACGAAAGGCTACATAGTAACCTAGATAGTGTACATAAGTGAGGTAGGAGACATGTGGACGCTAAAATCACTGTGCGTATTACCTGCTGTAGAGGGTCCGGACCAGTGAAGGGGACAAGGGACACCCCGACGCACGTTTCGGTAGATGTACCTTCCTCATGCGCCCCCTGAGGAAGGTACATCTACCGAAACGCGCGTTTCATCTGATCATGTGAATTTTGGCTAGGTTGACTACTCATCTGACGCTAGGTTGACTATCCATCTGACAGGCATCTATCTGGCTTACTCCACTTCTGCACTCATATTCCATACATGTGTTCTAAGGAAGTTTAGGAGAGATAGCCTTTGCTCAGCCAAAAACGATCTTGTGTTTTTTGGCATCTTTAAATCCTCTTGATTATGATATTCTGCTCTTGAGACAGATATTTGCTTTTTTTTGCTGATACTGTTTGCATATTATAACATTTAGTTGCTACATTTTTATGGAGCAGCATCAACACAGTAAGGGTAGATGGGTAGGTTCACACAACCATTGTCTTCACATTCGAGAAAAATGGTCAACTATTCTAATCAGACGTTGATCAGAGTTATCGGTTTTCTCGGACATGGATGGGAAAAAAAAGAAGTTTCTTCACGTCTGGTGTCAGATGAGTGTGGTCAAATTTCTGCCACGGACCCATAGGCTTGCATTGCTGATTTTGATCCGACATACGGATCAAAATCGGACTCTTCTCCTTTTTTTCTGCAGACCACTCACTCGGAGAAAAAAAAAATCGGACATATGCCCAGGCTCAGTTCCATAGAATATCATAGGCTCTTGAATCACCTGACACATCAGAAGTACTACTGAATATTAAGTTTGACATTATTATACACAGAGGTACATTGGTGAAGGAATGTCAGAGCTCCTTTCTAATTTAACATCTCCCCATGTAGTAACACATTTATCAAGTTCTACTTAGTATTCCACATTACACTCTAAGAAGACGATGATAAATAATCAGTTCAATCCCTGCTTACATAAGTTTACTCACAGACATTTGTCTGCACCCATCTCTCATAGAGAAATACCAGTCTGCACATTGTCCCCACTGAGCAAACAGAAATAGGTTATTCATCAAAGAAGCAGAAACAAATCCTACACAGTCTAACTAGAAAGATTTGCTTTAGTAAAAGCTGCAAACACATTATGCAAGTTTTTATATTTAAAGGGGTTGTTTAGCTACCTACATAAAAAATACTCAAAAAATAATACAGAAGTAATATTCACCTGACCAATCCCCCACTACTTCCATTCTTTTCAAATTTGTTTTTATTGTTTAATTATTTTTATATAGTACAGAGTAATAGTGAGAAGGGGTGGGATAGGGAGAGGAAACAAAGTAAGGGGAACAGGGATGGATTATCATAAGCAATTTTAATGTAGACATTGTCAGGGCTAGCGGAACGCACCAAATAATTAGGAAGATGGTATAAGGTGCGTTCGCATCCCGGGGTCCACCGTGCAGAGATGGAACCTGCTGCTGAGTAATGACGGACTATATGGTGGTATAATGTGGATACACACACGGGTTAGCTTCACCCGGTATGAAGGAAGCGAACCCCTTTGCGTCACAGGGCCGCGGTACCGCACAAAGAGCGCAAGCAAGGAGTCACAGAACTCTGTCCCAAGACTCAGTGAAAAAGTTCCTCTAGACCTCTTACACTCGACATCACTACTGGGGTGTCGGAGTTAAATAGAAACAATAATTAAATTCACAAGAGTGCATGCAGTGTTGCTCTGGCAGATGCCACTAACCACCCAGACTTGGGTTAGGAAAGCGCTCTATTAGCGCACGGCGCCACACTGGTGGTCACTGCAATCAGATGCAGTATCATGTGGTAGGTGCAGGTAGCACTGTCGGGCACTAGATAGCAAGCATCCACCATTCACGAGCAGTCAACAGCACTAGGAAGGGGGATGAGAGCTACAGTCAAACATCTACACACACACGTTTTCAAGTATACACTAGCGCATGTCCGAGCGGCCATGCAAACCTTTTATAGCAGCAGTGCTACGGGACCTTCCAGATGGTCCAATAGGAACTGCAACAGGACCTGAGCATGTGACCCCTGACCTCCAATGGGAGGTCGTCTCGTGGGCATGCTCAGTATGGGAAAAGCAGGACTTAGTCCCAGAAAGACCTGCCTGCTGCTGATCAGTGTTGGCTACAAAGGCAGAGCCTGGAAGGGCAGCAGTAACCAGTTACACAGTATCAGCTCGAGCCAGACGCTGGGACCAACGTCTCCGCTGAGCAGGCTCCACTGTGACTGGAGAAGAATGGGAGACCACAGCGGAGATGGTTCAAGATTCTCCCTGTGCAGAGGTGGGAACTCGACACCTAACAGGAATTTTATATTGTTTTGTTATTTATTATGTTTCCTATGTTCTTATTATAGAACATAACTGTAAACACATTAAGTAAACAAAGATAATGAGTTATAATGACCATATCTTACTTTTTGTGGTGATTCGTTGTTTGGTTATTGTTGTTTTGTTAGATTTGAGAGGTTTAGTGTTTTTGGGTAAATTTAAGTGAGAGGTTGTTCTAGATGGGGAAATGTTTTGAACCAGGGTTACTACTAATTTGTATCGATAGCGAAAATGTTATTTCTGATTGCAAAAATATATTCATAAATGTTGTGTGTTACCATTTTTTTCTATAACTTTGTTTATTGTCAGAGTCTCTGTTTGTCTCCAATACACTGCTATAAGTATCTTTGTGACTACGTTGATGAGAATAGTGATGGGTCTTAGTTAGTGATAAGACAACGTGCTCACCACTGATAGTTATTTGATCGAGCATTAGGCTGCTTAAGGTACCTTCACACATAACAATTTTGTTAACGATATCATTGCTTTTTGTGACGTAGCAACGATATTGTTACCGAAATCGTTATGCGTGACAGCGACCAATGATCAGGCCCCTGCTGGGAGATCGTTGGTCGCTGGGGAATGATCAGGACCTTTATTTGGTCGCTGATCACCCGCTGACATCGCTGAATCGGCGTGTGTGACACCGATCCAGCGATGTCTTCACTGGTAACCAGGGTAAATATCGGGTTACTAAGCGCAGGGCCGCGTTTAGTAACCCGATGTTTACCCTGGGTACTATTGTAAAAGTTAAAAAAACCAAACAGTACATACTTACATTCCGGTGTCTGTCCCTCGCTGTTAGCTTCCCTGCACTGTGTCAGCGCCGGCGCTCACAGTCAGTGCGGGAAGCTGACGGCGAGGGACGTGACAGACACCGGAATGTAAGTATGTAGTGTTTTTTTTTTTTTTACATTTACAATGGTAACCAGGGTAAACATCGGGTTACTAAGAGCGGCCCTGTGCTTAGTAACCCGATGTTTACCCTGGTTACCAGGAGACTTCGGCATCGTTGGTCGCTGGAGAGCTGTCTGTGTGACAGCTCCCCAGTGACCACACAACGACGAAACAGCGACACTGCAGCGATCGACATCATTGTCTATATCGCTGCAGCGTCGCTTAATGTGACGGTGCCTTTAGGCATGCTCATTACTCAGCAGAGTGAAGTGTGTCACACGCCCCCAGAAGAAGACAGGCGAAACATGCATCATGCAAGGGACACAGCCAGCACCATACTGCTTTTTTACTTATATCTAGATAAATTTTGCTCATTGCTAGTAAACTAGGGTATAGTTTGCTCATACAGCGCAACTATTGTTCAGCATTTAGTATTCTTGTATGTTAAATTCTGTGATATGCACTATGCACTTTTTCTGGACCTTCAATCTGTGCATGTATTCATGGGAGACACACCAAACATGTGGAAGAAGGTGCTCTGGTCAGATGAAACCAAAATCGAACTTTTTGGCAACAATGCCAAACAATATGTTTGGCCTAAAGGCAACACAGCTCATCACCCTGAACACACCATCCCCACTGCAAACATGGTGGTGGCAGCATCATGGTTTGGGCCTGTTTTTCTTCAGCAGGGACAGGGAAGATGGTTAAAATTGATGGGAAGATGGATGGAGACAAATACAGGACCATTCTTGAAGAAAGCCTGTTGGAGTCTGCAAAAGACCTGAGACTGGGACGGAGATTTGTCTTCCAACAAGACAATGATCCCAAACATAAAGCAAAATCTACAATGGAATGGTTCACAAATAAACGTATCCGGGTGTTAGAATGGCCAAGTCAAAGTCCAGACCTCAATCCAATTGAGAATCTGTGGAAAGAGCTGAAAACTGCTGTTCACAAACGATCTCCATCAAACCTCACTGAGCTCGAGCTGTTTGCCAAGGAAGAATGGGCAAGAATTTCAGTCTGTCGATGTACAAAACTGATAGAGACATACCCCAAGCGACTTACAGCTGCAATCACAGCAATAGGTGGCGCAACAAAGTATTAAGTTAAAGGGGCTGCATAATATTGCACACCCCACTTTTTAGTTTTGAATTTTCACAAAAATTTAAAATAACCAATAAATTTCGTTCAACTTCACAATTGTGTTCCACTTGTTGTTGATTCTTCACCAAAAATTTACATTTGGTATCTTTATGTTTGAAGCATGATATGTGGGAAAAGGTTGAAAAGTTCAAGGGGGCCGAATACTGTCGCAAGGCACTGTATATATATGTATGTGTGTGTGTTACTCACATGTACAGTACAGACAAATGTTTGGACATAACTTCTCATTTAAAGATTGTTCTGTGTTTTCATGGCTATGAAAATTGTACATTCACACTGAAGGCATCAAAACTATGAATTAACACATGTGGAATTATATACTTAACAAAAAAGTGTGAAACAACTGAAATTATGTCTTCAAGTCATCAAAGCAAAAGGTGGCTACTTTGAAGAACCTAGAATATAAGACATAATTTCAGTTGTTTCACACTTTTTTGTTAAGTATATAATTTCACATGTGTTAATTCATAGTTTTGATGCCTTCAGTGTGAATTTACAATTTTCATAGTCATGAAAATACAGAGAAATCTTTAAATGAGAAGGTGTGTCCAAACTTTTGGTCTTTACTGTATATATACTGTATATGTACTCTATGTGTGTATTTCTATTCTGTCTATTCTATTTGACCTGTCAGTGTGATTTTACTGTACACCGCACATGATTTACCAACTTTTCAAAGGACACCGGTGCATTAAAAATGGACAGCACTCGCACACCCATAGACTTGCATTGGCGAGACTTGGCCGATATATGCGTAATATCGCAGCATGTTGCGATTTCACTTGCATGTAGAATGCGCCCGAGAAATAAAACGATGATGTGAGCTTCCCCATGGATGAACATTGGTCCGAGTGCTATGTGATGTTTTCTCGCATAGCACTAGTCCGTATTCTATGCTAGTGTGACTCCGACCTTAATAAGATTTACTGCCTACTCTCAGCAGTATAAAAGAAATATTTATTACTAGAGGTCATCTACTTTTAGATGAACAGAGGGTACCACACTTTTAAAATATGCAAACACATTTAAGGGCAATTCATTCATTTATTTATATATTTTTTATAAATGCATGCACTTTGGACTAAAAAAACCTTTTTTTGTAATTGTGTTTTTTTAAATATTTTGAACCTTTTACCTCTATGTTGCATTGTCTAATGCTGGCTACAGAATGAGCTAACTAAGAATCCGATAGTGAGCTCCTCCTGACTGAGAGTTTGTCACCTTTTTATCTGTCTCTTAAGGCCCCTTCACATTAAGCGACGCTGCAGCGATACCGACAACGATCCGGATCGCTGCAGCGTCGCTGTTTGGTCGCTGGAGAGCTGTCACACAGACCGCTCTCCAGCGACCAACGATGCCGGTAACCAGGGTAAACATCGGGTAACTAAGCGCAGGGCCGCGCTTAGTAACCCGATGTTTACCCTGGTTACCTTCCTAAAAGTAAAAAAAACAAACAGTACATACTTACCTACAGCCGTCTGTCCTCCAGCGCTGTGCTCTGCACTCCTCCTGTACTGTCTGTGTGAGCACAGCAGCCGGAAAGCAGAGCGGTGACGTCACCGCTCTGCTTTCCGGCTGTCCGACGCTCACAGCCAGTACAGGAGGAGTGCAGAGCACAGCGCTGGAGGACAGACAGCGGTAGGTAAGTATGTAGTGTTTGTTTTTTTTTACTTTTAGGATGGTAACCAGGGTAAACATCGGGTTACTAAGCGCGGCCCTGCGCTTAGTTACCCGATGTTTACCCTGGTTACCAGTGAAGACATCGCTGGATCGGTGTCACTCACGCCGATCCAGCGATGTCAGCAGGAGTCCAGCGACGAAATAAAGTTCTGGACTTTATTCAGCGACCAACAATCTCCCAGCAGGGGCCTGATCGTTGGTCGCTGTCACACATAACGATTTCATTAACGATATCGTTGCTACGTCACAAAAAGCAACGATATCGTTAACAATATCGTTATGTGTGAAGGTACCTTTACTGAGCTTCTTTCAGCTGATTTATGATCACATAAAAGATTAAGTCTCCTTGAATGTGGTTCTGGTAGATTTGAGCAAACAGATTCACAGGACCCTGGTCCAGGATCCATGTCAGTAATCTGTGACTGCTGGTCCAGAGCCCTCCACATCTCTTCATACCTGCCAGAATCACTGTCGCTGCTTTTGATTAGTTGGGTCTGCTAATCAGAACCTATGCAGGAGATGTCAGCACATAGAAGAAGGGTCACAGGGCTTTGGCCCAGCCACGATGGACTACTTATGTGGCCACTGGACTAGGGTCCTGCAAATTGTTTTACTCAAATTTTCTTGTCATCAATCAGCTGAGAGAAGTTCAGTAAAATAATTAAAAACTCCCTAATATAACAGATTCTTAGTTAATTAGTTAATGAAACCCAAATGCAAATTTTTTTGGGACCCAAAATATGTACATTGATGTAAAAGACAAACAAAGAAGATAATTACCCCAAAGTGTCCATATCCTTTAAATTGAACAGCAACTACTCCAACTCCTAGGCTTATTTTTTAAAGATTTACACTTCTTAGAGGGTGCTGATTTGCCAGCAAATGAGCTGTCAAATTAAAGCTGCTCTAAAATCATCAACGCATCACTTTACCTTGAAACCCTTTAAAGAATAGAACACAGATAAAAAAGATTCCGACTTTTGGAAGCTTCAATATGTCATGTTGACATAGTCATCAGTCAGCTGCCACTTTTCTGAAGAGACAGCAAGTATTTTGGAAGCCCTCCATGACTTCATTTTTGGTGTGTGTCAATAAATCTTTGGAAATTGTGCTAAGTATACTATATTATAACTCCTTTCTTGTTTTTTGTTTTTTTACTATGAAAAAGTAGTCTGTATTTCATGTCTCACTCATGAAGATAAGCCATAAAAGAAAGCCGGGTAATTTTCATAGGTATGTCATACCATCAGGTAATCTTCGGAGGTATTTCAAACCACCAGGTAATCTTAGTAGGTATTTCATACTACCAGGTAATCTTCAGAGGTATTTCATACCACCGGGTAATCTTCAGAGGTATTTCAAACCACCAGGTAATCTTCAGAGGTATTTCATACAACTAGGTAATCTTCAGAGGTATTTCATACCACCAGGTAATCTTCGAAGGTATTTCATACCACCTGGTAATCATAGGAGGTATTTCATACTAGCAGGTAATTTTTGGAGGTATTTCATACCACTGGGTAATCTTCAGAGGTATTTCATACCACTAGGTAATCTTCAAAGGTATTTCATACCACCTGGTAATGTTCGGAGGTGTTTCATACCACCTGGTAATGTTTGGAGGTGTTTCATACCACCGGCTAATCTTTGGCGGTATTTCATTCCACCAGGCAATCTTTGTAGGTATGGCATTCCTGAATTATGAATAGGACACAATATTTCAATCATTAGCGTCCCTTGCGCATGCGCAATATCATGCTGTCTAGCTGATATATATATCTATATTAACTTTTTTAGCAGCAGGGCGCATAATTGTTAGTCTGACATGCGTTATGCTTGCATTTGTTTATCTATAAGTGTTTGGGTAAAAGGGGGGTGTTGTCTCCCTTTTTGTAGTTTCAGTATTCCAGGCTCCAGCGTAGTTATATGCTTTACCGTCTTTGTGCGCAGCACTTTGACCAGCGGTGTACATCGCGCATGTGCAGCGCCCCAGAGATCTGGTCATTGCAGTATGACACTCTGCCGCTAAGGGGAGTGATGGTACGTCTGATGGCACTGAAGGAATTCTACTGACCAGGTATCACCAGCACACATTACACTTCACACTCCGGCCACTAGGGGGAGAAAAAGGCTTTATTTATTGGGCCACTCCTCACACTGGTAAATCTAGGGGTTGGATAGGAAGTTAGTCAGAAGCTGACTGGGTTGGATTCAGGCAACATCCCGTGGCAGGGGCTGTTGCAGGGAGAAGACACAGGGGGGTCCCTTTCAGGCGTGGGAACCTGGCAGATGCCTAGTGAACAGAGCAGAACGTTACGGAACCGCGCCTGCACACCCCGCGGCGGTATCCTAAGAGAGTGACACGAAGGGAAGGATATTGTGGAACAGTGAGAAACGAGATCAAGCACAAAGGAGAGCCAGTAGGAGTCATGCCGTGAGACCGAGACAACATCCTACTGAGGCGCGTAGCCGGTGGCCGGAACACCGCGGGAGTAACTGACTCTAGGCCTTACTTCGAACTCCGCAGGACAGTTAATTATAGGTTGGCTGTCTACCTTAAATTTCCTATGAAGACATAGGGGGCAACGCGTGGAGAGGGGCATCTCTAGGGTCCTGGAAGAGCTCCGAGCCTTCCCGTCATACGGGTGCATCCTAGCCATAACATACCTGGGGGACGAGAAACTAGTAACATCTGGAACACAAGAGAGAGAATTAGAAAGAACGAACGAACGAGAACAGAAGTTGTGAGGACTATTCCGAATGCTCAGCAGGGTAGCACTACAACACACAGGCGCTAGTGGTAGGCACTGATTTCCACCTGCAAAGGGAACTCTGGATGTGCCCATCGGACCGGCCGGTCTCAGATAGCCCTGTTAAGCGTGCTCTGGATTGAGGATCCTGAAGTCTTCAGTAAAGAGGTAAAGAGACTGCAACCTTGTGTCCTCGTTATTGACTGCACCTCACACCATCACCATCTACCTTACTGGGAAGCCCTGGGGACATACTTCACCTGTGGGAAGGTATACCATCCAGCTGCCATTCCATCACCCTGACCGAACACCACAGGTGGCGTCACGAATACCTTTATTGGACGCCCCTTAGCAGGGTCGCGGACCGGGTCTAGCCACCGTGACAGCCTCAGAACCGAACCAGAGAGGCCCGGTACTGAGAACTCGTGGCCCTGTGTCTGGGGGCGCTCCACATGTGCATGGCTATGCGGTCCAGCTGACACGCATATCAATGTCATCTGTCAGTGCAGCTGGGCGCATTCTGATCAGTGGTGTCTTTCGCGCATGAGCATTGCTATGCGGTCCAGCTGACACGCATACCATTGTCCCTAGTTAGACCGCACATGGAGTACTGTGTCCAGTTTTGGGCACCGGTGCTCAGGAAGGATATAATGGAACTAGAGAGAGTACAAAGGAGGGCAACAAAATTAATAAAGGGGATGGGAGAACTACAATACCCAGATAGATTAGCGAAATTAGGATTATTTAGTCTAGAAAAAAGACGACTGAGGGGCGATCTAATAACCATGTATAAGTATATAAGGGGACAATACAAATATCTCGCTGAGGATCTGTTTATACCAAGGAAGGTGACGGGCACAAGGGGGCATTCTTTGCGTCTGGAGGAGAGAAGGTTTTTCCACCAACATAGAAGAGGATTCTTTACTGTTAGGGCAGTGAGAATCTGGAATTGCTTGCCTGAGGAGGTGGTGATGGCGAACTCAGTCGAGGGGTTCAAGAGAGGCCTGGATGTCTTCCTGGAGCAGAACAATATTGTATCATACAATTATTAGGTTCTGTAGAAGGACGTAGATCTGGGTATTTATTATGATGGAATATAGGCTGAACTGGATGGACAAATGTCTTTTTTCGGCCTTACTAACTATGTTACTATGTCATCTTCCAGTGTAGCTGGGCGCACTATGGAATTCTGACATGCGCAGTTCGGTGCGTCACAGAAAAGCTTCAACTCAATCCACAAAAAACAAAGCCCCATTCAGGTATGTCATCTGTTAATGGAAATATCGGTGGCTTCCACATTACTGGTAGTACAAAGGCTCTGGAAAAGTGAAATGGCTCCATAACCCTCCAAAAGAAATTCAGCAAATTCAAATGCCCTCCCTTCTGAGCCCCACAGTGTACCTAAACCACGTATTGCATCCACGTTTGGGATTTTTGAAGTAATGAGAGCCCGCCTAAATTATGGGTGCCTACCTTCAGAAACCCAGGCTGGGCATAACATACTGGTGACTACAATGCACTGGTCACTACAATGCACTGGTCACTACTGTGTAATTGTGAAATTTTCCAAATTTCCATTTAAAAAAAATAAATGCCAGTCATACTGAATACATTTTACCATTATTATGAAATACAACATGTCATGAAAAAGCACTCTCAAAATCACCAAGATCTGTTGAAGAGTTCCAGTTATTACCTCATAAAGGGACAGTGGTCAAAAATGTAAAAATTGCAACTATTAGTAACTCTACAAGAATTGTATACAATAATGAATAAAAATATTTTTTAGCTAAAAATATATGTATTTTTAAATTATACATACTATACTCACTGAGGATACAAGGTCAAAACATGCGAAACGCATGTTGGGGTATATGTCTTTGCAGTAACTCTGTATGGTGCATCACACTATTTGTAAGAGGATTTTTGCTGCACACATATATGAACGGGTACATGTATGTTTGCATCTACTATATAATTGTCTAATGGTCACTTACGTCTTTCTGTCCTTCTGTCTGTCTTTCTGTCTGTCACGGATATGCATTGGTCGCGGCCTCTGTCTGTCAGGAATCCAAGTTGCTGATTGGTCTCGCCAGCTGCCTGTCATGGCTGCCGCGACCAATCAGCGACGGACACAGTCACTGGTACCGCTCATTAAAGTAATGAATATGGACTCCACTCCCATAGGGTTGGAGTCGCATATTCATTACTGTAATGAGCAGTACCATGTGACCGCTCACTACAGGAAGAAGCTGCCACGCCCGCAGACCGTGGGACATGCAGGGACTGTGTCAGGAGCGCCCAGAGCAGGTGAGTATTTCATATTCACGTTTTCGCGTTCCACCGACGCTCCGTCTTCCACGTCCTTTGCACTGACTGTTCAGGTCAGAGGACGCGATGACGTATTAGTGTGCGCGCCGCCCTCTACCTGAACAGTGACTGCGGAGAGACGGAATGCTGAGGAGCAGCAGGCAGCGACGAGAGGTGAGTATGTCATTTTTTTTAGTGCAGCAGCAGCAGCATTACATGTGGCACAATGTTATATGGAGCATCTATGGGGCCACAATGAACTGCATAGAGCATTATATGGGGCATCTATGGGGCCATAATGAACTGCATGGAGCATTATATGGGGCATCTATGGGGCCAGAAAGAACGGCTTGGAGCATTATATGGGGCATATTTATATATGGGGCATCTTATGTGGCCATAGAGAACTGTATGGAGCATTATATGGGGCACATTTTAATATGGAGCATCTTATGGGGCCATAATGAACTGCATGGAGAATTATATGGGGCATATTTTAATATGGAGCATCTTATTGGGCCATAATGAACTGTATGGAGCATTATATGGGGCTCCTGATTCAATATGGATATTCAAAAACACTTAACCTACTGATGCTGTTGCTGACTAATGGCATCCTGTGATAATCTAATTTCTTTTGCATCAGGGGACTCATGTGCTTGACGCCTACGCTTATATGCTATGTTGTTTTTGTCCTAGCGATGCTGTTGCTCTTCAAGAGCCTCATTTGCCCTTTGTTGTCTTCGACGTCGTGCCTTTGCTGCTTTCCTTTCATTGTTATTGGCGTACTTTTTAGGAGGAGCCATGTTGGCATTGATATTTGCTTTTTAAAGGGGTTTTCCCACGAATAAAAGTTCATTTTAAAAATTGTCTGGGTCTGACCGTGTACCAAACATACCACAGCTCCTGGGCAGGGGAGGAAGCAAAAGACAATACTGACATTATAGCAGGAGATCACAGAGAATACATTTTGTGAGGTAAAATATTTTTTAAAAACAGTCAGTAAAATATTTTACCTCACAGAATAAGTCCACTGTGATCTTCTGCTGTAATGTCAGTATTGTCTTTTGCTTCCTCCCCTGCCCTGGAGATGTGGTATGCTCATGGTCAAACACAATCAATTTTTAAAATGAACTTTCGTTCGTAGGAAAACTCCTTTAATGTGATCGGCTTCCTCTGCCTGTAGACACGTCGCTCATTTGCCGCCAGGATCAGCCGAATGATTCGCTGCACCTGTGTGTAATTCGCTCAGGCTCAGTAATTCAGACCACCGCAGACAGATAGCAGCGGCCACATTCAAACTGCGGATGCGCTCCTCCTGTACAAAGATGGTGGCAGTCAGTGAATCATTCAGCTGATCCTGGCGGCGGTGTGTACGCGACAGTGTTCCGCTGGTGGTACTGCGCTTGAGGCTGCGTGAGTGTGTGTGTGAGTGTGAGTGAGTGTGTGTGTGAGTGTGTGTGAGTGTGTGTGTGTGGTGCGTACGGCGTATAGAGTGTGTGTGTGTGGTGTGACGGTGTTCCGCTGGTGGTACCGCGCAATAGATTGGTACCAGCAGCAGTTTCCATATTGTGACACCCATCACTTGGGTATCCCAATATGGCGGTCGGTGAACTTCCTCCGCTTGGAATTCTGGGATACGGTGACATCTGGACAGAACAGGAAATGAAAACATTACAAGGTAATTATATTAGTAAAATAACACTAAAACAAGGTGCCTCACGCCAAAAGAGGACACAGCAGCATACGTATAATACTAGTCTGAATCACATACAGGTTAATTGCCCATAAAGTTAAGCCAAATAGACAAATACTAGACTTGCCAAAAAGTCAAAATATTTCTGTGTAGAACTACATATTAACTACTTTTGGTTTGCCATCATTAGAAGTAAATTTCTATTTATTTTTACCTTGTATAAGCATGCGTACAGATGTAGCGGTAAATCACTGAGTACGACCACCCACTTGCCTGGGTCAGAATGAACAGAAGTGTAAATGAATAAAATACAAATTATACTGAATGTTTTCCCACAAACCTATAGATCATTCTGCTCTACAGATGAGGATAGCCACTACTTCTTCTATTTGTGGGCTATGCTGCGGATAGTCCATTAATATCTAATTGGTGGGGATGTGACACCTGGCACCTCCAACAATTAGCGGTTATCTGCACCACCGGCAGTGGCCGGAAGCTCTCGGATGCTGACGAGTACAACAGCTCCATCAAAACTATAGTTGCTGCGGCCAGGTAATGTATATCTGTTAACCTGCAGTGTCCGACCGCAGTCACTATAGAGATGACGTACAGTATCTGCTGTGTTCCAGCAACAAATGAGAACTTCTGGCCAGCGCCTACTACAGTAATAGCCGGTCAGAGGGGGCTCCGAGTGTCGCACCTCCACCGATCAGATATTGATGGACTGTCCTAAAGACAGGTCATCAATAAAAAAGTAGTGGTTAATTCAGAATTCCCTCCCAGTATAGATAAAAATGTGTTTTGTAATTTGCACAGACCCTTTTATATCTACAGTTTGATCCCCTCCTTTCTATTCATAAGAATGGACCATACAAAAAATGATACTTAATGTATCTGGTTTTGTAACTCCTCACTGTTTGCATAATTTATGCTAAACCATTATCTGTACAAAATGTGGCTTAGGCCAGTGGCTTAATGCTCACTCGGGGTGTGCATACTCTCAGCTAGCTAATCCTCCTCCAAAAAGCCATTAGTTTGACAGCTCCAATCTCCGATCACCAGTAATAAAATCTGAGAATTCCGAGAGTCAATTTAGGAGGATTCCACAGTAGCATATGTCAGTATTAAAGGGAATGCGCCATCAAAAAATAATCAACTGTTATCCGGTTTTTATATTAAACATGTTTTTTCTCACATTTTTGACTTTTTTGCGTATAAAAATCTGTATTAGAAATGAAAATGAGAAATTTTTCAATTTTCATACTGGTCACTGGGGCTATTTTAGCCTTTCTCTTACTGTTCGTTGCTAATGCACATGTT
This sequence comes from Ranitomeya imitator, assembly GCF_032444005.1. NCBI lineage: Eukaryota > Metazoa > Chordata > Amphibia > Anura > Dendrobatidae > Ranitomeya > Ranitomeya imitator. Next base: position 128,197,803 of record NC_091289.1, read on the forward strand.
CAGCAGTAGACTTCTATCACTATCTTTTGCATTGAAGCATCTAATGAACTTTTGCAAATGTCATTGTATGGGGAGGAGAGCAGGGCAAGCTAAGACTTTACCTGCTGTGACTGGTAGATAATGTGTTATCAGCAGTATATAATCCTGACTCTGATGATAAGGAGCCTTCTGGAAACACTTTCTGGTGTTTCAGGACAGTTCAGGAAGTTGGAATCTAAAAAAAAAAACAGTGGCCAGTATGAAAGTTTCAAGATTACTAATTTTCATTAAAGATAAAGATAGTGACAAGAAAATAGAAAATTGGCAATAATGTTTTAAAAATAAATGTAACAGAAAATTTTGATTTAAAAATAGGCAATTTTCTGATGATACATTCCTTGGTGTTATTAAAGGAGCACTCCAATTAAAGTTTTTATCCTTTTAATATATTGGAATTATCATATTATATGGCAATGTGTACTTAGAATAGCTAATTTTGCCTTTCTACACAGTTAATTCTTCTTTTTCCCATCAGGCCTATGACATCATTTGATTAAAACAAACTACCTGAATCCTTCTGAGCACTACCTAGAAACAGGAAGTCTCTTTTCCTTGCATGAGTCATCCCCCTCTTCAACTCCTGACCTAGCTGCTCTGCTTCTCCCCCCTGCCAGGGACTTTGCAGTAATGTACAGTGCCTTGTGAAAGTATTCAGCCCCCTGGAACTTTTCAACCTTTTCCCACATATCATGCTTCAAACATAATGATACCAAATGTAAATTTTTGGTAAAGAATCAACAACTGTTAGGGCTAGCGGAACGCACCAAATAATAAGACAGATAGAGTATGGTGCGTTCGCAGCCCGGGGTCCACCGTGCAGAGATGAAACCTGCTGCCAAGTAATGACGGACTATATGGCGGTACTCATAGGTAAACACACGTGGGTTAAACTTCACCCAGCGTGAAAGAAGCGATCCTGTTGCGTCACAGGACCGCGGTATCGCACATAGAGCGCGAGCAAGTAGTCAGCGAACTCAACCCCAACTAGGATTGAAGTCCGATTAGACCCTTGCTGGCACAACACCGCAACTGGGTGTGTAAGGAAACTCAATAACAATTTTAAGGCACAAGAGTGCATGCGGTGCCGCACTGACGAACGCCACTAACCACCCAGGCTTGGGTAAGGAAAGCACAGAGGAAGTGCACGGCGCCGTACTGGCGGTCACAGCAACTGGACGCTGTAATGTGTGATTAGTGCTGTAGGCTAAGTCGGGCGCTAGATAGCAACCATACACCTTCCACGAACAGACATTCAATAGGGTAGGGGTATCCAAGGACGACTTGCACTCACAACATACACACATTAACAATTGTACACTAGCGCATGGCCTTGCGGTCATGCGCAGTTTATATAGTTGCAGCACAGGAAGTGGCCACAAAAACTTTGCCCCTCCAAGACCTGCCAAGAGGACCAATGGAATGTGCTGCAGAGCCTGAGCACATGACCCTCGATCTCCAACGGGAGATCTTGCCCTGGGCATGCTCAGTGTGTGCAGACAAGGACTTAGTCCCAGAGAAGTCCGCTCGCTGCTGACCAGCACTGGCTTTAATGGCAGAAGCTGAAGAAGCAGCAGTAACTCTCAGTACAGAGTGAGACTGAGCAAGACGCTGGGACCGACGTCCTTGCTGAGCAGACTCCACTGCGGCTGGATGAGAATGGGAGACCGCAGCGGAGATGGCTCGAGATTCCCCCTGTGCAGAAGCGGGAACTCGAGACCTAACATTACCCCCCCCCTCCTAGGGCCCCCCCCCCCCCTCCTTGGGCCTCGCTACGCTCGAAGGCAGCAATGAGCTGTGGGGCCTGAATGTTTTCAGCAGGCTCCCATGACCTGTCCTCTGGGCCATAACCCTTCCAATCCACCAGATAGAACTTTTTGCCGCGTACCACCTTGCACCCCAAAATAGCGTTCACCTCGTAATCGTCCGTAGACGAACCAGATGTCCCGGCAGATGACTCGGAAAACCGGGACATGTATACGGGTTTCAAGAGGGACACATGAAAGATGTCGGTGATACCCAAGCGTGGAGGAAGAGCCAAACGGTAGACCACAGGATTAACCCGTTCGAGAACCTTGAAGGGACCCAAGTAGCGAGGAGCAAACTTAGTGGACTCAACTCGCAGCCTGATGTTACGGGCGGAGAGCCACACCAAGTCGCCAGGAGCAAAGGTCGGAGCGGGGCGCCGATGAACATCGGCGGAGGACCTCATTCTCTCCTTGGAGGCCCGAATGGCATCCTGCGTGCGGTCCCAAATGTCCCGTGCCTCCACAGCCCAGTCTGCCACCCTGGAGTCAGCAGAAGACACAGGCATGGGCACAGGAACACGCGGATGCTGGCCGTAATTTAGGAGGAATGGAGTCTGACCGGTGGAGTCGGCTACGGCATTGTTAAGTGCAAACTCTGCCCACGGTAGCAAGGATGCCCAGTCATCCTGCCTGGCAGAAACAAAATGTCGTAAATATGTGACTAAGGTCTGGTTGGCCCTCTCTACCAACCCATTCGTCTCGGGATGATATGCCGAACAGAGATTTAACTCAATACTGAGTAGACGACAAAGCTCTCTCCAGAATCGAGACGCAAACTGGGGACCCCGGTCACTAACAATTTTGTCTGGCATACCGTGTAGGCGAAAGATATGCTTGACGAACAAGACAGCCAACGCCCGTGCAGAAGGTAGCCGTGGAAGAAGCACCAAGTGCACCATTTTGGAAAAATGGTCGGTGATCACCCAGATAATGGTGCAGTTACGAGACTTGGGTAAGCCCACCACAAAGTCCATCCCGACCATCTCCCAGGGCCTGTCCGCCACCGGCAGAGGATAAAGCAAACCAGCTGGCCGTTGCCAAGGAGTCTTGTTCTTGGCGCAAGAGACACACGCCCGAACATACTCTGCGACATCGCGAGCCATATGCGGCCACCAGTATGTCCTCGCCAGTAACTCAGATGTCCTTTTGGTACCAAAATGTCCACCCACCCTGGACGAGTGTGCCCAAGAGAGAACCTCCGGTCGCAAACTGGATGGAACAAAAGTCTTGCCCGGGGGCACCGACTCTAGCGAAACTGGGGCCACAGTTCTCAAGCTATCGGTGGGGACAATAAGCCGAGGCTCCTCCTCCTCCGCAGATGACACAACGGAGCGAGAGAGAGCGTCGGCCCGAATGTTCTTCTCCCCAGAAAGAAAATGGAGGGTGAAATGAAATCGGGAGAAGAATAAGGACCATCTGGCCTGGCGAGAATTCAACCGCTGGGCTGTCTGCAGGTACACCAAATTTTTATGGTCTGTGAAGACTTGGAAGGGAAGACGTGCTCCCTCCAAGAGATGTCTCCACTCCGAGAAAGCCAACTTCATGGCTAGCAACTCCCTGTCTCCGATGGAATAATTCCTCTCTGCTGGTGAAAAGGTCTTGGAGAAAAAGAAGCAAGGATGCTTCCGACCTTGAGCATCCTTTTGGAAGAGGACTGCTCCAGCACCAACAGAAGAGGCATCCACCTCCATGATAAATGGCTTATCAACATCGGGGCGATGTAGGATGGGAGCGCTAGCGAAGTGTGACTTTATAGAGTTAAAGGCCTTGGAGACCTCCTCAGACCACAATTTGGGATTCGCCCCCTTCTTGGTGAGGGCAACCAAGGGAGCTACCAAAGTTGAGAAGTGCGGAATGAACTGGCGATAATAATTAATGAACCCCATAAAGCGCTGCACCGCTTTAAGAGAATGGGGTTCTTGCCAGTCCATCACAGCCTGTAGTTTAGCAGGATCCATAGCCAATCCCTGAGCAGAAATGATGTAGCCTAGGAAACGCAAGGACTCCTGCTCAAACATACACTTCTCCAACTTGGCATAGAGGGAGTTTGCCCGTAGGAGGTCGAAGACTTTGCAAACATCTCTCCGGTGGGAGTCAATATCTGGAGAGTAGATGAGAATATCATCCAGATAGACTACGACCGAGGTGGAAAGCATATCCTGGAAGATATCATTCACAAAGTCTTGGAAAATGGCCGGGGCATTACAGAGCCCGAAGGGCATCACCAGATATTCATAGTGCCCATCCCTGGTGTTAAAAGCCGTCTTCCATTCGTCCCCCTCACGGATGCGAATCAGGTTGTAAGCACCCCGCAGATCTAGTTTAGTAAATACCCTTGCTCCCCGAAGCCTATCGAAGAGCTCAGATATCAAGGGCAAAGGATACTTATTTTTAACGGTGATGGCGTTAAGACCCCTGTAGTCTATGCATGGACGTAGTTCCCCATTCTTCTTCTGCACGAAGAAGAACCCTGCCCCAGCAGGTGACACTGACTTCCTAATGAATCCTCTTGCCAGATTTTCCTGGATGTACTGTGACATTGCCTCCGTCTCCGGGAGAGATAGCGGATAGACTCGATCCCGGGGAGGCTCAGCACCAGGCAAGAGATCAATAGGACAGTCATAGGGGCGATGGGGCGGAAGGATCTCCGCCACCTTTTGGAGAACACGTCTGCATAAGACCAATACTGCTTGGGGAGAGAGGAAAGATCTGCGGGTACCTCAGTAGTAGCAACCTGAACGCACTCCCTCTGACACCTACCCCCACAAGATTCGCCCCATCCTAGGATTCTGCCAGAGGACCACTCGATATGAGGAGAGTGGTACCGTAGCCAAGGTATTCCCAACAGGACCTCATCAATTCCCTCAGGAATGACGAGCAGAGATATAATCTCCTGATGAGATGGCGACATGGACAGAGTAAACGGGATGGTCTGGTGTGTTATCTGTGAGGGCAGTGTCGACCCATTCACCACTCGTACCGTTACTGGTTGAGCTAGCATAACCAGGGGTATTGCGTGACGTTGGGCGAAGGCAGAAGACATAAAATTGCCCTCCGCCCCAGAATCCACGCAGAGCTCTACCGAGTGGGAGAATGAGCCTATAGTAATTGTCCCCTTAAAGGACAATTTAGAGGCAAACGTCGCCGTGTCTAGTGCACCTCCACCTACTACCACTAGACGCTCACGTTTCCTCGACCGCTGAGAACATCTGGTGGCTAGATGTCCCGACTGCTGGCATACATGACAGACCTTGAGTGCACCTGCGGTCCGGGACTTAGATCCCGCTTGTGACACTTCCCTGGCCTCATGTGACTCAGGAACCAGAACAGGAGATTCCAGAGGTTTGGCGAAGGTAGGAGCCAGCCGAAACCTCTGCCTACACTGGGCTCGCTCTAACCTCCGCTCGTTAAAACGGAGGTCAATTCGAGTGGATACAGTTATTAACTCCTCCAGTGTGGCAGGAATCTCCCTAGTGGCCAGAGCGTCCTTAATGTGGTCAGCCAGGCCCCTCCAAAATATGGGGATAAGAGCTTTATCTGACCAATCCAGCTCAGAAGCTAAAGTGCGGAATTGGACGGCAAAATGACTGACCAAGGACTCACCCTGAGTTAATGCCAGCAGTTGGAGCACAGTATCATGGGTGACTTGAGGTCCTAAAAAGACCTGTTTCAGAGTGCTCAGAAACAGCGGAGCACTCTGCACCACATGATCGCCACGCTCCCACAGCGGCGTAGCCCATTCCAACGCCCTGTCCGACAAGAGAGACACTATAAATCCCACCTTAGCCCGCTCTGTGGGAAAACGTGCAGCCAGGAGCTCGAGGTGAATAGAGCACTGACTCACAAATCCCCTACAAAATTTGCTATCACCAGAAAATTTTTCTGGCAGCGGGAGGCGAGAAAATGTCGGAGCAGGGGTGGCAATGGACAGGGTTGCTGCAGCCACGCTAGCAGCCTGTACAGCAACTGCGGTAACATCCACAGCTGAGGTTGCGCTCTCAAGAGCCACCAACCTACCCTCCAGCTGCTGGATATACCGCAAGGATTGCTGTTTGTCCGTCATTACTAGCCAGACCCTGGCGCTAGTGTAATGTTAGGGCTAGCGGAACGCACCAAATAATAAGACAGATAGAGTATGGTGCGTTCGCAGCCCGGGGTCCACCGTGCAGAGATGAAACCTGCTGCCAAGTAATGACGGACTATATGGCGGTACTCATAGGTAAACACACGTGGGTTAAACTTCAGCCAGCGTGAAAGAAGCGATCCTGTTGCGTCACAGGACCGCGGTACCGCACATAGAGCGCGAGCAAGTAGTCAGCGAACTCAACCCCAACTAGGATTGAAGTCCGATTAGACCCTTGCTGGCACAACACCGCAACTGGGTGTGTAAGGAAACTCAATAACAATTTTAAGGCACAAGAGTGCATGCGGTGCCGCACTGACGAACGCCACTAACCACCCAGGCTTGGGTAAGGAAAGCACAGAGGAAGTGCACGGCGCCGTACTGGCGGTCACAGCAACTAGACGCTGTAATGTGTGATTAGTGCTGTAGGCTAAGTCGGGCGCTAGATAGCAACCATACACCTTCCGCGAACAGACATTCAATAGGGTAGGGGTATCCAAGGACGACTTGCACTCACAACATACACACATTAACAATTGTACACTAGCGCATGGCCGTGCGGTCATGCGCAGTTTATATAGTTGCAGCACAGGAAGTGGCCACATAAACTTTGCCCCTCCAAGACCTGCCAAGAGGACCAATGGAATGTGCTGCAGAGCCTGAGCACATGACCCTCGATCTCCAACGGGAGATCTTGCCCTGGGCATGCTCAGTGTGTGCAGACAAGGACTTAGTCCCAGAGAAGTCAGCTCGCTGCTGACCAGCACTGGCTTTAATGGCAGAAGCTGAAGAAGCAGCAGTAACTCTCAGTACAGAGTGAGACTGAGCAAGACGCTGGGACCGACGTCCTTGCTGAGCAGACTCCACTGCGGCTGGATGAGAATGGGAGACCGCAGCGGAGATGGCTAGAGATTCCCCCTGTGCAGAAGCGGGAACTCGAGACCTAACAACAACAAGTGGAACACAATTGTGAAGTTCAACGAAATTTATTGGTTATTTTAAATTTTTGTGGAAATTCAAAAACTGAAAAGTGTGGCGAATACTTTTGCAAGGCATTGTAGAATTGTAGTCCTAATGATGACTCATGCGGTGAATAGATGCTATCTGTTTCTCTGACTCCCAGATCACTGCTGAAAACAATGGTGTGACACTGTTACTCTACTTTAAGGACTGACAATAAAACATTCAAAACAGATGAAAAATTTGAAAAATTGAAGTTTACAAGAAAAAAAGTTAAGAAACGTTCTTTCCTGCATAATAACTTGCATACCAGTCAAAATTTAAAAATGATTTAAAATAATAATAATTTTAGTTAACAAAAATTGATTTTTATTAATTTCTACTACATTTGTATTCATTTTTTATTAAAAAATAGGAAATTTCAGTGTAATTTATGAAGGAAGCAAGAACTGCCAATAATTAGATGGAAGAGGGACTCAAATACACCCTGTATTAGACATAAAGGAGGGCCTCATACACATTATGTTCAAATTGTCATATATTGTAATCTTAGACTCATAAAGGCTATGCACTAAGTGCAAAGCCTGCCAAAAATTACAAGCAGGGTCATTCAAAGCCCCTTGAAGGCACCAACTGTAGTACCTAATTCAAATATTGTGAACAAAGTGTAGTTGCTGTACTCCTACACTCATAAAAGCTTTGCACAGTGCAAACCTTGCCAAAAATTACAAGCTGTGCTATACATACTCCTTTGAAAGCACCAACTATAGTGCCTCATTCAAATATTGTGAACAAAGTGTAGTCGTGGTACTCCAACACTCATAAAGGCTCTGCAAACAGTGCAGAGCCAGAAAAAAACTATAAGGAGGGTCAGCCATACACCCTTGAAGACACCAAATTGAGTGCCTCAAAAAAAAATTAGAAATTGTAGTTGATGTACTCCTAGGGTCATCCAGTCATCTATTGACCCTTGAAGGCAACAACTGACAGGCATCATTCAAATATTTTGAAAGAGTAGTTGATGTACTCCTACACTTTTAAAGACTTTGCACAAAGTGCAAAGCTAGGAAAGATTATAAGGAGGGTCACCCAGTCAAACATACGTAGATCCAACTTGCAGGCCTCATTCAAATCTTTTAAAAGTGTAGTTCATGTATTCCTACAAAGTGCAAATCCAGGAGAAAATGATAAGGAAGGTAATACAGTAATCCTCTTCAGTTGTCTGCTTCTTCTCCTTTCTCAGGAAGCTGGGGTTACTGCCTCCAACGCTCCCTGGAGCCCGATTCTCAGGTGACTGGGCTGTAAATGACTTGGCTTCGGGTGATGCTGAAGCCCCTGACATATAGAAATTGGCAACAGCCCCCTGTGTCACCTGCACCATCACCTGCTCCCACATAGGAGGTGGGGAACATCAAGGACAGTCGGATCTCTGGAGAATGGTCACCTTGCCTTGAGCCACCTCAAGGAGCCTTTCCCAAGCCCGTTCATTTCACAAGAAGGGTTCATCCTGCTCCCTTCCTGCTCTGATTCTACCCATCACATACCAGTAATGTTGCCCCTCCATTTTGAGAAACTTGACCTTGGTTCCAGCCGTCAGCTGTTGCAGCCTTCAAGGCAAGTGTTCCATATCTACTGCCTTCTGGTTGAACAAGATGTGATGACAGGTTTTGGAATCTTCTATGGACCCCAATTTCCGCTGTTGCTCATATGGAATGACCTCTCCAAGTATGCTAATTCTCAGTACCTTGCGGCTAGTGGGCCCGCTATTATGTCTCCAACCCTGGCACTGGATTACCTCCTTCTTTATTCTGAGCAGCCTAGCCCCCCGAAGTCTGCTAACCAGTTGTTGGATCCTGGCTCTCCCTTCCGCATTCCGCAAGAAATGCAGCAGTGAAGGCTGCAGTCTGGGTTCAGGCCTTGTTGGTTCCTGGAAAGCGGCCTATTCTAGACCGCAGGCTCCTGCCACCTCTGCTGTCATGCCAGCTTGGTCTGGCTCCGATATTCCTCTGGTCCTTCCCTTGGGAGTCTTCAGGATTCTGCCATCTTTGTCACCTTGTCACCCACTAAGCACGTTACACTGTTTGGATTACTAAGTCAATCCAGATAGAATTTTTGAACACTTTTGTAGAGTGTTATATACCACCAAAATGTAACACAAAGCACGTAATACTCTATGGATAACAATTCAATCCAGAAAAATGATTTATCTCTTTTTTGGAGTGTTACATAACAGAAAAATGTAACACAGGGCACACAATACTCTATGGCTTACTAATTAAATCCAGAAATAGTTTTGAACACTTTTTTAGAGTGTTACATACCACCGAAATGTAACACAAACCATGTAATACTCTATAGATGACTTATTGAATCCAAATAAAATTTTGAAAGGTTTTTTTGAGTGTTACATACCATAGAAATGTAACACAAACCACGTATTACACTGTGGATGACTAACTGAATCCTGAAGTACAGCTCTGGCAAAAATTAAGAGACCACTGCAAAATGTTCAGTTTTTCTGATTTTTCTCTTTATAGGTATATTTTTGAGTAAATTGTAAATTGTTCTTTTAGTCTATAAACTTCTCACAACATGTCTCCGAATTTCCAAGCAATAAATTTTGTATGTTTTTTCTGAAGAGGAGAAATGGTCAAAATTAAAAAAAAAACAATGCTTTCAGGACTCAAATAAGGCAAATAAAACAAGTTCATAATCATTTAGAAACAACAATACTAATGTTTTAACTCAAGAAGAGTTCAGAAATCAATATTTTGTGGAATAACCATGATTGTTAATCACAGCTTTCATGCGTCTTGGCATGCTTTCCATCAGTTTTTCACACTGCTTCTGGCGCAAAAATTTAAGCAGTTCTTCTTTGTTTGATGACTTGTGACTATCAATCATCCTCCTGATTACATACCAGAGGTTTTCATTGGGGTTCAGGTCTGGAGATTGGGCTGCCCATGACAGGGTTTTGATGTGGTGGTCTCTTAATTTTTGCCAGAGCTGTATTTTTGAATGCTTGATTGGACAATATGACAATATAGTCAATTTTTTCATCCCAAGAAAAAGAATGTGGCTACGTTCAGCATCTATATATTAGCAATGGACTGAAAATCCCTAAGCCCTGCCTAAAGACTGTTTTCTGCCACTCTCCCTGCTCCTGCAACTGTCCCTAGACTAAATGCAGAATGTATCCGATACAAACAGCAAAGCACAATATTAGCCCTTAGAAGGACTATTAGTATGATGGTTGAGCATCAGCACCAGTATCTACTCTAGAGGACTCTGATTAGTTAAACTGTGTACACACTGCTCTTTTCCTTCAATAAGAACTGTCCCTGAGCTGTGCAATGACATTTGTGAGCGGATCATGGCAGCACCTGTCCTTTTAAAACCTCTGGTACGGTAATACGGAAAGGACAATTACAGTAATGCCACTATCAAGATGGCTACGGCATTACAGTGACTGGCAGGCAACCCCTGCATGCTTATTGGCTGTGTAACAGGCTCCAAACATGCAGGGTGGGAATTCAAGCTTCATTTCTGAGCACCAGCCAATACTCGTCGAGTGACTAGCACATCTGAGCACCCACATACTCGAGTGATATCAGAGTATCCCCAAGCACTTTGCTCATCCCTAGTGATCACTATAAAGAGTGGCCCGAAAGACAACCAAACCTGCTTCTTAGATACTGAACTTCACAGTGATACTGATGTGTGATAGCAATTAGGACTTGCTAGTAATATCTATATCTTACTCCAGCAATTTCCAAGAACCTTCCCTGGAGTCGTAAATAGTGTTGAGCATTCCGATACCACAAGTATAGGGTATCGGCCGATACTTGCGGTATCGGAATTCCGATACCGAGTTCCGATACTTTTGTGGTATCGGGAATCGGTATCGGATTCATATTAATGTGTAAAATAAAGAATTAAAATAAAAAATATTGATATGCTCACCTCTCCGGAGGCCCCTGGACATCACCGCTGGTAACCGGCAGCCTTCTTTGTTTAAAATGAGCACGTTTAGGGACTTCTATGACGTCACGGCTTCTGATTGGTTGCGTGCCGCTCATGTGACCGCCACGCGACCAATCAGAAGCCGCGACGTCATTCTCAGGTCCTAAACTCCTCATTCTAGGAATTTAGGACCTGAGAATGACATCGCGGCTTCTGATTGGTCGCGTGGCGGTCACATGAGCGGCACGCGATCAATCAGAAGCCGTGACATCATTCTCAGGTCCTAAACGCGCTCATTTTAAGCAAAGAAGGCTTTGCCGGAGAGGTAATGATATCAATATTTTTTATTTTAATTCTTTATTTTACACATTAATATGAATCCCAGGGCCTGAAGGAGAGTTTCCTCTCCTTCAGACCCTGGGAACCATCAGGATACCTTCCGATACTTGGTGTCCCATTGACTTGTATTGGTATCGGGTATCGGTATCGGCGATATCCGATACTTTTCGGGTATCGGCCGATACTATCCGACACCGATACTTTCAAGTATCGGACGGTATCGCTCAACACTAGTCGTAAATGAAAAAAGCTTGTCTAAAACATTCTAAGTGTTACCTCTAACAACACATCTCCATGCTTTTTACCAGAAAAGCGAAGCTCATTTGGATTTGTAGTGGCAGATAGAAACAGCTACAAGATAAATTAAAATATAAAAGTTTCCAATGTGCAAAAAGTCAGATTTACAAAGCTAAATGCAAAAATTTCAAGAATCAAGATCACTCTAAACCTGGACCTGACAATGCCATTATCTCACTAATGGAAACGTGATGCTGGAAATTTGTTTAATGAAGTCTCCTGGTAACTGACTTAGCACGGAAGACTTGTAATACTTAAAACATGAAATGCATGTATCGCTATTAGATGTGTCAGAGCTGATGTATACTTAGTCAGTTTTATGGAACTCATTTAATTAAAGGGGTATTGTCAAATTTGAAAGTTAATCTCTATGCATAGGATAGGGAATAACTACCTGATTATTACTTGGGGTTCAACTCTTTCTGCCCCAACAATCCAGAGAACTGGGGTTCAGGAATGCAGTGGTGGTTGATCATGTGCTGCACTACTCCATTCATTCATAATGGGAGTGCTGGTGATTGCTGAGCACTGCATTTGGTTGGACTTTGGCACTCTCATTAGTATGAATAGAACAGCAGTGCACAAGATCAACCTCCACTCAGCCGAGGACGAGCTTTGGTTCTCGGGATCGGTTAGGTCACAAAGACGGACCGTCAGAAATTGAGAAGCTATCCTCTAAAGTTTGGCCAGGTGATAGTTTCCAAACTTTAACCCCTTTCTGCCACTGGACGTACTATTCTGTCCATGTGGGGTGGGCCCTACTTCCCAAGGACGGAATAGTACGTCCAGCGCGAACGGCCGCGCTCCCGGGGAAAGCGCGGCCGATCGCGGCCGGGTGTCAGCTGCCTATCGCAGCTGACATCCAGCGCTATGTGCCAGGAGCGGTCATGGACCGCCCCCGGCACATTAACCCCCGGCACACCGCGATCAAACATGATCGCAGTGTGCTGGCGGAATAGGGAAGCATCGCGCAGGGAGGGGGCTCCCTGTGGGCTTCCCTGACCCCCCGCAGCAACGCAATGTAATCGCGTTGCTGTGGGGGTCTCCTTACCTCCCTCTCTGCTCCAGGCCCGGATCCAAGATGGACGCGGCATCCGGATCCTGCAGGGAGGGAGGTGGCTTACCAAGTGCCTGCTCAGAGCAGGCGCTTGGTAAGGCTGCAGTGCTCTGGGACAGATCGGTGATCTCACAGAGTGCTGTGCAAACTGTCAGATCACCGATCTGTGATGTCCCCCCCGGGACAAAGTAAAAAAGTTAAAAAAAAATTTTTCACACGTGTAAAAAAAAAAATAAAAAAAAAATCCTAAATAATGAAAAAAAAAAAATATTATTCCCATAAATACAGTGGGGCAAAAAAGTATTTAGTCAGTCAGCAATAGTGCAAGTTCCACCACTTAAAAAGATGAGAGGCGTCTGTAATTTACATCACAGGTAGACCTCAACTATGGGAGACAAACTGAGAAAAAAAATCCAGAAAATCACATTGTCTGTTTTTTTAACAATTTATTTGCATATTATGGTGGAAAATAAGTATTTGGTCAGAAACAAAATTTCATCTCAATACTTTGTAATATATCCTTTGTTGGCAATGACAGAGGTCAAACGTTTTCTGTAAGTCTTCACAAGGTTGCCACACACTGTTGTTGGTATGTTGGCCCATTCCTCCATGCAGATCTCCTCTAGAGCAGTGATGTTTTTGGCTTTTCGCTTGGCAACACGGACTTTCAACTCCCTCCAAAGGTTTTCTATAGGGTTGAGATCTGGAGACTGGCTAGGCCACTCCAAGACCTTGAAATGCTTCTTACGAAGCCACTCCTTCGTTGACCTGGCGGTGTGCTTTGGATCATTGTCATGTTGAAAGACCCAGCCACGTTTCATCTTCAATGCCCTTGCTGATGGAAGGAGGTTTGCACTCAAAATCTCACGATACATGGCCCCATTCATTCTTTCATGTACCCGGATCAGTCGTCCTGGCCCCTTTGCAGAGAAACAGCCCCAAAGCATGATGTTTCCACCACCATGCTTTACAGTAGGTATGGTGTTTGATGGATGCAACTCAGTATTCTTTTTCCTCCAAACACGACAAGTTGTGTTTCTACCAAACAGTTCCAGTTTGGTTTCATCAGACCATAGGACATTCTCCCAAAACTCCTCTGGATCATCCAAATGCTCTCTAGCAAACTTCAGACGGGCCCGGACATGTGCTGGCTTAAGCAGTGGGACACGTCTGGCACTGCAGAATCTGAGTCCATGGTGGCGTAGTGTGTTACTTATGGTAGGCCTTGTTACATTGGTCCCAGCTTTCTGCAGTTCATTCACTAGGTCCCCCCGCGTGGTTCTGGGATTTTTGCTCACCGTTCTTGTGATCATTCTGACCCCATGGGGTGGGATTTTGCGTGGAGCCCCAGATCGAGGGAGATTATCAGTGGTCTTGTATGTCTTCCATTTTCTAATTATTGCTCCCACTGTTGATTTCTTCACTCCAAGCTGGTTGGCTATTTCAGATTCAGTCTTCCCAGCCTGGTGCAGGGCTACAATTTTGTTTCTGGTGTCCTTTGACAGCTCTTTGGTCTTCACCATAGTGGAGTTTGGAGTCAGACTGTTTGAGGGTGTGCACAGGTGTCTTTTTATACTGATAACAAGTTTAAACAGGTGCCATTACTACAGGTAATGAGTGGAGGAAAGAGGAGACTCTTAAAGAAGAAGTTACAGGTCTGTGAGAGACAGAAATCTTGATTGTTTGTTTCTGACCAAATACTTATTTTCCACCATAATATGCAAATAAAATGTTAAAAAAACAGACAATGTGATTTTCTGGATTCTTTTTTCTCAGTTTGTCTCCCATAGTTGAGGTCTACCTATGATGTAAATTACAGACGCCTCTCATCTTTTTAAGTGGTGGAACTTGCACTATTGCTGACTGACTAAATACTTTTTTGCCCCACTGTACATTTCTTTATCTAAATAAAAAAACAAACAATAAAAGTACACATATTTAGTATCGCCGCATCCGTAACGACCCGGCCTATAAAACTGGCCCACTAGTTAACCCCTTCAGTAAACACCGTAAGAAAAAAAAAAGGCAAAAAACAACGCTTTATTATCATACCGCCGAACAAAAAGTGGAATAACACGCAATCAAAAAGACAGATATAAATAACCATGGTACCGCTGAAAGCGTCATCTTGTCCCACAAAAAACAAGCTGCCATACAGCATCATCAGCAAAAAAATTAAAAGTTATAGTCCTCAGAATAAAGCGATGCAAAAATAATAATTTTTTCTATAAAATAGTTTTTATCGTATAAAAGCGCCAAAACATAAAAAAATGATATAAATGAGGTATCGCTGTAATCGTACTGACCCGAAGAATAAAACTGCTTTATCAATTTTACCAAATGCAGAACGGTATAAACGCCTCCCCCAAAAGAAATTCATGAATAGATGGTTTTTGGTCATTCTGCCTCACAGAAATCGGAATAAAAAGCGATCAAAAAATGTCACGTGCCCGAAAATGTTACCAATAGAAACGTCAACGCGTCCCGCAAAAAACAAGACCCCACATGACTCTATGGACCAAAATATGGAAAAAGTATAGCTCTCAAAATGTGGTAACGCAAAAAATATTTTTTGCAATAAAAAGCGTCTTTTAGTGTGTGATGGCTGCCAATCATAAAAATCCGCTAAAAAACCAGCTATAAAAGTAAATCAAACCCCCCTTCATCACCCCCTTAGTTAGGGAAAAATTAAAAAATTAAAAAAATGTATTTATTTCCATTTTCCCATTAGGGTTAGGGCTAGGGTTATGGCTAGGGTTAGGGCTAGGGTTAGGGCACGGGTTAGGGTTAGGGCTAGGGTTAGGGCTAGGGTTAGAGTTAGGGCTGTGGTTAGGGCTAGGGCTAGGGTTAGGGTTGGGGCTAGGGTTAGGGTTGGGGCTAGGGTTAGGGCTAGGGTTAGGGTTGGGGTTAGGGCTAGGGTTAGGGTTGGGGCTAGGGTTAAGGCTACAGTTAGGGTTGGGGCTAAAGTTAGGGTTAGGGTAGGGGCTAAATTTAGGGTTAGGGTTTGGATTACATTTATGGTTGGGAATAGGGTTGGGATTAGGGTTAGGGGTGTGTCTGGGTTAGAGGTGTGGTTAGGGTTACCGTTGGGATTAGGGTTAGGGGTGTGTTTGGATTAAGGTTTCAGTTATAAATGGGGGTTTCCACTGTTTAGGCACATCAGGGGCTCTCCAAACGCGACATGGCGTCTGATCTCAATTCCAGCCAATTCTGAGTTGAAAAAGTAAAACATATGGGGTATCAGCGTACTCAGGACAAATTGAACAACTATTGGGGTCCGATTTTTCCTGTTACCCTTGGGAAAATACAAAACTGGGGGCTAAAAAATAATTTTTGTGGGAAAAAAAAGGATTTTTTATTTTCATGGCTCTGCGTTATAAACTGTAGTGAAACACTTGGGGGTTCAAAGTTCTCACAACATATCTAGATAAGTTCCTTGTGGGGTCTAGTTTCCAATATGGGGTCACTTGTGGGGGGTTTCTACTGTTTAGATACATCAGGGGCTCTGCAAACGCAATGTGACGCCTGCAGACCATTCCATCTAAGTCTGCATTCCAAATGGCGCTCCTTCCCTTCCGAGCCCTCCCATGCGCACAAACGATGGTTCCCCCCACATATGTGGTATCAGCGTACTCAGGACAAATTGGGCAACAACTTTCTGGGTCCAATTTCTCCTGTTACCCTCGGGAAAATACAAAACTAATTTTTTGGGGGAAAATTTTTTATTTTTATTTTCATGGCTCTGCGTTATAAACTGTATTGAAACACTTGGGGGTTCAAAGTTCTCACAACACATCTAGATAAGTTCCTTGGGGGGTCTAGTTTCCAATATGGGGTCACTTGTGGGGGGTTTCTATTGTTTAGGTACATATGGGGCTCTGCAAACGCAATGTGACGCCTTCAGACCAATTCATCTAAGTCTGCATTCCAAATGATGCTCCTTCCCTTCCGAGCTCTGCCATGCGCTCAAACGGTGGTTCCCCCCCACATATCAGGTATCAGCGTACTCAGGACAAATTGGACAACAATATTTAGGGTCAAATTTCTCCTGTTACCCTTGGAAAAATACAAAACTGGGGGCTAAAAAATAATTTTTGTGGAAAAAAAAATATATTTTATTTGCGCGGCTCTGTGTTATAAACTGTAGTGAAACACTTGGGGGATCAAAGCTCTCACATCACATCTAGATGAGTTCCTTAGGGGGTCTACTGTTGTGAATTCAGCTTTTAGGCTCCCTCCGGTGGTTGTAGAGGGTAATGCAGTTGTGCCTGGACTGCAGGAGTGGACAGGTGTATCTACTAATTGCAAAACTGACTGGGGTATATAGCTTTGCAGGATCCTTTAGTCAGTGCCAGTTGTCCATTGTTCTGGAAGGATTCACTTCCCTGCTGGTCTCTCCAGTTTGCTGTGCTTTTCTACAAAGATAAGTCCTGCTTGGTTTTTTCTGTCCACCTGCAGTGGACTTTATAGTTCTGTGCATTTTTCATGTTTTTGTTTTGTCCAGCTTAGTCTGTGAAGGATTTTTTGCAGCCTAGATATTTCTCTGGAGATGCAGATATACCCCCCATGTCTTTAGTCAGATGTGGTGATCCGTATTTTCTGCGGTGGATATTTTCTAGTGTTTTTATACTGACCGCATAGTACTCTGTTCTATTCTTTCTTTTTAGCTAGTATGGCCTCCTATGCTAAAATCTGATTTCATATCTACGTATGTTATTTCCCTCTCCTCTCACAGTCAATATAGGTGGGGGGCTATCTATCCTTTGGGGATTTTCTCTGAGGCAAGATAGGTTTCCTGTTTCTGTCTTTAGGGGTAGTTAGATCTAAGGCTGTGCCGAGGGGTCTAGGGAGTGTTAGGTACCCCCCACGGCTACTTCTAGTTGTGCTGCTAGTTCAGGGTTTGCGGTCAGTACAGGGACCACCTTCTCCAGAGTCCGTCTCATGCTGCTCCTAGGCCACCAGATCATAACAGTACAACTGGCCAACAATGAGTTAATTGCATCTCAGAAGAAGGGCGGAAAGCTTTTGAGCCATTTTTTTTTCCTTAGCCTGTTTGGTAATTTCCTCCCTCTTTACCTCTGGGTGGCTATGGAGTCTAGTATTAACATGAATGTTCAGGAGTTAGTTTCTCGGGTGGATCAGCTTGCTGCTAGGGTACAGGGTATTTCAGATTTCATTGTTCAAACTCCTGCCTTAGAACCTAAGATTCCCACTCCTGATTTATTCTTTGGTGACAGATCCAAATTTTTGAGTTTCAAAAATAACTGTAAACTGTTTTTTGCACTAAGACCCCGGTCTTCTGGTGATCCAATTCAGCAGGTTAAAATCATCATATCTCTGCTGCATGGTGACTCACAGGATTGGGCATTTTCCCTGGAAACTGGCAATCCTGCTTTGCTTAATGTTGATTCTTTCTTTCAAGCATTGGGGTTATTGTATGATGAGCCTAATTCTGTGAATCAGGCTGAAAAAATCTTGTTAGCCCTGTGTCAAGGTCAAGAAGCGGCAGAATTGTATTGCCAGAAATTTAGAAAATGGTCTGTACTGACTAAATGGAATGAGGATGCCTTGGCGGCAATTTTCAGAAAGGGTCTTTCTGAATCCGTTAAAGATGTTATGGTGGGGTTCCCCACGCCTGCTGGTCTGAGTGATTCTATGGCTCTGGCCATTCAGATTGATCGGCGCTTGCGCGAGCGCAGAGTTGTGCACACTGTGGCGTTGCCCTCTGAGCGGAACCCTGAGCCTATGCAGTGTGATAGGATTTTGTCTAGAGCTGAACGTCAAACATTCAGGCGTCAGAATAGGTTGTGTTTTTACTGCGGCGATTCTGCTCATGTTATTTCTGATTGCCCTAAGCGCACTAAGAGAATCGCTAGTTCTGTTGCCATCAGTACTATACAACCTAAATTTCTGTTATCCGTGACCTTGATCTGCTCATTATCATCATTTTCTGTCATGGCATTTGTGGATTCAGGCGCCGCTCTGAACTTAATGGACTTAGAATTTGCCAGACGTTGTGGTTTTCCCTTACAGCCTTTGCAGAACCCTATTCCTTTGAGGGGCATTGATGCTACACCGTTGGCTAAAAATAAACCTCAGTTTTGGACACAGCTGACCATGCGCATGGCGCCAGCCCATCAGCAAGATTGTCGTTTTCTGGTGTTGCATAATTTGCATGATGATATTGTGCTGGGTTTTCCATGGTTGCAGCTACATAATCCGGTGTTAGATTGGAAATCCATGTCTGTGACTAGTTGGGGTTGTCAGGGGGTTCATGATCAGGTTCCTTTGATGTCAATTTCCTCTTCCCCCTTTTCTGAAGTTCCTGAGTTTTTGTCTGACTTCCAGGATGTATTCGATGAGCCCAAATCCAGTTCCCTTCCACCACATAGGAAGGGACTGTGATTGTGCTATTGACTTGATTCTAGGTTGTAAGTTCCCTAAGGGCCGACTTTTCAACCTGTCTGTGCCTGAACATACTGCCATGTGGAGCTATATTAAGGAGTCTTTGGAGAAAGGGCATATTCGGCCATCTTCATCACCGTTGGGAGCGGGGTTCTTTTTTGTTGCCAAGAAGGATGGCTCCTTGAGACCCTGTATTGATTATGGCCTCTTGAATAAGATCATGGTTAAATTTCAATACCCCTTGCCTTTGCTTACTGATTTGTTTGCTAGGATTAAGGGGTCTAACTGGTTTACTAAGATTGACCTTCGAGGGGCATATAATCTTATTCGTATCAAGCAGGGTGACGAATGGAAAACTGCATTTAATACGCCCGAAGGCCATTTTGAATACCTTGTGATGCCATTCGGACTCTCTAATGCCCCATCTGTGTTCCAATCCTTCATGCATGATATCTTTCGTAGTTATCTTGATAAATTCATGGTTGTATATTTGGATGATATTTTGATTTTTTCCAATGATTGGGAGTCTCATGTGAAACAGGTCAGGATGGTATTTCAGATCCTCCGTAATAATGCTTTATTTGTGAAGGGGTCAAAGTGCCTCTTTGGAGTGCAGAAGGTTTCTTTTTTGGGTTTCATTTTTTCTCCCGCATCTATAGAAATGGATCCGGTTAAGGTTCAGGCCATTCATGATTGGATTCAGCCCACATCTGTGAAGAGTCTTCAGAAATTTTTGGGCTTTGCTAATTTTTATTGTCGTTTCATTGCCAACATCTGTGAAGAGTCTTCAGAAATTTTTGGGCTTTGCTAATTTTTATTGTCGTTTCATTGCAAACTTCTCCAGTGTGGTTAAACCCTTGACCGATTTGACGAAGAAAGGCGCTGATGTCTTTAGTCAGATGTGGTGATCCATATTTTCTGCGGTGGATATTTTCTAGTGTTTTTATACTGACCGCATAGTACTCTATTCTATTCTTTCTTTTTAGCTAGTATGGCCTCCTATGCTAAAATCTGATTTCATATCTGCTTATGTTATTTCCCTCTCCTCTCACAGTCAATATAGGTGGGGGGCTATCTATCCTTTGGGGATTTTCTCTGAGGCAAGATAGGTTTCCTGTTTCTGTCTTTAGGGGTAGTTAGATCTTAGGCTGTGCCAAGGGGTCTAGGGAGTGTTAGGTACCCCCCACGGCTACTTCTAGCTGCGCTGCTAGTTCAGGGTTTGCGGTCAATACAGGGACCACCTTCTCCAGAGTCCGTCTCATGATGCTCCTAGGCCACCAGATCATAACAGTCTACTTTCCAAAATGGTGTCACTTGTGGGGGGTTTCTACTGTTTAGGTACATTAGGGGCTCTACAAACGCAATGTGACGCCTGCAGACCATTCCATCTAAGGCTGCATTCCAAATGGCGCTCCTTCATTTCTGAGCCCTTCCATGCGCCCAAACGGTGGTTTCCCCCCACATATGGGGTATCAGCACACTCAGGACAAATTGGACAACAACTTTTGGGGTCCAATTTCTCCTGTTACCCTCGGGAAAATACAAAACTGGGGGCTAAAAAGTAATTTTTGTGGGAAAAAATTTTTGTATTATTTTTACGGCTCTGCATTATAAACTTCTGTGAAGCCCTTGGTGGGTCAAAGTGCTCACCACACCTCTAGATCAGTTCCTTTGGGGGTCTACTTTCGAAAATGGTGTCACTTGTGGGGGGTTTCAATGTTTAGGCACATCAGTGGCTCTCCAAATGCAACATGGTGTCCCATCTCAATTCCTGTCAATTTTGCATTGAAAAGTCAAACGGCGCTCCTTCCCTTCCGAGCTCTCCCATGCGCCCAAACAGTGGTTTACTCCCACATATGGGGTATCAGCGTACTCAGGACAAATTGTACAACAGCTTTTGTGGTCCAATTTCTTCTCTTACCCTTGGGAAAACAAAAAATTGGGGGCGAAAAGATAATTTTTGTGAAAAAAATGATTTTTTATTTTTACGGTTCTGCATTATAAACTTCTGTGAAGCACTTGGTGGGTCAAAGTGCTCACCACACCTCTAGATAAGTTCCTTAGGGGGTCTACTTTCCAAAATGGTGTCATTTGTGGGGGTTTCAATGTTTAGGCACATCAGTGGCTCTCCAAACGCAACATGGTGTCCCATCTCAATTCCTGTCAATTTTGCATTGAAAAGTCAAACGGCGCTCCTTCCCTTCCGAGCTCTTCCATGCGCCCAAACAGTGGTTTACTCCCACATATGGGGTATCAGCGTACTCAGGACAAATTGTACAACAACTTTTGGTGTCCAATTTCTTCTCTTACCCTTGGGAAAACAAAAAATTGGGGGTGAAAATATAATTTTTGTGAAAAAAACAATTTTTTATTTTTAAGGTTCTGAGGTTCTGCACTATAAACTTCTGTGAAGCACTTGGTGGGTCAAAGGGCTCACCACACCTCTAGATAAGTTCCTTAGGGGGTCTACTTTCCAAAATGGTGTCATTTGTGGGGGTTTCAATGTTTAGGCACATCAGTGGCTCTCCAAATGCAACATGGTGTCCCATCTCAATTCCTGTCAATTTTGCATTGAAAAGTCAAACGGCGCTCCTTCCCTTCCGAGCTCTCCCATGCGCCCAAACAGTGGTTTACTCCCACATATGGGGTATCAGCGTACTCAGGACAAATTGTACAACAGCTTTTGTGGTCCAATTTCTTCTCTTACCCTTGGGAAAACAAAAAATTGGGGGCGAAAAGATAATTTTTGTGAAAAAAATGATTTTTTATTTTTACGGTTCTGCATTATAAACTTCTGTGAAGCACTTGGTGGGTCAAAGTGCTCACCACACCTCTAGATAAGTTCCTTAGGGGGTCTACTTTCCAAAATGGTGTCATTTGTGGGGGTTTCAATGTTTAGGCACATCAGTGGCTCTCCAAACGCAACATGGTGTCCCATCTCAATTCCTGTCAATTTTGCATTGAAAAGTCAAACGGCGCTCCTTCCCTTCCGAGCTCTTCCATGCGCCCAAACAGTGGTTTACTCCCACATATGGGGTATCAGCGTACTCAGGACAAATTGTACAACAACTTTTGGGGTCCAATTTCTTCTCTTACCCTTGGGAAAATAAAAACTTGGGGGTGAAAATATAATTTTTGTGAAAAAAACAATTTTTTATTTTTAAGGTTCTGCATTATAAACTTCTGTGAAGCACTTGGTGGGTCTAAGTGCTCACCACACCTCTAGATAAGTTCCTTAGGGGGTCTACTTTCCAAAATGGTGTCACTTGTGGGGGTTTCAATGTTTAGGCACATCAGTGGCTCTCCAAACACAACATGGCGTCCCATCTCAATTCCATTAAATTTTGCATTGAAAAGTCAAATGGCGCTCCTTCGCTTCCGAGCTCTGTCATTCGCCCAAACAGTGGTTTACCCCCACATGTGGGGTATCGACGTACTCAGGACAAATTGTACAACAACGTTTGGGGTTCATTTTCTCCTGCTACCCTTGTTAAAATAAAACAAATTGGAGCTGAATTAATTTTTTTGTGAAAAAAGTTAAATGTTCATTTTTATTTAAACATTCCAAAAATTCCTGTGAAACACCTGAAGGGTTAATAAACTTCTTGAATGTGGTTTTGAGCACCTTGAGGGGTGCAGTTTTTAGAATGGTGTCACACTTGGGTATTTTCTATCATATAGACCCCTCAAAATGACTTCAAATGAGATGTGGTCCCTAAAAAAAAATGGTGTTGTAAAAATGAGAAATTGCTGGTCAACTTTTAACCCTTATAACTCACTAACAAAAAAAATTTTTGATTCCAATATTGTGCTGATGTAAAGTAGGCATGTAGGAAATGTTACTTATTTAGTATTTTGTGTGATATATCTCTGTGATTTAATTGCATAAAAATTCAAAGTTGGAAAATTGCAAAATTTTCAAAATTGTCGCCAAATGTCCGTTTTTTCACAAATAAACGCAGGTAATATCAAAGAAGTTTTACCACTACCATGAAGTACAACATGTCATGAGAAAATAATGTCAGAATCACTGGGATCCGTTGAAGCATTCCAGAGTTATAACCTCATAAAGGGACAGTGGTCAGAATTGTAAAAATTGGCCCGGTCCATAACGTGCAAACCACCTTTGGGGGTAAAGGGGTTAAAGGAGTTTCTCAGGATTAGAAAAAAATGACTGCTTTCTTCCACAAGTTGTGTCTATTGTTACATCGTAGTTTTAATAAAGTGACTGGTGTTGAGCTGCAATACCAGGCATGGCCTGTGGACAGATCTGATGCTGTTTTACAGGAAAAAAACTGCAAAGTTTTTCTAATCATGTACAACCTCCTTTTTTTAGATAGCTTAGTGGTTTCCAACTACAGTCATTTTTGGAAATTACTTATGAAATATAGCAAAATTATCAGTGAGTGGTGGAAAATGGCAAATTCAGGTGTTAGGGTATGTGCACACGTTGCAGATTCTATGCAGATCCACAGCGTTTTTTGAGGTTCAGAAATGCTGCAGATCTGCAATGGATTTACAGTACAATGTAAATCAATGAGAAAAAAAAATGCTGTGCACACTTTGCGGAAAATCCGCTGCGGAAACGCTGCGGTTTAAAAGAAGTAGCATGTCACTTCTTTTTTGTGAATCTGCAGCTTTTTTCTACCCATTCCATTGTAGAAAACCGCAGAGGTAAAAAACGCAGCAAATCCGCAAGAAAACAGCAGCAAAAACGCATAAAAAACGCTGCAGAACCGCACAAAAAACGCGACAAATCCGCAGGTGCGTTTTCTGCCAGGAGAGGCAGAATCCGCACCAGAAATTCCTAAGCCTAATCCGCAACGTTTGCACATAGCGTTACAATATTTCATACTTTAAGTATATATACAGCTCTGGCAAAAATTAAGAGTCCACCACATCAAAACCCTGTCATGGGCAGCCCAATCTCCAGACCTGAACTCCATTGAAAACCTCTAGAATGTTGTTTCTAAATGATCATGAACTTGTTTCTTTGCATTATTTGAGGTCTGAAAACACTATTTTTTTTTATTTTGACCATTTCTCCTTTTCAGAAAAAAATAAATAAAATGTATTGCTTGGAAATTCGGAGACATGTTGTCAGAAGTTTATAGACTAAAAAAAAATTTACATTTTACTCAAAAATATACCTATAAAGAGAAAAATCAGACAAACTGAATATTTTGTAGTGGTCTCTTAATTTTTGCCAGAATTGTGTATTTCTAACCCAGCACTAGGTGTAATATGTAGACTATGTGTTCTACATATAATGTAGGTATCAGTAGTGTACCGTAAATGTGGCGGCAGGCAGCGCCACTGCTATGGGGCTCGTGAGCTTGGGGGGTCTGGTGTCAGCGCCCACACCGGCCCCCTTTGCCCATAAGCGCCCACTCGCACATAATGATAGGGATGGAAGTGCCTGCTGATGCTCCCTCCTTCATCATCATTGCTTTTGCTGATGGCTAGAGGTGAGGAGGTGGTGTGTTTCGGGGTCACTTTTGTTGGCATCATCATCATACTTTAGGGGGGCAATGAAAGAGAAATCTAGGACTTCAGCAGGAGGAAAATTACTATGTAAAGGCTGGAAAGTTGTGAGATATGCTCTGTGACCCCGACAATTATTATTTATTTATTTATTTTTTTAGGGGGTGGGGAGATAGAACTTCTGCTATGGGGTTTCTAGATTTCTATGTACACCACTGGTACGTATGTATTAACATTACATGTGGTTGCCCCTGCTTTGTTAGAAAAACAGGATAGTAATACAAAATCATAAATAGAATAAAACATCATTATATTTCCATATAGGAAGCAAAGATGCAATAAAAGCTTCACATAAACATCACCTTGCTTGACCTTGCTACTTCAAAGATAAAACTAGTAATTTTGTCATCAGTTTTACACAGCAATATGAGCAGCAAATACTTCTTCACTGCAGACTAATCTTGGCACTCTGAAAGGTATTTACATCTCAGACATTTATGGCACATCCACAAGACCTACCTCTGGGATTGGCACCTAGGTCAAAAATGGGACCTTGTTGATCTCATCCTGCTTGAATGGAGCGTTGGCCGCACATGCACAGCTCCCTTCATTCACTTGTATTGAGATCTTAAAGTAGCATAGTGCACTTGCTTGACTATCTGGAGAACTCCTATGAAGTGAATGACCACTTCTTGATTTAGATGGGCACATATTTTCTCAGGGGTGAGACTGGCATCTAAAAGACTTTGTTAGTATATTGTAACATAGTAACATAGTTAGTAAGGCCGAAAAAAGACATTTGTCCATCCAGTTCAGCCTATATTCCATCATAATAAATACCCAGATCTACGTCCTTCTACAGAACCTAATAATTGTATGATACAATATTGTTCTGCTCCAGGAAGACATCCAGGCCTCTCTTGAACCCCTCGACTGAGTTCGCCATCACCACCTCCTCAGGCAAGCAATTCCAGATTCTCACTGCCCTAACAGTAAAGAATCCTCTTCTATGTTGGTGGAAAAACCTTCTCTCCTCCAGACGCAAAGAATGCCCCCTTGTGCCCGTCACCTTCCTTGGTATAAACAGATCCTCAGCGAGATATTTGTATTGTCCCCTTATATACTTATACATGGTTATTAGATCGCCCCTCAGTCGTCTTTTTTCTAGACTAAATAATCCTAATTTCGCTAATCTATCTGGGTATTGTAGTTCTCCCATCCCCTTTATTAATTTTGTTGCCCTCCTTTGTACTCTCTCTAGTTCCATTATATCCTTCCTGAGCACCGGTGCCCAAAACTGGACACAGTACTCCATGTGCGGTCTAACTAGGGATTTGTACAGAGGCAGTATAATGCTCTCATCATGTGTATCCAGACCTCTTTTAATGCACCCCATGATCCTGTTTGCCTTGGCAGCTGCTGCCTGGCACTGGCTGCTCCAGGTAAGTTTATCATTAACTAGGATCCCCAAGTCCTTCTCCCTGTCAGATTTACCCAGTGGTTTCCCGTTCAGTGTGTAATGGTGATATTGATTCCCTCTTCCCATGTGTATAACCTTACATTTATCATTGTTAAACCTCATCTGCCACCTTTCAGCCCAAGTTTCCAACTTATCCAGATCCATCTGTAGCAGAATACTATCTTCTCTTGTATTAACTGC
This sequence comes from Ranitomeya imitator, assembly GCF_032444005.1. Lineage (NCBI taxonomy): Eukaryota > Metazoa > Chordata > Amphibia > Anura > Dendrobatidae > Ranitomeya > Ranitomeya imitator. The sequence goes on from NC_091289.1 coordinate 128,223,935, forward strand.
TTTACATAGTTTTGTATCATCTGCAAATATCGATATTTTACTGTGTAAACCTTCTACCAGATCATTAATGAATATGTTGAAGAGAACAGGTCCCAATACTGACCCCTGCGGTACCCCACTGGTCACAGCGACCCAGTTAGAGACTATACCATTTATAACCACCCTCTGCTTTCTATCACTAAGCCAGTTACTAACCCATTTACACACATTTTCCCCCAGACCAAGCATTCTCATTTTGTGTACCAACCTCTTGTGCGGCACGGTATCAAACGCTTTGGAAAAATCGAGATATACCACGTCCAATGACTCACCGTGGTCCAGCCTATAGCTTACCTCTTCATAAAAACTGATTAGATTGGTTTGACAGGAGCGATTTCTCATAAACCCATGCTGATATGGAGTTAAACAGTCATTCTCATTGAGATAATCCAGAATAACATCCCTCAGAAACCCTTCAAATATTTTACCAACAATAGAGGTTAGACTTACTGGCCTATAATTTCCAGGTTCACTTTTAGAGCCCTTTTTGAATATTGGCACCACATTTGCTATGCGCCAGTCCTGCGGAACAGATGTGCCATATTGTGTGGATGTGCCATAAATGACTGAAATTGAAATGCCACTGAAAACTTCACAAAAAATACATATTACATTTTAAATCCTGTTAAAAAAAAAGACATGGGCTGCACATCCAAATATTCTAAATTGATCTAAAATGAACTGGAAGTTCTTAGTTAAATTTTGATCAAAGAGCTTAAGTACATTGACACGTCATGGTGACCTCTGTAGTATAAACCTACTCTATTCAAACACCAGGCCAGTGATTGTATTAATTTTAGCCCTGAAGTGGTGCTACTAACATATGGTCTCAGCATCTAATATTATACTCAACACACCCGTAGTCTTCAGCTCTTCCCAGTGCTGCTCGAGTCCCACAATGCCATCTTGTGACTGCAACTTCTGACTTACAAGAAGACACAGGTAACAGTCACAATCTCTCAATGTAGGTCTATGAGAGCCAGAACGAGAATTCCATAGACCTACATTGATAAGTGACCTCTGGCCCGCTCCAGCAAACATTGGAGCGATCTGACTGATCACAAACTGCTGGAGACCGACAGGATCGGCATGGATAACAGATGAACACGGTGGCATGTGAGTATAATACTAGGGGCCTTACATTGACTGGTAGCACCATTCTAGCGCTGCAATAAAAAAAACGCTGAAGTGGTGCTTTTTGGCTATGTGCACACGTAGGAAATGTGGTGCAGAATTTTCTGCACAAAATCCGCATCTCCTGGCAGAATCCGCAGCTGCGGATTTGCCGCAGTTTTATGCGGATTTTGTGCAGATTTGCCGCGGAATTGATGCGGATTTTGTGCGGATTTTATGCAGTTTTCTATTCTATCATGGACGGTTGCAGAAACTCTGCAGATCTGCATGAAATAAGTAACATGCACTTCTTTTAAATGCGCAGCAATTCGGCACTGATTTTTACGCACCGTCTGCACAACGTTTTATTTTACCCATTGATTTACATTGTACTGTAAATCACAGTGCGCATCTGCAGCCTTTCTGCGCGGAAAAATCCACTGCGGATCTGCAACAAATCCGCATCGTGTGCACATAGCCTAAGTGTAAGAATTTTTGGTGTCCACAGGGAGAGTAATCCAGGTGTAAAGCAGCACTCCTACTGACAGGCAAAGTCCTGCTAGGCTGTAGTCCACACAGTGATTGCACACAACCCGAGTCGCAAGTGAACTGATCTTAAAAATTCAGCATTTCATCTGATCTCAGAAAACAAGCTGAACATGTAGGTAGGACCTTTTTATAGTCTCCTGCTAAATTAAAAATACATGTTCCCTTTTTACAATGACAGAAAACACTACTTTCATAATTGCTCTCACAGGAAATATTGTCAATACTTTTTTTTAATAAGTTAATCCAAAAAATATTAATCACAAAAGTAAAGGGCTAACCCTATTGTCAATATTACATGCGCTTGTCGTCTGGACATTTCAGATCATACTGTGGCTGGACCATGCAAACTTGTACAAACTGAAAGACCTTTTTTCCTCTTGCCCATGGCTACACTGAGGAAAACTATTAGGGCACGCTCATATGAGCATATGACTTGGACGAGTGATATCTGATGTTTTATCTTATAGCACTCAGGCCAATGTTATACTATGGGGCAGTGCAGATTTGTGCCTTTTTTTCTCATGTTGCTTCCGCGAAAATAATTGCAGCATGATGTGAGTGGCTCCGCAAATTCAATCACACGCATCCATTCAAGTATATGGGTGGTAGTGAAACATAGGACTGCACTTGGATGTATTCTGAGTGCAATCCAATGTAGTGAACAGAGACAATAGAAAAGAGGGATAAATTAAGTTCTCTGTCTTCTCCGCACCTGTGATCCGATTCTCTCATGTGAGAGAATCAGATCACACTCAGGTGACACTAGGCTGAAACTCTGATCTGAGTTTTAGCTGAATGTCATTAACATAGAGAATGATCTCTCATTTTTTATCCTCTGCTGGATTATTGGACTCTCATCTCCTTGGACATGTATACGGTTACTGAATTGCATTCGGATTCTGGACTATCTTATCCTTTGTGTGGTGGATCGTGTATGGACCTTTCGTATTTTTGCCTAAATAAAGGTCATGGAATTGTTTACTATACCCTAGCTCTGTTGATTGTGTGGTACCGGAGAAGGACCCCTTGACAACTGGTGGCAAGCAGCGGGATCAACAGAGTGTAACCTAATAGAGAACCACCCACAGAGTGAGTACAGAAATTGGACTGTATCCAGTTTACAGGAGAGAGCCAGAGACGTGGGCCTGAACTACCAGGGAATGACTAAAGAGGCCTTAATTGACCTACTGGTGGGTGCCAGCCCAGCCAGCTTTTCCCATATGTCTGAAGGACGAGCACTGGAGACGAGGACCCCCACCCCAAAAAGCCAGTGGGTGGTGTGGTACGAAGAAGAGATGGCGGTTCTGGGCCCAGGTGTCTCTCAGGAGTACAAGGAGGAGGCTGCCAGCCGGGCACAGCGGAGACAAGAAGCAATGGAGCTTGAAAGAGAGAGTAACGCAATGTGGAGTGTAAACTTAACGATCCAGGAGCCTGTACGGATCACCCAGACAGAGTTTAAGTCATTTGATGAGGCTTCCAGAGATGTGGAGATGTTCTTCAAGGACTCTGAGCAGCAGTGTGCTGTGATGGACGTGCCCCATTCTGGCTGGATGCGTTTGTTAGTGGGACTCCTGAACGGTAGCCTGGCAGAGGCTTACCAAACCATTGACTCACAGCGGAATCGGGATTATAACATTGTAAAGCAGACTACCCTGGATTACCATGCTATCACCCCAGGCTCATATAGGGCCAAGTTCCGAGACCTCCCATGCACTACGGAGGGATCGTTTAGGATGTATGCACATAAGATGTCCCAGACATGTTGGAGATGGCTGGAAGCAGAAAACGCCTTTATTGTGGAAGATGTTAAACAGGCGTTCCTAATAGAACAATTTCTTGCCAAGTTCCCCGCAGAGGTACGGGAATGGGTCCATGAGATCACACCATGCACCGTGGATAGAGCTGCAGCCCTGGCCGATGAAGCCCTTACAATCCGACCCGCAATGGAGGAGGCTTCTGGACAATGAACCACGGCCTTCTCCCGCACCCCGCCCCCCTCCAATTATATCTTCCCTTCCACCTAGTCGCAAGCCGATGACAATTACGCCTCACAATCCTGGGCCCCAAAAGTTACGACCTGGGGGTATCACTGAGAAGAGATGTTATGGGTGAGGGCAACCTGGACATTTGCAGTCTGGCTGTCCCTCAAGGATTCAGAGGGAGCCCCACGCAGCCCCACCTCGTCCAGTACATCTTGTGCACTCCATCCCGCCTGAGGAAGAGCTACCACCACCCCCACCAGAGTGGACCACCGACCATGGCACCATAGATACCCCTCCTGGAGTGTACGGGCTCCGGCCTTTGTCCATCAGAAATACAGAGCAATGGCATTGCCACCTGCAGGATATCTTAATTGATGGATGCAATGTGTGGGGATTTAGAGACACGGGGGCATTCCTGACTATCACTGACCCCCGTGTGGTTTGACCCGAGGCAATTCACCAGGGCCTGGGAATTCCCATTGTCCTGGTGGGGGTGTCCACAAATATGTACAGCGAGCTTTGGTACATTTGGATTATGGTTTTGGAGAAAACTTTGTTGGATTGGAGTTATGGGAGGACTTCCTGCAGATATCCCCCTTGGAAATGACATTGGGGAGTAACAAAGTCATTTTGTGGGAGCAGAAGGTCTGTGGGTCTCTCACTCTTCTGAAAGAACAATTGGAGGGAGGTATTGCAGATACCGAAATGCCCATCATTCCCTACGTTCTAGAGTTCAGAGACTATCTCATCCAGCTAGTGTCATGCTCACGCCCTTTCTGGTGGGTGTGAGCTCGGGTGGTTTGTGGCCCCACTGTACCATGACTCAGACTACCCTGGAAGGGGCGTGACTATGACAGCTGCCTGGGTTTTCGCTGGAGCCTCTGCTGGTGAGGTCAGGCTTGTGCAGCAGGCAGCTGCCAGGTGCTACTCTAGGGTTGCGTCTGGCTGTGGCTGCTGATCCCACTTGGGAGACAGGAGCACTAGGATTGTTGCGGGCATCAGGCAGGACTAGCAGATGAGCATGGATGAGATTCAGACGAGCAGGCTGTCACGGCTGAAACACAGAGCTTGCAGAGACACAGGACTGGCAGGAACGACAGAGATACAGCGCTGACAGGCATGGCAGAGAACACAGGGCAGGCAGGCACAGCGGAGAACACAGGGCTGGCAGGCATGGCAGAGAACACAGAGCTGGCAGGCACGGCAGAGAACACAGGGCTGGCAGGCACTGCAGAGAACACAGGGCTGGCAGGCACTGCAGAGAACACAGGGCTGGCAGGCACAGCAGAAAACACAGGGCTGGCAGGCATAGCAGAGAACACAGGGCTGGCAGGAACGGCATATGAAGGTGTGGTGTATGAAGGAAAAGGTAGGGACCTTTTCAAACAGGAGATGCAGGTAAGGAAACAAGCAGAAAGGAAAGTAGTATGAAGGAACAGGTTGGGACCTGTTCACACAGGAGATTCAGGTATGGAAACAAGCCAGAAGGAAAGGAGAATGAAGGAACAGGTTGGGACCTGTTCACAAAGGAAGAGAAGTGCAAGGCTGCAGATAGGAGCGGAAGAGCAGCAAGAGATAGCGTAGCAACAAAAGCTAAGCAGAGCAGAAGCGCAAGGAATGCGGAGAGGAGCTGCATAAAGAGATTTCTGCAGAAGCTAAGCAGAGCGGAGCCACAAGGAATGTGAAGAGGAGCTGCAGCAAGTGATTACTGCAGCAGCAGAAGCTAAGCAGAGTAGAATGGAGCAGAACCGCAGGAGTGCGGAGCAGAGGGTGGAAAACAGGATCAAGGCAAGGCAAGGAGAAAAGCCTCTAGAGAGGGAGAAACACAGAGCAAGGCCTGGCAAACTCAGAAGCTAAACACAAACTGAGCTAACACTTTGCAAAGGCCCAGAGCTGGCAGAAACCACATCATGGCTTGGAGCAGTGGGTAAGATAGTGTGAGAGATGAGAGACCATGCCCTGATGCCAGCAGGGTTGTTACAGTACCCCCTCCTTTACGGCCCCTCTCCTTCAAGCCTGCCAGAATAACTTATAGAAGAAGGATAGGAGCACACATAGTCAGAACCATCACAACATTCCTCTGTTAGAATGAGGTAGATGAGACATTAGAGATCTCAGGTTGCCCAGTCTCTTTGAGTCCAGTAAGATCAGCTTCCCACATAGAAGATACAAGGGACAGGATGTCTTTCACCTGGTTGACTGAAAGCAGGGACTTGGAAGCTTCTGATTTGACCTCAACATAATCCGATTCTTTGGAAACTGAAGACACCTTCACTGGATCCAACTTAAGCCCATCATCACAAGAAAATTGAACCTCCTACTTTAGACTGTTGGAAAGCAGAGATGAGAACACTTCTGTCTTGGGATTTTCACCCAATAGCCAGATGGAAGCTGGAGGCATACATACAGGAAACATCTTCAGCCTGGAACCCTGAAAAAACTGTACCTCCTCTTCCGGATTAGAGGATGAGTAAGTCTCTGTCTTAGTATCAAGTAGCCACTTGGAAGCAGAAGGCATACATTCAGGAAACCCCATCAGCCTGTTACTCTGACAAACCTGGACCATCTCTTCCTCCGGATTAGTGAAGAACAGAGATACAAGAGCTTCTGCTTCAACTTCTTCATCCACCTGCCACATGGAGTCTGAAGGCATCTTTACAGGAAGTATCTTCTGCCCATAGTTCAGAGAAAAACTTTTAAGAGTCAGGGATGTTCCTGGGAACTGGTCACTGGTATTGTCACTGGAGGTGTGCGGAGAGAACGCCACTGCTTCCTTTACTTCAGTGATAGATAGAAGATAGATGCAGATAGGAGCGGAAGAGCAGCAAGAGATAGCGTAGCAACAAAAGCTAAGCAGAGTAGAACTGCAAGGAATGCCGAGAGGAGCTGAAGCAAGACTTTTCTGCTGAAGCTAAGCAGAGCGGAGCCACAAGTAATGTGGAGAGGAGCTGCAACAAGAGATTACTGCAGCAGCAGAAGCTAAACAGAGCAGAGCCACAAGGAATGTGGAGAGGAGCTGCAGCAAGAGGTTTCTGCAGCAGAAAAGCAGAGCAGAACCGCAAGGAATATGGAGCGGAGCTGCAGCAAGAGATTACTGCAGCAGCAGAAGCTAAGTAGAGTAGAATGGAGTAGAACTGCAGGAGTGCGGAGCAGAGGTAAAGCCACAAAGGTACAGAGCAGACAAAGCTGCAAGAGTGCGGAGCATAAGCAGACTGAGAACACAAGGAAAGACACAACAGGGAAGGAAGCCACAGACAAGGAGACCGAGATAAGACTAAGTTCAGACAAGGAAATTGAACAAGACAAGAAACAAGAACAAAGACACAGGGACAAGGATATTATGCCTCCTGGAGGGCGGAAAACAAGATCAAGGCAAGGCAAGGAGAAAAGCCTCTAGAGAGGGAGAAACACAGAGCAAGGCCGGGCAAACTCAGAAGCTAAACACAAACTGAGCTAACACATTGCATAGGCCCAGTCCACTGGGTGGAGCTGCACTAAATACTGGAGGCCTCTTGGTAATTGGTCAGGAACAGATTAGACAGGTGCACCTGATTCCTATAAGAACCAGAGAGTTCAGGCACCGCCCTCTATGCACACAGCCAGGAAGCATACAGAAAGCAGAGGAACAGAATATGGAGCTGGCAAGAAACAGAAACCACAGCATTGCCTGGAGCAGTGGGTAAGATAGTGTGAGAGATGAGAGACCATGCCGTGATGCCAGCAGAGTTGTTACAGCTTGCTACCTTGGCTAATGAACATCAGCGAACGGCCCAGTCCAGTCAAAAAGCCTTGTATGACCATAAAGCCAGGACCTAGGAATTTATGGACAAGTGCTCATGATTATTGCAACCCTTTGCACTGTACAAGGAACTATAAAGTATTGAGCAATATGGACTAAAGTGAGCAGGCCAGAGGTCTGTGTAGGCCTCATGGTGTGCTCACTTTTTATGAGGGGGGAGAGGTTGTGATGGTGTGATATGCTATGTGGGTATCATTTTAGTGTATATTTCTATTTTACTTATTTTCATGGTGTTCTCTTGTAGAAGGAGTTATTTTTTAATTGAACATTGGCTGTGGTTGCCATCTGATATCAGCCCCCACAGCACTGTATTGTCTTCTCACAGGATCAGTGAATAGTCCTTTTTGCTAATATGCTAATGATATATTGACCTAGCTTGTAGAAACAATGAGCCCCTGCAACCTTCCCCCTCCTGACCTGTGAATGAGGAGATGGATTTGTAAATATCAGGGAGGAGACACAGGTGAGTCTTGTGTGGAATGATGATGTGAACACAGCAAGTCAGAGAGTAGGGGAAGCATATGGACCATTTTTTTATCCTCTGTCTGCTGGATTATTGGACTCTCATCTCCTTGGACATTTATCCGGTTGCTGAACTGCATTCGGATTCTGGATTATCTTATACTTTGTGTGGTGGATCGTAGGTGGACCTTTCGTATTTTTGCCTAAATAAAGGCCATGGAATTGTTTATCATACTCTAGCTCTGTTGATTGTGTGGTAACGGAAAGGACCTCGTGACACGAGCTCTTAGAAATGTTATCCCTGGAAACTAGTAGCAAGCCCTTAGAAATGTTATCCCCGGAAACTAGTAGCGAGCCCTTAGAAATGTTATCCCCAGAAACTAGTATACTGATTAAAGTCTGAGGTTTTCTATTTTTGAAATTTGCCTCATAGGAGAAAAAAAGTTGTGAAAGGGCAGTACACTAATAAATTATATGCAGGCTAAATAATCTCATTACTACATGATGTTCCCTAAACTATATTGAAATTTTGTGAAGTTGTGCCAAAGAACTACACCATCTGTACAACTGCACGTTACAGAATGCAGTATAGTAAATTAATTCTCTCTCGTTTTAGTAGAAAACTTCCAAAACAAATGGAAGTTATGATTTATTTTAAAAGTAGTCATTCTGATTACTCTCAAATTACCAAGTATACAGAAGCGGATGGGGTTGTCCTTTGACACTCTAAATGTTGCTAAGCTACAAAACCCGGGATGCTCATTAGAACAGCATAGCTATTTTCATAAGAAAACTCTGTTTTTCTAAGAATTACTTTCTGTAAGCTCAGCCATTAAGATGGATGTAACAATTTCTTTTTCTTCATAAGTATGAGAATCCCATTGCCAGCCAATAACCCTTAGATTTTCATTTTCATAAGGAGTCTACAAGGTCGGTTAGACTTTATGAAGTGCTCTCTCCAGCTTCCAGTCTTGATGCAATTCCTTCTTATTCATTTTAATCCAAAATGCTCTAGGAACCTCAAGCGCAAGAATATATTCAGTCTGAGTAGAAGAAGCCTGGAGGTACAAAGCCGGGATGTCTTGGGAACATGAAGACAAATAGGGTCCCTGTTCTGAGACCTTAGGTTTTAATTCACTGACATAAAGTAAAATGTCTCTTCAACTCCTCATCTGCAAGTTGCAGTTTTAAGGCAAGATCTATCGGGAGGGGAAATCTTGTCAAAATTGAAAAATGTCATCTTACTCTACCATTTTAGGGTCCACAGTAGGGAGGTTACCTGGACCAAATGATGTGATACATACTTTTAGTACGCCTGGTTGCATACAATTACAGTATATAGTAGATTGCACAGTCTACTCCAGAGAGATTTGAAAATATTCTTCCTGCACTCCCAACAGCTGAAATATATCTGCCGCTGAAACATCCATCGTTAAATACTTAATGAAGCTACTTTAAAATCTCACAATGAGAAATTGGAACCGCTGCTCCATCTTTAATTTGGCAATCATATGCGTGACTTAACTCTTTCCCAGCACGAGACAGATTTCTGCCAGTAATGTCATACACCATGTTATGTCTATGTTCTAACATGTAAAACAGAATACTAAAAAAATAAAAAATATCAGTATGTTGCAAAGTAGAAAAAAAAGCTTTACAGAAGAAGATGTTCCTGGTGGATTACCGCTACCATGAAAGGTCCCTGTGATACTTCATGTTATAAATTCCACTTACATCGGGGAATAGTGTTTTAACATTTTAATCAGCGCTCACTCTCTATCATCTCTTTGTGTTTTCGCTGATTTCTTATAAGTTGGAAAATGCATTTTTAATTTTTTTTATTTCCTTAAAGATTACAGACTGAAAAGTAACATCTAAAGTGTAACGCGACTGCTAAAAACCCGAAGCTCTCCTGCCGGAGAATCTGAAGTAGATCAGCTCAAGCAGCTGTAGGGTTAATAATTATACAGTCATGGATATTACAGAGGAAAAAAAGATTTCAGGTGCGGGATAGGACAGCCATGCTGTGCGTGCACTTACCAGGGAGTTGCTGGTGGGAATACGTGTTGTATTTAGCCCAGCCAGGGAGGGGAGGGTCTGGGACATCCAGTTAGAGATCATTGCCATAGTGCTGAGGAGAGCACCAAGTGTTAGAAGCGGAGAGTCCATCCTAGGGAAGCTAATGAGTTTTCATAGTGACTGATCAGCACCAGAGATGGAAAGAAAAGGGAGGAGTAACTGCAGAGAGCCACAAACAGCGTCCAACAGGAGAGGGATTCTGCACTCTCCTTGGAAGCTCAGAACTGATTCCTTCTGCAATTTGTCAAAATCTACACACTCAGAACAATGTTGCCCAACGTTAGACGGTGGCATATATTCAACATTGCATAAGATTTGCACTTACCAGAATGACAGTCATGCAACATATCACACCAATAAATCAACACATCAATCACAGAGCCACTATTATAAGCAGGAGCCTATCCAAAAGTTATATATAAATCCAAAAATCATGGAAATATAGTCCACCGAGATAAAAGCAAAAAGTAGTACAAATGATGAGTACTTCAATTCACGGCAAAGTGAAGGTACACAAATATAAGCATAAGGCAGGGGTAATTTCACGCACTACTGCAAAACTTCACACGGGTAAAGTGTACAGTGTTGAGTAGGGTTGAGCGACTTTTACTTTTTTAGGGTCGAGTCAGGTTTCGCGAAACACGACTATCTCTAAAGTCGAGTCGAGTGAAATCGGCCGATTATGGCGAAAAGTCGGGGATCGACCGAAACACGAAACCCAATGCAAAGTCAATGGTTTTTTTTTCTCTCTCTCTCTCTCTCTCTCTCTCCTCCATCCCTGAACAGAAAAGCTGGTGTTACACATTTCAAATCGCTACAGCGCACAAGCGACAAGATGACGATAGGCGTCCACACCCCTAAGACCTATGTCATCACTCTGCCCACGCTCCTTCATTGGCTGAAAAAATGGCGCCAAGTGCGTCATACGAAACGCGACTTTGGCGCGAAAGTCGCGTACTGCATGGCCGACCCCACACAGGGATCGGGTCGGGTTTCATGAAACCCGACTTTGCCAAAAGTCGGCGACTTTTGAAAATGAACGATCCGTTTCGCTCAACCCTAGTGTTGAGTATAGAAAAGTAAAGAAAACTTTATACATACTCAACATATAAAAGTTATCAAAATTGTAACAGTGTACCTGCACAGACAATTGTAAAAATGCGCAAAAGTAGATTTATAGATAATTTTAATTCTGAATTGTGAGTGGAGAGTAATACCTACCATGCTCCGGAGTCAATGTTTTTTTTGCCCCATACAGTTTTGTCTGAATAAAGTTCACTAGAGAAGCAGAAGTATTATTTCAGTGAACATAGGTTATATGAGGGCTCCGTTTTTTTCTTTATTTCACTGGACCAGTCTTAGGCTAGGGTCACACGAGTGTATATGCTCTCATCTGAGAAAATCGCTCCAATTATGCTAATTGCACTTTAATTATGAGAAGATGGAGAAAAATATTCTATATCTTCTCAATTCTGTCAGTCCATGAAAATCGGACTGCAGTCAGATGTCATCTGAATGCGGTCCGATGTGTTCCACACACTCATTCACTTGCATGGCTGAGTGCAACGTGAATATCAGATCAAACTCGGGCATGCTATGATTTTTTCCTTGTACTGACTGGATCCAAAGGAAAAATTGGACATGTGCACTGCCCCATAGAATAACATTGGTCTCAGTGATACAATGTTTTGTTGGATCGCACTTAGACCAATACGACCATGTGCATGAACCTTTAAGTTGGGCTCCCTGAGCTTCTGTAAATGAACATAAAACATTGGTGCCAATTGTCACGGTTCCACTCATCAGTGTGTCTGGGATATAGCTACTGACAGCACATCCATTAAATCTGGTTTAGAGATGTGCTGAGCTGTCAGTGTGTTGGTTGAAAGCTCAACTATCCAATCTGAGACTGTGAGGCATCGGCTGTCTCCATATGTTCATTATGTCAGTTAATTGCCATGCTTCTTAACCGAGCTGTCTCTCAGAACTCTGCAATACGTACATTCAGCTTGTGAGTTTTGTCCTGTGCTCTCTGTGCCTTGAGCTCTGTAAGCTGGATCTGTTGCCTGACCTTGGACTTAGTTCTGACCACCCCCTTCAGCTCTGATCCATTATCCTCCCGTTACTCTCACTTCGGAACGTTACCTGACTACGCTTTTGTCTCTACATTCTGTTTATGACGTACCCTCCTGGCTTCTGACCTTGGACTCCTTGACCACTCTGACTCAACGCTTGGCTGTGAGATGTGACTAGCATCACACCAATCACTAACCCATGCTAACGACTGAGCTGGCATGCCGATATACAGCCCCTGGCAAAAATTATGGAATCACCGGCCTTGGAGGATGTTTATTCAGTTGTTTAATTTTGTAGAAAAAAAAGCAGATCACAGACATGGCACAAAACGAAAGTCATTTCAAAGGCAACTTTCTGGCTTTAAGAAACGCTAAAAGAAATCAAGAACAAAAAATGTGGTAGGCAGTAATGGTTACTTTTTTTAACCAAGCATAGGGAAAAAATTATGGAATCACTCAATTCTGAGGAAAAAATTATGGAATCATTAAAAACAAACAAAAATAAACCGCTCCAAAACATCACTAGTATTTTGTTGCACCACCTCTGGCTTTTATAACAGCTTGCAGTCTCTGAGACATGGCCTTAATGAGTATACCACAGTACTATTCATCAATCTGGCTCCAACTTACTCTGATTGCTGTTGCCAGATCAGCTTTGCAGGTTCGAGCCTTGTCATGGACCATTTTCTTCAACTTCCACCAAAGATTTTTAATTGGATTGAGATGCGGACTATTTGCAGGCCATGACATTGACCTTATGTGTCTTTTTTCAAGGAATGTTTGCACAGTTTTTGCTCTATGGCAGGATGCATTATCATCTTGAAAAATGATTTCATCATCCCCAAGCATCCTTTCAATTGATGGGATAAGAAAATATCAACATAAACTTGTGCATTTATTGAAGATGTAATGACAGCCATGTCCTCAGTGCCTTTACCTGACATTTAGCCCCATATAATCAATGACTGTGGAAATTTGCATGTTCTCTTCAGGCAGTCATCTTTATAAATCTCATTGGAACGGCACCAAACAAAAGTTCCAGCATCATCACCTTGCACGATGCAGATTTGCGATTCATCACTGAATATGACTTTCATCCAGTCATCCATAGTCCACGATTGCTTTTCCTTATCCCATTGTAACCTTGTTTTTTTTTCTGGTTAGGTGTTAATGATGGCTTTTGTTTAGCTTTTCTGTATGTAAATCCCATTTCCTTTAGGTGGTTTCTTACAGTTCGGTCACAGATGTTGACTCCAGTTTCCACCCATTCATTCCTCATTTGTTTTGTTGTGCATTTCCTGTTTTGGAGACACATTGCTTTAAGTTTCCGGTCTTGACGCTTTGATGTCTTCCTTGGTCTACCAGCATGTTTGCCTTTAACAACCTTCCCATGTTGTTTGTGTTTGGTTAAGATTTTAGACACAACTAACTGTGAACAACTAACATCTTCCTCAACATTGCGTGATGATTTACCCTCTTTTAAGAGTATGATAATCCTCTCCTTTGTTTCAATTGACATCTCTAATATTGGAGCCATGATTCATGTCAGTCCACTTGGTGCAACAGCTCTCCAAGGTGTGATCATTCCTTTTTAGATGCAGACTAACAAGCAGATCTAATTTGATGCAGGTGTTATTTTTGGGTATGAAAATTTACAGGGTGATTCCATAATTTTTTCCTCAGAATTGAGTGATTCCATAATTTTTCCCCTATGCTTGTTTAAAAAAAGTAACCATTACTGACTACCACATTTTTTGTTCTTGATTTCTTTTAGTGTTTCTTAAAGCCAGAAAGTTGCCATTTGAAACGACTTTAGTTTTGTGCCATGTCTGTGATCTGCTTTTTTTCTGCAAAATTAAATAACTGAATGAACATCATCCAAGGCCAGTGATTCCAAATTTTTGCCAGGGGTTGTACTATCCCATGTCAATGAATGATTCCATTCACTGAATTCACCCATATATTTATAAGAGGGGGGATATCAAAGCATTTTCACCAATATTTCAGCTTCAAAAACTATAAGTATTTATCACACAATATATGTGCCAAAATTGCAATTTTTACATTGTTCTGGCTACTTTTTTAACCCCTTTCTGACCTCGGATGGGATAGTACGTCCGAGGTCAGATCCCCTGCTTTGATGCGGGCTCTGGCAGTGAGCCCGCATCAAAGCCGGGACATGTCAGCTGTTTTGAACAGCTGACATGTGCCCGTAATAGGCGCAAGCAGAATCGCGATCTGCCTGAGCCTATTAACTAGTTAAATGCCGCTGTCAAACGCAGACAGCGGCATTTAACTACCGCTTCCGGCCGGGCGGCCGGAAATGACGTCATCGCCGACCCCTTCACATGATCGGGGGCCGGCAATGCTTCAGAATTGTAACCATAGAGGTCCTTGAGACCTCTTTGGTTACTGATCGCCGGCAGCTGTGAGCGCCACCCTGTGGTCGGCGCTCACAGCACACCTGATTTTCAGCTACATAGCAGCGAACAGCAGATCGCTGCTATGTAGCAGAGGCGATCGTGCTATGCCTGCTTCTTGCCTCCCATGGAGGCTATTGAAGCATGGCTAAAGTAAAAAAAAAAAAAAGTAAAAAAAAATGTGAAAAAAATAAAAAAAATATAATATAAAAGTCTAAATCACCCCCCTTTCGCCCCAATCAAAATTAATCAATAAAAAAATAACAAATTTACGCATATTTGGTATCGCCGCGCTCAGAATCGCCCAGTCTATCAACTAAAAAAAAGCATTAACCTTATTGCTAAACAGCATAGCGAGAAAAAAATTCGAAATGCCAGAATTACGTTTTTTTGGTCGCCACGACATTGAATTAAAATGCAATAACGGGCGATCAAAAGAACGTATCTGCACCAAAATGCTATCATTAAAAACATCATCTCAGCACGCAAAAAATAAGCCCTCAACCGACCCCAGATCACGAAAAATGGAGACGCTACGGGTATCGGAAAATGGCGCAATTTTTTTTTTTTTTTTTTTTTTTTTTTTTAGCAAAGTTTGGAATTTTTTTTCACCACTTAGGTAAAAAATAACCTAGTCATGTTAGGTGTCTATGAACTCGTACTGACCTGGAGAATCATAATGACAGGTCAGTTTTAGCATTTAGTGAACCTAGCAAAAAAGCCAAACAAAAAACAAGTGTGGGATTGCACTTTTTTTGCAATTTCACCGCACTTGGAATTTTTTTCCCGTTTTCTAGTACACGACATACTAAAACCAATGATGTCGTTCAAAAGTACAACTTGTCCCGCAAAAAATAAGCCCTCACATGGCCAAATTGACAGAAAAATAAAAAAGTTATGGCTCTGGGAAGGAGAGGAGTAAAAAATGAACACGGAAAAACGAAAAATCCCAAGGTCATGAAGGGGTTAAAAATGGCAAGGATAATTGTTATGGCCAGCTAAGCCAATTAGGTTTAAGTGGAAGTTATCAATTGTGAATATAAATATAAAAAACATCACAATAAAGTAGCAATTCTCACTCCAGTAGGAGGATGGAGTAAAACGTAGGGCAGTTTCAGGTAGAAGTGTTATACCTAAAGATGTACCAAATTTGAACACACATCACCCAACATTTTGATAAATTAAACCCAAAATAATAGTACAAGTGCAACTAATGTCAAAAATTTCTCTTAGGATAACTTTTCACCCCTGTATATCATGAGGAATTGGAACACTAATGGAGGAATTTATCATCAGAAGACTTTTTGCAGTTACTTGTGTTTGTTGCTGTGTTTCTGTTATTTGGCATATTTATCAACGTATCTCATAAGGTTTGAAAAAATGTCATGTATCCATAAATATAACATTTCTGTCGAGATTTTTACTCCATTCCCTTACTGGAAGAAGAATTACGAATTTTTATTCAACTTTTTTAAAAGTCACAATTTGTAAATTTAGGTTGGACATATTTGCATATCTTAGAACATCTTCTTTTCTACACAAGATTATTGAATGCATCAGATCATTGCAAAACTAGCAACTTTTGTAGTAAAAAAATGGAGCAAAACCTTTCCAAGTCATCCAAGTATAGCAGAAAGTTAACTTTAAATTACGCAAAGGATATACTTTATTCACATAAAAATGCATATTTCATAGTTTTTCAAGTTCTTTTGAGAAACCTATAAAGAAAAAATTCAGAAAAATGCCACTCCTTAATCCTGCTGTGCTTGAAACGTCAATGACAGTAAAAACGGAATGAAAATGTCACAAATTAAAGTGCTGTAATAGTAGGCATTTTTCTATATCACTTTCAATAGACAAAAAATACTGCAAAAATGCAGCCTAAATGGTACATTTGCAGATGACTTGAAATCAGATTTTTTTTCTACTTTAAGCGGAATGGAGATATCCATTTTATTAAAGAAATTCTGCTAGAACAAAATGACTGGTCGGGTGGGTACATGGTCTCTGGACATCGGTGTAGCTGCCAGGATGGCACGTGGAGAGTGAGGATGTGGCACGCTCAGCAATCTAGGGAGCAGCTGGGCGGATGCAGTGACGTCAGCAAGGAAATAAGAAGGTTAGCACGATTTTCACAGGAGCTTGAGAACACAAAAACAAGAGTCTCTAAATACAATCTGCAAACTGTGGGCCTAAAACAGGTCTAGTGAGCTGATATCCTAGATTCATGCTGGGCAGCCTGCAAAAACTGATGTGGAGCACAACTGAGGGCAGCAGACCGAGGTGAAGGGAGTGGAGACCGGGATATCTGGGACAGGTGTGTAACACCATGCACTTTCCAATGTACTTGTTTTCTCCTATCTCTGCGCCCTTTTTTCCTGATTGACAGCTCCTGGAACCAGAGGAAGGTTGAGATACATGGAAATCAAATAGGGCGGAAGGTGCACTGATCTGTTGGGCCACGCTCAAGTTGAAGTGAGCATTTCATTGGCATATTTTAATAAAAAAAACAATTTCTGGCAAATGTAGCAGTTGACTAAGAGACCGATTCATCGTTTACTATTTTTTCTTTTTTTAAGCCATTTTCCTTATTTTATGCTGTGGTATTTGCTGATGTTTATTGCCCCAAAATCATCAAAATGGCACGTGGTTCTTGACTTTTTGCAAAAAGTCAAAAATGGTCTATTTTGTTGACTTGAACAATTTTTGTAACTTTTTAAAGGAAGAAATCACACCTTTTTCAAATTATCACAAAAATTGCTCAATTCTTATTGATGGAAATAAAATCACTCTGGGATGTAGGACTGGAGTACATTTGTGACAAATTTTGTGACTTTTGAAAACTAGCAAATGATGAATCAGGTGAAAGTATCTGGAAACCTTAAATCCTGCCCACAGTGGTGAACTAAAAAAAAAAACAATGATATTTGATGCAAAAAACTAAATAAAAAACTTGACAAAAAACAGGCGCAAACGCAATAATAAATCGGGGGGTTCTTAAAGGTTTTTTTTATTAGGGCTATGCCCCCTAAAAAAGTATTTTGTGTGGTTTTAACAGTCATTTGATGCTGACAGACTCTCTTTAAACAGTTAAAAATGCAGAAATATAAGATTTCCTTCTCTCCAGGATATGACTGGACAAAGAATGAAAAGCTCAAATACATAAATCTATCTAAAATCATTACTACAAAAATATCATTAGTTCAAGGAAAACCATTAGTAAGTGATTCACTGAGGATCTCATTATACTAGCAGTGCTGAAGCCTGAAGGTGATATATGCATTTTTACCTATAGTTTCCAGGACATAATTTACATCTATAAAGTAATTTAGCCAATGGTGCATAGTATTTTTAACTATTCAGTAGTCAGAGCAGAGGGATGGTCACCTCACATGGTGTTCTTCATCAACTACAGGGGGCAGCATTTTGAACTATAAGCTGCTTTTGTTGACTTGTGTGAACAGAGTTGCCTAGACAAGCTGAAATGTTCCTTCTGTGAACACAGGCTAGCTGCTATTTCAGGCATCCTGAGCGCTCTCTCTACAACTTTATTTCATTTTATCAATTGGTTCCTCTTAAATGGAATTCCTAGTCAACTGCTCTGGGTAACCCCACGCCCCACAACTGATCAGCAGATTTTTGTCAATGAACACAGAAAGCTGCCAATCAGTGGTGTGGACAAGGTTATACAGAGCTCAGCAGCCTGAGCACTGATAGATCAGCGGCATATGAAACAGGGATTGTTTCAAAATGATAGCACAAGGACAAAGTGAAACTTCAATTAGTGTTTTTCAAAAGTGTGAAGAGACCCTGTCTTATATAAGGCTATGCTGTTCCTTCATCTTTATCAGGGCTTACAAATATCACTATTACATACATATAATGTCTTAATTGTATTATTATGCTTGTTGAACCATATTTTGTGGTCCCTTGCTGCTATCTACTGGCCATTGTTATTAAAGAGAACCTGTCACCCCCCTCAGGTGTTTGTAACTAAAAGAGCCACCTTGTGCAGAACTAATGCTGCATTCTGACAATGTGGCTCTTTTAGTTATGCTCCTTGCACATTCTGAAATAAACGCTTATAAAATGTGACCCTCATACCGTGAAATTGTCCCGGGGCGGGTCTTTCCCCCCCTAATCAGATGCAGCACAGCCGTCACTCCGGGCCTGTGCGCGCCGGGCGCCACCTCCTCTTGCTTCATCAGCATCCCTGGTGCCTGCGCTGTAAGTTGAAAGGGCAGCGCAACTGCGCATGCCCGGAAAAACATACAGTGCAGTCGCCGGGAACGCTAATGAAGCA
This sequence comes from Ranitomeya imitator, assembly GCF_032444005.1. NCBI lineage: Eukaryota > Metazoa > Chordata > Amphibia > Anura > Dendrobatidae > Ranitomeya > Ranitomeya imitator. The sequence continues at coordinate 128,242,756 of NC_091289.1, forward strand.
AGAGGAGGCGGCGCCCGGCGCGCATAGGCCCGGAGTGACGGCTGTTCTGCGTCTGATCCTTGACATGTCAGCATCATAATTTCTGAAGGTACTGTGAGTAATCTACCTAAAAGTTTGTCCACTGCATCATTCTACCTGGATCCTCCACATGCAGTTGGTCAGGCTAAGGAGGAGGGGATAGCGAGTAACCTATCTACCATCACTTGTACAGAGATCCGTGTTCACATCCTTCAGACATATCTAACCTATGTACATCAGTGGCAGAATAAAGGCTATGCATTGTTATGTATCCTATGGAATACAGTATTTGCATCAGTCCTTTTGCCTTTGTAGCGGACAGTAAAATTCCTTTTATTCAATAACCTTAAAAATGTAATAATTATTAACATAGAGTCAGAAATAGTGGGTAGACCAGAAAAAACAAATGTAAACATTTAGATGTTTTTCTATGATATGATAATCCAGAACATTTGATGAAATGACACCTCTCCTGTCAGATTCTACAAGTTTACTTCACTTTGAATTCTTCACTTTTAATTAGTAATTAAAAGAGAAGAGGAAGATTCCAGCAGCAGGCAGATTCGGTAAAAAATTCTAATGTTTATTAGATCATAAAATCCATACAAAACCTTACCCACCACCACCTATAAAATCAAAAAGTCTGGCAGAAGTGTTTAGAATACATGTCCTTAGTAATTGCGCTCAGTGGCTTGTTTATACAGCATAATTAAAAAGAGAGAAAAACTGCCTTCTCCACCCCTTAGGCAATGTTCACACATAGCGTTTTTGCTGTGTGTTTGCACTCTCATTGCTGTCAATGGTGAAAAAACAATAAACCGATAAATGTAATTTTAACATTTTACTAACTTATCTGAGCATGTGGTATGACAAATCCTGTTTAATTTCTGAAGGTGGGACTCTGAAACTCACAAAGTCTATGTGGTCCATACAAGAACTGCCAAAAGTTATAAGGAAAAGGGACTCTTGTACAATCTGTATTAGACATAAAGGAGGGCTTCATACACATTCGGTTAAAATTGTTAGATAGTGGGACTCCTAGACTGGTAAAGCCTATGCTCTAAGTGCAAGAACTGAAAAGATTAAAAAATTTAGAAGGAAGGGTGACTCCGATATACATTAGACATATGACAAATACTCAAGAAAAATAGCAGCAACAACATATCAAAATTCTATGTACAAATTGTATCTTATTTCCCAATAGTCCCTATGCTATAACCATAACTGGATCACAATTATGGACTGATCACTCCTAAACCTAGACAGGGGGGAATGTGGAAACCACACACAAAAATGTGACCTAATAAGTCCATAGTAAAAGGTAGTATTTTATTAGAATCTCAAATAATCCACAAATTAATGACAGGGACAGAAAACGTTAAATGCAGCCATTAAAACACCTACAGCTGTTGAAATGGATGCCTCAGCCCAAAAAGCAGACAGGGAGATTAACAAAATAGTCAATCAAACATAAATTTAATTCATTAAAATCACCCACCCCATATTGTGCATCTATCTTATTTATCCAAAATACAATTAACAATATAAAGGTGCAAAGTTGCACTCAACAGTAGGGTTGAGCGACTTTAAGTTTTTAGGGTCGAGTCGGGTTTCGCGAAACCCGACTATCTCAAAAGTCGAGTCGAGTGCAATCGGCCGATTATCGCGAAAAGTCAATGGGGGAGCACAGTCGGCAGTAAGTGGAGGCCAGGAACACACCTACAGTGCCCATTTTAATGGCAAAAACATCCATTCTTGTTACTGAAGCTTGTCAATCTTAATTTACCTTATAATAATAGTAAGGCATTGGAAATTGGAGGTCATTTGGCTAAAGTTGTGGGGGGTAGGGCTGGTTCAAGTATTTAGTGGGCCCAGGAAATCTGGACCACGTCACGACAGTGGAGCAGGGAGAGGTAAGTATTTAAACTTTGCAAGTGCTGTGATCCTGAGCAAGCAGGGGGGGCCCACTCGTTGGCATTGGCACTGGCACAGGGCCCCTCAAAGTACGGCGGTGTACTGACTTTCAGCAGGGTCACAATCTTGCTGTGTAGCGTGCATGGGGAATGTTGCGTTATCGGTCAATGTACCAGCAGACTCATCTATCACTGGCTGGGCAATGGGCAGGATGAGGAGGAAACACAGATATAGGCCCAAAGAATAAAGTGGGCTAAACGCAGTTCAAAATTGGTAACAGGACTAACCAGGGGGCATTGCTTTGTTCAGTGGAGTACAACTGTAATGAGAGGCTGTCACAGTGAGTAGGCCCAAATCGGTAAGTAGGCTAAATGCAGTTCAAAATTGGTAACAGAAGTAAACAGGTGACACTGGTTTGTTCAGTGGAGGAGAACATCAAGGAGCGGCAGACACCGTTAGTAGGGCCAACAAAACAAGTAGGCCAAATGCAGTGTTATATTAAAAACAATTTAACGAGAGCCTGAAGATAGAAGCTAGGGAAAGGCAACCTGGAGAAAACCTTGGAGCGGAAGACACCGTTTGTAGAACCCAGACCCAACTTGTAGGCCTAATGCAGTGTTGTTTCAACAACTACTTAACGAGAGATTCAAAGATAGAAGCTAGGGAGAGGCAACCTGGAGAACACCTTGGAGCGGCAGACACCGTCCCTACAACTCAGACCCAACTTGTAGGCCAAATGCAGTGTTGTTTCAACAACTACTTAACAAGAGCTTGAAGATAGAAGCTAGGGAGAGGCACCCTGGAGAACACCTTGGAGCAGCAGACACCGTCTCTACAACCCAGACCCAACTTGTAGGCCTAATGCAGTGTTGTTTCAACAACTACTTAACGAGAGCCTGAAAATGAAATTTCAGGACAGGAAACCTGGAGAACAGCACGGAGCGGCATACACTGTTAGTACGCCCCAACCAAACTAGTAGCCCCACTGCAGTTGTTCGATTAAAAAACTATTTAACAAGAGCCTGAAGATTGAAGCTCAGGAAAGGCAACCAGGAGAACACCTTGGAGTGGCAGACACTGTTAGTAGGCCCCAACCAAACTAGTAGCCCCAATGCAGTTGTTCGATTAAAAAACTATTTAACAAGAGCCTGAAGATTGAAGCTCAGGAAAGGCAACCAGGAGAACACCTTGGAGCGGCAGACACTGTTAGTAGGCCCCAACCAAACTAGTAGCCCCACTGCAGTTGTTCGATTAAAAAACTATTTAACAAGAGCCTGACGATTGAAGCTCAGGAAAGGCAACCAGAACACCTTGGAGCAGCAGACACTGTTTGTAGGCCCAACCAAACTAGTAGCCCCACTGAAGTTGTTTGATTAAAAAACTATTTAACAAGAGCCTGAAGATTGAAGCTCAGGAAAGGCAACCAGGAGAACACCTTGGAGCGGCAGACACTGTTAGTAGGCCCCAACCAAACTAGTAGCCCCACTGCAGTTTTTCGATTAAAAAACTATTTAACGAGAGCCTGAAGATTGAAGCTCAGGAAAGGCAACCAGGAGAACACCTTGGAGCGGCAGACACCGTCTCTACAACCCAGACCCAACTTGTAGGCCTAATGCAGTGTTGTTTCAACAACTACTTAACAAGAGCTTCAAGATAGAAGCGAGGGAGAGGCAACAGAGAGAACACCTTGGAGCGGAAGACTCAGTTTGAAGACCACAACGAAACTTGTGACCCCAATGCAGTTTTATAATTCTGACAAGCTGAAAATCAGCCTTTTTTTTTAGAGCAGGACAGCTGTATTAAGTGGCGTAGACACACTGCTAGTAGGCCTTACACCACAAAGTAGGCTCACTGCAGGATGAAAAGTTACATGGGTACACGGTCGGCATTGGTGTGCTCAGCGGAGGACAAATGGAAGGAGGGACTGCAGACAGACTTAGTAGGCCAAAAATTGTAAAAAATAGGCTCAAAGCAGTTTGAATTATCTGGCAGGGGTACACAGGCAGCATTGGTGTGGTCAGCTGAGGATAATTGGAAGGAGGGACCGCAGACAGACTTAGTAGGCCTAAAATAAAAGAAATTAGGCTCAATGCAGTTTGAATTATCTTGCAGGGGTACACAGGCAGCATTGGTGTGGTCAGCGGAGAACTATTGGAAGGAGTGTCTGACAGTTAGTACTCCCAAAAAATAAATAGATGTTAATGTCTCGCAAAACAACAAAACCAAAAAACAAAAGGTGGCATACTTAGGTACAGGGGTGAGCTCCTCTGCTGAGTTTCAGACATAGTAATTTGGCGCTAAGTATTTACTGGTGTCAATATAGGACACTGACCCTGACTATTTTAACTAGCATCATACATGTCAAAAAATTGGTATTGTCAGTGCCAGGCATTGAAGGATGTCAGCGCATAGACTAAACATTGGTGGAGCTGTGAGAGATAATTTTGCAAGTGGTAGAACAGTGTTTGAGCTGGGGGGGAAACTCTCTTGTGGCCGGCGGTACAGGCCCAGGGCACCTCATGTTACAACGGTGTGTCTGACGTTGGTTGCGTGCCACCACCACCAGAGACACTTTATTGTACTATGAGGGACCCAGTGGCAGTGCCGTCGACCAAAAACGGGCACACCTACCTCTTCAGACAAACGGGTGCTTGCACCAAGTGGCGAGACCACGGCCCCGTGGGGTGAGTTAGCCCATTTAGGGAGGTGTAAACATGTCGTATGCTGGACAAACAGCTGCTGCAAATTAAGAGATTGGAACAGTCAGTAAGACCAGTCCACAAGCGAGACCTTTTTATAGGAAAGCTAGGTGTCAGCCGGGAAAGGTGGGGCAAAATAATTCGAAATCCATGAGTGGTTCATTTTAATGAAGGTTAGATTATTTACATTTTGGGTAGCCAGACGAGTCCTTTTTTTGGTCAATATTGAACCAGCAGCACTGAATACTCTTTCTGATAGCACACTAGCTGCTGGGCAAGCAAGCTCCTGCAATGCATATTCTGCCAATTCAGGCCAGGTGTCTATTTTGGATGCCCAGTAATCAAATGGGAATGACGGTTGCGGGAGAACATCGATAAGGGATGAAAAATAGTTAGTAACCATACTGGACAAATGTTGTCTCCTGTCATTTTGAATTGATGCTGCAGTACCTGTCCTGTCTGCGGTCATTGCGAAATCACTCCACAACCTGGTCAGAAAACCCCTCTGTCCAACGCCACTTCTGATTTGTGCAACTCTAACACCTCTGCCCTGTTGCCCCCTGCAGCTCGTGTGAGAACTATCACCGGCGCTGTGTGCTGGGAATGCCTGAATCAAATGGTCTACAAGAGTTGCTTGTTTGGTTGCTAATATTTGTTCGAGGTTCTCATGTGGCATGATATTTTGCAATTTGCCTTTATAGCGAGGATCAAGGAGGCAGGCCAACCAGTAATCGTCATCGGTCATCATTTTAATAATGCGTGGGTCCCTTTTGAGGATACAAAACGCATAATCCGCCATGTGGACCAAAGTTCCAGTTGTCAAATCTACGGTTGTGCTGGGTTGAGGGGCAGTTTCAGGCAAATCTACGTCACTTGTCTCCCTCAAAAAACCTGAACCCGGCCTTGCAATGCCACCAGTTTCTATTGGCCCCAGAGAAGATTCCTCATTCAAAAAATACTCATCCCCATCATCCTCCTCGTCCTCGTCCTCTTCGCCCGCTACCTCGTCCTGTAGATTGCCCTGACCAGACAATGGCTGACTGTCATCAAGGCTATCCTCTTCCTCGGCTGCAGATGCCTGCTCCTTTATGTGCGTCAAGCTTTGCATCAGCAGACGCATTAAGGGGATGCTCATGCTTATTATGGCGTTGTCTGCACTAACCAGCCGTGTGCATTCCTCAAAACACTGAAGGTCTTGTACCTTCGACCACTGCACACTTGACAACTCCATGTCTGCCATCCAACTGCCTGCTCGTGTATGTGTATCCTCCCACAAATACATAACAGCACGCCTCTGTTCGCACAGTCTCTGAAGCATGTGCAGTGTGGAGTTCCACCTTGTTGCAACGTCGATGATTAGGCGATGCTGGGCAAGGTTCAAAGACCGCTGATGGTTCTGCATACGGCTGGAGTGTACGGGCGAACGGCGGATATGCGTGCAAAGTCTGCGCACTTTGAGGAGCAGGTCGGGTAACCCCGGGTAACTTTTCAAGAAGCACGGCACGACCAGGTTTAAGGTGTGAGCAAGGCAAGGAATGTGTTTCAGTTGGGAAAGGGCTATGGCAGCCATAAAATTCCTTCCGTTATCACTCACTACCTTGCCTGCCTCAAGATGTACAGTGCCCAGCCATGACTGAGTTTCTTGCTGCAAGAACTCGGACAGAACTTCCGCGGTGTGTCTGTTGTCGCCCAAACACTTCATTGCCAATACAGCCTGCTGACACTTGCCACTAGCTGTCCCATAATGGGACACCTCGTGTGCAACAGTGGCAGCTGCGGATGGAGTGCTCGTGCGACTGTGGTCTGTGGACGAGCTCTCGGTTCTGCAGGAGGACGAGGAGGAGGAGGAGGGGGGGCGAAAGCCTACAGTCAACTGTTTCCTAGACCGTGGGCTATGCAGAACTGTCCCAATATTGCTGTCCCCTGTGGACCCTGCATCCACCACATTAGCCTAGTGTGCTATGATGGACACGTAATGTTCCTGGCCATGCCTACTGGTCCATGCATCTGTTGTCAGGTGCACCTTTGTACTCACAGATTGCCTGAGTGCATGGACGATGCGGTCTTTTACATGCTGGTGGAGGGCTGGGATGGCTTTTCTCGAAAAGAAGTGTCAACTGGGTAGCTCGTAGCGTGGTTCAGCGTAGTCCATCAGGGCTTTGAAAGCTTCGCTTTCAACTAACCGGTAGGGCATCATCTCTAATGAGATTAGTCTAGCAATGTGGGCGTTCAAACCCTGTATACGCGGATGCGAGGATGAGTACTTCCTTTTCCTAACGAGAGTCTCATGTAGGGTGAGCTGGACTGGAGAGCTGCAGATCGTGGAACTAGCGGGGGTGCCGGTGGACATAGCAGACTGAGAGAGGGTTGGAGATGGTATTCTTGCTGGTGCCCTACATGCAGTGTTTCCTACTACAAAACTGGTGATTCCCTGACTGCTTTGGCCTGGCGACGAAACCTGCACATTTACTGCAGGTGGTGCGGGAAATGGTGGGCTTACAGTGAGGGAAGGAATGTAGCGTTGCTGACTAGCTTCATTGGCCAAGGGTGCTACAACCTTAAGGGACGTTTGGTAGTTAATCCAGGCTTGCAAATGCATGGTGGTTAAATGTCTACGCATGCAACTTGTATTTAGACTTTTAAGATTCTGACCTCTGCTTAAGGTAGTTGAACATGTTTGACAGATGACTTTGCGCTGATCATTTGGATGTTGTTTAAAAAAATGCCAGACTGCACTCTTTCTACTATCGGATACCTTTTCAGGCATTGCAGACTGAGCTTCTTTAACCGGATGTCCACGCTGTCCTACAACTGGTTTTGGTTTTGCCACGTGTTTTTGGCCAGATACGGGCCTGGCAGATGGAACCTGTTGCGATGTTGATGCCTTCTGCGGCTCCTCCTCCTCCGCTTCAGAGCTACTGCCGCCTGCACCCTGTTCCCCCAAAGGCTGCCAATCGGGGTCAACAACTGGGTCATCTATGACGTCCTCTTCTATCTCGTGTGCAACTTCGTCTGTGTCACCGTGTAAGCCGGTGGTATAGTGTTCGTGACGGGGCACCATAGTCTCATCAGGGTCTGATTCTGGATCAGTACACTGCGAGGGCAATGTTGTGGTCTGAGTCAAAGGAACAGCATAGTAATCTGGCTGTGGCTGTGCATCTGTGCACTCCATGTCCGATTCAACTTGTAATGGGCATGGCCTGTTAACTGTTTCTAACCCAGGAACGGTATGTGTAAAGAGCTCCATGGAGTAACCCGTTGTGTCACCTGACGCATCTTTCTCTGTTGTTCTTGGTGAAGAAGACAAGGAAGCGACTAGTCCCTGACCGTGAACATCCACTAACGATGCGCTGCTTTTACATTTAGCAGTTTCAGAAGAGGAGGCGAAAGAGCTAGAGGCTGAGTCAGCAAGGAAAGCCAAAACTTGTTCTTGCTGCTCCGGCTTTAAAAGCGGTTTTCCTACTCCCAGAAAAGGGAGCGTTTCATGAAACCTGACTTTGCCAAAAGTAGGCGACTTATGAAAATGACCGACCCGTTTCGCTCAACCCTACTCAACAGCATCTAATGGAATCACTTATATGGGGTAAAGCAAGGAAACTGCCTTATTACGCATACCAAATGGTAAGTGCCAAATGTAGTTACCTCAAGTGAGTGGCAGAAATGTGCTTGCAGGGCTGGAGCGTCACCCCAACACGCATTTCGGATGTCCTTTGTCAGGGGACATCATACACATTCTGATTAACATTCTGTTAAAATTGTTACGGTAGGTAGTGGGGCTCCTAGACTGGTAAAGCCTATGAACTAAGTGCAAGAACTGAAAAGATTAAAAAGGAAGAGTGACTCAGATACACACTGTATTAGACATACAGGAGGGTCTCATACACATTCTGTTAAAATTGTTAGGAAGTGGGACTCCTAGATGCCTAAAGCCTATGCACTAAGTCTAAGGGCTGCCAATAATTAGAAAAGGCACTATGATACATCCTGGAAGAGACATAAAGGAGGGCCTCAGAAAACCTTTTTTTACCATTTGGAAGGATTGGAAATCCTAGACTCATAAAGATGATGCACAGTACAAGGGTTGCCAAAATTTAATCACTGTGATACACTCTGGAAGAGATGTAGAGGAGGGCCTTAGAAATCCTTTTTTCAACATTTTGAATGAGTGGGACTCCTAGACTGGTAAAGGTGATGCACTGTGTGCAAGGGATGCACTGCATTAGACATTCATTACCATGGACCCTCTCCAGGCTATTAATATCTGCCCTCAGTCACTGGCTTTACCACTCTGGCGGAGAAAATTGTGCGGGAGCCCACGCCAATTTGTTCCGCGATTTAACCCTTAAATTTAATAACTACAGCGCCCAAATTTTGCACATACACACTACTAACATTAGTAATGTGGAAAATGCAAAAAAAAAAATGGGAATATGACATGGTTTACTGTATGTAAACCAAACCATGTCTCATATCATGTCGGGATTAGGAAGGAGAAATGAAAAGTCGGCAATTGAATTACCGGCTTTTCTGCTATATCGCGCTGAAGTAAATATAAATATATAGAGATTCCCCATTGACTTGCATTGGGTTTCGTGTTTCGGCCAATCCCCCGACCCCGACTTTTCAAGATAATTGACCGATTTCACTCGACTCGACTTTTGAGAAAGTCGGGTTTCGCGAAACCCGACTCGACCTCAAAAAAGGAAAAGTCGCTCAACCCTAATAAAGGGAACACTTAAACAACAGAATATAACTCCAAGTAAATCAAACTTCTGTGAAACCAAACTGTCCACTTAGGAACCAACACTGTTTGACAATCAATTTCAAATGCTGTTGTGCAAATGGAATAGACCACAGATGGAAATTATTGGCAATTATCAAGACACACTCAATAAAGGAGTGGTTCTGCACATGGGGACCACAGATCACATCTCAGTACCAATGCTTTCTGGCTGACGTTTTGATCACTTTTGAATGTTGGCTGTGCTTTCACACTTGTGATACCATGAGACGGACCCCACAACCCACAAAAGTGGCTCAGGTAGTGCAGCTCATCCAGGATGGCACACCAATGTGAGCTGTGGCAAGAAGGTTTGCTGTGTCTGTCAGCGTAGTGTCCAGAGGCTGGAGACGCTATCAGAAGACAGGCCAGTACACCAGGAGACGTGGAGGGGGCCGCAGGAGGGCAACAACCCAGCAGCAGGACCGCTACGCTAGCCTTTGTGCAAGGAGGACCAGGAGGAGCACTGCCAGAGCCCAGCACAATGACCTCCAGCAGGCCACAAATGTGCATGTCTGCACAAACGGTTAGAAACTGACTCCATGAGGATGATCTGAACGCTCGATGTCCACAGATGAGGGTTGTGCTGACAGCCCAACACCGTGCAGGACGATTGGCATTTGCCACAGAACACCAGGATTGGCAAATTCACCACTGGCGCCCTGTGCTTTTCACAGATGAAAGGAGGGTCACACTGAGCCCATGTGACAGACGTGACAGAGTCTGGAGACGCTGTGGAGAGCATTTTGCTGCCTGCAACATCCTTCAGCATGACCGGATTGGCAGTGGGTCAGTAATGATGTAAGGTGGCATTTCTTTGGAGGGCCACACAGCCCTCCATGTGCTCACCAGAGGTAGCCTGACTGCCATTAGGTACCGAGATGAGATCCTCAGACCCTTTGTGAGACCATATGCTGGTGCGGTTGGCCCTGGGTTCCTCCTAATGCAGGACAATGCCAGACCTCATGTGGCTGGAGTGTGTCAGCAGTTCCTGCAAGATGAAGGCATTGAAGCTATGGACTGGCCCGCCATTTCCCGAGACCTTAATCCGATTGAACACATCTGGGACATCATGTCTCGCACCATCCACCAACATCACGTTGTTCCACAGACTATCCAGGAGTTGGTGGATGCTTTAGTCCATGTCTGGGAGGAGATCCCTCAGGAGACCATCCACCGCCTCATCAGGAGTATGTCCAGGCATTGTAGAAAGGTCATACAGGCACATGTAGGCAATACACACAACTGAACATCCTTTCCTTCTTGAGGCATTTCCAATGAAGTTGGATTTGATTTACATTGATCATTTTTATATTTTATTGTTCTCAACACATTCCACTATCATTTAGTGTTATCTAGGATGTGGTATTTTAGTGTTTCCTTTATTTTTTTGAGCGGTATATATATATACTGTGTATATATATATACTGTGTAGATATATATATATATGTGTAAGAGAATTTAAGAGCGAGGAGCAAAGGTATGATCATAACCTGGTATGTGTCTCCTTCTTCTCTACTCCTTGATTGTCCACAGAACCGTTACCCCTGCCACCAGCATTGTCAGGTGGGAATTTTTTGTCCAATTCATCACAATCTTATTAACTCTCTCCAGCCATTAGTGTTAAGCGATACCTTCCGATATTCGGAAATATTGGGATCGGATTGTATCATCCAATATCCAAAAAATATCGGATATCGCCGATACCGATACCCGATACCAATGCAAGTCAATGGGACACAAATATCGGAATGAAAATAAGCCCTTTCTTTCCCTGTACATCCTGTTCCGGACGGGGGAAGAGTGTGGGTGGTGCATGGGCAGAGACTGCTTGTCTGTGTGGGACCATGGGGGGGTCTGTGAGGACCTGCTGGGGGTCTGTACAGGCCTCTCGGTGGTCTGTGTGGGCTGCTGGGGATCTGTGCGGCCTGCCGGGGTTCTGTACAGGCCTTTCGGGGGTCTGTACAGGCCTTTCGGGGGTCTGTGCGGCCTGCCGAGGGTCTGTGCGGCCTGCTGGGGGTCTGTACGGGCCTCTCAGGAGTCTGTGCAGCCTGCCGGGGGTCTTTGTGTTTGTGTGCAAGCATCGTCCGATGGGACTACAAGTCCTATTGGGCTATGCCTGCTACAATGGCAGTGATTGACACATTAGCCAATGATGGGACAGTAGTGGTCCCATCATCCAGCTAATGTGTTGAATGTAAAAAAAAAAAAACTACTTACTACATACATACAACATACATACTACATACATACATACTACATGCTACATACATACACACTACATACATACTACATACAACATACATACTACATACATACATACTACATGCAACATACTACATACAACATACTACATATATACTACATACAACATACATAATACATACAAACTGCATACATACCACTACCACATACATACACACTACATACATACATACATACATGCATACTACATACATATTCCATACAGTCATGGCCAAAAGTATTGACATCCCTGCAATTCTGTCAGATAATACTCATTTTCTTCCTGAAAATGATTGCAAACACAAATTATTTGGTATTATTATCTTCATTTAATTTGTCTTAAATGAAAAAACACAAAAGAGAATGAAGCAAAAAGCAAAACATTGATCATTTCACACAAAACTCCAAAAATAGGCCAGACAAAAGTATTGGTACCCTCAGCCTAATACTTGGTTGCACAACCTTTAGCCAAAATAACTGCGACCAACCGCTTCCGGTAACCATCAATGAGTTTCTTACAATGCTCTGCTGGAATTTTAGACCATTCTTTGTTGGCAAACTGCTCCAGGTCCCTGATATTTGAAGGGTGCCTTCTCCAAACTGCCATTTTTAGATGTCTCCACAGGTGTTCTATGGGATTCAGGTCTGGACTCATTGCTGGCCACCTTAGAAGTCTCCAGTGCTTTCTCTCAAACCATTTTCTAGTACTTTTTGAAGTGTGTTTTGGGTCATTGTCCTGCTGGAAGACCCATGACCTCTGAGGGAGACCCAGCTTTCTCACACTGGGCCCTACATTATGCTGCAAAATTTGTTGGTAGTCTTCAGACTTCAAAATGCCATGCACACGGTCAAGCAGTCCAGTGCCAGAGGCAGCAAAGCAATCCCAAAACATCAGGGAACCTCCGCCATGTTTGACTGTAGGGACCTTGTTCTTTTCTTTGAATGCCTCTTTTTTTCTCCTGTAAACTCTATGTTGATGCCTTTGCCCAAAAAAGCTCAACTTTTGTCTCATCTGACCAGAGAACATTCTTCCAAAACGTTTTAGGCTTTTTCAGGTAAGTTTTGGCAAACTCCAGCCTGGCTTTTTTTATGCCTTGGGGTAAGAAGTGGGGTCTTCCTGGGTCTCCTACCATACAGTCCCTTTTCATTCAGACGCCGATGGATAGTACCGGTTGACACTGTTGTACACTCGGACTGCAGGGCAGCTTGAAATTGTTTAAATGTTAGTCGAGGTTCTTTATCCAACATCCGCACAATCTTGCGTTGAAATCTCTTGTCAATTTTTCTTTTCCGTCCACATCTAGGGAGGTTAGCCAAAGTGCCATGGGCTTTAAACTTCTTGATGACACTGCGCACGGTAGACACAGGAACATTCAGGTCTTTGGAGATGGACTTATAGCCTTGAGATTGCTCATGCTTCCTCATAATTTGGTTTCTCAAGTCCTCAGACAGTTCTTTGGTCTTCTTTCTTTTCTCCATGCTCAATGTGGTACACACAAGGACACAGGACAGAGGTTGAGTCAACTTTAATCCATGTCAACTGGCTGCAAGTGTGATTTAGTCATTGCCAACACCTGTTAGGTGCCACAGGTAAGTTACAGGTGCTGTTAATGACCCAAATTAGAGAAGCATCACATGATTTTTCGAACAGTGCCAATACTTTTGTCCACCCCCTTTTTTATGTTTGGTGTGGAATTATATCCAATTTGGTTTTAGGACAATTCTTTTTGTATTTTTTCATTTAAGGCAAATGAAGATAATAATACCAAATAATTTGTGTTTGCAATCATTTTCAGGAAGAAAATGAGTATTATCTGACAGAATTGCAGTACACACTACATACATACTACACATACAACATACTACATACATACTCCATACATACTACATACAATACATTCATACATACTACATACATACAACATACTACATACATACTACATACATACAACATACTACATACATACAACATACTACATACATACTACATACATACATACAAACTACATACATACTACATACAATACATTTATACATTACATACAATACATACATATAGACATACAGTACCTATAACATAGAGTACTGTTATGATCTGGTGGCCTAGGAGCAGCATGTGACGTACTCTGGAGAAGGTGGTACCTGTACTGACCGCAAACCCTGAACTTAGCACCACAACTAGAAGTAACCGTGGGATGTACCTAACACTCCCTAGACACCTCGACACAGCCTAAGGACTAACTTCCCCATAAGATAGAAACGGGAAAACTATCTTGCCTCAGAGAAAATCCCCAAAGGATAGACAGCCCCCCACAAATATTGACTGTGAGAGGAGAGGGAAATGACATACGCAGACTGAAATCAGGATTTAGCAAAGGAGGCCTTACTAGCTAAAAAGAAAGAATAGGACAGAGAACTATGCGGTCAGTATTAAAACACTAGAAAATATCCATCACAGAAAATACAAAACTCCACATCTGACTAAAGACATGGAGGGTATATCTGCATCTCCAGAGATACAGCTTGGCTGCAAAAAATCCTAACACAGATAAAGCTGGACAAGACAAAACATGAAAATGCACAGAACTATAAGGCCCACAGCATGTGGACAGCAAAAACAAAGCCAGAACTTATCTTTGTTGAAAAGAACAGCAAAACAGGAGAGACCAGTCAGGGATGTGAAACCTCCAAAAACAATGGACAACTGGCACTGACTAAAGGATCAAGCCAGACTAAATAGCCCAGTCCAAATTTCAATAAGTGGACACACCTGATAAATGCTGTCCAAAGACAGCAGCACTACCACTCAACCACCGGAGGGAGCCCAAGAGCAGAATTCACAACAGAGTACATACTCACCATCACTTGTCATTTTTATCCCCGAAGCCAGTGTCATCTGTAAAAAAAAAGGTGAAAAAAACAAACAACCAATATACTCCCTGTCTGCAAAAATCCACGAGTGTCCCACGACAATCTCCCGTGGAGAACGGCAGCATCAGCTGATGCGACCGCTCTCTAGGGGCTCCAGGAATACAATGACGGGAGGAAGGTATCCTTCCGCACTGTATTCCTCCGCCACTGTATAAAAATAGTCACTAGTCTCACTTTTGGCATTGCTTTGTGAGAAATTTTCCCACGCAGCAATTGCCATAATGTGAGACTTTGAACTCTAGTAACCTCTCAGCGATGCACTGCAGGAGACATTGTCTCTTGTCAGTGTGTCACTGAAGGTCCTATAGAGCAGTGACATCACCAGATGTCACTGTTCTATAGGAGAGATCGTCGTGGGACACTCACTATTAATTGGACTACGGCGGACAGGTAGTATACGGTTTACTATTTTACATTTTTTGCAGGCGCTGAAGTATGGTAAGTATGGTTAAATGAAGAATATTAAAATACTTTTTTCCAAATGTGTGTGTGTTTTATTAACCATTTACTAGTATTGGATTAATAATGGATAGGCGTCTTATTGACTCCTCTCCGTTATTAACCTGGCTTAATGTCACCTTACAATAGCAAGGTGGCATTATCCTCTTATTACCCCATATCCCACCGCTACACAGGTGTGGGAAGAGAGGGCTAAGTGCCGGAATTGGCGCATCTTACAGATGCGCCATTTCTGGGGCAGCTGCGGACTGGTATTTGTAGCCGGTGGGGGAGGGCAATATCCATGGCCCCTCTCTAGGCTATGAATATCAGCCCGCAACTATCTGCATAGCCTTTCTGGCTAATAAATATAGGGGGCCCCATGTCATTTTTTGGGGGGTCCCTATATTTTAATAGCCAGTAAAAGCTACGCAGACAGCTGCGGGCTGATATTCATAACAGGCTACAAATATTGGCCCCCAGCTGTCGGCTTTCCCCCTCTGGTGCAGAAAATTGCGCGGGAGCCCACGCTGTTTTTTTCCATTTTCTTAAATTAAATGCTCATTAAGGCCTCTTTCACACTTGCGTCAGTACGGGTCCGTCGCTATGCTATGTACCGACGCACGTTGTGAAATTTCTGCACGACGTGGCCAGCGGATTCAGTTTTTCAACGCATCCGCTGCCCATTCTGAAGTCCGGGGAGGAGGGGGCAGAGTTTCAGCCGCGCATGCGTGTTAGAAAATGACGGACGCGACGGACAAAAAAATGTTCTCTTGAATGTGTTTTTGTGCCGACGGTCCGCCAAAACACAACGGATCTGTTGCATGACTAACGTGACGTGTGGTCATCCACCGGTAATACAAGTCTATAGGTAATAAACGCATCCTGCGAGCACATTTGCAGGATCTGTTTTTTCTCATAGAGTTGTATTAGCACTGGATTGCGCCTGAAGGCCACACATTTCATCCGATTTTTGCTGGATCCGTCAAAAAAGCTGTTTCCGCTGGATGGAAAACACATACAGAGGAATGGTTGTTCTGTCCGGCGACAAAACACGCAACGACGGATCTGGCAAAAAACGGATGAAACTGAATGTGAAATGATGAATCCAGCCTCCGAATCCATTTTTTCATGAACGTTTCCATTCAAATCATGCACATTTTCTGTTTATTTACTTATTTATTTCCAAAAACTGCATCAAAACCGCGCAAAAACCGCACCAAAAAACTGCATCAAAACTGCATCATAACTACACCAAAAACTGCATCCAAAACCACACCAAAAACTGCATCAAAACTTGCATCAAAAATTGCACAAAAAACTGCATCAAAACTGCACCAAAAACTGCATCAAAGATCGCATCAAAAACTGCATAAAAAACTGCACCAAAAACTGCATAAAAACTGCACCAAAAACTGAATCAAAAACGGCATCAAAAACCGAACCAAAAACGGCATCAAAACCTGCATCAAAAACTGCACCAAAAACTGCACCAAAAACTGAATCAAAAATCGCATCAAAAACCGCAACCAAAACTGCATCAAAACATGCATCAAAAACCGCAACCAAAACTGCATCAAATACCGCATCAATTACTGCACCAAAAATTGCATCAAAAATCACATCAAAAACCCCACAAAAAACTGCATCAAATACCACATCAAAAACCACACCAAAAACTGCATCAAAACCTGCATCAAAAATTGCACCTAAAACTGCATCAAAACTGCACCAAAAACTGCATCAATAATCGCATCAAAAACTGCACCAAAATCTGCATAAAAATTGCACCAAAAGCTGCATGAAAAACCACATCAAAAACCGCACCAAAGACAGCATCAACACCTGCATCAAAAACTGCCCAACAGCTGCATAAAATATCGCATCAAAAACCGCACCCAAAACTGCATCAAAAACTGCACCAAAAACTGCATCAAAAATCGCATCAACAACTGCACCAAAAACTGCATCAAATACCGCATAAATAACCGCACCAAAAACTGCATCAAAAATCGCGTCAACAACTGCGCCTAAAACTGTATCAAAACCTGCATCAAAAACGGCTCCAAAACTGCATCAAAACTGCACCAAAAACTGCATCAAAACTGCACCAAAAACTGCATCAAAAATCGCATCAAAAACTGCACCAAAAACTGCATCAAAACCTGCAGTTTTTGATGCAGGTTTTGATGCAGTTTTTGATGCAGGTTTTGATGCAGTTTTTAGAGCGGTTTTTGAGGCAGAATTGTGGATGGAAGTTATATGCGCCAAAAAATGGTGACTTACCAGTGGACTCACTACGATGATTGTTTAAAGAAAGCTCAGCCAGTGGTAAAAGAAGATCAATCCTCTTGGTTGTCTGACACAACACATCTGATGTATGTCTTCAAACTTTGGTTTAGTTGTTCAGTCGGACCATTAGGCCGGGGACACACACAACATATAAAAATATGGTCCGTTTTACACGGACGAGAATCGCACAAATGTTTACAAAACAGTGATCTGCGTGCAGTGCGAGGATGCGATTTCCTCACATCAATTTATCCGTGTGACATCCGTATGCCATCCGTATGGCGAGATTTTCTCACTGGCTTGCAAAGCGGACATAGAATGGATCCATGGCCTCAAAAATGATTAAAAACATATATATAGTCAAAATATATATATATATATATATATGTCAGTGAGACACATATATATATATACATATATTTATATTTCATACAGCTCTAGATAGCAGAAAACCAGGTAATTCAATTGCCGGCTTTTCCTATCTCCTTCAATTATGACACCTATCCATTATTAATCCAATAGTACGAAATGGTTAATGAAACACACACACATTATTAAAAAGTATTTTAATGAAATAAAGACACATGGTGTTTTAATATTTTATTGTACCCTTAATCCACCTGAAGACCCTTGTCACCTGAAACAAAGTTAAAAAAACAAACAATATTCCATACCTTCCGTTATTACAGTCTTGTCCCACGCTGTGAATCCATCTGAAGGGGTTAAATCATTTTACACTCAGGAGCCTGCTAATGCAGCTGTGCTACTGACTGTAAAACTTGGTGAATGAATGGAATGCAGGGGAATGTGTTATGATAGGCAATTCAGTAACACAATGTACATAGCGATCAGAGCACATACAGTGATCTGACAATAACCCAAAATAATAGAACGAGCTCTGAGACGTGGAAACTCTGTAGACCGCAATTCCTGATCCTCTCCAAACACAACTAGAGGCAGCTGTGGATTGCGCCTAACGCTCCCTATGCAACTCGGCACAGCCTGAGAAACTAACTAGCCTGAAGATAGAAAAATAAACCTACCTTGCCTCAGAGAAATACCCCAAAGGAAAAGGCAGCCCCCCACATATAATGACTGTGAGAAAGATGAAAAGACAAACGTAGGGATGAAATAGATTCAGCAAAGTGAGGCCCGATATTCTAGACAGAACGAGGATAGGAAAGATAACTTTGCGGTCTACACAAAACCCTAAAGAAAACCATGCAAAGGGGGCAAAAAGACCCTCCGTACCGAACTAACGGCACGGAGGTACACCCTTTGCGTCCCAGAGCTTCCAGCAAAACAAATAGACAAGCTGGACAGAAAAAATAGCAACAAATAGCAAAGAAGCACTTAGCTATGCAGAGCAGCAGGCCACAGGAATGATCCAGAGAAACACAAGTCCAACACTGGAACATTGACAGGAAGCATGGATCAAAGCATCAGGTGGAGTTAAGTAGAGAAGCAGCTAACGACCTCACCAGATCACCTGAGGGAGGAAACTCAGAAGCTGCAGTACCACTTTCCTCCACAAACGGAAGCTCCCAGAGAGAATCAGCCGAAGTACCACTTGTGACCACAGGAGTGAACTCTGCCACAGAATTCACAACAGTACCCCCCCTTCAGGAGGGGTCACCGAACCCTCACCAGAGCCCCCAGGCCGACCAGGATGAGCCACATAAAAGGCACGAACAAGATCGGGAGCATGGACATCAAAGGCAAAAACCCAGGAATTATCTTCCTGAGCATAACCCTTCCATTTAACCAGATACTGGAGTTTCCGTCTTGAAACACGAGAATCCAAAATCTTCTCCACAATATACTCCAATTCCCCCTCCACCAAAACCGGGGCAGGAGGCTCAACAGATGGGACCATAGGTGCCACGTATCTCCGCAACAATGACCTATGGAATACGTTATGTATGGAAAAAGAATCTGGAAGGGTCAGACGAAAAGACACAGGATTAAGAACCTCAGAAATCCTATACGGACCAATAAAACGAGGTTTAAACTTAGGAGAGGAAACCTTCATGGGAATATGACGATAAGATAACCAAACCAGATCCCCAACACGAAGTCGGGGACCCACACGGAGTCTGCGATTAGCGAAAAGTTGAGCCTTCTCCTGGGACAAGGTCAAATTGTCCACTACCTGAGTCCAAATCTGCTGCAACCTGTCCACCACAGTATCCACACCAGGACAGTCCGAAGACTCAACCTGTCCTGAAGAGAAACGAGGATGGAACCCAGAATTGCAGAAAAACGGCGAAACCAAGGTAGCCGAGCTGGCCCGATTATTAAGGGCGAACTCAGCCAAAGGCAAAAAGGACACCCTGTCATCCTGATCAGCAGAAACAAAGCATCTCAGATATGTTTCCAAGGTCTGATTGGTTCGTTCGGTCTGGCCATTAGTCTGAGGATGGAAAGCCGAGGAAAAAGACAAGTCAATGCCCATCCTACCACAAAAGGCTCGCCAAAACCTCGAAACAAACTGGGAACCTCTGTCAGAAACAATATTCTCTGGAATGCCATGCAAATGAACCACATGCTGGAAGAACAAAGGCACCAAATCAGAGGAGGAAGGCAATTTAGACAAGGGTACCAGATGGACCATCTTAGAAAAGCGATCACAGACCACCCAAATGACTGACATCTATTGAGAAACGGGAAGGTCAGAAATAAAATCCACAGAGATATGTGTCCAAGGCCTCTTCGGGACCGGCAAGGGCAAGAGCAACCCACTGGCACGAGAACAGCAGGGCTTAGCCCGAGCACAAATCCCACAGGACTGCACAAAAGTACGCACATCCCGCGACAGAGAGGGCCACCAAAAGGATCTAGCCACTAACTCTCTGGTACCAAAGATTCCAGGATGACCAGCCAACACCGAACAATGAAGTTCAGAGATAACTCTATTCGTCCACCTATCAGGGACAAACAGTTTCTCCGCTGGGCAACGATCAGGTTTATTAGCCTGAAATTTTTGCAGCACCCGCCGCAAATCAGGGGAGATGGCAGACACAATTACTCCTTCCTTGAGGATACCCGCCGGCTCAGATAAACCCGGAGAGTCGGGCACAAAACTCCTAGACAGAGCATCCGCCTTCACATATTTAGAGCCCGGAAGGTACGAAATCACAAAGTCAAAACGGGCAAAAAACAACGACCAACGAGCTTGTCTAGGATTCAAGCGCTTGGCAGACTCGAGATAAGTCAAGTTCTTATGATCAGTCAATACCACCACGCGATGCTTAGCTCCTTCAAGCCAATGACGCCACTCCTCGAATGCCCACTTCATGGCCAGCAACTCTCGGTTGCCCACATCATAATTTCGCTCAGCAGGCGAAAACTTCCTGGAAAAGAAAGCGCATGGTTTCATCACTGAGCAACCAGAACCTCTCTGTGACAAAACAGCCCCTACTCCAATCTCAGAAGCATCAACCTCGACCTGGAACGGAAGAGAAACATCTGGTTGACACAACACAGGGGCAGAAGAAAAACGACGCTTCAACTCTTGAAAAGCTTCCACAGCAGCAGAAGACCAATTGACCAAATCAGCACCCTTCTTGGTCAAATCGGTCAATGGTTTGGCAACTCTAGAAAAATTGCAGATGAAGCGACGATAAAAATTAGCAAAGCCCAGGAACTTTTGCAGACTTTTCAGAGATGTCGGCTGAGTCCAATCATGGATGGCTTGGACCTTAACCGGATCCATCTCGATAGTAGAAGGGGAAAAGATGAACCCCAAAAATGAAACCTTCTGCACACCAAAGAGACACTTTGATCCCTTCACAAACAAAGAATTAGCACGCAGGACCTGAAAAACCGTTCTGACCTGCTGCACATGAGACTCCCAATCATCCGAGAAGATCAAAATGTCATCCAAGTACACAATCAGGAATTTATCCAGGTACTCACGGAAGATGTCATGCATAAAGGATTGAAACACTGATGGAGCATTGGCAAGTCCGAACGGCAATACTAGATACTCAAAATGACCCTCGGGCGTATTTAATGCAGTTTTCCATTCATCGCCTTGCCTGATTCTCACCAGATTATACGCACCACGAAGATCTATCTTAGTGAACCAACTAGCCCCCTTAATCCGAGCAAACAAATCAGATAACAATGGCAAGGGGTACTGAAATTTAACAGTGATCTTATTAAGAAGGCGGTAATCTATACACGGTCTCAGCGAACCATCCTTCTTGGCTACAAAAAAGAAACCTGCTCCTAATGGCGACGATGACGGGCGAATATGCCCCTTCTCCAGGGATTCCTTCATATAACTGCGCATAGCGGTGTGCTCAGGCACGGATAAATTAAACAGTCGACCTTTTGGGAATTTACTACCAGGAATCAAATTGATAGCACAATCACAATCCCTATGCGGAGGCAGGGCATCGGACTTGGGCTCATCAAATACATCCCGGTAATCAGACAAGAACTCTGGAACCTCAGAAGGGGTGGATGACGAAATTGACAGAAATGGAACATCACCATGTACCCCCTGACAACCCCAGCTGGACACCAACATGGAATTCCAATCCAATACTGGTTTATGGGCTTGTAGCCATGGCAACCCCAACACGACCACATCATGCAGATTATGCAACACCACAAAGCGAATAACCTCCTGATGTGCAGGAGCCATGCACATGGTCAGCTGGGTCCAGTATTGAGGCTTATTCTTGGCCAAAGGTGTAGCATCAATTCCTCTCAATGGAATAGGACACTGCAAGGGCTCCAATAAAAACCCACAACGTTTAGCATAATCCAAGTCCATCAAATTCAGGGCAGCGCCTGAATCCACAAACGCCAATGCAGAATACGACGACAAGGAGCATATCAAGGTAACGGACAGAAGAAATTTTGACTGTACAGTACCAATGGTGGCAGACCTAGCGAACCGCTTAGTGCGCTTAGGACAATCAGAGATAGCATGAGTGGAATCACCACAGTAGAAACACAGCCCATTCAGACGTCTGTGTTCTTGCCGTTCAACTCTGGTCATAGTCCTATCGCACTGCATAGGCTCAGGTTTAATCTCAGGTAATACCGCCAAATGGTACACAGATTTACGCTCACGCAAGCGTCGACCGATCTGAATGGCCAAAGACATAGACTCATTCAAACCAGCGGGCATAGGAAATCCCACCATGACATCCTTAATGGCTTCAGAGAGACCCTTTCTGAAAATGGCTGCAAGCGCAGATTCATTCCATTGAGTGAGCACGGACCATTTTCTAAATTTCTGGCAATATAGCTCTATCTCATCCTGAGCCTGACAAAGAGCCAGCAAATTTTTTTCTGCCTGATCTACTGAATTAGGCTCATCGTACAGCAATCCAAGAGCCAGGAAAAACGCATCGATATCACTCAATGCAGGATCTCCTGACGCAAGAGAAAATGCCCAGTCCTGAGGGTCGCCACGCAAAAAAGAAATGACGATCCTAACCTGTTGCGCTGGGTCACCAGAGGAGCGAGGTTTCAAAGCCAGAAACAGTTTACAATTATTCTTGAAACTCAGAAATTTAGTTCTATCTCCAAAAAACAAATCTGGAATAGGAATTCTCGGTTCTAACAAAGAATTCTGAACCACAACATTTTGAATATCTTGAACTCTTGCCGTGAGCTGATCTACACATGAAGACAGACCTTTAATGTCCATTGTAACACCTGTGTCCTGAACCACCCAAATGTCTAGGGGAAAAAAAAGACAAATCACAGTGCAAAGGAAAAAAAATGGTCTCAGAACTTCTTTTTTCCCTCTATTGAGAATCATTAGTACTTTTGGCTTCCTGTACTGTTATGATAGGCAATTCAGTAACACAATGTACATAGCGATCAGAGCACATACAGTGATCTGACAATAACCCAAAATAATAGAACGAGCTCTGAGACGTGGAAACTCTGTAGACCGCAATTCCTGATCCTCTCCAAACACAACTAGAGGCAGCTGTGGATTGCGCCTAACGCTCCCTATGCAACTCGGCACAGCCTGAGAAACTAACTAGCCTGAAGATAGAAAAATAAGCCTACCTTGCCTCAGAGAAATACCCCAAAGGAAAAGGCAGCCCCCCACATATAATGACTGTGAGTAAGATGAAAAGACAAACGTAGGGATGAAATAGATTCAGCAAAGTGAGGCCCGATATTCTAGACAGAACGAGGATAGGAAAGATAACTTTGCGGTCTACACAAAACCCTAAAGAAAACCACGCAAAGGGGGCAAAAAGACCCTCCGTACCGAAATAACGGCACGGAGGTACACCCTTTGCGTCCCAGAGCTTCCAGCAAAACAAATAGACAAGCTGGACAGAAAAAATAGCAACAAATAGCAAAGAAGCACTTAGCTATTCAGAGCAGCAGGCCACAGGAATGATCCAGAGAAACACAAGTCCAACACTGGAACATTGACAGGAAGCATGGATCAAAGCATCAGGTGGAGTTAAGTAGAGAAGCAGCTAACGACCTCACCAGATCACCTGAGGGAGGAAACTCAGAAGCTGCAGTACCACTTTCCTCCACAAACGGAAGCTCCCAGAGAGAATCAGCCGAAGTACCACTTGTGACCACAGGAGTGAACTCTGCCACAGAATTCACAACAGGAATGTACTGTAGTAACCTCGAGTCGCGGTGATGCGCCCTCTGCTGGATGAACTCAAATGAACTTGAGCGTGGGAAAATATTCTGAAAAGTTATAGTCAGTTGGGTACCTGTAGTCTCAGAAGTGCTTAAAAATAGTCCATACTTCCTAGGAAGTAGTGTTGCGGGTTACTTAGCTTTAGGAAGATGTTGCTGGTGGCTTCCAGGCGGCTCATGCGAGCACCGTCCCGGCCGGTGACGAGTGCTCGCGCGGCCTATGCTTGAAGATCCTAGTGCGGTGCCTTGCAGGACCTGTGGTGACGTTTCGGGTCACGTGATCGGCAGTCACGTGGTGCCCCTGGAGATACTACGGGTCGCAGTGGGAGCCAAAAACCAACGCATTTCGGAATGACGTAGATTCCTTCATCAGGGTACAACATGTTCAAGCATAGGCCGCACGAGCACTCGTTACCGGCCGGGACGGTGCTCGCATAAGCCGCCTGGAAGCCACCAGCAACATCTCCCTAAAGCTAAGTAACCTGCAACACTACTTCCTAGGAAGTATGGACTATTTTTAAGCACTTATGAGACTACAGGTACCCAACTGACTGCCTACATAATCAGAATTTCAGCCTCCAATATACTCACCTGCTTGGTATATTTTTGGGGCTCGGTTTGGTAGTCCACCGGTGTTACATTAATTAAGGCACCTCCTAATCACAGGACTGTATTATTATATAACATTCTTACATATATGTATATATTTTTTAGATCGTTTTTACCGAGTACTCCCTGAATATGTCACAATAGCATCCTAGCTATATTTTAAAGAGAAGAAAGCATTGACTGAGACCACCTTTTCTTCTCTTCTCCAATCATAGTTTCTATTTCCATTCGGTCTGGTCTGAGAATCGTACATATTTTTTCAATCTGAATACGTCCCTCACCTAACAGGTAAAGATACGCTTTGATTGTTTGATTTATGTACTTTTAGCATGCAGCGCAGGTAAAACAGATTATATGTATATATATATTTTTAGCATTATTCATTCCCTTGTGTGGTACGGAATATTACTTGCAGCCGCTTATATTCATCCGCACCAGTGCCGCTACTTCATATACTCCCTATTATAAACTGAGATAGAACTGTGGAGGAGATATATACCCTGCAGTTGTCTCGCAATTTTAGCAACAGGATCTATGTCAAGATTCAAAAAATGTGGGGCATGTGAAAATGTCATGCTGTGACAGTCTTTTGTAAGGAAATGGATTCTCAAACTATTCCTGGAACTGGAATCCATCTATTCCTGTCCCAGAGGTACTCTAGATGGTAGAGAGGCCCGAGTCTCCGACTTTGCTACACTCCTTGTATACCCTAAGCTGTGCCCTCCCCCAGGAGGCCTGGGAGAGATATGTTAGTGTATAAACACGTAAGACAAACAGCGATAACAAAGGGGAACTTACATCCCTAACCCAATGGCAATAGGATAATGGAGAAAGTATACACCCCAAAACAGCATACAACAATCTCCAGCAGCAACTACAAACTCCAAACTTCAGCACACCAACTAGAGTAAGCCAGGAAGTAAACTTTCACAGGTGGGTTGAAAAGGTCTGGCCAGGTTTTAGAGAGGGAGAAAATGAGCAGGTCAGGAGCAACTGTGAGATGGAGCATGTCTTTAACCAGCATACAAAGAGTTGTTATCCTATTCAGCACCAAAGGAAACTAAATCAATTTAATATGAGGAAAAATCACGCAGGCTTAATGGAAGACCTGCGATTCACAATTCTCAATGATCGCCTAACCTCATATCTCACAGGAAGACTTAATACACTCATGACAGCGCTGCTGGCCTTGTTCTGCATGCCACCTGGCCAGGTTGAGTCAGTGACTTCATTATCCACCACCTTGTTTTCCAGTTTCTTTCTCTGGCCCTCCTCCTGACTTGTCTTAAAATGACGTTTTGGCAACTTTGTCTCATCATCATCCACCTCTTGAAACAGTAATTGCCATTCATCACCATCAGCTTCTTTTGATCATGGCTGCTCAAATATTTGAGCATCACTGCACATAAGCTCCTCATGTCCCTTTTGAAACGAGCACGGTGAGAGGCCAGAAGAAGCCATAAATGGAAAAGTAAAGAGCTCCTCGGAGTGCCTAAGTATTGGGTTACTTGTGTCCAGGGATTCATCATGTTGGTAAGAAGGATGACCAGGTGAGGATTATTTAGTACAAAATCTTGGCTAGTGCGACTGGACCATGTGGAAGAGAGGGTTGTGCTAGGAAACATACCGGAAGCATTATCTGCCATCCAACCCCTAACCTGCTCACACTTTTCTGGCCTTAACAGTGGTGTCCTGTACCCTTCTGAAAAGTGGAAAAAGAATCCAGATCTAGTGCATGAGCATGTTTGTTGTGCTCCTGCAGTAGGCACAGTTTCACCTGGACCATAGTCATGGCCTGTGCATGCACCATCAGCAGCACGTCCACTTTCCCATCCCTTACCATATGCCTTGTGCATTTTAAATTATCTATGCAGTTAAGAGGGGTGTTATTAGAGAATAGAGTATTTAAATTGTCACTGAAAGGAATTTTGCTTAATCGTAGCAGCACCAAGGTCTGTAATGCAGTCAACCCTGAGAAGATGCCTGTAATACTCCACCACCTGAACATCAATGAATTGCAGATAAAACAGTATTATTAGAGAATTGATTTTTTTAAAATTGTCACCAAAAGAAATGTTGCTTGTACGTGGCAACACCAAGGTATGTAAGGCAATCAACCCTGGGTAGATGGATATAATATGCTATCCCTACTCTGCCAGCTAACCCTAAATGAATTGTGCATAAGAACAACATTATTAGAGAATATAATCTATTTAAATTATCTTTGAAACAAATTATCTTTGAAACAAATTTTGCTTGTATGTGGCAGCACCAAGGTGTGCAATGCAATCAGCCCTGAGTACATGCCTGTAATATGCTATCCATACTACGCCAGCTAACAGTAAATGAATTGCAAATAAGGGCAGCATTATTAGAGAAAATAAACTGTTGAAAATTAATTTTGCTTGTATGTGCCAGCACCAAAGAGTGGAATGCAATCAACCCTGATCTAAGAACCTCTAAAACACTATTCCTACTTCAGCAGCTAATCCTACCCTAATTGCAGCTAAGAGCGTATTATAGAATAGAATCTATTTGAAATAGCCCTAAAAAGAGCTGTTAGCTTAAAGTTGCACCAACAGGTTCTGAAACGCTATATAACACACTGTCCCTTCTGCAGCAGTGACTCTCCCTACACTATTTCCAGGTACATGTGACCAAGGTGGCATCACCAGGTCTAAGATAAACCTGATGATGCTCTGAGGCCGGCCAATCACAATAATGACAGCAGCCAACATGGCTACGGCATTACCGTGATTGGCAGGCAATCCCCGCATGTTTAGTGTGTTTAGTGACTGAAAATCAGACGCCGCACATATCGGGCGGGAAAATTAGCATGGCACCCAAGTTCCCAGATACTCGATTTAGTGCTGAGCGTCTCCAGCACCAGAATGCTGGATCGAGTCCCGAGTAGTGCCGGGCATGCTTACTCATCACTAATAATACCAATTTTTATCTTTGATCCCAGTGCATGAGCAGTAGGGTGCCAAGGAAAAATGAATTTTGCAAATTGGTAAGTCTTACCCCTCAAATTTGCTCCTTTTGGCATAAGGATTCACCATGTAAAATATGTTGACATTAAATTTAGATTTACCACTTGCTCAAGGCATGTGAATTATTCCATGTTTCTCATTTTCCACAATATTGTGCACACAATAGCCACTCAGTTTGTCATCATATCTTTAACTGGATATACTATTTATAAAAAACCTAAAAGTTCAAATCACCCCCCTTTTGCCCCATTGAAAATTAAAGGGTAAAAAAACCCCACACATTTGGTATCACCGCGTTCAGAAACGCCCGATCTATCAAAATATAAAATAAATTAATCTGATCGGTAAATGGCATAACATGCCATACATTATGCAGGATATGCATGACGATAAATACTAAACAAACATTTAAAAGTGCAATATGATGTGCCATCGAGCAACCAGTAAATGATAACTAATCGTTAAAAAAGAAAATTATAAAATATCTATGACCAAAAAGGAACAAAGTTAGGAGGTAAGACCTTCAAAAACTTGCTACTTAATTTTTACCATACATTTCCTTGGCACCCTTAACCCCTTCATGACCTTGGGATTTTCCGTTTTTCTGTGTTCATTTTTCACTCCTCTCCTTCCCAAAGCCATAACTTTTTTATTTTTCTTTCAATTTGGACATGTGAGGGCTTATTTTTTTGTGGGATGAGTTGTACTTTTAAATGATATTGATGGTTTTACCATAACGTGTACTAGAAAATGGGAAAAAAGTTCTAAGTGCGGTGAAATTGCAAAAAAAGTGCAATCCAATGAGAGTTTTTTGTTTGGCTTCTCTGCTAGGTTCACTAAATGCTAAAACTGACCTATGATTATGATTCTCCAGGTCATTACGAGTTCATAGACACCAAACATGTCTAGGTTATTTTTTATCTAAGTGGTAAAAAAAAATTCCAAACTTTGCTAAAAAAAAAAAAAAAGTTGTGCCATTTTCCGATACCCGTAGCGTCTCCATTTTTCAGGATCTCGTGTAGTTGGGGACTTATTTTTTGCATGCTGAGCTGACGTTTTTAGTGATACCATTTTGGTGCAGATACGTTCTTTTTATCGCCCAATATTGCATTTTAATGCAATGTCGCAGCAACCAAAAAAAACCTTAATTTTGGCATTTCCAATTTTTTTCTCGCTACGACATTTAGTGATCAAGTTAATCCTTTTTTTTATTGATAGATCGGGTGATTCTGAACACAGCGATACCAAATATGTGTATATTTGATTTTATTTTTATTGTTTTATTTTGAATGGGACGAAAAGGGGGTGATTTAAACTTTTATATTTTTTTCTTTATTTCATATTTTTGTAAACTTTTTTTCTACTTTTGCCATGCTTCAATAGCCTCCATGGGAGGCTAGAAGCTGGATTGGCTCAGCTACATAGGAGCGATCATCAGATCGCTCCTATGCAGCGGAATTACAGGCTGGCTATGAGCGCCGACCACAGGGTGGCGCTCACAGCAAACCGGCATCAGTAACCATAGTGGTCTCAAGGATCTCTATGGTTACTAACCTCACGCATCGCTGACCTCCAATCATGCTATTGCGCGCTCATGTCAGCTGTTCAAAACAGCTGACATGTCACAGCTTTGATGTGGGCTCACCGCCGGAGCCCGTATCAAAGCGGGGGTTCTGACCTCGGATGTACTATCCCGTCCGAGGTCAGGAAGGGGTTAATGAGCAGCTTATGCATTACAAATAAACAGCTCTGGCAAAAATTTAAGAGACCACTGTGAAATGTTCAGTTTGTCTGATTTTTCTCTTTATAGGTATATTTGTGAGTAAAATGTAAATTGTTCATTTATTCTATGAACTTCTGACAACATGTCTCCAAATTTCCAAGCAATACATTTTGTAGTTTTTTTCTGAAAAAGAGAAATGGTGAAAATTAAAAAAAACAAACAGTGTTTTCAGACCTCAAATAATGCAGAGAAAACAAGTTCATAATCACTTAGAAACAACAAAACTGTTTTATCTCAGGAAGAGTTCAGAAATCAATATTTTGTGGAATATCCATGATTTTTAATCACAGCTTTCATGAGTCTTGGCATGCTTTCCACCAGTCCTTCATACTGCTTCTGGTGCAAAAATGTGAGCAGTTCTTCTTGTGACAATCCATCATCCTCTTGATTACATTCCAGGGGTCTTTCAATGGGGTTCAGGTCTGGAGATTGGGCTGCCCATGACAGGTTTGTGATGTGGTGGTCTCCTAATTTTTTCTAGAGCTGTATAGTCGGATTATTGGAGAGAGTAATAATTTAGGACTTTAAACAGTAAATTCTGTAGACATTGTGTGCTCAGAAAGAAAAATAATACAAAGAAACACTCAAGGGAAAGATTTAGTATGGGACAAAGCTATAGATTTATAAAAATAATGGGAATGCACATACATCTGCTAAGGGAGCTGTGATGAAGGATTGACAACCACCCAGAAATTTCTGGAAAGATCATAAAAATAGGTGACTCTTTCTACTGTCCAAAAAATAAAAAATAAATGTATCAACATTTTTTTTATGTAGTGGAGCTTGAGTAGGTCAGGGTGAATCTAATAATCATCATTACACAGATCACAGTAAATTTTGATAATAGGTTTATATTAAAAGACATGTATTACTTCTAATTTTTATCAATTATTATGGTTTTTCAATTGTCTGTAAAAATATTATCTGTGTTCATGATTTTTGGATAAGTTGTCCAAAGAACAGAAAAATCAGTCTTATTACAATCGTAACAGAACTGATCACTTTTAAAAAAAGAAGAGAATATAATTGCCATTACATGGAATTAATACTTGTAAAATTACATGGAAAATATTAAATCATATTGAGTCATATAATAATACTATAGTTTCACTTTTCTGAAAGCTAAGTGATACGATACCAGAAGGAAACCATTTCTAGACCCAGCAAAATATGGCTGCATAAATCCTCTCTTTTATGGGAGTTCTATGAAAATTGAAACGCACTGGTTTTCTTTGGATCATATCAATGCTGAACGTCTGGCTTCAGGTTAGCAGTGTTGGATTTTATGTACTTTAATAAAAGTTATATTTTAGAAATGACTGTTTTTCAGAATGGCTGATCCCAGCTGTGAAGTGCTATTAAAAGGGCAGTAATATTTTATTATTACTAAAATGAACTTACTTAATGTTAATTCATGGCTGTCAGCTGGTTAGAAACGTTCTAACATTCCAATCAAAGACTTAATGCTTATTATTGCATACCTATCTATCCAGTAGAAAAAATTGGAGGCAGTACACCAACTTGTTAAGGTGAAAATAGTGCTATTTAATAGCCCATAATGGCGACGTGTCAGTTAAAAAATGAGAACTTTTCTCATTTATCAGGTTTGAGAATGGTTCTTATTTTTGGAACAAAAACATTGCCATTATGGGCTATAAAATAGCACTTTTTTCATCTTTACAATATCTATACTAGATGGTGGCCCGATTCTAACGCATAGGGTATTCTAGAATATGCATGTCCTCGTAGTATATTGCCCAGTCACATAGTATATTGCCCAGCCACATACTATATTGCCCAGCCACGTACTATATTGCCCAGCCACGTACTATATTGCCCAGCCACATACTATATTGCCCAGCCACGTACTATATTGCCCAGTCCCGTAGTATATTGCCCAGCCACGTAGTATATTGCCCAGCCACATAGAATATTGCCCAGCCACGTACTATATTGCCCAGCCATGTACTATATTGCCCAGCCACGTAGTATATTGCCCAGCCACGTAGTATATTGCCCAGCCACGTAGTATATTGCCCAGTAACGTAGTATATTGCCCAGTCACGTAGTATATTGCACAGCCACGTAGTATATTGCCCAGTCACGTAGTATATTGCACAGCCACGTAATATACAGCACAAAGCCACGTAGTATATTGCCCAGCCACGTAGTATATTGCCCAGTCACGTAGTATATTGCCCAGTCACGTAGTATATTGCACAGCCACGTAATATACAGCACAAAGCCACGTAGTATATTGCCCAGCCACGTAGTATATTACACAGCTATGTAGTATGTTGCCCAGCAACGTAGTATATTGCCCAGCCACGCAGTATATTGCCCAGCCACGCAGTATATTGCCCAGTCACGTAGTATATTGCCCAGTCACGTAGTATATTGCCCAGTCACATAATATACAGCACAGAGCTACATAGTATATTGCACAGCCACGTAGTATATTGCACAGCGACGTATTATATTGCACAGTGACATAGTATACAGCACAGAGGCACGTAGTATATTGCCCAGCCACATAGAATATTGCCCAGCCACGTACTATATTGCCCAGCCATGTACTATATTGCCCAGCCACATAGTATATTGCCCAGCCACGTAGTATATTGCCCAGTCACGTAGTATATTGGCCAGCCACGTAGTATATTGCCCAGCCACGTAGTATATTGCCCAGCCACGTAGTATATTGGCCAGAAACGTAGAATATTGCCCAGCCACGTAGTATATTGCACAGTCACGTAGTATATTGCCCAGCCACGTAGAATATTGACCAGTCACGTAGTATATTGCACAGCCACATAATATACAGCACAGAGCCATGTAGTATATTGCCCAGCCACGTAGTATATTGCACAGCGACGTAGTATACAGCACAGAGCCACGTAGTATATTGCCCAGTCACGTAGTATACAGCACAGACACGTAGTATATTGCCCAGCCAGGTAGTATATTGCCCAGTCACGTATGTAACAGGTTAAAAAATAAAAAAGAAACATACTCACCATCCAAAGAGCCCGCTGTAGTTCCGGCGCTTGTGTGCGGTGTCCGGTCCCAGGATTGGTATGAGCGCAGGACCGTCCATCACGTCGCGGTCACATGACCGTGACGTCGCGGTCACATGACCGTGATGTCATGGAAGGTCCTTCTCCCATAGCATCTATGGAAGCGGAACCTGCCGCTTGCAGTGCCGAGGAGAGGACGCGACGGCGGAAGGTGAGAATAAGGTTTTTTTTATTATTATTATTTTTAACATTAGATCGTTTTACCATTGATGCTGCATACGCAGTATCAATAGTAAAAAGTTGGGGACACACAGGGTTAATAGTGGAGCTAACAAAGTGCGTTACCCGTGGCATAATGCGGTCCTTTACCACCGGCATTAACCCTGTGTTAGCGGTGACCGGAGGGGGTTATGCGGGCGACAGGCACTGACTGCGGGGAGTAAGGAGCGGCCATTTTCTTCCGGACTGTGCCCGTCGCTGATTGGTCGTGGCAGCCATGACAGGCAGCTGCCGAGACCAATCAGCGAATGAATAACCGTGACAGAAGGACAGACAGACAGACAGACGGAAGTGACCCTCAGACAATTATATAGTAGATATGGGAGAGGTAGTGCTCCAAACATATCAAAAAAAGTTGAAGAAAATGGAATCTATGCCAAAGGTATGCATCATTTCGGCTCAAGGAGCCTTTTTC
This sequence comes from Ranitomeya imitator, assembly GCF_032444005.1. Lineage (NCBI taxonomy): Eukaryota > Metazoa > Chordata > Amphibia > Anura > Dendrobatidae > Ranitomeya > Ranitomeya imitator. The sequence continues at coordinate 128,275,813 of NC_091289.1, forward strand.
AAGACCTTCAGAAAGGCTCACACCTTGAGCCGAAACAATGTGTACCAAATAATTTTTTTTCACGCTTTTTTGCTATGTTTGGAGCGTGACTTCTCTTTCTATTATATTTTATGATTATCCATTTGTCAGTGGATTTGGAGAACCACACCCATATTTTGCAAGACTGATGCCATTGCACTTCCTTTTTTATCTATCTACACTCCCTGACAGAAGTTATGTCGCTTATCCATGTTATGTTAATAAAAGCTTATAACCTGACATTAAATTCATCCATTGGATGTATAAATTATTCTTTTGAAAGATGAAACCCTCTGAAATATGGTTTAGGTTAAGAAAATAAATTGGCATCAATGCAGAAATTTTATGTTGCATAAAATTGGTGAATGAAGTTGTGGTGCTATTAGATTCATATTTAATATTTTGAGTAACTTCCATGAGCTTGAATGGCTGCATCTATGCGGTTCAACAATGATTCATACAATTTATTAATGAAGTCATCAGGAATAGCAAAGAATGCAGACTTACATGCCTCCCAGAGTTCACCTAGATTCTTTGGTTTTGTCTTCCAAGCTTCCTCTTTCATCCTACCCCAAACATGCTCAATGATGTTCATGTCTGGTGACTGGACTGGCCAGTCCTTGAGCACCTTGATCTTTTTTGCCTGGGGGAACTTGCTGTAGAGATGGATGTGTGAGATGGAGCACTATCCTGCTGCAGAACTTGACCCCTTTTATGATTTGGAATATAAGAGGTAGCTAATATTTCTTGATATTTAAGGCTACTGATATTGCCTTCCACCTTGCAAATGTTCCGCACACCCCCCATACTGAATGTAACCCCAGACTATGATCTTTCCACCACCAAATTTAACTGTTTTCTGGGTGTATTTTGGATCAATACGGGCTCCAGTAGGTCTCCTGCAGTATTTGCGACACCTGTGGTGTAATTCTACTAAAGATTCATCAGAGAAATCCACCTTCTGCCACTTTTCCAGCTTCCATCTGTTTAGCAGGCTGTGGGACTTTGCAAATGCCACACGGTTTTTTATTTGCCTTTTGTTTAGTACTGGCTTCTGGGCACTGATTCAACCATGGAGGCTATTTTGAGACAGAATCCTATGAATTGTTCTAGTTAACACAGGGACTTGAGGTGATCAGGCCTGGTGGAACTCTGCTGCAGTGGAAGAGAGGCTTGCTTTGGATTTTCTAACCAACAAACGTTCCTCCTGAGCAGTTGTCTTGCAGGGTCTGCTGGACCTGGGCTTGCCAAACACATCTTCAGTCTCTTCAAATATTTTTTTAATTCTTTGTACTTGACGCTGAGACACATTAAAGGTGCCAGCCACCTCTGCAGTGGATCTGGTCTTCAGCCTCTTGATAATCCAGGCTTTGGTAGCAGGGTGGATTTTTGGCATGTTGTCAGAGCTCAAGTTGCAGTTCAAGTGGAGGTCTGGGGTGCTGGGTTTCTTTTTATACACACACTAATTAACTGATCATTTACTGAGCACAGATGAGAATGTAAACTAGGGTTGGGTGCATTACATGACCAAGCGACAAAACTTTTGTCTTGCCAAAATCTGGCCATTCTGTGTCCATTAACTGATCAATATTTCTGCATTGATGCCAATTTATTTTCTTAACCTAAACCACATTTCGGAAGGTTTCAGCTTTCAAAAGAATAATTTATACAACCAATGGATGAATTTAACAGTTTATAACTTATAAGCTTTTATTTATTTACATAACATGGATAAACAACATAATTTCTGTCAGGGAGTGTATCCCATCCTTTCAGCCCTTCAAAACCAGTTCCATACAGCTCTTCACAGGCATCCCAGAAAGCAAACTGCATGATGAAATTTAAGAGGTATCTCCAACAATGTACAAAGGTTTAATATTCAGCAGAAGAGGTGATTATACAGCATATTTTGATGTATGTCACAGCTTTGTTCCCATTCCAATAATATTCTTTTTATTTGGGAGGATGTTTTAACACTTTCTGGGAAGGGGATTATAGTTATAGTCAATAAGGTGAGTAATAAAACATAACAGAGTGACCTAACACTTGCTTTATTAAACAAATAAGATAAATTCAAAAAATAATTACCGTATATACTCGAGTATAAGCTGAGATTTTCAGCCAAAATTTTTGGGCTGAAAGTGCCCCTCTCGGCTTATACTCAAGTAAAGGTGGGTGGCAGGGTCGGCGGGTGAGGGGGTGAGGGCGCTGAGGCATACTTACCTGCTTCCAGCGATCCTGGCGCTCCCCGCCTGTCCCACGGTCTTCTGTGCTGCAGTTCTTCCACTGTTCAGTGGTCACGTGGGACCGCTCATTAGAGAAATGAATAAGCGGCTCCACCTCCCATAAGGGTGGAGCCGCCTATTCATTTCTCTAATCAGCGGTGCCGGTGACCGCTGATAGAGGAAGAAGCTGCGGCACCGAAGACAGCTGTACGGGGGAAGGAGCCGGACGCCGGGACCAGGTAAGTATCGCATATTTACCTGTCCACGTTCCACACGCCAGGCGTCGCTCCATCTTCCCGGCGTCTATCTGCACTGACTGTTCAGGTCAGAGGGCGCAATGACGCATATAGTGTGCGTGGCGCCCTCTGCCTGATCAGTCAGAGCGGAGAGACGCCGGGACTGGACGCTGGGAGCTGCAAGCAAGAAAGGTGAGTATGGCATTTTTTTTTTTTTTTATTGCAGCAGCAGCAATGGCACAGATATATGTGGAGCATCTATGGGGAAATATGAACGGTACAGAGCACTATATGGGGCACAGCTATGGGGAAATATGAACGGTGCAGAGCACTATATGGCACAGCTGTGGGGCAATATGAACGGTGCAGAGCACTATATGGCAGAGCTATGGGGCAATATGAACGGTGCAGAGCACTATATGGGGCACAGCTATGGGGAGATATGAACGGTGCAGAGCACTATATGGCACAGCTATGGGGAGATATGAACGGTGCAGAGCACTATATGGCAGAGCTATGGGGAAATATGAACGGTGCAGAGCACTATATGGCACAGCTATGGGGAAATATGAACGGTGCAGAGCACTATATGGCACAGCTATGGGGAAATATGAACGGTGCAGAGCACTATATGGCACAGCTATGTGGCAATAATGAACGGTGCAGAGCACTATATGGCACAGCTATGGGGCAATATGAACGGTGCAGAGCACTATATGGCACAGCTGTGGGGAAATATGAACGGTGCAGAGCACTATATGGCACAGCTATGGGGAAATATGAGCGATGCAGAGCACTATATGGCACAGCTATGGGGAAATATGAACGGTGCAGAGCACTATATGGCACAGCTATGGGGCAATAATGAGCGGTGCAGAGCACTATACGGCACAGCTATGGGGCAAGAATAATCTATTTTTATTTTTGAAATTCACCGGTAAATGTTGCATTTCCACCCTAGGCTTATACTCGAGTCAATAAGTTTTCCCAGTTTAGGGGGGTCGGCTTATACTCGGGTCGGCTTATACTCGAGTATATACGGGTAACAGAGAAAAAAAGGTTAATGCAAGAGGAAAAGAATGTGGAAGGAAATGTTAGGAAAGGTAGAGGGGAAGGGTAAGAAAAGTAAAGGGCACAGGAGAAGGTTGGATCAGATAAACGTGGAGAGTAGGGACAGGAAAAAGATCGTCTTTGTTCCCTATCCGATAGAACTCAGATGCCTCATTTAGGTGCATCTACCACTGATTTTATATCAATAGGGATAGCACAATAGGCAGCTGCCAGTCATTATCTTTCTAGCTATTATCTGTCTGCCATTCATTACGATTCCACAGTGTGCATATTTTCCTGTGGGACCAAAACAATAATGGTCCAAACAATAATATGGCTCCAATACAAGAATGATAAAACTAAGGCCAAACAGCGTTTACAATGACTGTTTTAACTGATATACAAAAGCACTTCCCACCATAGTGATTGGTGGAGAAATAGCACAAAGTCATCATTGTATTATTTTTTTCCTACATTTGTTGATCAAAAGGAAGGCAAAACGTTCTTCTGAGTTAATTAGTAATTGCTTTATAGTAATTGGAAAAATTGTTTGCTTATTCTATTATAAAAATCAGATTACACCCTTGCAATGCAACTTTAGTAGCCTTGTGAGACTGTCACAGTAAATCAGACTTGTTTTGTTCATGCTGACATTGATGAAGGGGAAGTATTTTGCTGACCTCCTCAAATATCAACTTTTTCCCTTTTTGAAATTAAACAGCAAAAATACTCTTCAAGGTGTTGGCCAATGAAGACATATATCAAGTAAACTCAAGAGAGTTAATAAGTAGTGATGAGCGAGTATGCCCCCCAGGGGCGCTGGGGAAACCGTGGTAGCACGCACGCCACCGGACATTCACTTATAGGTAATTGTATATGCCTGGGTCTTCTTTATTGTATATGCCTGGGTCTTCTTTATTATTGATTCTGAGATATGGGAGTTGTGTTTACGTTAGGATTACTGAGCTATAGCATTATATAAATTTATTTTAGGCTATGAATTGCACAAAGTCCTCTAACATGGATATAAAATGGGATGCAATTAGCACCTAATATGTGATCTATGTGAGTCTGTGGGCTTTAACGAATTGGTACACGCTATAGTTAGGCGGTTTTCCACTACTCCTTTGGTTTATTTGTTTTAATACGGCATTTAGTGTGTTTTTCTCCACGGATCCCCCATGGGGTATGATTCTGATTAAATGAAGTAGCTTTTTTAATATGTATGTCTATTGTTCCTATTTGTCTTTAATAAAGTTAATTTGAAATTTTACTTATGGTTGGCTTTTTTAAGATGGCTGTAATTTGACAGCCATCTTTTGTTTTTTTGTATATTTGATATAATGTCTGGGTTTATATCTCTTTTGGACATAGTGAAAACAACATTCCAGTTAGGTATGGATGAAGAATTGTGGACTTGACACTGTAGGTGTTGTAAAAAGTGAATGTTCCATTCAATCTCTAGCGTGGGAAACCTTGGCCTCCTCTGTAGAGTTACAGTAGTAATTTTCTTAAGAGTTCTGTTGATTTAACATGAAGAATTGTGTGGCATGTTATGCTTTTCTTGCCATTAAAAATACTAGAATCACCGACAGAACCCCTGATGGTATGTCAACAGCAACTGGGAATTTAGTGTAGCCTAAAGCTGAGGTTGGTAGACCTCTTGCAGCTATGTGACTCCGGTAATGCCTGAGTGACTTCTTCTGTAGAAGGGTTGAGTATTCCTAATACTTTTCTTACTGAATCTATAAAGACATCTGGCCTACAAATCAAGTAATAGCTTTATTATATCACTAGATATATTGTAACATTTATTTCACTTGAGCCCATTGTTTCCAATAACATGAGAAGTTCCTAAAACTTTCTTCATTCCCCTAAGGTCCTCAGATACATGATGATCCGGTAAACTAGTTAGTTAGCTATTTGGAGCAGTAATCAACTTTACAAGAATAAGCAGGACCGCTGGCTGAGCCCGCCAGGCTTGTAGTCATTACAATTACCTTCGCTGAAGCCCCCTCCGCATGGCAAGGATATGAGATTCTCCACAAGTTACACAGCAGCTTATTGATTTAGCAAAAGAAACACAGAAAGTTATAAATCCGGGAGTCTTATTGGCTCTGACTTTTGCCAGAGGGCCTGAAGCAAGAAAAATAAATTTCACAGTATTGTACTCATCTCACTCAGGATGAATATTAAGAGGAAGCGCCTGCACTTTTTATGCTGATAGGCTGGGAAATTACAATTGACACAAATTATCTTTTTATATTATGCTTTCATTTGTGATTTAAATAAAAGAAGGCAAAAACTTCATAAACTGGAAGATTTTTATCTACAAAACTTATGTATCATTCAACAAATGTAAGAAATGACAACTAAACGATAAAAGTGGATATTTTCCAACAATGCGCAAAATATCACGGTATGGTCCAATGTCTTATTGGACACAACAAATAATGTACTTAAAGGTTGGGTTATGTCTTCTGGGACTTTTATGGCATACTGATAGGTCTTGCAATAAATGTCCCATAATTGCAATAAATGTCCCATAATTGTGGTCTCACCACTAGATCTCAAATATATATGAGAAATAGGATCCTAGCCCAAAATATTAGAAAAGAAGAGGTGGCTGATAGGCTGTGCGTGCGCAGCTTTATCGATTCATTTCTAACGGAGTCTTGAAAAATTTGAACGAGAACCTGTGCTGGCACCTGCCTCTATTACATATTATGTATCGACCTGCCAAAATGCTGCAGATGGGACAAACATTTATGTACAATACTTATTACATTCAATAAGTAGTGATAAAGTGATGCAGTCAGGTTTTGTGCAGAAGCCGCCCTCACCGTGTTACATTGCATCCTTATCAACAAAGCATAAAACATAAAAGATAGCAATAAACAAGCTACCTGCATGGGTGACACTTTTTAATTTTACCTTATAGATATGCTTCTTTTAAAGGGAACATGTCAGCAGGATTGTGCTCAGTCACCTACGGTGTCAGGTCAGCGCCGTTAAACTGATTACAATGATACCCGGTGATGAAATCCGTCTTCAGGTTGTTGTTTAATCTTTATTTTCAATTATGAGTTAATGATACGCTCGGGCTTTGAGTCGGGGCTGTGGGGGTCTTCCTGTGGTGCTCTGATTAGCTATTCATCTGCATGGCTTCTGACAGGTCACTGATCCCTCACTGACCTGCCCCCTAGTTTATGTATATTGTGAAAAAAAATCACCTGCAGCAGGCAGGCGCCGGCGGTGCCACCTGCACTTCAGCATGATGTGCATGTGCAATGTGCAGTTTATTGTTTTATATCATGCTATAATACATTCATAAAAAAGTGTCTGTAAATGTCTCCTGCTTTGCCTGTTTTATTATCTTTCTGACATCAACCCTTTTATTGACTATAACTCACAATCTTGTTCATTGTCTACCCTCCTGGTTATTTTTTGCTGATTTGACCATTCCTGCCAGACTGCTCCACCGGCCAGCAACTACTCCAAGGACATATTCCAGGGCACCGATGTAAGTCCACATCCATGTATAAGGGTTAAAACACTATTCCAGGATTTTTTTTTATTTCAGCACTGGAGTAGTGCTACTAATCTAATTCCCTGACCTCAGCATTCTACTTACCAGCTACCATCTTCAGCTGTTCCTGGCGCTGCTGCGGTCCCGTGCCACCATCTTGTGATCGCACCTTCTGGCTGACCATAAGTCAGAGGTAACGTTCAGAAGCTCCCAATCTAAATCTATGAGAGCTTTGTTCTGGCTCTCATAGACTTCCACTGAGTTGTGACTTCCGCATTGCCCAGAAAACACAGGGGTGATCTGGCACGTCACAAACTGTTGGAAACCAACCGGAGTGGTGTAGAGAACAGATGAAAACAATGGCTGGTAGCTACAGTACTAGGGTCATGGAACTTAGAAGCACCACTACATTGCTGAAATAAAAAAGAATGTCTTTATAATTTACAATGGTTTTTCAATTTACAGTAATTAAGCAGGCATGTGTTTAGTTTCATTATCTGGTTACTAAATATGGCATATCTTTTACTGTACTTAACATCAACAGTTGGAATATATGCTTACTATGAGCAGGAATAATTTTGCCCTGTATTTTGCCCAAAGTGAAGTTACCGTACATCATTGATAAATTCTCCCCAAAGTTGTTATGTGTAATATTTAATTCAAGCTTGTGTCCATCATATTATTACATTATAGGCTTTCAGAGCACGATCATAAGGTAAAATACAATAGAATCCCAGACATTACATAAACACTGTCAGGCCTGCTACATAAGTCCGTTATATGACGCTTTGGATAACATTGCCTATATCCATGTGTCCAATAGAATAGAATATTTTGGCTAAGAGACGTCATTCAAATTAGAATTTATTTTCTCTGCACTCCTCAGATTTCTTTTTATTTACTGCAAATGATTTTAAAGCACAATACAGCAATTAAAACAGTAGAACTAATGATATTGTTCTTGTCAAAAGTTGAAAAATTAAAATAAATAAATTAAGCTCAGCATGTTGTTTTATATTAGTCTGTAGCTGAAACCGGTAGGATTATTGCTTCCACTGGCTGTTGGGAAATATATTATGTCTGGTAGCCTTAGTTGGCCTAGTATTAGAATACATCTGCATTATGTGAAGACACAATGGACGGGAGTGTAACAATAATGGATGGAGGGGTAATAGTCATACCTGGACCCAGACAAATATGTGAAGACACCAATATAATGAAAGTCTCTTGGTAAGTGCGGCCCTTATTATTCATTTTATATTTTCGCCAAAGAACTTCAATGTGTGCCACCGTTTCTGGTATTATTAGTATAGTAGGGGATTGTTTGACCAATTTCCTAATGAAAAATACAAAGTGGATTAAATATGAAAACCATTTTGAGCGATAATTCTACATGACTCTTGTTTGAGTGGGTCCATGTAAAAAATTGACAAATCTAACACTTTCTGTCCCCTCACAAAATGAAAGCTCACCCTATGGGCCCTACCAAAGGATTATTCCCTCTGCTTTCTCACAAAGCAATAGCACCTTTAGTAGCCCCTACCAAGCTAACAGTAACTCCTTTGTGCCTCCCACACAGTAAGAGTGCCTTCTCTACACCACCTCCATATAACATTGCCTCCTCTGTTGCACCACATACTAACGGAACTTAGTTTGAGTGGGGCTGCTCATATCCTTATACAGTCAACTATCTGTACACGGAACCCAAGACTCAAAGGTCACTGGCTGGAAGTAGCCTGCAGTGTACTAAAATCAATGATGGTTCATAATATTCAACTATATTTGTAGCCAAAGAACACAGATACAGTTGAATGCAGCACTCGCTCAGGGATCCGGGGGCAGCAGGACAAAAATCAGGAGCTCGCATCACTAGGGTTGAGCGACCTTGACCTTTTTAGAGTCGAGCCGTGTTTCGCGAAACCCGACTATCTTAGAAGTCGAGTCGAGTGGAATCGGCCGATTATCGCGAAAAGTCGGGGATCGACCGAAACACGAAACCCAATGCAAGTCAATGGGGGAGCATAGTCGGCAGTGAGTGGAGGCAAGGAAAACACCTGCACTGCCCATTTTAATGGCAAAAACATCCATTCTTGTTACAGAAGCTTGTCAATCGTAATTTACCTTATAATAATTGGAAGGCATCGGAAATTGGGGGTCATTTGGCTAAAGTTGTGGGGGGTAGGGCTGGTTCAAGTAATTAGTGGGCCCAGGAAATCTGGAACACGTCACGGCAGTGGAGCAGGGAGAGGTAAGTATTTCAACTTTGCAAGTGCTGTGATCCTGAGCAAGCAGGGGGGGCCCACTAGTTGGCATTGGCACTGGCACAGGGCCCCTCAAAGTACAGCGGTGTGTTTGCACGGCGGGGGCGCCTCCCACCGGCAGCAACACTTTTGCGTACTATGAGAGGCCCTGTGCCAGTGACGTCGCCAACTAGTATTCCTCCCCCCACCTGATGAAGGAACCTGCACTTTCATCTGCACCTTCCTCTTTGTCCCCGTGTAAGGTGGTATGGTATGCGGGAAGGGGGACCTGACTTTCAGCAGGGTCACAATCTTGCTGTGTAGTGTGCACGGGGAATTTTGCATTATGGGTCAATGTACCAGCAGACTCATCTATCACTGGCTGGGCAATGGGCAGGATGAGGAGGAAACACAGATATAGGCCCAAAGAATAAAGTTGGCTAAATGCAGTTCAAAATTGGTAACAGGACTAACCAGGGGGCATTGCAGTGGAGGACAACTGGAATGAGAGGCTGACACAGAGAGTAGGCCCAAATCAGTAAGTAGTCGAAATGCAGTTCAAAATTGGCAACCGTAGTAAACAGGCGGCACAGCTTTGTTCAGTGGAGGAGAACAGCAAGGAGTGGCAGACACCGATAGTAGGCCCCAACCCAACTAGTAGGCCAAATGCAGTCTAACATTAACAACTACTTAACGAGAGCCTGAAAATGGAATTTCAGGACAGGAAACCAGGAGAACAGCAAGGAGCGGCAGACACTGTTAGTAGGCCCCAAACCAACTAGTACGACAAATGCAGTTGTTCCATTTAACCACTATTTAACAAGAACCTGAAGATAGAAGCTCAGGAAAGGCAACCTGGAGAACACCTTGGAGTGGAACACACTGTCTCTACACCCCATACCCAATTTGTAGGCCTAATGCAGTGTAGTTTCCAACAACTACTAAACGAGAGCATTAAGATCGAAGCAATGGCGAGGAAACCTGGGGAACACCTTGGAGTGGAACACACCATCTCTCTACACCCCATACCCATTTTGTAGGCCTAATGCAGTGTAGTTTCCAACAACTACTAAACGAGAGCCTGAAGATAGAAGCTCAGGAAAGGCAACCTGGAGAACACCTTGGAGTGGAACACACCGTCTCTACACCCCATACCCAATTTGTAGGCCTAATGCAGTGTAGTTTCCAACAACTACTAAACGAGAGCATTAAGATCGAAGCAATGGCGAGGAAACCTGGGGAACACCTTGGAGTGGAACACACCATCTCTCTACACCCCATACCCAATTTGTAGGCCTAATGCAGTGTAGTTTCCAACAACTACTAAACGAGAGCATTAAGATCGAAGCAATGGCGAGGAAACCTGGGGAACACCTTGGAGTGGAACACACCATCTCTCTACACCCCATACCCAATTTGTAGGCCTAATGCAGTGTAGTTTCCAACAACTACTAAACAAGAGCCAGAAGATCGAAGCAATGGAGAGGAAACCTGGGGAACACCTTGGAGTGGAACACACCATCTCTCTACACCCCATACCCAATTTGTAGGCCTAATGCAGTGTAGTTTTCTACAACTACTAAACGAGAGTCGGAAGACCGAAGCAATGTGGACGAAACCTGGGGAACACCTTGGAGTGGAACACACCATCTCTCTACACCCCATACCCAATTTGTAGGCCTAATGCAGTGTAGTTTCCAACAACTACTAAACGAGAGCATTAAGATGGAAGCAATGGCGAGGAAACCTGGGGAACACCTTGGAGTGGAACACACCATCTCTCTACACCCCATACCCAATTTGTAGGCCTAATGCAGCGTAGTTTCCAACAACTACTTAACGAGAGCATTAAGATCGAAGCAATGGCGAGGAAACCTGGGGAACACCTTGGAGTGGAACACACCATCTCTCTACACCCCATACCCATTTTGTAGGCCTAATGCAGTGTAGTTTCCAACAACTACTAAACGAGAGCCTGAAGATAGAAGCTCAGGAAAGGCAACCTGGAGAACACCTTGGAGTGGAACACACCGTCTCTACACCCCATACCCAATTTGTAGGCCTAATGCAGTGTAGTTTCCAACAACTACTAAACGAGAGCATTAAGATCGAAGCAATGGCGAGGAAACCTGGGGAACACCTTGGAGTTGAACACACCATCTCTCTACACCCCATACCCATTTTGTAGGCCTAATGCAGTGTAGTTTCCAACAACTACTAAACGAGAGCCTGAAGATAGAAGCTCAGGAAAGGCAACCTGGAGAACACCTTGGAGTGGAACACACCGTCTCTACACCCCATACCCAATTTGTAGGCCTAATGCAGTGTAGTTTCCAACAACTACTAAACGAGAGCATTAAGATCGAAGCAATGGCGAGGAAACCTGGGGAACACCTTGGAGTGGAACACACCATCTCTCTACACCCCATACCCAATTTGTAGGCCTAATGCAGTGTAGTTTCCAACAACTACTAAACAAGAGCCAGAAGATCGAAGCAATGGAGAGGAAACCTGGGGAACACCTTGGAGTGTAACACACCATCTCTCTACACCCCATACCCAATTTGTAGGCCTAATGCAGTGTAGTTTTCTACAACTACTAAACGAGAGTCGGAAGACCGAAGCAATGTGGACGAAACCTGGGGAACACCTTGGAGTGGAACACACCATCTCTCTACACCCCATACCCAATTTGTAGGCCTAATGCAGCGTAGTTTCCAACAACTACTAAACGAGAGCATTAAGATCGAAGCAATGGCGAGGAAACCTGGGGAACACCTTGGAGTGGAACAAACCATCTCTCTACACCCCATACCCAATTTGTAGGCCTAATGCAGTGTAGTTTCCAACAACTGCTAAACGAGAGCCAGAAGATCGAAGCAATGGAGAGGAAACCTGGGGAACACCTTGGAGTGTAACACACCATCTCTCTACACCCCATACCCAATTTGTAGGCCTAATGCAGTGTAGTTTTCTACAACTACTAAACGAGAGTCGGAAGACCGAAGCAATGTGGACGAAACCTGGGGAACACCTTGGAGTGTAACACACCATCTCTCTACACCCCATACCCAATTTGTAGGCCTAATGCAGTGTAGTTTTCTACAACTACTAAACGAGAGTCGGAAGACCGAAGCAATGTGGACGAAACCTGGGGCACACCTTGGGGTGGCAGACACCGTTAGTAGGCCCTACCAAAGTTGTACCCCCAATGCAGTTTTAAAATTCCTAGAGGCTGAAAACAAGACTATTGACGCTCAGCTTTTTTCAAAGGAACACAGCTGAATTGAGTGGCGCAGACAGACACAGGTAGTAGGCCTTAAACCAAAAATGTGGCTCACTGCAGCTTAAAAAAGCTTACAGGGGTACACAGGCAGCATTGCTCTGGGCAGTGGAGGACAATTTCAATAGTGGACCGCAGACAGACTTTGTACACCTACTATTAAAAAAAGGATGCTCTATGCAATAAAAAATAGGTTCCAGGGGTACACGGGCAGCAGTGGTGTGGTCAGTGTAGGAGTAGTAGAAAGAAGGGACCGCAGACAGGCTTCGAAGGCCTAACATAACAAAATAGGGCTGTTGGCAATTTAAAATTGGTTCCAGGGGTACACGGGCAGCAGTAGAATGGTCAGTGGAGGCCTTGTGGAAGGAGGGACCGCAGACAGGCTTCGAAGGCCTAACATAAAAAAATTGGGCTGTAGGCAATTTAAAATTGGTTCCAGGGGTACACGGGCAGCAATGGTCTGGTCAGTGTAGTAGTAGTAGAAAGAAGGGACCGCAAACAGGCTTCGAAGGCCTAACATAACAAAATAGGGCTGTTGGCAATTTAAAATTGGTTCCAGGGGTACACGGGCAGCAGTAGAATGGTCAGTGGAGGCCTAGTGGAAGGAGGGACCGCAGACAGGCTTCGAAGGCCTAACATAAAAAAATTGGGCTGTAGGCAATTTAAAATTGGTTCCAGGGGTACACGGGCAGCAGTAGAATGGTCAGTGGAGGCCTTGTGGAAGGAGGGACCGCAGACAGGCTTCGAAGGCCTAACATAAAAAAATTGGGCTGTAGGCAATTTAAAATTGGTTACAGGGGTACACGGGCAGCAATGGTCTGGTCAGTGTAGTAGTAGTAGAAAGAAGGGACCGCAGACAGGCTTCGAAGGCCTAACATAACAAAATAGGGCTGTTGGAAATTTAAAATTGGTTCCAGGGGTACACGGGCAGCAGTAGAATGGTCATTGGAGGCCTAGTGGAAGGAGGGACCGCAGACAGGCTTCAAAGGCCTAACATAAAAAAATTGGGCTGTAGGCAATTTAAAATTGGTTCCAGGGGTACACGGGCAGCAGTAGAATGGTCAGTGGAGGCCTAGTGGAAGGAGGGACCGCAGACAGGCTTCGAAGGCCTAACATAAAAAAATTGGGCTGCAGGCAATTTAAAATTGGTTCCAGGGGTACACGGGCAGCAGTAGAATGGTCAGTGGAGGCCTAGTGGAAGGAGGGACCGCAGACAGGCTTCAAAGGCCTAACATAAAAAAATTGGGCTGTAGGCAATTTAAAATTGGTTCCAGGGGTACACGGGCAGCAATGGTCTGGTCAGTGTAGTAGTAGTAGTAGAAAGAATGGACCGCAGACAGGCTTCGAAGGCCTAACATAAAAAAATTGGGCTGCAGGCAATTTAAAATTGGTTCCAGGGGTACACGGGCAGCAGTAGAATGGTCAGTGGAGGCCTAGTGGAAGGAGGGACCGCAGACAGGCTTCAAAGGCATAACATAAAAAAATTGGGCTGTAGGCAATTTAAAATTGGTTCCAGGGGTACACGGGCAGCAGTAGAATGGTCAGTGGAGGCCTTGTGGAAGGAGGGACCGCAGACAGGCTTCGAAGGCCTAACAAAAAAAAATTGGGCTGTAGGCAATTTAAAATTGGTTCCAGGGGTACACGGGCAGCAATGGTCTGGTCAGTGTAGTAGTAGTAGAAAGAAGGGACCGCAGACAGGCTTCGAAGGCCTAACAAAACAAAATAGGGCTGTTGACAATTTAAAATTGGTTCCAGGGGTACACGGGCAGCAGTAGAATGGTCAGTGGAGGCCTAGTGGAAGGAGGGACCGCAGACAGGCTTCGAAGGCCTAACATAAAAAAATTGGGCTGTAGGCAATTTAAAATTGGTTCCAGGGGTACACGGGCAGCAGTAGAATGGTCAGTGGAGGCCTAGTGGAAGGAGGGACCGCAGACAGGCTTCGAAGGCCTAACATAAAAAAAATTGGGCTGCAGGCAATTTAAAATTGGTTCCAGGGGTACATGGGCAGCAGTAGAATGGTCAGTGGAGGCCTAGTGGAAGGAGGGACCGCAGACAGGCTTCGAAGGCCTAACATAAAAAAATTGGACAGGCTGTAGGCAATTTAAAATTGGTTCCAGGGGTACACGGGCAGCAGTAGAATGGTCAGTGGAGGCCTTGTGGAAGGAGGGACCGCAGACAGGCTTCGAAGGCCTAACATAAAAAAATAGGGCTGTTGGCAATTTAAAATTGGTTCCAGGGGTGCACGGGCAGCAGTGGTCTGGTCAGTGGAGGTATAGTGGAATGAGGGACCGCAGACAGGCTTCGAAGGCCTAACATAAAAAAATTGGACAGGCTGTAGGCACTTTATAATTGGTTCCAGGAGTACACGGGCAGCAGTAGACAGGTCAGTGTAGTAGTAGTTGAAAGAACGGGCCGCAGACAGGCTTCGAAGGCCTAACATAATAAAATGGGCTGGCTGTAGGCAATTTAAAATTGGTTCCAGGGGTAGACGGGCAGCAGTGGTCTGGTCAGCGGAGGCCGATTGTAATGAGTGTCTGCCAGTTAGTAGTCCAAAACAATAAATAAATGTGAATGTCTCGCATTAAAACAAAACGAAAACACTAAAGGGTGCAATCATTAGGTTCAGGGGTGGGATCCTCTGCGTAGTTTCAGACCTACTAATTTAGCGCAAAGTATTTACTGTGGTAAATAGAGGACACTGCCCCTGACTATGTTAAGTACCATCATACATGTCAACACAATGGTATTGTCAGTGGCAGGAATGGAAGGATGTCAGCGCATAGACTAAACATTGGTGGAAGTGTGAGAGATAACTGTGGAAGTGGTAGAGCAATGTTTGACCTGGGGTTGGGTGAACTCTCTTGTGGCCGGCGGTACAGGCCCAGGGCCCCTCATGTTACAACAGTGTGTCTGACGTTGGGTGCGCACCACCACCGCCAGAGACACTTTATTGTACTATGAGGGACCCAGTGGCAGTGCCGTCGACCAAAAGCGGGCACACCCACCTCTTCAGACAAACAGCACTCTCACGGGTGCTTGCGCCAAGTCGCGATACCATGGCCCCGTGTGGGGAGTTTGGCCATTTAGGGAGGTGTAAACATGTCGTACGCTGGACAATCAGCTGCAGCAAATTAGACATTCGAAAAGTAATTCACAGTAGTCCACAGGCAAGAGCTTTTCATAGGAAAGCTAGGTGTCTGCCGGGCAAGGTGGGGCAAAAGAATTTGAAATCCAGTTGTGGTTCATTTTAATGAATGTTAGATCATCAACATTTTGGGTAGCCAGACGAGTCCTTTTTTCGGTTAATATTGAACCAGCAGCACTGAATACTCTTTCTGATAGGACACTAGGTGCCGTGCAAGCAAGCTCCTGCAATGCATATTCTGCCAATTCTGGCCAGGTGTCTAATTTTGATGCCCAGTAATCAAATGGGAATGACGGTTGAGGGAGAACATCAATAAGGGATGAAAAATAGTTAGCAACCATACTGGACAAATGTTGTCTCCTGTCACTTTCAATTGATGCAGCAGTACCTGTCCTGTCTGCGGTCATAGCAAAATCACTCCACAACCTGGTCAGAAAACCCCTCTGTCCAACGCCACTTCTGATGTGTGCACCCCTAACACTCCTGGTCTGCTGCCCCCTGGAGCTCGTGTGAGAACGATCACGGGCGCTGTGTGCTGGGAATGCCTGAAGCAAACGGTCAACAAGAGTTGATTGTTTGGTTGCTAATATTAGTTCCAAGTTCTCATGTGGCATAATATTTTGCAATTTGCCTTTATAGCGTGGATCAAGGAGGCAGGCCAACCAGTAATCGTCATCGTTCATCATTTTAGTAATGCGTGTGTCCCTTTTGAGGATACGTAAGGCATAATCCGCCATGTGGGCCAAAGTTCCAGTTGTCAAATCTGCGGTTGTGATTGGTTGAGGGGCAGTTTCAGGCAAAACATACGTCACTTGTGTCCCTCAAAAAACCAGAACCCGGCCTTGCCACGCAACCAATTTCCAGTGCCCCCAGGAAAGCTTCCTCATTAAAAATATACTCATCCCCATCATCCTCCTCGTCCTCCACCTCCTCTTCGCCCGCTACCTCGTCCTGTACACTGCCCTGACCAGACAATGGCTGACTGTCATCAAGGCTTTCCTCTTCCTCTGGTGCAGACACCTGATCCTTTATGTGCGTCAAACTCTGCATCAGCAGACACATTAGGGGGATGCTCATGCTTATTATGGCGTTGTCTGCACTAACCAGCCGTGTGCATTCCTCAAAACACTGAAGGACTTGACACGTCTTGTATCTTCGACCACTGCACACTTGACAACTCCATGTCTGCCATCCTACTGCCTGCCCGTGTATGTGTATCCTCCCACAAAAACATAACAGCCCGCCTCTGTTGGCACAGTCTCTGAAGCATGTGCAGTGTTGAGTTCCACCTTGTTGCAACGTCTATGATTAGGCGATGCTGGGGAAGGTTCAAAGACCGCTGATAGGTCTGCATACGGCTGGAGTGTACAGGCGAACATCGGATATGTGAGCAAAGTCCACGCACTTTGAGGAGCAGGTCGGAGAACCCAGGATAAGTTTTCAATAAGCACTGCACCACCAGGTTTAAGGTGTGAGCCAGGCAAGGAATGTGTTTCAGTTGGGAAAGGGAGATGGCAGCCATGAAATTCCTTCCGTTATCACTCACTACCTTGCCTGCCTCAAGTTCTACTGTGCCCAGCCACGACTGCGTTTCTTGTTGCAAGAACTCGGACAGAACTTCCGCGGTGTGTCTGTTGTCGCCCAAACACTTCATAGCCAATACAGCCTGCTGACTCTTGCCAGTAGCTGGCTTATAATGGGACAAGTGGTGTGCAACAGTGTCAGCTGCCGATGGAGTGGTTGGCCGACTGCGGTCTGTGGAAGAGCTGTCGCGTCTGCAGGAGGACGAGGAGGAGGAGGAGGGGGTGCGAACGCCTACAGCCAACTGTTTCCTAGACCGTGGGCTAGGCACAACTGTCCCGAAATTGATGTCCCCTGTGGACCCTGCATCCACCACATTCACCCAGTGTGCCGTGATGGACACGCAACGTCCCTGGCCATGCCTACTGGTCCATGCATCTGTAGTCAGGTGCACCTTTGTACTCACAGATTGCCTGAGTGCATGGACGATGCGCTGTTTAACATGCTGGTGCAGGGCTGGGATGGCTTTTCTGGAAAAAAAGTGTCGACTGGGTAGCTCGTAGCGTGGTTCAGCGTACTCCATCAGGGCTTTGAAAGCTTCGCTTTCAACTAACCGGTAGGGCATCATCTCTAACGAGATTAGTCTAGCTATGTGGGCGTTAAAACCCTGTGTACGTGGATGCGAGGATAAGTACTTCCTTTTTCTAACCAGAGTCTCATGTAGGGTGAGCTGGACTGGAGAGCTGGAGATCGTGGAACTTGCGGGTGTGCCGGTGGACATGGCAGACTGAGAGACGGTTGGAGACGGTATTGTTTCCGCCGGTGCCCTAGATGCAATATTTCCTCCTACAAAACTGGTGATTCCCTGACCCTGACTGCTTTTGGCTGGCAAAGAAACCTGCACAGATACTGCCGGTGGTGCGGAAAATGGTGGCCTTACAGTGACGGAAGGGATGTTGCGTTGCTGAATAGCTTCATTGGCCGAGGGTGCTACAACCTTAAGGGACGTTTGGTAGTTAGTCCAGGCTTGAAAATGCATGGTAGTTAAATGCAACTTGTATTGAGACTTTTCAGATTCTGACCTCTGCTTAAGCTAGTTGAACATTTTTGACAGATGACTTTGCGCTGATCAATTGGATGTTGTTTAAAAAAATGCCAGACTGCACTCTTCCTAGCATCGGATCCCTTTTCAGGGATTGCAGACTGAGCTTTAACCGGATGGCCACGCTGTCCTCCAACAGGTTTTGGCTTTGACACGCGTTTTGGGCCAGATACGGGCCCGGCAGATGGAACCTGTTGCGATGTTGATGCCTGCTGCGGCCCCTCCTCCACCTCCGCTTCTGAACTACTGCCGCCTGCACAATGCTCCCCCAATGGCTGCCAATCGGGGTCATCTATTACCTCCTCTTCTAGCTCGTGTGCAACTTCGTCTGTGTCACCGTGTCAGTCGGTGGTATAGCGTTCGTGACGGGGCAACATAGTCTCATCAGGGTCTGATTGTGGATCAGTACCCTGAGAGGGCAATGTTGTGGTCTGAGTCAAAGGACCAGCATAGTAGTCTGGCTGTGGCTGTGCATCAGTGCACTCCATGTCAGAATCTACATGTAATGTGCATGGCCTGTTAAGTGTTTCACTTTCTAAGCCAGGGACGGTATGTGTAAAGAGCTCCATGGAGTAACCCGTTGTGTCGCCTGCTGCATCCTTCTCTCTTGTTGTTGTTTTTGCTGAAAAGGACAAGGAAGCGACTTGTCCCTGACCGTGAACATCCACAAGCGACGCGCTGCTTTTACATTTACCAGTTTCAGAAGAGGAGGCAAAAGAGCTAGAGGCTGAGTCTGCAAGGTAAGCCAAAACTTGCTGTTGCTGCTCCGGCTTTAAAAGCGGTTTTCCTACTCCCAGAAAAGAGAGCGTTCGAGGCCTTGTGTAGCCAGACGACGAACCTGGCTCCACAGCTCCAGACTTAGGTGGAATATTTTTTTTCCCACGACCACCTGATGCTCCACTACCACTACCATCATTACCAGCTGACAATGAACGCCCACGGCCACGACCTCTTGCACCAGACTTCCTCATTGTTTTAAAAACTTAACCAAAGTAACTTTATTTGTTGCTGTCAAACAACTTACACGGTGACCTATAACTTCAGTATGATTTCAATATCCCTTTACAGGTTGGTGAGACCACAAGGAAAATCAGGCACAATGTTACACACTCTGTTTTCTGTGGCACCAAATCACAGAGATGCCACACACGCAGGACTGTCACTCAAGCACAAATGTCAATATTAATCTCCCACTGTTTTATTTTTTTTTTTTTTTCAGGGAGACTTTATAAACAAAATAAAATAAAATAATTTTAAAAGGAAGAATTTAGAAACCAAATAAAATAAAATGATTTTTTCAGGGACAATTTAGAAACCAAATAAAAAAACATAAAAAGGCTTTCTATGGCCCACTGAGTGAGAGATGGCACACACAGGAGTCAGGAGTGGCACACAAGCCCAGAGGCCAATATTTTTCTCCCACTGATTGATGTACTGATTTTTTCAGGTAGATTTTGGAACCCAAATCAAGCAAAAAAATAAATAGACTTTCTATGGCCCACAATTTGAGAGAGAGAGAGAGAGAGAGAGAGATGGCACACCCAGGAGTCAAGACTGGCACACAAGCAGAAAGGGCAATATTAATCTCCCACCTATTTATTTATTTTTTTTTTCAGGGAGACTTTAGAAACAAAATAAAATAAAATGATTTTTTCAGGAAGAATTTAGAAACCAAATAAAATAAAATGATTTTTTCAGGGACAATTTAGAAACCAAATAAAAAAACAAAAAAAGGCTTTCTATGGCCCACTGAGTGAGAGATGGCACACACAGGAGTCAGGAGTGGCACACAAGCCCAGAGGCCAATATTTTTCTCCCACTGATTGATGTACTGATTTTTTCAGGTAGATTTTGGAACCCAAATCAAGCAAAAAAATAAATAGGCTTTCTATGGCCCACAATTTGAGAGAGAGAGAGAGAGAGAGAGAGAGAGAGAGAGATGCCACACCCAGGAGTCAAGACTGGCACACAAGCAGAAAGGGCAATATTAATCTCCCACTGTTTTATTTTTTTTTTTCAGGGAGACTTTAGAAACAAAATAAAATAAAATGATTTTTTTCAGGAAGAATTTAGAAACCAAATAAAATAAAATGATTTTTTCAAGAACAATTTAGAAACCAAATTAAAAAAAAAAAAAAAAGGCTTTCTATGCCCCACTGAGTGAGAGATGGCACACACAGGAGTCAGGAGTGGCACACAAGCCCAGAGGCCAATATTTTTCTCCCACTGATTGATGTAGTGATTTTTTCAGGTAGATTTTAGAACCCAAATCAAGCAAAAAAATAAATAGTCTTTCTATAGCCCACTGAGTGAGAGATGGCACACACAGGAGTCAGGAGTGGCACACAAGCCCTGAGGCCAATATTTTTCTCCCACTGATTGATGTAGTGAATTTTTCAGGTAGATTTTAGAACCCAAATCAAGCAAAAAAATAAATAGGCTTTCTATGGCCCACTGAGTGAGAGATGGCACACACAGGAGTCAGGAGTAGCACACAAGCCCAGAGGCCAATATTTTTCTCCCACTGATTGATGTAGTGATTTTTTCAGGTAGATTTTAGAACCCAAATCAAGCAAAAAAATAAATAGGCTTTCTATGGCCCACTGAGTGAGAGATGACACACACAGGAGTCAGGAGTGGCACACAAGCCCTGAGGCCAATATTTTTCTCCCACTGATTGATGTAGTGATTTTTTCAGGTAGATTTTAGAACCCAAATCAAGCAAAAAAATAAATAGGCTTTCTATGGCCCACTGAGTGAGAGATGGCACACACAGGAGTCAGGAGTGGCACACAAGCCCAGAGGCCAATATTTTTCTCCCACTGATTGATGTAGTGATTTTTTCAGGTAGATTTTAGAACCCAAATCAAGCAAAAAAAATCAATAGGCTTTCTATGGCCCACTGAGTGAGAGATGGCACACACAGGAGTCAGGAGTGGCACACAAGCGCAGAGGCCAATATTTATCTCCCACTGATTGATGTAGTGATTCTTTCAGGTAGATTTTAGAACCCAAATCAAGCAAAAAAATAACTAGGCTTTCTATGGCCCACTGAGTGAGTGATGGCACACACAGGAGTCAGGAGTGGCACACAAGCCCAGAGGCCAATATTTTTCTCCCACTGATTGATGTAGTGATTTTTTCAGGTAGATTTTAGAACCCAAATCAAGCAAAAAAATAAATAGGCTTTCTATGGCCCACTGAGTGAGAGATGGCACACACAGGAGTCAGGAGTGGCACACAAGCCCTGAGGCCAATATTTTTCTCCCACTGATTGATGTAGTGATTTTTTCAGGTAGATTTTAGAACCCAAATCAAGCAAAAAAATAAATAGGCTTTCTATGGCCCACTGAGTGAGAGATGGCACACACAGGAGTCAGGAGTGGCACATAAGCCCTGAGGCCAATATTTTTCTCCCACTGATTGATGTAGTGATTTTTTCAGGTAGATTTTAGAACCCAAATCAAGCAAAAAAATAAATAGGCTTTCTATGGCCCACTGACACAGGAGTCAGGAGTGGCACACAAGCCCAGAGGCCAATATTTTTCTCCCACTGATTGATGTAGTGATTTTTTCAGGTAGATTTTAGAACCCAAATCAAGCCAAAAAATAAATAGGCTTTCTATGGCCCACTGAGTGAGAGATGGCACACACAGGGATGGCACTCTAGCAGAAATGCCAATCTTAATCTCCCACAAAAAAAAAAAAAAACAGGGACTGTCCTACAATTACTATCTCCCTGCAGTAATCTCAGCCAGGTATGGCAGGCAGCAATAAGGAGTGGACTGATGCACAAATTAAATAAAAAGTGTGGACAAACAAACAAGATAGCTGTGCAGAACGGAAGGAACAACAGGATTTGTGCTTTGAAAAAAGCAGTTGGTTTGCACAGCGGCGTACACACAGCAATGCAGCTATCAGGGAGCCTTCTAGGGCAGCCAAATGAGCTACAGCGCTGAGAAAAAAAAAAATGTAGCTTCCACTATCCCTGCACACCGAAGGTGGTGTTGGACAGTGAAAATCGCTACAGCACAAGCGGTTTGGTGGTTAATGGACCCTGCCTAACGCTATCCCTGCTTCTGACGAAGCGGCAGCAACCTCTCCCTAAGCTCAGATCAGCAGCAGTAACATGGCGGTCGGCGGGAACGCCCCTTTACAGCCCCTGTGACGCCGCAGACAGTAAGCCAATCACTGCAATGCCCTTCTGTAAGATGGTGGGGACCAGGACCTATGTCATCACGCTGCCCACACTCTGCGTTCACCTTCATTGGCTGAGAAATGGCGCTTTTCGCATCATTGAAACGCGACTTTGGCGCGAAAGTCGCGTACCGCATGGCCAACCCCGCACAGGGGTCGGATCGGGTTTCATGAAACCCGACTTTGCCAAAAGTCGGCGACTTTTGAAAATGAACGACCCGTTTCGCTCAACCCTACGCATCACCACTGATGACATAATGAAGTGATGACCTGCTATCTCACAAGGAGATAAAGCTGTTAAACTCTTTATCAAAGTGCCATCAGATGATTGCTACCAGTCATAAACCTTTATATGGAGACAATAACACACTTTCCATGTCATGGATAGCTATGAGGGGATCTGACAGAATTCCAATCCAACAAATCGCACTGATTTTCCAGAGAAATTTGAATTGCAGAGTAGTCATTCTTAGTAAATTGAATGTCCTTTAATATGTTTTGGGAGCTTTGTAATAAAAAAGTTATGGCTCTGGGAAGGAGGGAAGCGAAAAACTTGAACGCAAAAACAAAAAAAGCTGGGGACATGAAGGGGTTTAGATTGTAAAGTCATGTGCACACGTTGAAAATTTAGTGTTTTTTTTACCTCAGTATCTGTAAGTGAAAACCAGGAGTGGGTGATAAATACAGACGTGATGAGTAATTCTTACTTTGCCACACTTTTACAGGTTTTGGACATTGTTATGTATTGGTAACTGATTGTCATGTTCTGCAAACCCTGTTCTGTTTTTGCATGTAAAGCAAATCAAATTAAGGGAACTATAAAATAAACAATACTAATAACAATAATTCCCAATATTGATAGTAGTATTACTTTCCCTAATACATATTTGGCGTTCCTATTTAAAACAGCATTTTTCCCTATTCCCATATTTCAGTACATGAGAACATTCATCCTAGTTCAGAATGTTGCTAAGTGGAAACCAGGAAAAAAATGGGCCATTTACTGTGCTGAGAGTTTACCCTGGCCCATGTGAGAGCAGGAGGTATACTGCGGGGAGCTGTGAATGCAGAAAGCGAGGCCTTATGTCATAGATACTGTATGGCACAAATGAAGTGTGGAGCAGAGCAATTCTCAGCGGGCAGTTTGAACACTTAAGATTTGTAGGTTACCTAATGGCATTTCACCTGCTTGTCATACTTGCACAAGAAATAGCACATAGAGGAACTATTCCATATGAAATAAAAGTCTGGACTATTTCAGGCTGGTGAGTTAAGTGTAGAATGTGCATTCTCGTAAGAACACCTGCCTGATTACTGCTCGTGGCTGCATCCGATAACACTAATCTCAAGACAGCCAACGTGCGGTATGCTGCGATAGTAACGCTCCCCAATCCCCATGCACATTACTTTAGGAATGCTTTTTGTTTTGACTGAACTTTTACTTTGTTTTCTTGGCACAATACTGCAGTTTCTCCCTTAAATGGTTAAAATTATACATGAACATAAGCAAGTTTCAATACAAAACAAAGTATATTTCAGAATTTCATGGAACCATAATGAGTACATGACATTTCATCCTTCTTTCTTCTATGCTATTTATGCTACTTTATGCTTCAGATTTTTGCACCGTTGGACCTATTTCATCTTATTGTTTGTCCTTTTTTAGGTGAAATCTCTGGAACTTACGTGTTGCCTAACTAATTGAAAAATAAGGTTTCTCACCAAAACGCAGTCTAAGACCCCTTTCACACATCTGTATAAAACACATACATGAAAAAGTGGTACCGGTATCATCAGTGTTTTCCATCAGTGTGTCATCAGTGTGTCATCAGTGTGTGTCATCAGTGTTTTCCATCAGTGTGACATCCGTGTGACAGTCATGTGTCATCAGTGTGACATCCATGTGTTATCAGTGTGTGTCATCAGTGTTTTCCATCAATGTGACATCCGTGTGACATTCGTGTGTCATCAGTGTGATATCCATGTGTTATCAGTGTGTGTCATCAGTGTTTTCCATCAGTGTGTCATCAGTGTGTCATCAGTGTATCATCAGTGTGTGTCATCAGTGTGTGTCATCAGTGTTTTCCATCAGTGTGACATCCGTGTGACATTCGTGTGTCATCAGTGTGACATCCGTGTGTTATCAGTGTGTCATCAGTGTTTTCCATCAGTGTGTCATCAGTGTGTTATCAGTGTGTGTCATCAGTGTGTGTCATCAGTGTTTTCCATCAGTGTGACATCCATGTGACATTTGTGTGTCATCAGTGTGTCATCAGCGTGTCATCAGTGTGTGTCATCAGTGTGTGTCAGTGTTTTCCATCAATGTGACATCCGTGTGACATTCGTGTGTCATCAGTGTGACATCCATGTGTTATCAGTGTGTGTCATCAGTGTTTTCCATCAGTGTGTCAGTGTATCATCAGTGTGTGTCATCAGTGTGTGTCATCAGTGTTTTCCATCAGTGTGACATCCGTGTGACATTCGTGTGTCATCAGTGTGTCATCATTGTGTCATCAGTGTGTGTCATCAGTGTTTTCCATCAGTGTGACATCCGTGTGACATTCGTGTGTCATCAGTGTGACATCCGTGTGTTATCAGTGTGTCATCAGTGTTTTCCATCAGTGTGTCATCAGTGTATCATCAGTGTGTGTCATCAGTGTGTGTCATCAGTGTTTTCCATCAGTGTGTCATCAGTGTATCATCAGTGTGTTATCAGTGTGTGTCATCAGTGTGTGTCATCAGTGTTTTCCATCAGTGTGACATCCATGTGACATTTGTGTGTCATCAGTGTGTCATCAGCGTGTCATCAGTGTGTGTCATCAGTGTGTGTCATCAGTGTTTTCCATCAATGTGACATCCGTGTGACATTCGTGTGTCATCAGTGTGACATCCATGTGTTATCAGTGTGTGTCATCAGTGTTTTCCATCAGTGTGTCATCAGTGTATCATCAGTGTGTGTCATCAGTGTGTGTCATCAGTGTTTTCCATCAGTGTGACATCCGTGTGACATTCGTGTGTCATCAGTGTGTCATCATTGTGTCATCAGTGTGTGTCATCAGTGTTTTCCATCAGTGTGATATCCGTGTGACATTCGTGTCATCAGTGTGACATCCGTGTGCTATTTAGTGTGTGTCATCAGTGTTTTTCATCAGTGTCTCATCGGTGTGTGCCATCAATGGGTGCCATCAGTATGTAATCAGTGTGTTCTATCATTGTGTCAGTGTGACATCCGTGTGTCATGAGTGTGACATCCGTGTGTCCAGTATCATTAAATTACAAAGTTTCTCTTGTACTTTGCCATGTACAGTACGCAGATAGCACACTGACGCCATCCGTGTGCTGTACACATTTTACACGTACCTATAGAATTGTATTGGCCCTTGTCATCTGTGCTGCCGATATAAAACGGACATGCCGCTGTGTGGTTTACATGGACACATGGTAAAAACACAGACATGTGAATAGCAGCATAGATTACAGTCATGGTCAAAAGTATTGACACCCCTGCAATTCTCAGATAATACTCATTTTCTTCCTGAAAATGATTGCAATCAGAAATTCTTTGGTATTATTATCTTCATTTAATTTGTCTTAAATGAAAAAACACAAAAGAGAATGAAGTAAAAAGCAAAACATTGATCATTTCACATAAAACTCCAAAAATGGACCAGACAAAAGTATTGGCACCCTCAGCCTAATATTTGGTTGCACAACCTTTAGCCAAAATAACTGTGACCAACCGCTTCCGGTAACCATCAATGAGTTTCTTACAATGCTCTGCTGGAATTTTAGACCATTCTTCTTTGGCAAACTGCTCCAGGTCCCTGATATTTGAAGGGTGCCTTCTCCAAACTGCCATTTTTAGATGTCTCCACAGGTGTTCTATGGGATTCAGGTCTGGACTCATTGCTGGCCACCTTTGAAGTCTCCAGTGCTTTCTCTCAAACCATTTTCTAGTGCTTTTTGAAGTGTGTTTTGGGTCATTGTCCTGCTGGAAGACCCATGACCTCTGAGGGAGACCTAGCTTTTTTACACTGGGCCCTACATTATGCTGCAAAATTTGTTGGTAGTCTTCAGACTTCATAAAGCCATGCACACGGTCAAGCAGTCCAGTGCCAGAGGCAGCAAAGCAACCCCAAAACATCAGGGAACCTCCGCCATGTTTGACTGTAGGGACCGTGTTCTTTTCTTTGAATGCCTCTTTTTTCTCCTGTAAACTCTATGTTGATGCCTTTGCCCAAAAAGCTCTACTTTTGTCTCATCTGACCAGAAAACATTCTTCCAAAACGTTTTAGGCTTTTTCAGGTAAGGTTTGGCAAACTCCAGCCTGGCTTTTTTATGTCTCGGGGCAAGAAGTGGGGTCTTCCTGGGTCTCCTACCATACAGTCCCTTTTCATTCAGACGCCGACGGATAGTACGGGTTGACACTGTTGTACCCTCGGACTGCAGGGCAGCTTGAACTTTTTTGAATGTTAGTCGACGTTCTTTATCCAACATCCACACAATCTTGCATTGAAATCTCTTGTAAATTTTTCTTTTCCGTCCACATCTAGGGAGGTTAGCCACAGTGCCATGGGCTTTAAACTTCTTGATGACACTGTGCACGGTAGACACAGGAACATCCAGGTCTTTGGAGATGGACTTGTAGCCTTGAGATTGCTCATGCTTCCTCACAATTTGGTTTCTCAAGTCCTCAGACAGTTCTTTGGTCTTCTTTCTTTTCTCCATGCTCAATGTGGTACACACAAGGACACATGACAGAGGTTGAGTCAACTTTAATCCATGTCAACTGGCTGCAAGTGTGATTTAGTTATTGCCAACACCTGTTAGGTGCCACAGGTAAGTTACAGGTGCTGTTAATTACACAAATTAGAGAAGCATCACATGATTTTTCGAACAGTGCCAATACTTTTGTCCACCCCTTTTTTATGTTTGGTGTGGAATTATATCCAATTTGGCTCTAGGACAATTCTTTTTGTGTTTTTTCATTTAAGACAATGAAGATAATGATAACAAAGAATTTGTGCTTGCAATCATTTTCAGGAAGAAACTGAGTATTATCTGACAGAATTGCAGGGGTGTCAATACTTTTGGCCATGACTGTATAATGGGTACATGTGGTATCTGTGCAAGAAACGTATGCACGTACTGGAAATACGAACATCTGAAAGAGCCTAAAATTAAGAACCAGCTACCTAGACATATGGCTAAGGCCTTATTCAGATGTCATATTTTTGATAAGTGTTTCATCAGTATTTGTAGGCCAAAACCAGAAATGCAACCTATAGAGGAAAAAAAATATTAAAGGGGTTTTCTAGGTTTAACTTTTCTATTGTAAGACAGCAGAGGTATGAAATAACAAAAACACCAATAATCAATCTCCCCATTCCAATGCTGCTTTTCCAACGCAGTCCCATTTTCTGTTGACAGGCTGCAGCGATGATATCATGACTACAGCGCATTGGACTGCTGCAGCTAATCACCAAGGTTCATTAGCTCTGCCAATGGAGATGACTGTTAAGCTCAGTGATTGGCTGAAGAAGTCACAAGTGCCGTAGTCACGAATTCATCACAGCAGTCAGTGAACAAAAACCAGTGTCAAAGACCAGCGCTAAACCTGGGGAGGGTGAATATCGGTGTGATTGTTTTTTAATTCGTTTAATGCAGGCCTATGGTCAATTCAAACCTTATCTCAAACAGCCCCCATAATTGAAATATTCACTCCTGTTCTGCTTCTTGGAGCTAACTACCCCTGGTTTTGGCTTATAAGTACTAATTTATGGTAAATTTTGTTCATAAGAAGCATGGAAGTCTGGGTGATGCAGATGTATTATGAGTCCAAAAGCAGCAACTACATAAACCCATTCTTTACAAACCATGCTGCAACTTTCTTCACTGCTTCTGAGAAAGGTTCACTCATTTTGAAATGATCAGAAATAAGTTACCAAAGTCATCTGTACCTACATTCGATGTACACTAGTGATGAGCGAGTATGCTCCTTACTCGAGTTTCTCCGAGCATGCTCTGGTGGTCTCCAAGTATTTCAGTGAGCTCGGAGATATAGTTTATGTGGACGCAGCTTCATGATTTGCGGCTGCTAGACAGCTTGAATACATTTGGGTAGGGTTGAGCGAAACGGATCGGCCAATTTCAAAAGTCGCCGACTTTTGGCAAAGTCGGGTTTCGTGAAACCGGACCCGATCCCACTGTGGGATCGGGTCGGCGGTCGGCGATCTTCGCTTCAAAGTCGGGTTTCGTTTTATATATATATATATATATATATATATGTCTTTGAGACACATATATATATATATATATTTATATTTATTTCAGCGTGATATAACTGAAAAGCCGGTAATTCAATTGCGCTGAAGTAAATATAAATATATTGAGATTTCCCATTAGCTTGCATTGGGTTTCGTGTTTCGGCCGATCCCCCGACCCCGACTTTTCAAGATAATCGACCGATTTCACTCGACTCGACTTTTGAGAAAGTCGGGTTTCGCGAAACCCAACTCGACCTCAAAAAAGGAAAATTCGCTCAACCCTAGTCATAAACACTCGGAGGTCACCCGAGCGTGCTCAGCAAAACCCGAGCAACGAGTACACTCGCTCATCACTATTCTTAGCCACATTTTAATACAAAACAATGCACGATGTGGACAAGTTCATTTTCAAACAGAATTGCATGAAATGTTGATAGTTTCTATAGAAACTGCACGCACATTATTCTAATAAAATCCATAAAATAATTAGAAACTATCACATACTTTTACATCAGTTAAAAAGTTTTAAGTTTGTGCGATGTGGCGGTCATAGAAGAACAGAAGTGCTTGTACTAGGTAGTTTCCGAGCAGGTGTTCCTGCATATAGTCCATCCATTAAGACTCTCAGTAGAACATAGTACTGATTGCCTAATGAAGGACTTGCCGGAAGGACTCTCAGGTCAAAGATCTGATTCATTTCATAGCTGTCAGTAAATCATCTCCTTCCAAACAGCTTTCTACAGAATGATGTTCATCACTCCTTAGTGTAGTATAATCCATTATCATGGCATTATGGGCCTTAACAATATTAGCTGGCCCAAGGTGCCCATTCACACTGCCCTGCCACCCCTTGTTGGAGCTGTGGCAGGTGCTGAATAGGAATGACTTCCAGCACATCAGAATGACAGGATGACTGGACCACTGGCAGTAACCATGGGCCAATTTGACTTCTTTACTGCCAAACCAAGCTGCAAGGGGAACATTTTTGTTTCTGAATTATTGCATGTTGTGCTCCCAGTGATATTCAACTCATATTTCACATTTTATACAATCCAGGAAGAAGAACATTGCATACCTAGAGCTTCATATCTGATCCGTTCTTTGATTTCTAAAGCTGATTCTATATCTGTTAATTTATGAAGGGATTTTTTAGCAAAAAAAACGAAAAAGTTTTCCATATTTGTAAGCATCTCACTACCCTGCATTGTTGATTCAGCACTAAGGCTCAATCTGTGCTTCATTTTATTACTTTTTCCACATCATGAAACGCCGTCTGTTACAAGTAGCTCTGTCCTCACTAATGTAGAAATAGGATGTGACCTGTTGTTTATGACTTCAGCACTTTTCTCAGTATCTCAGTAGCAGTACCATATGACAATATTACCTTAGTTTTGTTCCAGCCGCTGTTTCTGTAACAAGTGATGACCACTGCCTTACATTTACATTGGCTTGTACTGAAACCCAACAAATAGATGTTTTCTGTCATGTTATGAAGACAAACCCGGTCCATATTGACAAATAGGGGTGGTCTCTTTTTTGGTACCACGCTCTATGAGTGGGATCAGAAAGTTATTTTACTGCAGAAGACTCAAGCTGTATCAGAAAAAATACTTTAAGGCTATGGTTAGATGGCCATAGATTCTCTCATCCGAGACAATAGGATCGATTATGCAAACGACACTCTGATCATACTCTAATGAGAGTGTAAGCATAATGTGATCCGATTCCCTTGTATAAAATTGTTCACTCTACGAGCAGTGCCCACAAAACATATCTGGAACAAAGCATTATTCACATTCTATACCACAGTAGCATTGATGTCTCCAGGAAAACACGGCAGCTGGTCCATCTCCTTACATGTGCTCATGTGAACCCGGCCCTAGGGCTCATGCATATCATCATATAAATCAGATTTGTGCTATCTGATTCTTCATCAGATAGCACACTGAAACACCCTGACACACATTATTCAATAGTGCTAGTCTGATAAATGATTTTTCTCTCGGTCCAACTGTTCATGAAAGGAAAATTGCAACATGCACTACTTTCTTCCGAGTCTCAGAAAAGGATCAAACTTCCGTATTTTTCAGACTATCAGACACACTTTTTTCCTCTAAATATGTGGAGGAAAATAGGGGGCATCTTATAGTCAGGATGTACCTGCTCTGGCGGTGGTGGGGAGGTGAGGGAGTGACAGCGGCGGAGCAGCAGGTCACAGGAGGCAGGAGCTAACTCCTGTGCCCACTGCTACAGAGAAATGAATATTAACTGCATTCCACACACATGGGCATGGAGGGCAATGAATATTAATTTCTCTTTAATAGCACACATGCTTTTAGCTTTAGCAGTCGGCTTCACCAGCTTCCTACAGCTGCCAGGTGTTCACGTGTGCCCACTACTTAACTTAAGGAAATGAATATTCACTGCTCTCCACTCCCATTGGTGTGTAATGCAGTGAATATTTATTCCCTTTAGTAGTGGGCACATGTGAATTCCCAGCTGCTGCATGAAACCAGCGGCTGCAGCTAACACGGTGCCCACTATTAAAGAGAAATTAATATTCACTGCTCTCCACTCCTATAGTCCCGGCGTGGAGAGCAGTGAGTATTCTGATGTCCCCGCTATTCGCTGCTTACAAGCATAAATCAGCTGCTGGCATGGGAACAAGATGCTGTTTGGGAGCACAGGATGTTAAGTATAATGGTTTATTTTTTTTTTCTGTTTTTTTCTGTTTGGGGCCGTGTATACCAGCATGGGGATAGGTGCCAATCATACCAGGATAAGAATGGGGCAATGAATACCAGGACAGTGATGTGGCCATGTATACCAGGATAGGGATGAGTGGGCCCTGGATGCCAGGATAGGGATAAGAGGGATCATGCCTACCAGGATAGGGATGAGGGGGCCATGCATACCAAGATGGGGATGGGGGCCATGCATACAAGGATAGGGATGAAGAGGCTAAGCATTTCAGGATAGGAATGAGGAGACCATGCAAACAAGGATAGGGATGAGGGGTCCATGAGTACAAGGATAGGGATGAGAGGGCCATATATACCGGGATAGTGATGAAGGGACCATATATACTAAGATAAGGGATATTGGTACAGAATTGATCATGTTTTTGCATCAATTTTTTTTCTAATTTTCTCCTCTAAAACCTAGGTCCTTTTTATGGTCTGCTGCATCTTATAATCCAAAAATACGGTATTTGTGTCAAAGAGTGAGTAAAGAAAAATCAGATTACACACAAACCATCAGAGTGGTATCCAATATTTAATGGATACATTTCTATTATTAACATAAACTGTTTTTCAGTGGTCCCCAACATTTCTGACCTTGATAGACACATTCAGCTCTGAGAGAGGGTCGCGAGCCACATCCAGCTGCCAACCTCCTCAATGTAGTGGCAACCAAAGCTCCCATTACGGCTATAATGATAACCAAAGCTTTTCCACAGAAATCACCCAAAAGTAGTAGACCAAGATCAAGGGGTTCCCACAATACCCCCATTCAGTATTCTCCTATCAAGCACTGCTACCATACTGTTGCATCCAGCTTCAAGCACCTCCTCTGACAGGTAGTATCATCCTGTCTCCAGCATACCATCTCCAGCGTACCATACGTACATTATCTCTAAACCACTAAGACCAGTATATGTGCATCTAGCTCTGCTCTTCTGTGTAGTGTTACTCACAATGTTAAGATATGCGCTTCATACCTGTTTGCTAGACCTGGAGCTATTGCGCGGAAAACCGCGAGGCTCAATTCATGTGGCTCTCGAGCTGCAGGATGGAGACCCCTATAATGCTGTATTGGATCATGTACAATTTTATGTGGTGATGTATGAAAACATATGGCGCATGGAAGTCATTCAGATGTTAAAAACAGAATCACAGATGGCACATGGATAAAAATCGGATGACAATTATTTGAAAATTGCACAAATTTTTTTGGATGAAACTCAAATAATTTTTCATATGCTCTTATGCATCTGGCTTTAGGCTTAGAAGAAAAGCTAAAAAACTAGATCCTAGTTTCCATTGCAGATTTCTGCCACAGCATTTAAAAAGAAGTCACTATCAAATTTTACCACTAGATCCCCTTACCATTTACATTGCATTTTGTCATAAATGTTGGGGAGAATCCCAGGCCAAAAGATTGATGAATAATATATAAATAAATCATTGTGTAGATAATGAGTTTACAAGACTAATTTAAGAAAATAGTAACGTTCCTTAACTAAGTAGCTAAACTCTTATAATCGTCTTCATTTTGTCCTTGAAAACAGCGAGAAATCAACTTCAAACAAGTGACTCCAACAAACTGAATCTGTAAATGGAAATCTGTCACCCACAGAGCAGCAAGTTATAGAGAGATTCTAATCTCCCCTGGAGGAAAGGGATTAGCGGCTTTAGGTCCCAAAATGAAGATTTTGATTCAATCGATAAGCCAGCATCAATCTTTGCCCTCAAGGAATTAAGGACCTTGCTCTAGTTTACATGTAGTACATTGAAATGCAAG
The DNA here is from genome assembly GCF_032444005.1 of Ranitomeya imitator. Classification (NCBI taxonomy): domain Eukaryota; kingdom Metazoa; phylum Chordata; class Amphibia; order Anura; family Dendrobatidae; genus Ranitomeya; species Ranitomeya imitator. The sequence continues at coordinate 128,309,149 of NC_091289.1, forward strand.
TACAGTGTGTAACCTACAAATGAAGGTTAAAACAATGCACAGTATAGTGTTATGCACTGATGGGCTACAACTACTGTAATACTGATCTAACAGAGCGAGCACCGTACAGCCAGCCACAAACCTTGTAAGACCGCGCAAGACTCCAGATTAATTTAGGCTGGAGCTACATAGCAATTCTCAGACAAATTGCACAACCAATACATCTATGCAACTGTAGAAAAATAGAAAGAGTCACAGCACTGTTGTGCCTATGTATCACCACTTCCTCAGATACAAAGTGCTGCTGAATGCCGCTGCTGTGCCATATTTGCCATTTATAGACGCTGGGTGCATTTAAAAAGACAAGTATGCAAATCCAAGAAAAAGAAAAAACAGAAATGCACTCACCGGTCTCTTGTGCGATAGTCCTTTATTCAGAACATGTGCTGGCACACTTGGGGAGAACGTGGACAAAAGACGATGGCCGTTTCACGCTGCCGCGCTTCTACGGGTCTCAATGGATTTATTAATGAAGTCATCAGGAATAGCAAAAAATGCAGTCTTACATGCCTCCCAGAGTTCATCTAGATTCTTTGGTTTTGTCTTCCAAGCTTCCTCTTTCATCCTACCCCAAATATACTCAATGATGTTCATGTCTGGTGACTGGGCTGGCCAGTCATTGAGCACCTTGATCTTTTTTGCCTGGGGGAACTTTGCTGTAGAGTTGGATGTATGAGATGGAGCACCATCCTGCTGTAGAATTTGACCCCTTTTATGATTTGGAATATAAGAGGTAGCTAATACTTCTTGATATTTTAGGCTGTTGCTATTGCCTTCCACCTTTCAAATGTTTCGCACACCCCCATACTGAATGTAACCCCAGACTATGATATTTCCATCACCAAAATTAACTGTTTGTTGGGTGTTTTTTGGATCCATACGGGCTCCAGTAGGTCTCCTACAGTATTTGCGCTGGCTGTGGTGTAATTGTACTGAAGATTCATCAGATTAATCCACCTTCTGCCACTTTTCCAGCGTCCATCTGTTTAGCGGGCTGTGGGACTTTGCAAAGGCCACATGGTTTTTTATTTGCCTTTTGTTTACTGCTCTCTTCTGGGCACTGATTCGACCATGGAGGCCATTTTGAGACAGGATCCTACAAACTGTTCTAGTCGACACAGGGACTTGAGGTGACCAGGCCTGGTGGAGCTCTGCTGCAGTGGAAGAGGGGCTTCCTTTGGATTTTCTAACTAACAAACGTTCCTCCTGAGCAGTTGTCTTATGGAGTCTGCCGTACCTGGGCTTGTGAAACACATCTCCAGTCTCTTCAATTTTTTTTTAATTCTTTGTACTTGATGCTGAGACTGTTATGAAAGGCAATTCAGTACTACAATGGACATAGCGGTCAGAGCACATACAGTGATCTGACAATAACCCAAAATCATAGAACGAGCTCTGAGACGTGGGAACTCTGCAGACCGCAATCCCTAATCCTCTCAAACAACACTAGAGGCAGCCGTGGATTGCGCCTAACTCTGCCTATGCAACTCGGCACAGCCTGAGAAACTAACTAGCCTGAAGATAGAAAATAAGCCTACCTTGCCTCAGAGAAATACCCCAAAGGAAAAGGCAGCCCCCCACATATAATGACTGTGAGTTAAGATGAAAAGACAAACGTAGAGATGAAATAGATTCAGCAAAGTGAGGCCCGACTTTCTTAACAGATCGAGGATAGAAAAGGTAACTTTGCGGTCTACACAAAACCCTAAAGAAAAAAACGCAAAGGGGGCAAAAAGACTCTCCGTACCGAACTAACGGCACGGAGGTACACCCTTTGCGTCCCAGAGCTTCCAGCAACAAATTAGACAAGCTGGACAGAAAAAATAGCAACAAATAGCAAAGAAGAACTTAGCTATGCAGAGCAGCAGGCCACAGGAATGATCCAGGGAAAAGCAAGTCCAACACTGGAACATTGACAGGAAGCCAGGATCAAAGCATTAGGTGGAGTTAAAAAGAGAAGCACCTAACGACCTCACCAGATCACCTGAGGGAGGAAACTCAGAAGCCGCAGTACCACTTCCCTCCACCAACAGAAGCTCACAGAGAGAATCAGCCGAAGTACCACTTGTGACCACAGGAGGGAGCTCTGCCACAGAATTCACAACAGTACCCCCCCTTGAGGAGGGGTCACCGAACCCTCACCAGAGCCCCCAGGCCGACCAGGATGAGCCACATGAAAGGCACGAACAAGATCGGGAGCATGGACATCAGAGGCAAAAACCCAGGAATTATCTTCCTGAGCATAACCCTTCCATTTAACCAGATACTGGAGTTTCCGTCTAGAAACACGAGAATCCAAAATCTTCTCCACAATATACTCCAATTCCCCCTCCACCAAAACCGGGGCAGGAGGATCAACAGATGGAACCATAGGTGCCACGTATCTCCGCAACAATGACCTATGGAATACGTTATGTATGGAAAAAGAATCTGGAAGGGTCAGACGAAAAGACACAGGATTAAGAACCTCAGAAATCCTATATGGACCAATGAAACGAGGTTTAAACTTAGGAGAGGAAACCTTCATAGGAATATGACGAGAAGATAACCAAACCAGATCCCCAACACGAAGTCGGGGACCCACACGGTGTCTGCGATTAGCGAAACGTTGAGCCTTCTCCTGGGACAAGGTCAAATTGTCCACTACATGAGTCCAAATCTGCTGCAACCTGTCCACCACAGTATCCACACCAGGACAGTCCGAAGACTCAACCTGTCCTGAAGAGAAACGAGGATGGAACCCAGAATTGCAGAAAAATGGCGAAACCAAGGTAGCCGAGCTGGCCCGATTATTAAGGGCGAACTCAGCCAAAGGCAAAAAGGACACCCAGTCATCCTGATCGGCAGAAACAAAGCATCTCAGATATGTTTCCAAGGTCTGATTGGTTCGTTCGGTTTGGCCATTAGTCTGAGGATGGAAAGCCGAGGATAAAGACAAGTCAATGCCCATCCTACCACAAAAGGCTCGCCAAAACCTTGAAACAAACTGGGAACCTCTGTCAGAAACGATATTTTCTGGAATGCCATGTAAACGAACCACATGCTGGAAGAACAATGGCACCAAATCAGAGGAGGAAGGCAATTTAGACAAGGGTACCAGATGGACCATCTTAGAAAAGCGATCACAGACCACCCAAATGACTGACATCTTTTGAGAAACGGGAAGATCAGAAATAAAATCCATAGAGATATGTGTCCAAGGCCTCTTCGGGACCGGCAAGGGCAAAAGCAACCCACTGGCACGAGAACAGCAGGGCTTAGCCCGAGCACAAATCCCACAGGACTGCACAAAAACACGCACATCCCGCGACAGAGACGGCCACCAAAAGGATCTAGCCACCAACTCTCTGGTACCAAAGATTCCAGGATGACCAGCCAACACCGAACAATGAAACTCAGAGATAACTTTATTGGTCCACCTATCAGGGACAAACAGTCTCTCCGCTGGACAACGATCAGGTTTATTAGCCTGAAATTTTTGCAGCACCCGCCGCAAATCAGGGGAGATGGCAGACACAATTACTCTTTCCTTGAGGATACCCGCCGGCTCAGACAAACCCGGAGAGTCGGGCACAAAACTCCTAGACAGAGCATCCGCCTTCACATTTTTAGAGCCCGGAAGGTACGAAATCACAAAGTCAAAACGGGCAAAAAACAGCGACCAACAAGCCTGTCTAGGATTCAACCGCTTAGCAGACCCAAGATAACTCAAGTTCTTATGATCAGTCAATACCACCACGCGATGCTTAGCTCCTTCAAGCCAATGACGCCACTCCTCGAATGCCCACTTCATGGCCAGCAACTCTCGGTTGCCCACATCATAATTTCGCTCAGCAGGCGAAAACTTCCTGGAAAAAAAAGCGCATGGTTTCATCACTGAGCAATCAGAACCTCTCTGCGACAAAACAGCCCCTGCTCCAATCTCAGAAGCATCAACCTCGACCTGGAACGGAAGAGAAACATCTGGTTGACACAACACAGGGGCAGAAGAAAAACGACACTTCAAGTCTTGAAAAGCTTCCACAGCAGCAGAAGACCAATTGACCAAATCAGCACCCTGCTTGGTCAAATCGGTCAATGGTTTGGCAATACTAGAAAAATTGCAGATGAAGCGACGATAAAAATTAGCAAAGCCCAGGAACTTTTGCAGACTTTTCAGAGATGTCGGCTGAGTCCAATCATGGATGGCTTGGATTTTAACAGGATCCATCTCGATAGTAGAAGGGGAAAAGATGAACCCCAAAAATAAAACCTTCTGCACACCAAAGAGACACTTTGATCCCTTCACAAACAAAGAATTAGCACGCAGGACCTGAAAAACTGTTCTGACCTGCTTCACATGAGACTCCCAATCATCCGAGAAGATCAAAATGTCATCCAAGTACACAATCAGGAATTTATCCAGGTACTCTCGGAAGATGTCATGTGTGGCACCCCTAGGGGTATTTGCCACAAAAATAGTTACTGACACTAAACACAAATATTAAGATAGCAAAACTGCACTACCACCTCCGGCCAGAAGGGGGAGCTCCAGAGACTCCCCTTAATCCATTCTGGTCTGAGAGAAGAAATGGCAGTTGGGCTAAGGAGCTGATAGTGAGAGGTCATACAGCTGAATTTCTAACAGCCCTATGACGGTTTCCAGGCCCAAATTACCGGCCTGAGGAGAAGAGGGACAGAGAAAAGGGACATTGTGAGAACCGGGTAGCATTAATCACTACCCAGAACAGGCGCAAAGACGGATACCGGATCCGTGGCTGTATTCATTATATATAATACAGCAACCGGAAAAACGTGAGGTGATATCAGCTTCACTAGGGCCGGACGCAGCAACAGACACAGAGTTCAGCGGTACTCCCGGAGGGGGTAAGCCGATAAAAGGCTCGGGTTGCCCGTCGAACCAGGACCCGGAGGGGACAGATTGGGCCGGCAACCAGTTCACATACAGCAGCAGGGCCACACAGAAATTGCGCACAATAAGAGGCGAAGACCCCGGCAGGGTCAAAGTAACTCAGAGTTCCCATACAGACTCCGGTGACAGGACGACAGGACTGGTTGTAAATCCTTTTATGTTAAAGTAAACTGGTTAAACGTTTCAGTGCCTCAGTCTTTCATTTGGACAATAGCCATCTATCCAGGATCGGGATCATCACCGCTGGGAGAACCTGCTGCTGATCAAGTAAGTGCCTGTCCCCTCACGATACCCCTTACACTGTGCATTGCCTGAGGCCACAGCACCGGGTCAAGCCACCTGTGACATCCCCCTCAAGAGACAGACCCCATTGGTCCGGTGCTGGGTATCCCGGTCTCCTGGGCGTCACAATTGGCGTCACGAACAGGATCTAGCCAGCCCGTATACCGGGTATTGTGTGCCGTGATTGGAGCCCAAAACTGTGAAAACTTGGATGAAAAATCTTGAAAATTGACTTTATTTAAGAAAAATCCATTCCCCATTGAAAACTATTGAAAGTGACTTTTCCCTATTGGTTATAATGGAGTAAAGATGGCCGCCATCCCCTGAGGTAATCACCTCATAACCGTTAGGCACAAGACTGTTAATTGAGCTACGCCATCACCTGAGCCCCAGTCTAACTGAAAAACTTCAGAATCCACCATTACAGAGCGCGCGGCCGGCAGGAGCAGCAGGGGGCGTGTCATTGTGGGCGGCATCAAGCTGAGCGCTCTGACATCAGAGCAAGGGGAAAATCGATCCTGCTGCACAGCGGAACGAATCTACACTATCCCGACGGAAGCGGAGGACCGGAAGGGTCCGGATTAACTAAGGGGGCACAGTATGTCGCAGCACGGAGACGCCGCAGCATCCGGCGACGCTAATGCAGCTGAAAGACAGAGTGTCGATAGAGAGTCCGGTAGAGCAGCGGTGCAAGGAGTGGCGCCCATCATGCCGGTGCTGATGCCATATACCCCGGGTGGCCCATGGCTTCCAATGTATGAAGGTGAGCCTAATACCCTTGACGATTTCAGAGAAAAGATGCTGGCCCATTTTGACATGTTCCCCGTGGGTGAAGTTCAGCGTGTTAGTCTCCTGATGATGCAGTTAAGTGGCCATGCTAAGCGAGAAGTCACAGCATGGGCAGCTGATCTAAAAGGCACTGTTGAACGCATATTTGCTGGATTAAAAGCTACATTTGAAACCACTGCCAGCAGCAAAGCTAAAGTACGATTCTTTAATTGCAAACAAAAAGTTAATGAGGGCGTGAGAGACTTTGCCTTAAACCTGCAGGAAGCCCTTAAATCACTTACACTGGCTGAACCCATTCTTAACACCGGAGCGGATAAACTGCTAAGAGATGAATTTATTGAGGGACTCTACACCCCTTCTCACCGGGGGCATGTGAGCATGCTTGTTTTTAAGAACCCTGAATTGACATTTGCCCAATTAAAGGAGAGCGTTATACGTCTCCAGCTGGCAGAGGCACCTCGGGATCAGGAGCCTGCGCAACTCATGGCAGAGGCTCCTCAACAACATGGAGTACCAGTGACATCAGCTATTTCCGGGGCCATTGCTAAGCCCCTGGGGCCCAGTACTAATGAGGCTTTTCAACAAAAGCTTGACTCTTTAACTAATGTTGTTGCTTCAATGGCTAAAACCATGCAGGAGATGAGAGGACCCAAGATGGAGTTGTCAAACCGTAGAGAAGGTGTTCCATGGATGAGACCCCGGAGATACCCGACATGGAGAGGACGACCCCGCGACCGCTACCAACCGGATGGACAGCCCATTTGCCGCCGTTGCCAGCAGCCAGGTCACTTTGCACGAGATTGTGATTTAAACGGGAATCCCCTGGGAATGCGGGCCGCTTCGCAGGAATGAACTTTCAAGGCCCAACACCCTGGCACGACAGGTACATCGGAGGACGACCCATTATCCCTATCGTGCTGGACGGAATGCCCCTCAACGCTTTGCTGGACACAGGTTCCCAGATTTCATCTATACCGTATATCCTTTATAAGAGGTACTGGGCTGATGCAGATATTGATAAAGGGCCCTCTGATGTTGAACTAGATATATGGGCCAGTAATGGTAAGTTGGTACCGAAACTAGGATTCAGGGAGATGACCATAAAGATTGGTAAAGTAGAATTGAAGAAACAGGGTATAATTGTTGTTGATGTTGACCGGCGGAACTGTGAACCAACTGTATTGATAGGAATGAATGTGTTAGAGAACTGCTTTTCCGAAGTCATTTCTGTCTTACAGCAGATTGCTGAAACTGCCCAATCCTGCCAGCAGAGAGTTCTCCGGAGGGAAATAAAAGTATTGATGTTAAGGCAACAGGTAGAAGTTGCAGGTGGAGAAATCGGCAGTGTGAGGGTAAGTGATCCAACGTCTATTGTAATCCCACCAAAAACAGAAATGCTGGTATGGTGTAGAGCAGCCATTGGTACTAAGGGACGAGATTATCAAGCCTTAATAGAACCAGTGTACACCGACAGCAGGCCCACTATACTCACAGCACGAGGGATAGTCGAGGTACACCGGGGACGAGTGCCGGTACGACTTTTGAACTGTGGAGAGGAAGAGGTCACTTTGCCAAGGTATGCTACAATGGCAAAGCTATATACTGTTGACAACAATGCCATCACAACCATTGAGCCCTTAGAACCAACCTGTCAGGTGGAAGGCAATGGCTCAGACGGAGAATTGGAGGATTGGTGCCAACAGCTACACGTGGGCATAAATTCAACACCTACCCATCAAAAACAAGGGGTGTATAGGCTAGTGAAGGAATATGAACAAGTCTTCAGTAAACACCCATTGGACTTCGGACGGATAGAAGGGGTAGAACACACAATCCCCACCGGTGACCATCCCCCAATAAAAGAAAGATATAGACCCATACCGCCCGCTCACTATCAGTGTGCAAAAGATATGCTGAGGGAGATGAAACAGGCCGGGGTAATAAGAGACAGCTGTAGCCCCTGGGCGGCCCCTCTAGTGATTGTCAAAAAAAAGGACGGAACCATGAGAATGTGCGTAGACTACCGGAAGATTAATAACATCACCCATAAAGACGCCTACCCCTTGCCTAGGATAGAAGAGTCCTTAACTGCTTTGAAATCTGCTAATTATTTTTCCACCTTAGACTTAACAAGCGGGTATTGGCAAGTCCCTGTGGCTGAGAGAGATAAGGAAAAGACGGCATTCACCACACCAATGGGTCTATGTGAATTTAATCGCATGCCGTTCGGACTCTGCAACGCATCCGGTACCTTCCAGCGGCTGATGGAATGCTGCCTCGGACACAAGAACTTCGAGACCGTCCTCCTGTACCTAGATGATGTGATCGTCTACTCAAAGACTTACGAACAACACTTAATAGACCTGGCAGAAGTGTTCGAAGCCTTATCCAGGTATGGCATGAAAGTCAAGCCATCCAAATGTCACCTTCTCAAGCCAAAGGTACAGTACCTGGGACACATCGTGAGTTCGGAGGGAGTAGCACCAGATCCCGAGAAAATAAGCGCCATAAGGGATTGGCCAAGACCTACCAGCGCAAAAGAAGTGAGACAATTCCTGGGATTGGTGGGTTACTATCGCAGATTTATAAAAGGATTTACCAAGTTGGCAGCACCCTTGCAAGACACCTTGGTAGGGCAGAGGAAGAAACCTTCAAACCGAAACCCTCCTTTTCAGTGGAACGACGAAAGGGAAGACTCCTTTGAACAACTAAAGAAGGCACTAACCAGAGAAGAGGTTCTGGCATACCCAGATTACCATCAACCTTTCATCCTCTACACCGATGCCAGTAATGTGGGACTAGGAGCGGTGCTGTCACAAAAGCAAGAAGGTCGGGAGAAAGTCATCGCCTTTGCAAGTAGAAAGCTCCGGCCTGCTGAAAGAAATCCAGAAAATTATAGCTCCTTCAAATTGGAACTACTGGCAGTAGTTTGGGCTGTGACTGAACGTTTCAAACACTATCTGGCCGCTGCAGAATTTATTGTCTACACTGACAACAATCCGTTGACCCACCTGGACACAGCCAAATTAGGTGCGTTAGAACAGCGATGGATAGCCCGGTTATCTAATTACAACTTCAAGATCAAGTATTGAGCAGGTCGCAAGAATGGAAATGCCGATGCCCTATCCCGGATGCCACACTTGAGAGATGTAGAAGAAGAAACGGGGGAGCTTGAAGAAATTGAACTACCAGCCTTCCATCATCCCAAGGCAAAACATCATCAGTCAAGTACCTATCAGAAACAACAAGAGGTGAATTTTAATCCGTTAGCACACCATAGATGGGCTGACACCCAAGACAGCAATCCGGCTGTGAAGTTGGTGAAGGAACTGTTGACTGAGCAAAGTGCATATCCTGATGAGGATGCCCCAGAAGAGACGCATCAACTCTGGAAAGAGAGAGGCAAAATGTTCCTGTATCAAGGGAAGCTCTGTAGAAGGTACACCAATCCGAAAACACATGAATTGGTTTGGCAGATTATCGTGCCTAAACAAGATGTCAAGATAGTCCTCAAAGCTTACCATAATGGTGCTGGTCACTTTGGTTGGAAAAAGTTAGAAGTACTTCTAAGAGAAAGATTTTATTGGGTCGGGATGAGAAAATCAATCGAACAGTGGTGCAGAAATTGTGGCCCGTGCAACCTCAGAAGAAACGATCAAAAGAACCAAAGAGCACCACTGCAGCCCATAATCACCAAACAACCACTTGAACTTGTAGCCATAGACCACGTGAAGTTGACACCAAGCCGGTCCGGCTATGTCTATGCCTTGACCATCGTGGACCATTATTCACGCTTCTTGGTAGTAGTACCCGTAAAAGATCTGAAAGCAAAAACAGCAGCCAAAGCGTTCCAAACATACTTTTGTAGACCCCATGGATATCTGGAACAGGTTCTCACCGACCAAGGTACAGCCTTTGAATCAGAGATCTTCAGAGAATTCTGTAATATGTATGGTTGCAAAAAGATCCGGACGACGGCCTATCATCCACAAACAAACGGCTTATGCGAGAAGATGAACCATATTGTAATAGAACTACTAAAGACTTTACCTGAGACAGAAAGGAATCAATGGCCAGAGAAATTGCTTGACTTGGTGGATCTGTATAATCATGTCCCGGTGAGCTCCACCAATTGCACCCCAGCTTACCTTATGCGTGCAAGACCAGGCCAATTACCAATCGATCTAGAAATGGGAATTCTGAAACCAGACGCAGAAGTCCAAGACTCCAATTGGGATATCATACGGCAAAAGCAGTATCGCCAAGTGCAAGAGAGTGTGGAAAGAAGCCTTCAGCAAACTAGAGAAAGACAAGAGCGAACTTTCAACCAGAATGCTCTAGCGACCCCATTAAGACCGGGTGACCAAGTGCTCAAGAGAAATCGTCGAACCAATAAACTAGACAATCAGTGGGAAACCGTACCCTACACAATTTTACCAACAAGAATGGATAATCCTAAAATGTGTCTCATTAGCAAAAACGGGGGCTTAACATCTGTACTAGTGTCAAGAGACAATCTTAAATTATGTCCGGAAGCATTGAAAGAGCCAGAAGTTGTCCAGCCAGAACCAGAAGTTATTCAACCCATACAGGTTCAACTAGTAAAGGAAAAAGAAGAGGAAATGTATCACACCTGTATAGGAGACTTTCCCAGAACCCTACTAACATACCATGGTGCAGTAGTGGTTCCCATGGTGGCCTTTTACCCAACACCGAACCCAATACCAGAAGTCCCAAGACAGGAAGAGGCTGACCCCGTACTACAGGAGATTCCAGGCCAGGAAGAACAGATTCCTGATCAGAGTGATCCCATTCACGGTGGACTTGCCAACTCCATAGTCGTGGAATTATCTTTAGCAGAGCGGGCAGATACTACATCCGCAGTAGACAGTAGTACTCCACATGAAGAGATACCGCTATTACGTAGATCACAGCGTAGTACCCAGGGCCAATTACCGGCCAGGTATGCAGATTACCAACTATAAATGTGAATTGTATATATGTTATGCCATATATAGTTAAACAGAAAATGTAGTATAGTCATTGTTATCAGTCTGCAACGTTTAAGCCCAGTACCTACAGAGACTTGTCTGTATGAACTTCTTGCATATTCTTGAACTTGTCATCAGCCCGGAGGCACTAAATCAAAGCTCCGGAAAGACTGCTTTTTGAACTTTGCTTTTTGCTCTTTTTGAACTTTCTTTAGACTTTCTATTGAGTACCTTCAAGGGTAGAACTGTATTAATGGACGCTATTTGAAGTGACTTTTTACAGAATTCTATTTTTGTTTCCTTGAGTGGTTTTTGTAACTTTTCATTTTTAAGACTCTGTACATATTAATTGTTATTTCAAAATGTTATCGTCCCACAGTCCCGGAGTACTGTTCTTAACTAAGGGGGAATGTGGCACCCCTAGGGGTATTTGCCACAAAAATAGTTACTGACACTAAACACAAATATTAAGATAGCAAAACTGCACTACCACCTCCGGCCAGAAGGGGGAGCTCCAGAGACTCCCCTTAATCCATTCTGGTCTGAGAGAAGAAATGGCAGTTGGGCTAAGGAGCTGATAGTGAGAGGTCATACAGCTGAATTTCTAACAGCCCTATGACGGTTTCCAGGCCCAAATCACCGGCCTGAGGAGAAGAGGGACAGAGAAAAGGGACATTGTGAGAACCGGGTAGCATTAATCACTACCCAGAACAGGCGCAAAGACGTATACCGGATCCGTGGCTGTATTCATTATATATAATACAGCAACCGGAAAAACGTGAGGTGATATCAGCTTCACTAGGGCCGGACGCAGCAACAGACACAGAGTTCAGCGGTACTCCCGGAGGGGGTAAGCCGATAAAAGGCTCGGGTTGCCCGTCGAACCAGGACCCGGAGGGGACAGATTGGGCCGGCAGCCAGTTCACATACAGCAGCAGGGCCACACAGAAATTGCGCACAATAAGAGGCGAAGACCCCGGCAGGGTCAAAGTAACTCAGAGTTCCCATACAGACTCCGGTGACAGGACTGGTTGTAAATCCTTTTATGTTAAAGTAAACTGGTTAAACATTTCAGTGCCTCAGTCTTTCATTTGGACAATAGCCATCTATCCAGGATCGGGATCATCACCGCTGGGAGAACCTGCTGCTGATCAAGTAAGTGCCTGTCCCCTCACGATACCCCTTACACTGTGCATTGCCTGAGGCCACAGCACCGGGTCAAGCCACCTGTGACATCCCCCTCAAGAGACAGACCCCATTGGTCCGGTGCTGGGTATCCCGGTCTCCTGGGCGTCACAAATGCATAAAGGACTGAAACACTGATGGAGCATTGGCAAGTCCGAACGGCATCACTAGATACTCAAAATGACCCTCGGGCGTATTAAATGCAATTTTCCATTCATCTCCTCGCCTGATTCGCACCAGATTATACGCACCACGAAGATCTATCTTGGTGAACCAACTAGCCCCCTTAATCCGAGCAAACAAATCAGATAACAATGGCAAGGGGTACTGAAATTTAACCGTGATCTTATTTAGAAGGCGGTAATCTATACAAGGTCTCAGCGAACCATCCTTCTTGGCTACAAAAAAGAACCCTGCTCCTAATGGTGACGATGACGGGCGAATATGCCCCTTCTCCAGGGATTCCTTCACATAACTGTGCATAGCGGCGTGCTCAGGCACGGATAAATTAAACAGTCGACACAGGAATCAAATTGATAGCACAATCACAATCCCTATGCGGAGGTAGGGCATCGGACTTGGGCTCATCAAATACATCCCGGTAATCAGACAAGAACTCTGGAACCTCAGAAGGGGTGGATGACGAAATTGACAGAAATGGAACATCACCATGTACCCCCTGACAACCCCAGCTGGACACCGACATGGATTTCCAATCTAATACTGGATTATGGGCTTGTAGCCATGGCAACCCCAACACGACCACATCATGCAGATTATGCAACACCAGAAAGCGAATAACCTCCTGATGTGCAGGAGCCATGCACATGGTCAGCTGGGTCCAGTATTGAGGCTTATTCTTGGCCAAAGGCGTGGCATCAATTCCTCTCAATGGAATAGGACACTGCAAGGGCTCTAAGAGAAACCCACAATGCTTAGCATACTCCAAGTCCATCAAATTCAGGGCAGCGCCTGAATCCACAAATGCCATGACAGAATACGATGACAAAGAGCAGATCAAGGTAACAGACAGAAGAAATTTTGACTGTACCGTACAAATGGTGGCAGACCTAGCGAACCGCTTAGTGCGCTTAGGACAATCAGAGATAGCATGAGTGGAATCACCACAGTAGAAACACAGCCCATTCAGACGTCTGTGTTCTTGCCGTTTAACTCTGGTCAAAGTCCTATCGCACTGCATAGGCTCAGGTTTAAGCTCAGGTAATACCGCCAAATGGTGCACAGATTTACGCTCACGCAAGCGTCGACCGATCTGAATGGCCAAAGACATAGACTCATTCAAACCAGCAGGCATAGGAAATCCCACCCTGACGAAGCTGACGCGAAACGCCCGTTGGGGCCACTGCGTGGAGCATCCTAACTGCCATCATCTGGGTAAGGTTTTTGGGCGCACTTCTATGTACGAACATACTTTGACTAGAGGTCCTCTGAGCCTTTGCGCATGGCTCAGCGCACTTGAAAAAGTACTTGTTATGACTCTAAATGGAAGCATTAGAGTGCTTCGATCCTAAGCCTAGTTACTAGTTGCACTATGCACTTTAGGAGATTATTTTTGGCATTAGGTATATCCACGCAGTGTTTTTCCATCTTTTTGCTACCATCATCCCTCTTATTTTTTGTCTTATGTTTTATATGTATAGTCAATATGATGTGTCAATATCAGTATATTGTGGTTGTAATGGTTGGTAACTAATAAACTATTGATGAATATTTATGGACATTAACTCCGATTTCTCATGGTTATTTCTGTTCTGTGGAGTGTCCGATCTATAATTGTGCTTCTCCCTGGGAGGCTCCCCCACTAAGGCTGTGAGCATGGTAGAGAAATTTGTTAAATATTTCAATTTGGTCTTTTTCTGTTTTGGTGGATTTTTGGCATGTTGTCAGAGCTCAAGTTGCAGTTCAAGTGAAGGTCTGGGGTGCTGGGTTTCTTTTTATACACACACACTAATTATCCGATCATTTACTGAGCACAGGTAAGGATGTAAACTAGGATTGGGTGCATTATATGACCAGGCGACAAAACTTTTCTCTTGCCTAAATCTGACCATTCTGTGTTCATTAACTGATCAATATTTCTGCATTGATGCCAATTTGTTTTCTTAACCTAAACCACATTTCGGAGGGTTTCAGCTTTCAAAAGAATAATTTATACAACCAATGGATGAATTTAACGTCAAGTTATAAGCTTTTATTTACATAACATGGATAAACAACATAACTTCTGTCAGAGAGTGTAGTCTGCGACTTGCTGTCATACACCTATCTTACAATTGTGAAATCGCAGAAAAGTCACACTCATGTGACTTGCATTGAACTCTTTGGCAAGTGACCCGCATGCGGCTATCAAAAAGCAGCAGAAAATCTTATTCAACATATAATTCAGAAATTGGCATCCGACTTACTTTTGATCGGACAGCATACGGGCTGCACCTTAACCAACGTTATTCAATACGCCTGTTCAGGTGAAGGATTTTTCTCTTATTCTGACAGTTCATGAGAAAAAAATCACAGCATGCACTATTTTCAGGCAGTATTTGGTGAGTTTTTTACCTCAATAGGTGTAAGGCTAGGTTCACATTGCGTTAGTGCAATCCGTTTAGCAGATACGCTAACGGATTGCGCTAACGCAATGTCCAAAAAAGGAATGCGTTCGGCAATCCTGCTAGCACAGATGCCCTATCTGTCCTAGCGAGGAACGGACGCTGAACGCTGCAAGCAGCATTCGAGGTCCGTCCGGAACTAACGCCACATCGCAGAAGCATGCCAAAAATGGCATACGTTTGCGATGCGTTAGGGATCCGTTACATAGCGTTAATTGTGACAACGCAATGTGAACCTAGCCTAAGCCAAAATCAGGAGTGTAACTATCAGAGGAAAAGTAATAGAAACAAGTCCCCACTTTTGTATTTATCACCCACTCCTGGTTTTGGCTTACAAATACTGAGGTAAAAACTCACCAAATACTCAACGTGTAAATGTGACCTTCTTCTGAATTTCGGATGAGACTCACCCATTCAAGTTTATGCTTATATAAAAAAACATCAGATTGCACACAGAGCATAGATTGCAATCCAGCTGTTACAGATACATTTACAAATACATTTTTATTATAAAGCTACGAATCTGTAAGTGATAACGTACATTTTTTAATGTATATGTTAGAAAATACATACGGTAACACATGGACGCCACACAGATGTTACACAGATGGCACATGGGTGGAAAGCAGATGAAAACCATCAGATCTTTCTGGATGAAACTCGGACAATCTTTCATATGCTTGTCTGCAGCCTGCCTTTTGCTCAGTTCACATGATAGCATTCAAAAATTGTCCGATTTTCATCATTAAAAAACAGATGATGTTTCATTTGTATTGCCATCTCTTGCCTGTATATCCATTTTTTACATCCGTATGTAATCCAGTTTTATACATCAACAGTGAATACAATTTAGAAGACCAAAAACATTCACCCATGTTAAGGATTGTAATGTATCTGTAAAAATCTGATGCTTTATCTTTGATCCATATGGAAACCAATTTTTTTGCAGAACCATAGACTTGAACAGATGAGTCTCGTCCGAAATAGGGAAGAAAAAAGTGCATGCAGCAACTCTTTTCATGCTGACATTTGATCTGAGTAAAAATACGGCAATCTGTTGTTTAATTGAATCTGAACTAAATTGAATAACATCGATCACAGTGCTGTTTGTGAGTTGCCAAGGGCTGTGCTTTAACCAAAAATATGGCTATGTGAAGGCATCCTTAGGCTAGGTTCCCACAATGAGTATTTGGTGTCTTTTGATGTTGCAGATATTCTGTAATTAGCTAAATTAGGTTACTTGTGCTTTTTCGTTACATGTTGGGCTCATACTCATTTGCAAGAAAAATGGATGAGTACACTCCGACAAAAAAATCAGATTGCACTGTGCCTAATGTTATTCTATGATTGTCTGCTCATCTGTGATATTTTTTCTCAGACTGAGAAACAAACAGCAGCATACTGTGATTGTCCTGGTATATCAGATGAAACTTACCAATGAAAGTCGAGAAAAAAAAACTCTCAGCACACGGCCGTTCGATTTTTCGCACTCATCTCTTTTAAAACCTGACATTTCATAAACCACATACAGTAAAATTACAGTGTGACAAGTCAGACTAGAATACATAAAATAGATATTCATGTGCTTCTCACAATATTAGAATATCATCAAAAATTTAATTTATTTCAGTTCGTCAACACTAAAAGTGAAAGTCATTACCTCAGTAAATTAGAATACTTTATAACACCAGCTTGAAATATGATTTTAAAATTTGAAATGTTGGTCTACTGAAATGTATGTTCAGTAATTGCACTCACTACTTGGTTAGGACTCTTTTTGCATCAATTACTGCATTAATGCGGTGTGGTATGGAGGTGATCAGCCTGTGGCACTGCTGAGGTGTTATGGAAGCCCAGGTTGCTTTGATAGCAGCCTTCAGCTCATCTGCATTGTTTTGTCTGGTGTCTCTCATCTTCCTCTTGAAGATGCCAATCAAGCATAATGATACTGTTGTTTTTAAACCAGGTATTGGTACTTTTGGCAGTGTGAACAGGTGCCAAATCCTACTGGAAAATGAAATTTTCATCTCCAAAAAGCTTGTCGGCAGAGGGAAGCACGAAGTGCTCTAAAATTTCCTGGTAGATGGCCGCGCTGACTTTGGTCTTGATAAAGCACAGTGGACCTACACCAGCAGATGACATGGCTCCCCAAACCATCACTGATTGTGGAAACTTCACACTAGACATCAAGCAGCTTGGATTGTGGCCTCTTGACTTTTCCTCCAAACTCTAGGACCTTGATTTCCAAATGAAATGCAAAATATACTTTCATCTGAAAACAACCCCTTGGACCACGGAGCAACAGTCTAGTTCTTTTTCTCCTTGACTCAGGTAAGAAGCTTCTGTTATTGTCTATTGATCAAGAGTGGCTTGACACAAGGAATGCGACACTTGTAGCCCATGTCCTGGATACATGTGTGTATGGTGGCTCTTGAAGCAATGACTTCAGCAGCAGTCAACTCCCCCAAAGCTCAGCTTTGAGAAAGATCTAATTGCAGATCGAAATGCGTTGCTAGACATCCTTTTACCCCTTTTGGTTGTCCAGATTGTTTGAGGAGTTTGCCAATATTATTTATTTTAATATGGATGAATAAAAATTGAAATTTTAAGGAGCTGGAACACCCATCCTGTTTTCTCCTATGAGAAGAAGTTGTCCAAGTAGTGGACAAATTCTTTAAATGACATATAAAATTATTTTATGTAAAAGTAAATGTTAAAATCGCATGTCATTTGCATGTCATTTGAATGCAAGGTGATAAAAATCACATTGTACTTGCATTAAAATCATATGATCTTGCATGACACTTGTCCGACTTTTCAGGAATAACATTGGACCGATTTTTTTAACACTGGTGGGTATGAGCCCTTTTAGTAAGTTTTTTCTACATTTGCTGCTATTATGGTTTTTCAACTGTGTTTTTTTCTCCTTTTGGTACCTCTTGTTTTAAATAAACCTGCTTTGTTTTGAATACTTCTTGTTACTTAGCTTTGATAAAACTTTTTGATAAAGTCATGTGCAGATTACACGTGCTTTTTAGTTCAATTTCAATACATTGTCGCATACAAGTATGTGTTTGTTTGCCTGTGGATTTTTCTCATCTCACTCAAGTTTCTGGTAAAAGTCTGCAAATAAAATGCATATAGCTGTTTTTCTTACTGTATGTTGCCGTTGTTGGAGTACTTTTGGTGCTGTTTATACAGACTTTATAGCACTTCCTTTTACACTATACAGCATATTATCTGGCAATGTGCGGTGGCACAGAGACTGTAAAGCACCCAGGACACATGGTTCGATTCATCAAGGCTGACATTGCTCACACCCTCACATCGGCCTTGATTCATTAACTAAACTTGTCATGTTAAATAATGCTTTTAACCCGCAGATATGGAGTTAATCTGCAGTTAACAGTATTTTGAACCTGCCTGACGCCCGCACTTAGAGCACCGCTACGGGGAGAAAATGAACTTTATTCCCCCAGTAGTAGAGTTGAGCGACCTTGACCTTTTTAGAGTCGAGCCGGGTTTCGCGAAACCCGACTATCTCAAAAGTCGAGTTGAGTGGAATCGGCCGATTATCGCAAAAAGTCGGGGATCGATCGAAACACGAAACCCAATGCAAGTCAATGGGGGAGCATAGTCGGCAGTGAGTAGAGGCCAGGAAAACATGTACAGAGCCTATTGTATTGGCAAAAACATCCATTCTTGCTACTGAAGCTTGTCAATCGTAATTTAGCTTATAATAATTGTAAGGCATTTGAAATTGGGGGTCATTTGGCTAAAGTTGTGGGGGGTAGGGCTTGTTCAATTAATTAGTGGGCCCAGGACATCTGGACCATGTCACGGCAGTGGAGCAGGGAGAGGTAGGTATTTCAACTTTGCAAGTGCTGTGATCCTGAGCAAGCAGGGGGGCCCACTCGTTGGCATTGGCAATGGCACAGGGCCCCTCAAAGTACAGCGGTGTGTTTGCACGGCGGGGGCGCCTCCCACCGGCAGCAACACTTTTGCGTACTATAAGGGGCCCTGTGCCAGTGACGTCGCCAACGAGTATTCCTCCCCCCACCTGATGAATGAACCTGCACCTTCATCTGCACCTTCCTCTTTGTCCCCGTGTAAGGTGGTATGGTATGCGGGAAGGGGGACCTGACTTTCAGCAGGGTCACAATCTTGCAGTGTAGCGTGCACGGGGAATGTTGCGTTATGGGTCAATGTACCAGCAGACTCATCTATCACTGGCTGGGCAATGGGCAGGATGAGGGGGAAACAGATATGGGCACAAAGAATAAAGTGGGCTAAATGCAGTGCAAAATTGGTAACAGGACTACACAGGGGGCATTGTTTTGTTCAGTGGAGGACAACTGGAATGAGAGGCTGACACAGAGAGTAGGCCCAAATCAGTAAGTATTCTAAATGCAGTTCAAAATTGGCAACAGTAGTAAACCGGCGGCACAGCTTTGTTCACAGTAGGAGAACAGCAAGGAGCGGCAGACACAGATAGAAGGCCCCAACCCAACAAGTAGGCCTAATGCAGTGTGGTTTTCAACAACTACTTCAGAAGAGCCAGAAGATCGAAGCAATGGAGACAAAACCTGGGGAACACCTTGGAGTGGAACACACCGTCTCTACACCCCATACCCAATTTGTAGGCCTAATGCAGTGTAGTTTTCTACAACTACTAAACGAGAGTCAGAAGATTGAAGCAAAGGCGAGGAAACCTGGGGAACACCTTGGAGTGGAACACACCGTCTCTACACCCCATACCCAATATGTAGGCCTAATGCAGTGTAGTTTTCTACAACTACTAAACGAGAGTCAGAAGATTGAAGCAATGGTGAGGAAACCTGGGGAACACCTTGGAGTGGAACACACCGTCTCTACACCCCATACCCAATATGTAGGCCTAATGCAGTGTAGTTTTCTACAACTACTAAACGAGAGTCAGAAGATCGAAGCAATGTGGACGAAACCTGGGGAACACCTTGGAGTGGAACACACCGTCTCTACACCCCATACCCAATATGTAGGCCTAATGCAGTGTAGTTTCAACAACTACTAAACACGAGCATGAAGATTGAATCAATGGAGAGGAAACCTGGAGAACACCTTGGAGCGGCAGAGACCGTTAGTAGGCCCTACCGAAGTAGTAGCCCCAATGCAGTTTTCCAATTCCTAGAGGCTGAAAACCAGACTATTGACGCTCAGATTTTTTCAAAGGAGGACAGCTGTATTGAGTGGCGCAGACAGACACAGTTATTAGGCCTTAACCCAAAAATGTGGCTCAATGCAGTTAAAAAAAGGTTACAGGGGTACACAGGCAGCATTGGTCTGTTCAGTGGAGGACTATTAAAATTATGGACCATAGACATACTTTGTACGCCTACTATTAAAAAAAGGATGCTCTATGCAATTAAAAATAGGTTCCAGGGGTACACGGGCAGCAGTGCTCTGGTCAGCGGAGGACAATTTGAATTAGGGACTGCAGATAGACTTTGTAGGCTGTCCCCTGTGGACCATGCATCCAACACATTAACCCAGTGCGCCGTAATGGACACGTAACTTTTTGTTGAAATGCCTACTGGTCCATGTGTCTCTTGTCAGGTGCACCTTTCTACTGTTTTATTGCCTGAGTGCTATGACAATGCAGACTTTTTGATGCCGGTGGAGGGCTGGGATGGCTTTTCTCGCAAAAGAAGTGTCGACTGGGTAGCTTGAACCGTGGTACAGAGTAGTTCATCTTTTTTTAAAAAATATAAAACAAAGAAAAAAAGTAGGCTCCATGCACTTTCAGCTGGGTTCCAGGGGTACACGGCCAGCATTGGCCTGGTCAGTGGAGGACAAGTGTAAGGAGGTACCGCAGACAGGCTTCGAAGGCCTAACATAATAAAATTGGGCTGTAGGCAATTTAAAATTGGTTCCAGGGGTACACGAGCAGCAGTGGTCTGGTCAGTGGAGGCCTAGTGGAAGGAGGGACCGCAGACAGGCTTCGAAGGCCTAACATAATAAAATTGGGCTGGCTGTAGGCAATTCGAAATTGGTTCCAGGGGTACACGGGCAGCAGTGGCATGGTCAGTGGGGCCTGGTGTAAAGAACGGACCGCAGACAGGCTTCGAAGGCCTAACATAACAAAATTGGGCTTGCTGTAGGCAATTTAAAATTGGTTCCAGGGGTACACGGGCAGCAGTGGCCTGGTCAGTGTAGTAGTAGTAGAAAGAACGGACCGCAGACAGGCTTCGAAGGCCTAACATAACAAAATTGGGCTTGCTGTAGGCAATTTTAAATTGGTTCCAGGGGTACACGGGCAGCAGTGGTCTGGTCAGTGGAGGCCTAGTGGAAGGAGGGACCGCAGACAGGCATCAAAGGCCTAACATAATAACATTGGGCTGGCTGTAGGCAATTCGAAATTGGTTCCAGGGGTACACGGGCAGCAGTGGCATGGTCAGTGGAGGCCTAGTGTAAAGAACGGACCGCAGACAGGCTTCGAAGGCCTAACATAACAAAATTGGGCTTGCTGTATGCAATTTAAAATTGGTTACAGGATTACACGGGCAGCAGTGGCCTGGTCAGTGGAGGCCTAGTGGAAAGAACGGACCGCAGACAGGCTTCGAATGCCTAACATAACAAAATTGGGCTTGCTGTAGGCAATTTAAAATTGGTTCCAGGGGTACACGGGCAGCAGTGGCCTGGTCAGTGTAGTAGTAGTAGAAAGAACGGACCGCAGACAGGCTTCGAAGGCCTAACATAACAAAATTGGGCTTGCTGTAGGCAATTTTAAATTGGTTCCAGGGGTACACAGACAGCAGTGGTCTGGTCAGTGGAGGCCTAGTGGAAGGAGGGACCGCAGACAGGCATCAAAGGCCTAACATAATAACATTGGGCTGGCTGTAGGCAATTCGAAATTGGTTCCAGGGGTACACGGGCAACAGTGGCATGGTCAGTGGAGGCCTAGTGGAAGGAGGGACCGCAGACAGGCATCAAAGGCCTAACATAATAACATTGGGCTGGCTGTAGGCAATTCGAAATTGGTTCCAGGGGTACACGGGCAGCAGTGGCATGGTCAGTGGAGGCCTAGTGGAAAGAACGGACCGCAGACAGGCTTCGAAGGCCTAACATAAAAAAATTGGGCTGGCTGTAGGCAATTTTAAATTGGTTCCAGGGGAACACGGGCAGCAGTGGACAGGTCAGCGGAGGCTGATTGTAATGAGTGTCTGCCAGTTAGTAGTCCAAAACAATACATAAATGTGAATGTCTCACATTAAAACCCAACGAAAACACAAAAGGGTGCAATCTTTAGGTACAGGGGGTGGGATCCTCTGTGTAGCTTTTGACCTACTAATTTGGCGCCAAGTATTTACTTGGGTAAATAGAGGACACTGCCCCTGACTATGTTAAGTACCATCATACATGTCAACACAATGGCATTGTCAGTGGCAGAAATGGAAGGATGTCAGCGCATAGTCTAAACATTGGTGGAAGTGTGAGAGATAATTGTGGAAGTGGTAGAGCAATGTTTGACCTGGGGGTGGGTGAACTCTCTTGTGGCCGGCGGTACAGGCCCAGGGCCCCTCATGTTACAACAGTGTGTCTGACGTTGGGTGCGCACCACCACCGCCAGAGACAGTTTATTGTACTATGAGGGACCCAGTGTCAGTGCTGTCGACCAAAAGCGGGCACACCCACCTCTTCAGACAAAGAGCACTCTCACGGGTGCTTGCGCCAAGTCGCGATACCACGGCCCCGTGTGGGGAGTTTGGCCATTTAGGTAGGTGTAAACATGTCGTATGCTGGACAATCAGCTGCTGCAAATTAAGACATTTGATAAGTAATTCACAGTAGTCCACAGGCAAGAGCTTTTCATAGGAAAGCTAGGTGTCGCCCGGGCAAGATGGGGCAAAAGAATTAGAAATCCAGTTGTGGTTCATTTTAATGAATGTTAGATCATCAACATTTTGTGTAGCCAGATGAGTCCTTTTTTCGGTTAATATTGAACCAGCAGCACTGAATACTCTTTCAGATAGGACACTAGCTGCCGGGCAAGCAAGCTCCTGCAATGCATATTCAGCCAATTCTGGCCAGGTGTCTAATTTGGATGCCCAGTAATCAAATGGGAATGACGGTTGAGGGAGAACATCGATAAGGGATGAAATATAGTTTGTAACCATACTGGACAAATGTTGTCTCCTGTCACTTTGAATTGATGCAGCAGTACCTGTCCTGTCTGCGGTCATAGCAAAATCACTCCACAACCTGGTCAGAAAACCCCTCTGTCCAACGCCACTTCTGATGTGTGCACCCCTCGCACTCCTGGTCTGCTGCCCCCTGGAGCTCATGTGAGAACGATCACGGGTGCTGTGTGCTGGGAATGCCTGAAGCAAACGGTCAACAAGAGTTGATTGTTTTGTTGCTAATATTAGTTCCAAGTGCTCATGTGGCATAATATTTTGCAATTTGCCTTTATAGCGAAGATCAAGGAGGCAGGCAACCAGTAATCGTCATCGTTCATCATTTTTGTAATGCGTGTGTCCCTTTTGAGGATACGCAAGGCATAATCCGCCATGTGGGCCAAAGTTCCAGTTGTCAAATCTGCGGTTGTGCTTGGTTGAGGGGCAGTTGCAGGCAAATCTACGTCACTTGTGTCCCTCAAAAAACCAGAACCCGGCCTTGCCACGCAACCAATTTCCAGTGCCCCCGGGAAAGCTTCCTCATTAAAAATATACTTATCCCCATCATCCTCCTCGTCCTCCACCTCCTCTTCGCCCGCTACCTCGTCCTGTACACTGCCCTGACCAGACAATGGCTGACTGTCATCAAGGCTTTCCTCTTCCTCTGGTGCAGACGCCTGATCCTTTATGTGCGTCAAACTTTGCATCAGCAGACGCATTAGGGGGATGCTCATGCTTATTATGGCGTTGTCTGCACTAACCAGCCGTGTGCATTCCTCAAAACACTGAAGGACTTGACACATGTCTTGTATCTTCGACCACTGCACACCCGACAACTCCATGTCTGCCATCCTACTGCCTGCCCGTGTATGTGTATCCTCCCACAAAAACATAACAGCCCGCCTCTGTTCGCACAGTCTCTGAAGCATGTGCAGTGTTGAGTTCCACCTTGTTGCAACGTCTATGATTAGGCGATGCTGGGGAAGGTTCAAAGACCGCTGATAGGTCTGCATACGGCTGGAGTGTACAGGCGAACGGCGGATATGTGAGCAAAGTCCACGCACTTTGAGAAGCAGGTTGGAGAAACCTGGATAAGTTTTCAATAAGCACTGCACCACCAGGTTTAAGGTGTGAGCCAGGCAAGGAATGTGTTTCAGTTGGGAAAGGGAGATGGCAGCCATGAAATTCCTTCCATTATCACTCACTACCTTGCCTGCCTCAAGATCTACTGTGCCCAGCCACGACTGTGTTTACTTGCTGCAAGAACTCGGACAGAACTTCCACGGTGTGTCTGTTGTTGCCCAAACACTTCATAGCCAATACAGCCTGCTGACGCTTGCCAGTAGCTGCCGCATAATGGGACAACTGGTGTGCAACAGTGACAGCTGACGATGGAGTGGTTTGACGACTGCGGTCTGTGGAAGAGCTCTCGCTTCTGCAGGAGGACGAGGAGGAGGAGGGGGTGCGAACGCCTACAACCAACTGTTTCCTAGACCGTGGGCTAGGCACAACTGTCCCGAAATTGATGTCCCCTGTGGACCCTGCATCCACCACATTCACCCAGTGTGCCGTGATGGACACGTAACGTCCCTGGCCATGCCTACTGGTCCATGCATCTGTAGTCAGGTGCACCTTTGTACTCAAAGATTGCCTGAGTGCATGGACGATGCGCTGTTTAACATGCTGGTGCAGGGCTGGGATGGCTTTTCTGGAAAAAAAGTGTCGACTGGTTAGCTCGTAGCGTGGTTCAGCGTACTCCATCCGGGCTTTGAAAGCTTCGCTTTCAACTAACCGGTAGGGCATCATGTCTAACGAGATTAGTCTAGCTATGTGGGCGTTCAAACCCTGTGTACGCGGATGCGAGGATAAGTACTTCCTTTTTCTAATCAGAGTCTCATGTAGGGTGAGCTGGACTGGAGAGCTGGAGATCGTGGAACTAGCGGGTGTGCCGGTGGACATGGCAGACTGAGAGACGGTTGGAGACGGTACTGTTTCCGCCGGTGCCCTAGATGCAATATTTCCTCCTACAAAACTGGTGATTCCCTGACCCTGACTGCTTTGGGATGACAAAGAAACCTGCACAGATAATGCCGGAGGTGCAGAAAATGGTGGCCTTACAGTGACGGAAGGGATGTTGCGTTGCTGAGTAGCTTCATTGGCCGAGTGTGCTACAACCTTAAGGGACATTTGGTAGTTAGTCCAGGCTTGCAAATGCATGGTGGTTAAATGTCTATGCATGCAACTTGTATTGAGACTTTTCAGATTCTGACCTCTGCTTAAGCTAGTTGAACATTTTTGACAGATGACTTTGCGCTGATCAATTGGATGTTGTTTAAAAAAATGCCAGACTGCACTCTTCCTAGCATCGGATCCCTTTTCAGGAATTGCAGACTGAGCTTTAACCGGATGGACACGCTGTCCTCCAACAGTTTTTTGCTTTGCAACGCGTTTTGGGCCAGATACGGGCCCGGCAGATGGAACCTGTTGCGATGTTGATGCCTGCTGCGGCCCCTCCTCCTCCGCTTCAGAACTACTGCCGCCTGCACCCTGTTCCCCCAATGGCTGCCAATCGGGGTCAACAACTGGGTCATCTATAACCTCCTCTTCTAGCTCGTGTGCAACTTCGTCTGTGTCACCGTGTAGGTCGGTGGTATAGCGTTCGTGACGGGGCAACATAGTCTCATCAGGGTCTGATTCTGGATCAGTACCCTGAGAGGGCAATGTTGTGGTCTGAGTCAAAGGACCAGCATAGTAGTCTGGCTGTGGCTGTGCATCAGTGCACTCCATGTCAGAATCTACTTGTAATGGGCATGGCCTGTTAACTGTTTCACTTTCTAAGCCAGGGACGGTATGTGTAAAGAGCTCCATGGAGTAACCCGTTGTGTCGCCTGCTGCATCCTTCTCTCTTGTTGTTGTTTTTGCTGAAGAGGACAAGGAAGCGACTTGTCCCTGACCGTGAACATCCACTAACGACGCGCTGCTTTTACATTTACCAGTTTCAGAATAGGAGGCAAAAGAGCTAGAGGCTGAGTCTGCAAGGTAAGCCAAAACTTGCTCTTGCTGCTCCGGCTTTAAAAGCGGTTTTCCTACTCCCAGAAAAGGGAGCGTTCGAGGCCTTCTGTAGCCAGACGACGAACCTGGCTCCACAGCTCCAGACTTAGGTGCAATATTTTTTTTCCCACGACCACCTGATGCTCCACTACCACTACCACTACCATCATTACTAGCTGACAATGAACGCCCACAGCCACGACCTCTTCCACCAGACTTCCTCATTGTTTTAAAAACTTAACCAAAGTAACGGTATTTGTTCCTGTAAAACAACTTACACGGTGAGCTATAACTTCAGTATGATTTAGATATCCCTTTACAGTTGGTTGAGACCGCAAGGAAAATCAGGCACAATGTTACACACTCTGTTTTCTGTGGCACCAAATCAGAGAGATGCCACACACGCAGGACTGTCACTCAAGCACAAATGTCAATATTAATCTCCCACTGTATTTTTTTTTTGTTTTGTTTTCTTAAGGAAACTTTAGAAACAAAATAAAATAAAATGATTTATTCAGGAAGAATTTGGAAACAAAATAAAATAAAATGATTTTTTCAGGGAGAATTTAGAAACCAAAAAAAATAAAAATAGCCTTTCTATGGCCCAGTGCCCACTATTTGAGAGAGAGAGATGGCACACCCAGGAGTCAGGAGTGGCACACAAGCAGAAAGGGCAATATTAATCTCCTACTAATTTCTTTTTTATTTTTTCAGGGAGAATTTTGAAACACAATAAAAAAAAAAAAATAGGCTTTCTATGGCCCACTAGTTGAGAGAGATAGATGGCACACCCAGGAGTCAGGAGTGGCACACAAGCAGAAAGGGCAATATTAATCTCCCACTGATTTTTTTATTTTTTCTGGGAGTATTTAGAAACCCAATAAAACAGAAAAATGAAAAGGCTTTCTATGGCCCACTATGTGAGAGAGATGGCACACACAGGGATGGCACTCTAGCAGAAATGCCAAATTGCCAATCTTAATCTCCCACAAAAAAAAAAAAGAAAAGAAAAGAAAAATGAAAAGGCTTTCTATGGCCCACTATGTGAGAGAGATGGCACACACAGGGATGGCACTCTAGCAGAAATGCCAAATTGCCAATCTTAATCTCCCACAAAAAAAAAAAAAAAAAGAAAAGAAAAATGAAAAGGCTTTCTATGGCCCACTATGTGAGAGAGATGGCACACACAGGGATGGCACTCTAGCAGAAATGCCAAATTGCCAATCTTAATCTCCCACAAAAAAAAAAAAAAAAAAACTGAAAAATGAAAAGGCTTTCTATGGCCCACTATGTGAGAGAGATGGCACACACAGGGATGGCACTCTAGCAGAAATGCCAAATTGCCAATCTTAATCTCCCACAAAAAAAAAAAAAAAAAAACAGAAAAATGAAAAGGCTTTCTATGGCCCACTATGTGAGAGAGATGGCACACACAGGGATGGCACTCTAGCAGAAATGCCAAATTGCCAATCTTAATCTCCCACAAAAAAAAAGAAAAAAAAAAAAAAAGAAAAATGAAAAGGCTTTCTATGGCCCACTATGTGAGAGAGATGGCACACACAGGGATGGCACTCTAGCAGAAATGCCAAATTGCCAATCTTAATCTCCCACAAAAAAAAAAAACAGGGACTGTCCTACAATTACTATCTCCCTGCAGTAATCTCAGCCAGGTATGGCAGGCAGCAATAAGGAGTGGACTGATGCACAAATTAAATAAAAAGTGTGGACAAAAAAAGATAGCTGTGCAGAAAGGAAGGAACAACAGGATTTGTGCTTTGAAAAAAGCAGTTGGTTTGCACAGCGGCGTACAAACAGCAATGCAGCTATCAGGGAGCCTTCTAGGGCAGCCCAATGAGCTACAGCGCTGAGGAAAAAAAATGTAGCTTCCACTGTCCCTGCACACCGAAGGTGGTGTTGGACAATGGAAATCGCTACAGCACAAGCGGTGTGGGGGTTAATGGACCCTGCCTAACGCTATCCCTGCTTCTGACGAAGCGGCAGCAACCTCTCCCTATGCTCAGATCAGCAGCAGTAACATGGCGGTCGGCGGGAACGCCCCTTTATAGCCCCTGTGACGCCGCAGACAGACAAGCCAATCACTGCAATGCCCTTCTCTAAGATGGTGGGGACCAGGACCTATGTCATCACGCTGCCCACACTCTGCGTTCACCTTCATTGGCTGAGAAATGGCGCTTTTCGCATCATTGAAACGCGACTTTGGCGCGAAAGTCGCGTACCGCATGGCCGACCCCACACAGGTGTCGGGTCGGGTTTCATGAAACCCGACTTTGCCAAAAGTCGGTGACTTTTGAAAATGAACGACCTGTTTCGCTCAACCCTACCCGGTAGCATTTGGGTTTCAGTCACAGAAGCAGCACTGGTGCAGTTTGTTATCACTTTGTGTATAGAGAACGGCAGCTGTAAATGTGCCCCCGTCACTGACTTCAAGCCGACCCTAATGCTGAGTCACAGTTACAGTCGCCGCTGAAATCGTTCCAGTGCCTCCTCTATGACTCAATGCTGCTGGGGAAATAAAGTTAATTTGTCCCCACAGCGTGGCTCTTAGTGTGGATGCCGGAGAGATTCAGAATGCCCCTGTGTGTCGTGCCACAAATCTTACTCCAGTCAATGAGTGGAGTAAGATTTGTGATGTAAGGTAGGCCAGAGCTTATCATGAATTAGACAAGCAGATGTTGCATTGCCCTTTTCTAAGCAACTCCCATTTTGGCAGAGCCGGCTAAAACTGGCATACTATCACCGAAAGTTGCAAAAACGCACAAATTTTGTGACATTTCAAAATGCCTTATGCCACATTTCTGTTGTAAACACTTTAATGAGTAGGAGCCACAGAACTGGCAGCACAATGGCATTTTTCCTTTTATAATAGTAACTGAGAAAATGCTGCCATACGGGTTGTCAACGTTGAATTAGCTTCTGAAAACTGCTATAAAAGTGTCATTTTGTCAAGAAGTTTAGACTTCAGAGATGGAAGAGATTCAGTGACTGAGGAGCTGAAATTATTTTTTTCAAGGTTTTCACTTTGTAAGCTGACAAATATTCTTCACCCACAAATTACTAGTGGGACATTTCTGCTGTATTGTAATAGCCGTTATTGTTCAGTGAGTGATATTTAGGACAGAGGGGCACATGACATTCTTTATTCTGATGCAAATCGGCATGACACTATAGCATCTTTTGTCCTTAATGGGGTTTTCTCATGAACAAAGGACATTGTAATTAACGGATCTCGAAATACAAATAAATTCCATCATTAGATGTTTATAACAAAATATTCCTGTGCTGAGATACTATAAATGTCCCCTGCTGTGTACTGTGTAATGGCTGTGTCTTACCATACAGGAACATGGTCTGAACGTACCGCATCTCTTGGGCAGGGGAAGAAGCAAAATAGAATATACAGCTAGGACAGCACAGGATCACAGCTGACATTTTGTCAGGCAAAACATTTCACTGCATGTTTTTGAACAATGTTTTACCTCAAAGAAAGAATCATGTGATCCCATGCCGTCCTATCTGTATACTCTCTGGGGTCTCAGCTAATGGAAATAGCTGAGACCCTGGAGAAAATGATCAGGGACGGATTTTCTGGTCACTGATCATTTGATTGCCGCTATTCAGTGAATAACGGTGATCACAAAAAAAGTTCCTGCTGTTAAAATAATTTCTCTCTTCTGATATGATATACATATCAGAGGAGAGAGAAATGAGGTCCCCTCAAATCTCCCTGTATCTCCACCTTCCCCAGTCCCTCCTGTTCCATTCATTGACCCTCTGCGTCATCTTCCTGGAAAAATATGGTGGGTGCACGGGCAGTGCGCCCGCCGAGATCTGCGTCCTCTGAGATCTTCCTGCCGGTGCTCGGCAGCAATAGGGAAATTTTCCTATTGGTTACTTTTTATTACTGTGATAGACCCTATCACAGTGATCAAATGAAAAAATGTACATAAATCGCTCTTTGTCGTCCCATTAGTCAGATAAAAAAATTATAAAATAAAAAATATTTTTTCCATTCTTTGCAGTAACTGTTAGGGTTAGGGTCCGGCTTAAGGTTGTGTTAGGGTTTATTAGGGTTGGGGTTAGAGTTAGGATTGTGTTAGAGTTGGGGTTAGGGCTGTATTTAGAATTGTGTTTTTTTCAAAAGTAAAAAAAAAAGTGATGACGATATGACGGCTAGTGTTGAGTGCAAGTACTCGCTACTCAAGTTTACATTTAGTGCTCGGGTATGCACGGAGTATCGCGGATCTCTGCATTTTTTTGGGGTGTCTAACAGTCGTGAAACATGTGGGGTGGGGACTTGAGTATGTCACTTGAGTACTAGAGATATTTGGTGCATACCCGAGCACCCAATGCAAATTGTAGTGAGCACTTGCGCACAACACTGATGACTACTGACTGTGTTGTACCTGTGGGGTAAAAATATTCATTTTACACCTGGATAAAACCATTGAGGGATGTGGTTTCCAAAATTGTCACTTGTAGGGGGTTCCATCGTTTAGGCACATCAGGGGCTCTCCAAACCCGACATATGTCTGCTCTCTTTGCGTTCAAAAAGTCAAACGGTGCGCCTTTCCTTCTGAGCCCTGTTGTGCTCCCAAACAGTAGATTGCCCCCACATATGGAGTATCAATGTGCTGAGGAGAAACTGCACAACAAATTTTGTGGTCCATTTTCTCATGTTACCTTTGTGAAAATAAAAAAATGTGCGTCTAAAGTAATTTTTTTGTGAACAAAATAAAATGTTCATTTTCTCCTTCCACATTGCTTCAGTTGCTGTAAAGCATCTAAGGGGTTAAGTATTTTTTGTTTCTGTTTGGTAGTTTCCTTAGCACTGGCATCAGTTTTTTTTCAAGTGTTTTTCCATCATTTTTGAATTGTCTATTACTGGCATTTGAAGAAACCATTCTGAAGCAAAAACGCTGGAAAAATACTCAAAATGACACCCGAAAAAAGACATCATGTGCACAGAGATGGTACCCCTAAGACCTCACTCTGATATCTATAAATTTTCTTCAGACATAAAACACGCGGCTTTGTTAATCAGTTTTGGAACAGATTTTTGTTAGGCCTCGTTCACCCGTCAATGAAAAATAGTACTAGTGTCACGAGTGTTTTGGATCAGTGTCACCAGTGTACGGGTCCGTGTGTCACTTTTATCATCAGTGTCATAAGTGTTTTTCATGGATGGATAAAGAGATGAATTATAAAGCTTCTCCTATACTTTGCAATGTAATATAGATTCACAGTAAACTTCGTGGCTCAGTTGCTAGCGCTGTAGACTTGCAGTGCTGGGTTCCTGGATTCATGTCCCACCAAGGACATCCATAAGGTGTTTGTATGCTCTCCTTGTTTTTGTGTGGGTTTTCTCTTGTTTCCTCCCACACTCCAAAGACTTAGGTAACCTATGATGGTGACGATGATGATGTCTGTAAAGTACATAAACTTCTCTACATGTTTTTCACAAACTCATAGACTTGTTTTGTCCCTTTTTATACATGATGCTGGAATAAAACAGATGTGTCTCCATGAGTTTTGCATGTCTTTGTATGAGTACAAGTCTTATCCATAAAAAACACAGAATATGTATGTGGCTCACGGATGTCTGAATGAGGCCTAGTGCTAAGGACATGGACTGGAACTGACTGTGGGATGTTGGGATCTGTGAATTGTACTGGCAAAGTGGCCACTGATTCAAGAGGCTCAGAATCTTTGCTACAAAACTAATGAGCATGGCCGGCTGCAATAGAGGGTGGCTTTGAAGGAATCATAGTTCACAGTGGCATGGCAGGACAGACTGTGGATCCTACAATCAGATTTTGGTGACCAACTTGGTGGGAACTCCTGCGAGTGTTGAGATTCTTGACCCCAGTTAAAGTAAGCTGTGCATGGATCTGCTACTTGTTTTTGATCAAAACTGTTAATAATAATAATAATAATAGTTTTTATTTATATTGCGCCAACATATTCCGCAGCACTTTACAATTAAGACTGTTAAATTACTATGGCTATATTGCACTGGGAATTACCTTTTACGGGTATTGGGGCTTTTGGGTCCCCCAGGTATTAAGCAAAATTTGCGACTTCTACCTACATGTAGAATTGATCATTCACAAAGCAATATCTTGCATATTTGCCAGTACCCACCCCAGAAGAAAAGATCTACGGACATAAAGTAGAAAATACCAGCATATAACAGGCATTTCCCAAGCTGCATGCGGTTCTTCTGTAAAAGCATCTCTAGTTTATGTTCCACAGAATGGCATTTGTCTGACAACACTGCTTCCTGCTCCCCCTGCTGCATTTTGTAATGAAGGCAGAGCAAATCCACATTTGTGCTGTGCATTAGCGGCAATGGACCATTTGTGTTTATTGTCTGAGAGATGTTCCTTGGATAATGTGTCTGTAGACTGGACCTTAATGAGCGTTTTACTGCACTGCTCCAAGTACTCCAAACGTAATGAGGTAGCTTCCCAATAAAAATCCCATTACGAGAAGGCCTGAAATACTGAGCACAATGACCCATATTAACCCAATCTATGCCAGCGAGGAAAAGAGGGTTTATATACAGGTTTATTAGCAGGATATGAAGTACCTAAAATATTAAATTTTACAGTTATGCAGGGTTTAATAAGCTTATGGAAAATATATTAATGGATGAGAGAGAATTTACCACATCCATTAATTAATTGCAGACGATGGGAATTATCCCAACGTGCCTTTTACTGCTAATGCTTATTTAGCCAATTACACATGTTCCTTCAAATTTGAAATAACAGTTCAGATCATCATTATAACCCATTACATAATTCTGTAGTGTCATCATCATTAGGTGTATTCACTGACATGCATTGATCAATGTCTCTTCCCCAGATAAAAAAATAAAATAAAATATGCAATGGTATTAGTGTTGAGCAAACATGCATGGATAAGACTTCTCCTGTGCTTCCCCTATACTCAGGAACTCTCTACCCCAACACATCAGACTTTCATCTACCATGGAAACCTTCAAAAGGAACCTGAAGACCTACCTCTTCTGACAAGCCTACAACCTGCAGTGATCCTCAGTCTGGTGAACCACCGCACAACCATCTCTGCCCTCTCATAGTGTATCCTCACCCATCCCCTGTAGACTGTGAGCCCTCGCGGGCAGGGTCCTCTCTTCTTCTCTACTTGTGTGTGCCTTGTTTTGCTCATGTTTATTGTACTTGTTTATGTATGCCCCTTTTCACATGTACAGCGCCATGGAATAAATGGCGCTATAATGATGAATAATAATAATAATAATAATAAGGTGTTATCTGAGTATCTTCGGTATACTTGAATACTATGTTCGAGTCGCCGCGGATGCGTGTTTCGCAGCTGATCGACAATCGCAACACATGCAGGAATTGCAGCAATTCCCACACAATTTTCTCATTCACCCTCAGGTCAGTGAATCATTCAAGTGGGTCAGCCTGGTTGTCATGGCCTTCATAAACCCTAAATCTGTGGATGTACTCTAAGGTATTCTCCTTAGCTTTACAGTTTACTTCTGGCCCTCTTACTGAGCAAGTATTGTCCGAATTTTAGCCTCTCTTTGAAATGAGCCAGAGGTAAATCTATAGAGATCCATTTGAGGGTTGTATGGCTCAGCAAATTTTCTGCTGAGGTCTTCAACTATTGGCCAAATTTTATATAGACGATCACAGTTAGGATTGCCTCGGGCAGGACACTGTGCATTATTACTATAATGCAAACATTTTTGTCTCTTTTCAAACTGTGTCCTTGTGATAGCCATATAGAATGCTGGTCAGTAGCGTAGCTACTGGGGGGGCAGAGGGGGCCATCGCCCCGGGCCCTGTCACATGAAGGGGCCCACTGAGAGCCGGCACTGCCACTTCTGTGCTGAGGCACAATACAGCACAGGAGGAGAGAGCAGTAAAATGCCTGCTCTCCGGAAGGAGATTCTGCACGCTAGCAGTGGCAGCACAGTGGCCAGAGGCAAATCTCTCCCCTGCACTATTGTGCTGACAGACCTCAGAAGCTTCTTCTCCCAGGCTGCAGATTTCTTCCCTCTGTGCAGTGTGCACGCTGTGACTGGCTCAGGGCAGCGCTGGGTCCTAGTGCTCAAGTGCATTTCACTCGCTCAGATACTTCCTGGTCCTGCTGCAAACTTTATTGGTAAGTGGGGATACAATAATGATTATTGAAAGGCATGTCATAGTCACTGGGGGGGTAAATGTGAGAGGATAGGGTATTGTGGGGGAGTGGGACAGGGCACTGGGGGGTGAATGGGAAAGGATGGGGGTGTTGTTTGGGCTTAGGTGGGGGAGGGTTGACAGGGCACTGGGGGGGTGACTGTGAGAAGATAAGGGTATTGTGAGGGCTGAGGAGGGTGAGGGGCGATGGCACTGGGGGGCTGATTAGTATACGATTTTGTTACGGGATTATATGCCCTCCATCACATGTAATAGTTGTTCTCTGGGATGAGGAGGTAGGGGGCTTATTATACTTACCAGCTGGGGAAGCCATGAGCTGCATCACATTTAAAGCATCACTCCAGCATTTTTTGTTATTTCACCATTGGAGTGGCGCTATCAGGCTATGTGCACACGTAGGAAAAGTGGTGCAGAATTTTCTGCATAAAATCTGCAACTCCTGGCAGAATCCGCAGACACGAATTTGTCACAGTTTTTATGCGGATTTGCAGCAGAATTGATGCAGATTTTTTGCGGTTTTTGCCACTGCGGATTTCTATCATGGAGGGGTGCAGAAATGCTGCAGATCCGCACAAAAGAAGCGACATGCACTACTTTTAAATCCGCAGCAATTCTGCACTGATTTTTCTGCACCATCTGCACAACTTTTTTTTTTTACATTGATGTACATGGTACTGTAAATCACAGTGTGGATCTGAGGTGTTTCTGCGTGGAAAAATCTACTGCGGATCCGCAGCAAATCTGCATCATGTGCACATAGCCTAAGGGTATGTGCACACGTAGCAGATTTGGCTGCAGATCCGCAACGGATTTGACGCTGCAGATTTCCAGCAGATTTCCATGCGGTGTACAGTACCATGTAAACCTGTGGAAATCAAAATCCGCAGTGCACATGCTGCAGAAAATACCGCCCGGAAATGATGCATTGTGTTTTCCGCAGCATGTCAATTCTTTGTGCGGATTCCGCAGCGTTTTACACCTGCTCCATAATAGGAATCCGCAGGTGTAAAACCGCAGGCGGAATCCACACAAAAACCACTGAAAATCCAGTAAAACGCAGTGTTTTACATGCAGATTTTCCAAAATCTGCATGGAAAAATCCGCACACGAATCTGCAACATGCGCACATAGCCTCAATCCAAGACCAACTGTCTGATACTCACCTTCAGGTGTTTTCATCTGTTTTCGCCACCGCACCGCTTGGGTCCATCTCCTGCAGTTTGTGACCTGTCCGCTGCTCCAGTGTTTCATAGAGCGGTACGGAGGTCACTAATCAATGTCTGTCTATAAGAGCCTCGTTCTGGACCTCAGACTTACATTGAGCGCTTGTGATGCAGCTTCTAACTTCTGGCCAATCAGAAGCTGTGCTCACTAGTGTTGAGCATTCCGATACCGCAAGTATCGGGTATCGGCCGATACTTGCGGTATCGGAATTCCGATACCGAGATCCGATACTTTTGTGGTATCGGGTATCGGTATCGGATACATAGAGATGTGTAAAATAAAGAATTAAAATAAAAAATATTGATATATTTACCTCTCCGGCGGCCCCTGGACTCAGCGCGGGTAACTGGCAGGCTTCGTTGTTCAAAATCAGCGCTTTTAGGACCTGAGAATCACGTCCCGGCTTCTGATTGGTCGCGGGCCGCCCATGTGACCGCCACGCGACCAATCACAAGCCGCGACGTCACCGCAAGCTATTAGCGCGCTCATTTTTGAAAAATGAGCGCGTTAATGACTTTCAAAAACGTAGCGGCTTGTGATTGGTCGCGGCCACGCGACCAATCACAAGCCGCGACGTCACCGCAAGCTATTAACGCGCTCATTTTTAAAAATGAGCGCGTTAATGGCTTTCAAAGACGTAGCGGCTTGTGATTGGTCGCGTGGCCGCGACCAATCACAAGCCGCGACGTCACCGCAAGCTATTAACGCGCTCATTTTTAAAAATGAGCGCGTTAATGGCTTTCAAAGACGTAGCGGCTTGTGATTGGTCGCGTGGCTGCGACCAATCACAAGCCGCGACGTCTTTGAAAGTCATTAACGCGCTCATTTTTAAAAATGAGCGCGTTAATAGCTTGCGGTGACGTCGCGGCTTGTGATTGGTCGCGTGGCGGTCACATGGGCGGCCCGCGACCAATCAGAAGCCGGGACGTGATTCTCAGGTCCTAAAAGCGCTGATTTTGAACAAAGAAGCCTGCCGGTTACCCGCGCTGAGTTCAGGGGCCGCCGGAGAGGTAAATATATCAATATTTTTTATTTTAATTCTTTATTTTACACATCCCTATGGATCCCAGGGCCTGAAGGAGAGTTTCCTCTCCTTCAGACCCTGGGAACCATGAGAATACCTTCCGATACTTGATGTCCCATTGACTTGTATTGGTATCGGATATCGGTATCGGCGATATCCGATATTTTTCGGGTATCGGCCGATACTATCCGATACCGATACTTTCAAGTATCGGACGGTATCGCTCAACACTAGTGCTCACAAGATGGAGCCGCGGGACTGGAGCGGTGCCAAAAAGCGGTGAATACGGCGGAGGATGAGTATATGACCGAGGCAAGGGACTTGTGCTTAAAGCACCAATCCAGCAGTGAAAAAAAAAACCTGCTAGAGTGGTGCTTTGATCATTTAATAATCAGACTGCCAAATCATGACATGGAGCGCCTGCTGCATGAGCCCCCAATATCACTGGCGTCATCAGGTGGTCATGCGACCACATGTTTACTATGTGCTCGTGTCAACTAGAAAGGTTTGGTTTCTTTCAATAGAAGAGAATTGAGAGAAGCCGAAAGAGTTGTAACTTGACCGCCTGCTGACATCAGCGATGCTGGGGCCATTGTCACTGGGGGGACTCAGGGGACATTATTAAAAGTCAAGTGGGCACTTAAGAAGCATTATTATTTGTAGGGGCATCAGTGTGTATCTACTGGGTGGTAGAGGCTGCTAGGCCGGCTGTCAGTCGCAGTAAGGCTATGTGCACATGTTGCAGATTTGGCTGCGGATCTGCAGCAGTTTTCAATGCGTTATACAGTAGCATGTTAGCCTATGGAAAACAAAATCCACAGTGCCCATGGTGTGGAAAATTCTGCGTGGAAACACAGCGGTTTATTTTCCGCAGCATGTCAATTCTTAGTGCGGATTCCACAGCATTTTACACCTGTTCCTTAATAGGAATCCGCAGGTGTAAAACCGCAGGTGAAATACGCACAAAAACTGCACAAAATCCGCAGGGCGTTTTACCTGCAGATTTTGCAGAATCCGCACTGAAAAATCCGCAATGGAATCCGCAATGTGTGCACATACCCTAAGAGGCACAGTTACAGCTGCTGCTCTCTGTACACAGAGCGATGACTGAAACCGTGCCGGTGCCGCCCCCGAGGTTGCAGTGAGGAATAAAGTTAATTTCCTCCTGGCAGTGTGACTCTCAGTGCAGGCGACACACGGAGTCCGAGCGCTACTAACTATTAGGCTGCCGTCACACTAGCAGTATTTGGTCAGTATTTTACATCAGTATTTGTAGCCAAAACCAGGAGTGGAACAAATAGAGGAAAAGTATAATAGAAACATATGCACCACTTCTGTATTTATCACTCACTCCTGGTTTTGGCTTACAAATACTGATGTAAAATACTGACCAAATACTGCTAGTGTGACGGCAAGCTTATACTGTGTTTTGGGGGACCAGTGGGACATCATGCTATGTATAGGGGAACTCTAACGGACATCATACTGTATGTATGGGAGCTGTAGGTTCATCATACTGTGTTTATAGGGGAGTTGTGAGCATACCATACTGTGTATAGGGGAGCAGTGGTGACATCATACTGTGAATAGGGGAGCAGTGGTGACATTATACTGTGTTTTGGGGAGCAGTGGGGACATCATATTATGTATAGGGGAGCTGTGCGCTCATCATACTGTGTATAGGGGAGCTCTGGGGGCATTATACTGTGTATAGGAAAGCTGTGGGCCCACCATACTGTGTACAGTCAAGCTGTACATGGAGGCTACTTCGGGGACATTATTAAATGTTAAGTGGGCACTTAAACATTATTGTCATAGGGGCACTCAGAGTACTGAGAGCATCAAAATTTCATATGTGGTATTATTACTTTTTAGGGACAAAATGTGGAGGGCACTAGCACAGGGCATTAATGTTTTCTAGGGGTGAATTTTATTATCTAGAGCAGGGGTCCCCAACTCCAGTCCTCAAGGCCCACCAACAGGTCATGTTTTCAGGATTTCCTTTGCATTGCACAGGTGATGCAATTATTACCTGGGCAAGACTAAGGAAATCCTGAAAACATGACATGTTGGTGGGCCTTGAGGACTGGAGTTGGGGACCCCTGATCTAGAGAGCACAAAGGAGTCATTATTACTATGTAAGGGGCACAGTGGTGGCATTACTATGTGGGGCGGCACCATTATTGTACCACACAGCAGGTGCTGTAGGACACATACGGCAGCAGCGGCTCAGTATTGGGGTATCAGCAGGATGAGGAGTTTGTGCAGGTTGGGGATAGATGGGGACGGGGCTGGAAATGTGAGAAGTCTGATGTGTCGTCATAATTTCTGCAGACGAGTCCTGGGTGGAGAAGTTGTCATGTCGGTCTGGGCCAGATGGAAAAGACGAGAAAAGTGAACCATTCCATCAGAAAGAACGTCAGTGGTAAGACATTATCTGTAACTGTGCTGTGATCTCTTATATGGTCTGCAGAACTGGTATCTACCAATATATGGTCTCCATATAGGAATATCAGTGTTCGGTTTTGTATATAGATGTATTTTCAGTCACAGTGCGGTCATCTGCTGATGTTCCCCTATGCTCACAATTAGGGTGCACCACATAGCTGTAGTCAGGGGTATCTGATTAGGGGCCAACTCAGATTTTTCGCCCCCCCCTAAGCTGAAACCCTAGCTACGCCTCTGATGCTGGTGTACTGTAGAGAATATCAGCACTCCAGTATTGTCGAAGGTCTAGTTTTCTGACTATGCCCATACACAGCACAATGCTCCAAAATGTAATAATCTCTGCTGCATTTATAGAGGTTCATCTGGTGTTTGATGACATGGGATTTTGGGTAAAAAATTGATGGGCAGACAAAAATTTTCTCTGCCACTCTAAGCTTTATTATTTCCGTACTGAAGAAGTATTTGGCAAATTCAATTTCAGTGAGGCTGGTTGCGTCAAATTGGATCCCTTAGCTGCCAATGAAATCTGGAATAATAGGATGATAATTTTGGGGAGTTGGAGTCCATATGGGATCGATTGCTGCAGGGCTTGTCTGGGTCCTAGGGCGTCTTGCTGGCTGTCCATCCTCACAAGATGAGGAGGAAGAAGAGAAATAGAGGAAATTGGGATCTTCCTCACTTCCGGAATTTGTGACAAAAGCAAAGGAGCATATGCCTCCTCTGGTGACTAGCGCCTTCTTGACGAATGGGCCATTTTCATTCTATTCTTCAAGACATTCTTAAAAAAAACACTTTGGATGTGTGTAAGTGGTGCTTTTGCATTTGTATTGTGTGAGGTTTGTGTAAAGGGTACTATTTATTACAAAAAATAGTGAGAAAAAAAGGAGAGAAAAAAGTAAAAAGGAACATTTTTTGAAGAAACACAGAAGGAAAAATGAAAAGAAAAACCAGCAGCCATCTTAGCTCAGTCACTGCGCGTTGCAGCTCGGTAACTGGAAATACCGGAGGCGTACATATACGCAGCTCCCGCAGCGCAGTATATATGCAGTGCATGTAGGGAAGGGTTTAATAAACAGTAAAGGCTAAGTAAATAACTGTAAGCTGATATTAATAGCCTGGGAAGCTCCATGTTTATTACCCCCTTCCAAGACTATAAACATCAGCCCACAACTGGTGGCTTTTCCTCAGCTGCTTAAGAAAAAGTAGGCGGAAGCCAGACCATTTTTTTCTTTAATTTAATGAATTATTAGCTAAATGCATGTACAGGAAACTACCCATGCAATGAACTGTTTATATATCTCTATGACATCTATCAATTGTGCAGGTCTATGATCTTGTCCCTAACCTCCTTATAAAACTATTCAGTCTTGCCCATGTTGTAGAGGTTAGAGTCTGACTGAATAATTGAGTCTGTGGACAGGAGCCTTTTATAAAGGTGAGTATGTAAGACAGCTGTCTTGAATTCAGGTACCGAGTTGATTAGGAGAGTCTATCTGGTCTGTAGGAGTCAAAACTCTTAATGGTTGGTAGGGCATCAAATACTTATTTCTCACTTCAAAATGCAAATAAATGTATATAATTTATACAAAAATATTTAGAATTGAAAGTCCTCAGTGGTTGATACCTTTTATACACGATACACGGTACCAAGATATATATCTTTCCTGTATACTTTATACAATGTGATTTAATGGATTTTATTTTTGATATTCTATCTCTCAATGTAAAAATTAACCTACCCTTAAAATTATAGACTGTTCATTTCTTTGCCAGTGGGCAAACTTACAAAATCAGCAAGGGATCAAATACTTATTTCCCCTCCTGTATACCCTGTGTACTGTATGTGCGCTTTTGGGTCCATAGGAAATAAAAATCCAATTCTGCCAAATACGCAGGTGACTTTCAGAAAAAGATGAATGTTTATGTGAGGAATCAAAGCATTTCTGTCCATTATATAAAAAAAGCACACAAACGCACAAACAGATGCGTGAATGTAGCCTAAGGGTCCATTTACATCAACCGACCGATGAATGACACGATACAACCATCAATCAGTAAACTTTTACCAATTGGCAGTCATTTGAATGCCAGCTTACACAGGCAGATGAAAGCAAACGATGCACACTGACTGATCTATACTAGATCGCTCATGGTGCATAAGCTGCCATTGTTCTTGATGGTTTATACAGGACCCTGCACCGCTAAGATGGATGATCTGTTACACTGCACAAAAGATCATGATACTGGTATGGTTGATGTTTCCAGTGGGAACCTTCCCATAACCTTAACTCACCCCACCAAATTAAATATCCAATAACCTCCCCCTAGCTACAAGCCCCAAAATTAAAAAAAAATAACACCATAATTTTGGTATGCAAATTGCCTCTTCAGAGAAAAAGAAGCCTTGAACTCTATAGCGCCACCTGGTGGAAGTAGTGATCCTACAAGTCACAATCAACCCTTTAATGAGTCGTGCAATATTACTTGGGATAAAAGCCAAATCAGTATCTCAATTTGCAGACACGGTGTTTCGGGCTGTTGGCACTCGTCAGTGCGAAGCATGAGAACTAGTTTGGCTAGGTGAGAGGCTCTGGACTGGGGTCTAAGGGGCAACGTTTCTCCTAATGGAGAGTGACATAATTTTGGATAATTTCAACCACAGCAGCCTTTATTTATACAACATACAAAAATGTAACAATAATATAAATAAGACACTGGGAGGGTCCTCGAAAGCTCCCAAAATCTGGTGATTAACCACACCTAAACTGTGGACATAATAAACAGACCACAGTTTACTCCCAGCCATTACCTCAATGGCTCGGGAGCACCATCACCCAAAGGGGTTCCATTGTCCTCTTAAACCCTGTGGATCTGACAAACTATTGCTGTAAATTCCCCCAAAATCACCAGACCAAAACCATATTGTATTATCAATTGATGAATCCATATTCCCATGGATCCCCCAGACCAATTCAACCAACTTCAAGGATCCTCCCAAATGGCATAAGCCACCTTGACCCAATCATTAACGCAAAAAACCCCACCGGAACAAATAAAAAATTAGGGTGGGTGGGCGAGACTGTTCTTGCCTACTGTGAGCGGAAAACTAAAGTGTCCCAACCCCTAACCGACCCTATAAATGTCCCCTTAGCATAACCCACCCCACTAAATCCCTGTCCTCACCCCCTCCAATCCATTGTCATGTCGGCCTCTGCCCACACCGGTGAGGGGCGCGGCTTGCTCTGGCCTTTACTTTTCACCCTAAGAACAAGTGTTTTGCTCGTTCATTGGATGATCTGCAGCCTGTGTAGATGGCAAGATAATCATAAAACGAGCATTTTTAAGAACAATCATCTTGCAGAGTAAATGCCGCTTTGTTCAGGGCCCTGTTGAGCTCTATACAAATTATGGTACATATCAGGTTGAAAAGCCAATAAGTGGGGCAAGTGTCACAATTTTAAAACTAGTTTGATAATTATTTTGGAAAAATTTTTCTTTTCAACATACAAACAATCATTTAGAAAAAATGCAGGGTAAGTGGGGTCTCTTTTACCTTTCTTGCATTATAGTTTCAGGAGATTAGTATGTACCGTACATCTACAAGGAGTGATTGCACCTGAATTGCTCTTATTAGCACTAATTTTGCACAATGTTATATTTTTTTAGTTCTCTTTCCTCCCTCATCACACACACACTATTTGTGATGCGGCTTTATATCGCACATTGCAGACAAACTAGCAAAGTCAAGTGTTTATTGCTACTAAAACATTTATTAGGTAAACTGCGTCCATTAATAAATTCTTCCTAGTACAAAAAGTACAGCGTGATTCAAAGCAATTTATTCTTTCGATTGAAAACTAGAGGTGATATTAAGCATAGTCACTGTGTTGTGCTGCAGCAAAATTACATTTTACAGACAGGAAATTACAGCTATTGAATAGTCTGTGATCTTCTAATAATGAAATATTCAGAATATAAAAAATGCTGGGAAAATTCCAATAACAAAAGTTTTTATTGTGATCAGTTGACTGTGAAAGCAGTGTTAATATACCGTAATATTGACAAGTGGGAACTAGATTTATCTTTTTATGTGCCATTGCTTTAAAGAGGTTGTCCTTTTTTTATAAACCTTTCTAAGTTGCAATACTTATAAAAAAAACAAAAAAATGAGTATTACTAAAGGTACCTTCACACTCAGCGACGCTGCAGCGATACCGACAACAATGTCGATCGCTGCAGCGTCACTGTTTGGACGCTGGAGAGCTGTCACACAGACAGCTCTCCAGCGACCAACGATCCCGAGGTCCCCAGTAACCAGGGTAAACATCGCGTTACTAAGCGCAGGGCCGCGCTTAGTATCCCGAAGTTTACCCTGGTTACCAGCGTAAACGTTAAAAAAACAAACACTACATACTTACATTCCGCTGTCTGTCCTCCGACGTCACCGCTGTGCTTTCCGGCTGGCCGGCGCTGACACAGGATGCAGGAGGAGTGCAGAGAAGCACAGCGCCTACGCAGTTAGCGTCTTTGAAATTTAAGCTGCAAATTTGGTGACACATCAGCAATACCTTTGCAACAAAACTTGCATGAGTTTCTTGTGGATTTCATCCATCCAACTCTACTACAAGGGTAAATCAATGGTGAACTTCAAATGAATATCCTGTAGATTTAAAAATCAGCACGTTATTATTTTTTCTGGAATATGTTAATTGGACTTTGAAAAATCATGTATTTTACTAAACTGTACTGCAGATTTTATCAAGTGAACATGTCCTAAAGCCTTGAAGACTTCACTCATCCATTAGTTTAAGTGCTGCCGACTTGCTGCGGCTTTTATCCTATCCATTGCAAAGCGTAAAATCCACAGAGTATGGATATAACTTGATCAAATTTTGATGGCAAATTTGCATAGAAAATTTACTGTGCAACTCTAAGAATATTCTCAAAGCTCTGAGCCTTTCATTTACTGTGCTATCCGATTCAATAGATAAAAAAGTTATAAAGCAGAACATTACCACATTGGAGGCCAAAATGATTCTCTTTTGTCCGCTGTCATGTGAATGGAGATCTATGAGTACATTTAACATTTACTTTTGGAGCTTTTGCTTGCATAAATGTCCTATATGTATGGCTCTTAAGTACGGATTGGCGGACCTGTGGAAGTTCTGGTTCTTCGAATTCGACCGAACTTTAGTTCAAAGTTTGGATCGAGTATGAGAACTCCTCCCTCGAACTCTCGAACTGTAAGATGGACTTCCAGGAAAGGTCTGTGTTCGCAGCTCAGCACTGGACCCTACGTGTCCGGTACAAACTTGAAGTTTACAGTTTCGGGTTTGCTCATCTCTACTCTCAAGTAGCGTGCACAGTACCTAACAGGCTACTGAAAGCTGTCATAGGCTTGTAGATTGTAAGCTTGCAATTGTAGATTGTAAGCTCGCGAGCAGGGACTTCACCCCTAATGTTTCTGTTTAAATTGTCTTAACTTGTACTGAATTTATTGTCTGTACATGTCCCCGCTTAATTGTAAAGTGCTGCGGAATATGTTGGCGCTATATAAATAAAAATTATTATTATTATTATAGGTGGCTTTTGGCATGTTATAAGCTGATTACAACATTTTACGATGATCCCTGCACACATGAAATAGATGTCATCTGAGCACTTGTCTAACCAATAGCTATTTCCTCCAAGTCCCTTTCACCTAAACACTAGACATAATAGTGTCTATGTGTTTTTAATGGTGAGTGGGGAGAATGTCAATGCCATATACCTTTGGAAGTAGAAATGGCTAATCAACCCAGTAAACAAAAAGACTTGGTGCAAAAAGTTTGGTTAACATTAATCTAATGTGAATTTGGCTTACTCTACTTTGTTCAGTTTGAATGAAAGAAAATCCAGAAACATCCAGTTAGATTCTAATAGGTTATGCAGTCCTGCGATAAGAGAATGGATTTTAAGATGCTTCCCTTCATTTTAAATGAGTACATGGTCAAAAAAAATTTAGACTTAAATTCTTCGCAATTTAAAAACT
The DNA here is from genome assembly GCF_032444005.1 of Ranitomeya imitator. Classification (NCBI taxonomy): domain Eukaryota; kingdom Metazoa; phylum Chordata; class Amphibia; order Anura; family Dendrobatidae; genus Ranitomeya; species Ranitomeya imitator. The sequence continues at coordinate 128,354,121 of NC_091289.1, forward strand.
TCCTATAAAATCATGAAGTGGAGATCCCTTAATGATAATAAATTATGGGAAAACTACTGGATTTAAACATTAGGGACACTTAGTAAATGTCAACATGGAATAAAAGTCATTTTTAAATTAATATTTTTCATGTTTTTACTATATTTGCTATTATTTTCAAATGTTTTTGAATAGATTTTTTAGTTAGTGACAGCATACAGTTTCAGACAGGAATTTAATGATGAAAGAAGTTCTTGTCTATTCACAGTATGTGGTTTCTAAATTTTCTTTATTTTTTTCTTGTTTGTTGTCTATGGCAGTCACCTTCTAATAAGAGAATGTCTATGGGATTTTTTTTTTGCAAAAAAGGGAAAGGTTTAATTATATTGAGACAATCCCCGGATGAAGCTGATTAAGCGAAAGTCAAGTTGGGCAATACAGATTGCTTTGGGACTGGATTGCGCAAGGCTGTTTTTACTGCCACTTGTTTCATCTTATCTTGTGAATATAATAAATGAGTTTCGCCGATTGGTCTTCTAGCCAGCGGTGCTTCACCATTGTGGTAACCTTTGGCTTTTTTAATTTTTAGAACACTTTGTAGAATATTTAGATCACTTTATAGATTAACATCATCTTTGCTGAAGGTCTGATTTTGCTGCCTGCTGATTTCATCTTGATCTCTGGTGAATGAATGACTGACAGCTTAAAGCAAGTCACATAATATTATTCGCTAAGCTCCTCGTTGCATGGTGTTTTGATGCCTTGGATTGCAAGACAAGTTGTCAATGGCTTATAGCTCATCTCTTAGGGTACCGTCACACTATAACATTTCGATTGCTACGACGGTACGATTCGTGACGTTCCAGCGATATCGTTACGATATCGCTGTGTCTGACACGCAGCAGCGATCAGGGATCCTGCTGAGAATCGTACGTCGTAGCAGATCGTTTAGAACTTTCTTTCATCGCTGGATCTCCCGCTGTCATCGCTAGATCGGTGTGTGTGACACCGATCTAGCGATCTAGCGATGCGATCTAGCGATGCGTTCGCTTGTAACCAGGGTAAACATCGGTTAACTAAGCGCAGGACCGCGCTTAGTTACCCGATGTTTACCCTGGTTACAAGCGTTAAACTAAAAAAAAACAAACAGCACATACTTACATTCTGGTGTCCGTCAGGTCCCTTGCCGTCTCTGCTTCCCGCACTGTGACTGCCGGCCGTAAAGTGAAAGCAGAGCACAGCGGCTGTGCTTTCACTTTCACTTTACGGCCGGCAGTCAGTGAGTACGGGAAGCAGAGACTGCAAGGGACCTGACGGACACCAGAATGTAAGTATGTGCTGTTTGTTTTTTTTTAGTTTAACGCTTGTAACCAGGGTAAACATCGGGTAACTAAGCGCGGTCCTGCGCTTAGTTACCCGATGTTTACCCTGGTTACCCAGGGACCTCGGCATCTTGGTCGCTGGAGAGCGGTCTGTGTGACAGCTCCCCAGCGACCACACTACGATTTACCTACGATCACGGCCAGGTCATATCGCTGGTCGTGATCGTAGGTAAATCGTATAGTGTGACGGTACCCTTAGTGCCAGTTTAGACAAAAGTGATTTTGGTCAGTGTTTCACTTGTGTGCACAACAGATTGCACAGGATAGCACACATCATTGTAAGTTAATATGCTATTGCATATGAGCAGCAGGCACACGGAGCTGTTGGTAGCACTAGCTGTGCCGGCAATAGTAATACCAAATGCAGGTCACAAATGGCCTCCTTTGCCTCTGACAATTGTATTAATTGGGGGAAAGCGCAGGGCGGAATGGAAAATGTGATACAACACTCAATTTGGACATCAACACCATCAGTTTGAGTCAGTGTTGTGTACAGCCAACCTCCTCTACTACCAAAGCCTGTAATCTTTTATATAGTGGATTTTCAAAGCTGTCAATGAAACCTCTATCGGTTCAGCTTCTTAGTCCCCTCACCCACAGCACCTTGTGGCTAAAGAAGATATTGCACAACAACAACCTCTTCAAGTTCATTTATTCAGTGAGATGGACTGTCTGCCTTTGTACTTGGATAAAACGTGGCAGAAGATAATGGAGGAAACAATTCAAGTGTCTATCTATGTTGCTGTCTCTATGAGTGGTGTTACGGTTACTGTTAATCGAAAATCTAAGGGTGGGAATCGAATATATGGGCAGACTGATGGATGATCTCATCAGAGGGTGTCGGCAGTGGAGTTGGCATTAAAGAGCAGCGCTAATGTCCGGCCAAGAGATCTTTTGATGGAAGGTCTTCTTTTTCTGAGGTTATCTCAGAAGCAAATGTCAGAATTGATACTTGATTTTGAAATAAGAGGTTCAACAGTGTCTCAAAGCTCTGGTGATGTCATGGTGGTGTTGAGACTTATTTGCAGGCATCTTGGGTGGGGGAATTCATTTTCATGTTGTCGAGAGGGCAAATCTATTGCAATGCTCAAGTTCTGCTGTTGGAAAATAAGTTGTGGACATCCTGGCCCACATGGACTGTGTCCCTACATCATCATCATCATTTAATACCAGAGATACCTGTAGTGCTGAGGAAAAAGAGACTGCTCACAATTCTGTCCACCCTGACTTCCTGATCTAATATTGTAGACATCTGGGGTGCAGATGTAAGAATAGGCTCCTCACACTGCTGTCCACCCTGTATTCTTGATGTAATATTGAAGGTAACATGAGTACTGAGGTAAATAAATGCAACTCACACTACTGCCCACACTATTTCTCTAATCTAATACTGAAGGTATCAGAGGTGCTGAGGAAAGAAGAGCTTTCTCACACACTGCTGACTATCCTTTCTTTTCTATCTAATACTGGAGATACCAGAAGTACTGGGTAAAAAAGCAATGCTTACACTGCTGCCACCCTGTCTATCCTATCTAAGGTACCAGAGGTGCTGAGGAAAGAAGAGGTTGCTCACACTGCGGCCGCCCTGTCTACCTGATCTAAGGTACCAGAGTTGCTGAGGAAAGAAGAGTCTGCTCACAGTGTTGTCACCCTGTCTATCTGATCTAAGGTACCAGAGGTGCTGAAGAAAGAAGAGGCTGCTCACACTGCGGCCACCCTGTCTACCTGATCTAAGGTACCAGAGGTGCTGAGGAAAGAAGAGTCTGCTCACAGTGTTGTCACCCTGTCTACCTGATCTAAGGTACCAGAGGTCCTGAGGAAAGAAGAGTCTGCTCACAGTGTTGTCACCCTGTCTATCTGATCTAAGGTACCAGAGGTGCTGAGGAAAGAAGAGGCTGCTCACACTGCGGCCGCCCTGTCTATCTGATCTAAGGTACCAGAGGTGCTGAGGAAAGAAGAGTCTGCTCACAGTGTTGTCACCCTGTCTATCTGATCTAAGGTACCAGAGGTGCTGAAGAAAGAAGAGGCTGCTCACACTGCGGCTGCCCTGTCTATCTGATCTAAGGTACCAGAGGTGCTGAGGAAAGAAGAGTCTGCTCACAGTGTTGTCACCCTGTCTATCTGATCTAAGGTACCAGAGGTGCTGAAGAAAGAAGAGGCTGCTCACACTGCGGCCGCCCTGTCTACCTGATCTAAGGTACCAGAAGTGCTGAGGAAAGAAGAGTCTGCTCACAGTGTTGTCACCCTGTCTATCTGATCTAAGGTACCAGAGGTGCTGAAGAAAGAAGAGGCTGCTAACACTGCGGCCGCCCTGTCTACCTGATCTAAGGTACCAGAGGTGCTGAGGAAAGAAGAGTCTGCTCACAGTGTTGTCACCCTGTCTATCTGATCTAAGGTACCAGAGGTGCTGAAGAAAGAAGAGACTGCTCACACTGTGGCCGCCCTGTCTATCTGATCTAAGGTACCAGAGGTGCTGAGGAAAGAAGAGTCTGCTCACAGTGTTGTCACCCTGTCTATCTGATCTAAGGTACCAGAGGTGCTGAAGAAAGAAGAGGCTGCTCACACTGCGGCCGCCCTGTCTACCTGATCTAAGGTACCAGAGGTGCTGAGGAAAGAAGAGTCTGCTCACAGTGTTATCACCCTGTCTATCTGATCTAAGGTACCAGAGGTGCTGAAGAAAGAAGAGGCTGCTCACACTGCGGCCGCCCTGTCTACCTGATCTAAGGTACCAGAGGTGATGAGGAAAGAAGAGTCTGTTCACAGTGTTATCACCCTGTCTATCTGATCTAAGGTACCAGAGGTGCTGAAGAAAGAAGAGGCTGCTAACACTGCGGCCGCCCTGTCTACCTGATCTAAGGTACCAGAGGTGATGAGGAAAGAAGAGTCTGTTCACAGTGTTATCACCCTGTCTATCTGATCTAAGGTACCAGAGGTGCTGAAGAAAGAAGAGGCTGCTCACACTGCAGTCCACCTTGTCTTTTGTAGCTAATGCTGGATATTCCAGAGGAGCTGAGGAAAGAAAGCAGTGTGAGCACTGCTTTCACCCCGTCTTTCTGCATTCTGAGTGGGTGCTATGACCTAGAAATAACCTATACCATGTCTGTTAAGATATCTCTAGGTAACTGCATTGGAACATCCTACAGCAGATGCTCACAGGCTTCTGTCCTATTAACATTCTAGACCAAGTGTAACAAGAGCAAACTTTTTTATTCTATAGAAATCAGCTACATAGAAAAATTGTTTTTTTGCTGCTAACAGTATTTATAAATGTATTTATAATGACATTCCTAATATTTATTTTCTATTCCTCTATAGCCCTTTTAAGTACTGTACCTATATTGATCTAGCCTTTTCTAAAGGATCCCAAAACCCATATATTAATGGTATCTAGAGGATTGCATCACATCATGTTCTGCCTGGCTGCCCAATTCTTAAACAAGTCCCTGGCAGGATCCATACTGCACTGGAGCGGTGCCAGCTCAATTTCACATATGCAGTCCTGTAGTGCTCTTTGTCAGTTGTGCTGGCTGTCCCACTGCTCTGAGTGTCTATTGTGTATGCATGAAAAGCTCCATAAAATGAGCATCAAGCCACCTGTTCAACACTGCAGAGCGCACGTCTGAGAGCTTGTCAATTTAATTGAATTATTACTAAGAAGTAGAAAATTAACCCATGCTTTACACCAGGTATAGCATTTCTATGTTGAACAGAAAAGATCATCTTAATATTCCAATTAAATTCATGGCAATAGCTCCTCTATTTCTTGCCTTATCATAACCTCTGCATTGCATTAATGCATTCATATTCATTGCTAGTGCTACATAATAAAACTTCAGGTGTAAATGTTTGGGTAAAAAAGAGACTAAAATATGTTACAGAGTAGAAAGAAGCTGGACATGATATAATCTGAAAACTCCTTTGGTGTAATGTATAAATAAGGATTTGTCTTTTCCCATTCACCAACACTACCTGACCTCAGCAAGTAAATTGCCCCAACCACCCAGAGTTTGACCCTATACATACATCCACCTTTATATTTTCTTGAATTTGGTGTAAGACTCAATTTTCTTCCAAATAAAATGTAATGAATTAAATAGCACCACTGTATCAAAACCTTCTGTCAGACTGCAAGTCTGATCACAACCACTAGGTGGCCACATAGACACATATAGCATGTATATCATCGATAAATTCATCATGACACTCATGGATTTTTTTAAGCTCTTAAACTTGTGCCATGCGTCTTGGGATATGTTGAGGCAAGATAAATAGTAAGGAAGGACACATCTGTTTGCGGGCACTTTATTCTCCTGTAAACACTCATTGTAAGATACTCATTGTTCATGCCTTACAGATGTGACCCCGTGGACCTTGTCATATTTAATTCAGTCTTTTTTTGTCACTGAATAATAAAAAATGACTTACACTGCAATACCAATCGTGATCTACATGCATTACATTTACTAAACACACACTGTGGTGTAACTATTTTCCCCATGACATTGCTTAATTTAAAAGCAGCAGTCAGAAAATTAAGGATGTCCAGTTTGCAAAACCCAGTTTCTGAGTTCATAAAAGCAGCTTGTGTGCATCAGCTTTCTCATTCTGGAAGATCTGAACTGCCTTCCATTACGCAGCCAACTCACTGATTTAAAAAGGGGAGTGTGCAGTTCTTCATCTCTCCTGTGGGGGTGCTGCAGGAATATTGAACAATAGTCAAATTAGCCCGCAGTTAAGAGCTCTGCTCTAGGAGTCCCAGTAAGAGGATACTTTATGGTCTGCTGCTTATTTTCACGGAAAACTTGCAACAAACAGGGAACGGCAGGGAGTTTGTATGTTCTCCCCGTGTTTGCATGGATTTTGTCCAGAGACATACTGATGGGGAATTTAGATTGTGAGCCCCAATGGGGACAGTGCCGATAATGTACTGTAAGGAGCTGTGGAATTAATGGCGCTATATAAGTGAATATAATAAATAAATAAAATAAATTGTCTAAAGAAGAAATCCTGTTTAAACCAGACGTCTAGGTTGAAAAAAAATGCATATTTTCCAGAAATAGTTTTATTCTTGCCCACTGATTATGGCTGAAAATGCAAGTCAACCTCATTCTGATGCATCATTATGAGCTGGGCGATCAAACCCATCCTATGTGCAAGAGGAAAAAGGAAGACCGTAGATATGTGTGAAGGCTTGCTGCACAAAGTATAATTGTTTCCCTAATTGTAAATCTGTTACATCCTGATATAAAAGTAATTACACCTTCTGACGAGTTGAGTTCCTTTTCAGACTGCAGCAGGTTTTTAGCTGAATTAATTTTAATGTTCATCTTCACAAGCATCCCAGATTGTGCTGCAAATAAGTATCCATATAGCGCGATTCTTGATGCTATTCCATAGGGTTCCAAGTGATGTGAAAATTGTTATATCACCATCTGGCAATACTGTCCGTTTAGCAGACCTTACACACTGGATTTACATCAGCTCCAATATTGATAGGGGTGGGCGATTAATATGCCTTAGGACCTCCCGAATCTCCTCCAAAGCCAAATGTTAAGGGAGATAAGGGTCGACCAATTGGATGTCACAGATTATTAAATTTAGGGTTATTTCATTTTGGTAAACGAAAGGCTTAGGGGTGATTCTTATAACAATGTACAATTATATGAGAGGATAGTGTAGAGATCTTTGTAATTATCTTCTTAGGTCTGCGATGAGGGCAAGGGGGCTTCCTCTACGTCTAGAAGAAAAAAAGGTTTAATCATCATCATAGACAGCGACTCTTTATTGTAAGAGCAGTGAGATTATAGAAATCTCTTTCTCATGATGTTTCAATGGTCGTTCCTTAAAAAAGTTTAAGTAGGGCCTGAATGCTTTTCTTGAAAAATATATTTCCGGTTGCGGGCACTAGATTCTGTGATGGGACGTTGATCCAGGGAAATAGTCTAATTGCCATATGTGGTGTGAGGAAGACATTTTTCCTCTAAAAAGGGGCAATTATTATCTGCTTCATGGGGTTTTTGCCTTCCCCTGGATCAACATGTTAGGCTACTTTCACAGTTCCGTCGGTACGGGGCAGTCGCTAAGCGTTGGCGCAACGTTACGACGGACGTTGTGAAAATTCCGCATAACATGGGCAGCGGATGCAGTTTTTCAACGCATCCGCTGCCCATTGTAAAGTCCCGGGGAGGAGGGGGCGGAGTTCCAGCTGCGCATGCGTGGTAGGAAATACAGGACCCGACGTACGAAAAAACATTCCCTTGAACGTTTTTTCGTGACGACGGTCGGCCAAAACACGACGCATCCAGTGCACAACGGACGCGATGTATGGCCATACGTCGCGATCCGTCGGCAATACAAGTCTATGGGAAAAAACGCATCCTGCGGGCACGTTTGCAGGATGCGTTTTTTTTTCCCAAAACAAAGGCCAAACGACACAAGTGTGAAAGCAGCCTTAGGTTAAAGGATCAACTCTAGGGACCTGTACCTTCTCTTTGCCTGATGCCTTTGTCCTGATAGGAAATAAGCCTCTACAAGACTTCATCTCATCTTCCTCCTGAGGACACATTTAGGTCAGACGAAGCATGCCTGTCTTTGGGGGGTCTTGGTGGTGGAGCCCCAGTTGTCAAGACAGTAAATATTATTTTGAATTAGCATTAGCAATCAATGCTCATCCTTTAAAGGGGCTGCCTCACTTCTGTAAGGTTTAGTCTCTCTGTGTATTACAGGGGCAGCCATTCATCTACAAAGGTCCAGCTGGCAGCAGCTTGATTCGTGAAAATCAACTGTTTGCCAAAGGTTTCAAGTACCAGACATATGGCAAGCTGCTGATTGCTGCAGCAGATCCCATGTCTGATGGGTGAATCAGGAGCGGAATGATAAAGATTTATTTGACCACTATGTATTTATTGTTTGATATTCTCCCGTTTATCTCACTGAACTTAAGCCAATTATTCTTTATTTCTCCACCTTGAAGCTGAAACCCACCAAGATTGAAATCTAGCATGTATTTAGGAAATTGAATGTAATCCTCCTTGCCCCCATAGACATTAGAGGTTGATCCTTTTTTTTTAAATTCTGTTAATCTACTCGGATGCAGGAAACGTGCATAATTACACTTCATAAATTGTGCATCACCTTTAATTTAACTGTACGCCTGCTTTAAACAGAAGGGGTATTGTATCAGTATGAATGCAAATGACAGAATGCTGAAATGATGGGAATGTGAATGTTCTCATTTGCATGTCTGCGCGCAGAACTCATAAGTACTCTTTATTTTTTACACAACTCAGAGGAAATTGTTGTTTCCGTTTCAATAACATTTGATAAACATCCTCATTTGTAAGACAGACTGCAATATTCTTTTGATGCGAAGCCTCTTGTACCTTCAAAGCATTTTGCAAGGATATTGCAGAGAACTATTTAATTCTCCCTGTATATCAGCCATAGAATCACAGATGTACAACGAATCTGCCTATCACGCCAGGAGACGATCTGTCTTCCAGATGTTAATGGAAATGGTAAATGACTGAAATGTTTAGTGTCTTTTTGTGCAGCTTGGGCATGCATTCAAACAGAGGATTACACATTTGGCCTTGTGATGACTTTCACCATTGTGTAAATATTTACACTACGATATGTTTGGGGAAGCAAAATGTAATCAGTGAGGTCACATGACAGTGTAATAAGATCGGTCCGATTTTCATCCAGAAAAGTGTGCTGATTTTTTCATTACTTGTCATCCATTTGCAATCCGTTATTTGACTCAGCATTTATCAATCATTTACAGTCTCTCATATTACAGAATTGTAATATATCCGTAAAAATCAGATGCTATATTATGGCTCCATACAGCATCCATTCTTTTATCTCACACCCACAGACTTGAATGAATGAGTATCATCCGATTTTCCATTTTTTTTCACGTGCAGATTCGGTCAGTGGAAAAAAATCTTTCATCTGCACTGCCCCATTGAATAACATTGAATGAAGAAAGGGAATATTACTTTTTCAACAGATTTTTCACCCCAATTTTACAAAGCTGGCGGCGAAACGCGCGTCGGGGTGAAGGGACGCCTGGGAGAAGCAGCGCGGCAGGTAATATACACCCGTTAGTTTATTCCTATTTGGTCCCCCCTTTTTCTATTGAGGCGGTTAAGTCCTTTAGATTGGCCCATTGTGGCAAGTATAATTGCATTGGGGAAGTACAATATTGGTCGGGAGATCCTTGTCTCGGGTGATTTCTATTATATGCCGCTCAGCTTCTCAGACATATGGGCACTGGTATTAGCACTTTTTTGGCTTAAGTATTGTTAGCCTTCTTCTACCATGTGGTTTATGCAGATGGTTGTTGCATATATGTGCCCATAGTTACTATATTTTGTTGGCGTCCCTTAGTACGGTATTTTGTTTATTTTGGATTTATTCTCTTTTTATATTTATTTACCAATAAAAATGATTTTACATTTTAATTGTGGGATCTCTTCTTGGTTCCATTAAGATTGATATAGTATTCTGTCTCCTAGTAATATTGTCAATGCTGACTCCAATCCTCCTCTAACTTGGCTTTCTTCCAGTGGTTTCTTGGGTTGTGGCCACACACACTGTGTTTCTTGCAGCCACGCAATCAAAAGTAAAACTTTTGCCTCGGCAGTGACGAAAAAAAGTTTTTCAATTAAGGGTTTTATCAATTGCAATATCCCAGGCATTATTTACTTATTAGAGTGCGTGGCTTGCAATATTCAATATGTAGGCTGTAACACAGGTCCACTGAAAAAACGCATAAGGAGACATTTATCTTATACCGTGAACCTGGAGGCATTAAATGTCTCATCTGTTTCTAAACATTTCATAATAACTTTTCACAACCGAGATACAAAACATTTCAAATTTTTGAGTATTGAAAGGGTAAAAAAAATCAGCACGGGGTGGTAATTTCCAATGTAAATTGTTAAACCAAGAGTCTTTCTTGACCTTTAAATTGTGCTCAAGGGTCCCATTAGGTCCGAACATTAGGCAAGATCACATCCTACTATATAATTAATGTTCTCTGAATAGTCTCTTTTTACATAAATCTGTTAAGGTATAGTGTTTATACTATGTGACTGGCAATAATTAAATATTTAGAATTGAGAGTCCTCAGTGGTTGATACCTTTTAATGGCTAACTGAAAAGATGGTAACAAATTGCAAGCTTTCAAGACTACACAGGTCTCTTCATCAGGCAAAGACTAAAACAAATTCTGAAGAATCACATATTTATGCACAACATAGTATAGGAAAAAAAAAAAAAAGGGAAAAAAAACCATGGATAAGCCAGGTGACATGAAGCAGAATTACCATGGGTGATAAACAGTTACGTCCATAAATATTGGGCCAATTCTTAGATAAGGATTGTTTTATTGTCCTGTGATTAGGGTCTCTGTTGTAATGACCCTTCATGGTCTGAGGGGCAAGTTCCTTAGTTGATGTAAAAAGACATAAATCCGTGTGACACATTCATTCCTGCATTAAGAGTGTCAAAGGTCGTCATCAGTTTATATTCCCAGAGACATTTCTGTCTCCCAAATCATAACATTATGGACATGAAATTACTTGTATTGAAAGGAAACTTCAAATCGCAGAAAGACAGGAGAGTCTGGGAATATAAACTGATGACGACCTTTGACAGTCTTAATGCAGGAATGAATGTGTCACATGGATTTATGTCTTTTTACATCAACTAAGGAACTTGCCCCTCAGACCATGAAGGGTCATTACAACAGAGACCCTAATCACAGGACAATAAAACAATCCTTATCTAAGAATTGGCCCAATATTTATGGACGTAACTGTTTATCACCCATGGTAATTCTGCTTCATGTCACCTGGCTTATCCATGGTTTTTTTTCCCTTTTTTTTTTTTTTTCCTATACTATGTTGTGCATAAATATGTGATTCTTCAGAATTTGTTTTAGTCTTTGCCTGATGAACAGACCTGTGTAGTCTCGAAAGCTTGCAATTTGTTACCATCTTTTCAGTTAGCCATTAAAAGGTATCAACCACTGAGGACTCTCAATTCTAAATATTTTTCTATCGACTGGCTAACACGGTACAAAGATATATTTCTTTCCTGTATGGCAATAATTAATGTAACATTTCTTGCTTATCCTGATGTACGTGTTTTTTATGATATATTGTTTTTATGTGCATACTATTTATTTTTAGATGTCTAAGGAGTCAGGTCTCTGACTAATTAACCTGAACTAATTAACTTGTCTTACCACTCCCTTTGACCTTCTGGTATGCATATATGTCTGTCTGTCACTCTAAGATGTAATCAATGATTAAGACCATGTAGGTTGAAACAAGCAGGATTCATTCCTTGCACTGGGATTGCTCATATCTGCATATCTGTGCTTTTTAATATGATGATAAATAGTTTTAAGAATTATATCTCCTGTGGTAGCTGGAGACATCTTTTCTTGCACATTGGATTGAATAACATTGGTTTGAGTGCGATATATTTTTTTTAATGTATAGCACTAGGACCGAAAATACAGTTGTGTGCACCAGCCCTTAGAAACAACTAAGAGAAATGCAATCGGTCTGCTAAATATTGTGCTTCAATTCATAAATCTACAGTGCAATACTGAAAATACTGGACTTTTCAGAGAATATAAACTGACAGAAAAGAATTACTTGTGACAATATACGGTATATACTCGTGTATAAGACACGTTTTTTCAGCACTTTTTTTGTGCTGAAAATGCCCCACTCATATTATTAATGAGTCATTGTCCCAGAAAGATGGCGGGCAAAGGGGAGCAGCGGGTCACAGAGGCAGGAGCCGTTGGTTGCGGCTAAATCCTGTGCCCGCTGCTAAAGAGATATGAATATTCTCTGCTCTGGCAGTGAATATTAATTTCTCTTATAGCATGCACAGTCACAACCACAGCCGACGGCTTCCAGCACACATCCTACTTACCTTCCCTGCACGCCCTCGCTGCATCTCGTTCCATGCCAGCAGCTCTTCTGGCCAATCGATCACATGTCCCCTGCTTATTAAAGTAATGAATATTCACCTCTCTACAATCCCTTAGGCATGGAGTAAATTTGTATTACCTAAATGAATGGGAACACGTGATCGATCAGACAGAAGAGCTGCTGGCACTGGAGTGAGATGTAGCGAGGGTGCGCAGAGAAGGTAAGTAGGATGTTAATTTTTGTTATAGGAACTATGCATACAAGGATAGGGGATAAGGAGCCATGCATACAAGGATAGGGGATAAGGAGCCATGCATACAAGGATGGGGAGCCATACATACAAGGACAAGGATGGGAAGCCATGCATTGACAATCACATAATAATACACCATGTGCAGAATTATTAGGCAAGTTGTATTTTGATCACATGATACTTTTCATACATGTTGTCCTACTCCAACCTGTTCAGACTTGAGAGCAAACTACCAATTAAGTAAATCAGGTGATGTGCATCTCTGTAATCAGGAGGGGTGTTGTCTAATGACATCAAAACCATATATAAGGTGTGCTTAATTAGGCAACTTCCTTTCCTTTGGCAAAATGGGTCAGAAGAGAGATTTGGCGGGCTCTGAAAAGTCCAAAATTGTGAGATGTCTTGGAGAGGGATGTAGCAGTCTTGAAATTGCCAAACTTTTGAAGCGTGATCACCGAAAAATAAAGCGTTTCATGGCAAAAAGCCAACAGGGTCGCAAGAAGCGTGTAGGGTAAGAAAGGTGCAAAATAACTGCCCAAGAATTGAGGAAAATTAAGCATGAAGCTGCTAAGATACCATTTGCCACCAGTTTTGCCATATTTCAGAGCTGCAACATTACTGGAGTAACAAAAAGTACAAGGTGTGTGATACTCAGGGACATGGCCAAGGTAAGGAAGGCTGAAAATCGACCCCTTTGAACAAGAAACATAAGATAAAACATCAATATTGGGCCAAGAAATATCTTAAGACTGACTTTTCAAAGGTTTTATGGACTGATGAAATGAGAATGACTCTTGATGGGCCAGATGGATGGGCCAGAGGCTGGATCAGTAAAGGGCAGAGAGCTCCACTGCGACTCAGTCTCCAGCAAGGTGGAGGTGGGGTACTGGTATGGGCTGGTATCATCAAAGATGAACTTGTGGGACATTTTCGGGTTGAGGATGGAGTGAAGCTCAACTCCCAGACCTACTGCCAGTATCTGGAAGACAACTTCTTCAAGCAGTGGTACAGGAAAAAGTCGGTATCGTTCAAGAAAAACATGATTTTCATGCAGGACAATGCTCCATCACATGCCTCCAACTACTCCACAGTGTGGCAGAAAAAATAATGACATGGCCCCCTTGTTCACCTGATCTGAACCCCATAGAGAACCTTTGGTCCCTCATAAAATGTGAGATCTACAGGGAGGGAAAACAGTCCACCTCTCGGAACAGTGTCTGGGAGGCTGTGGTGGCTGCTGCACGCAATGTTGATCGTAAACAGATCAAGCAACTGACAGAATCTATGGATGGAAGGCTGTTGAGTGTCATCATAAAGGTGGCTATATTGGTCACTAATTTGGGGGGGGTTTGTTTTTGCATGTCAGATATGTTTATTTCTAAATTTTGTGCCGTTATATTGGTTTACCTGGTGAAAATAAACAAGTGAGATGGGAATATATTTGGTTTTTTATTAAGTTGCCTAACAATTCTGCACAGTAATAGTTACCTGCACAAACAGATATCCTCCTAAGATAGCCAAATCTAAAAAAAAGACCACTCCAACTTCCAAAAATATTAAGCTTTGATATTTATGAGTCTTTTGGTTTGATTGAGAACATAGTTGTTGATCAATAATAAAAAATAATCCTCTAAAATACAACTTGCCTATTAATTCTGCGCACAGTGTAATATGTGATAATGCGCTAAGGGGTTAAAGTTGTTTAGGTTTCTGACTTTTACATCATTGTGACTTTTCCAAATGTTTTACACTGAATCATCGAATGTGACTTTTTAAAAAGTCACAAAATGTGGTATAAATGTGCTTTAGTCCCCCCAAAGTATGCCACTTAAGTTGACTCAATTTTTGTGCCATTTTACAAAATGAGTGTCTTTGTGTGCTAAAAAGTAACAAAATGCTTCAAAGACAAAAAAAAAGAATTTTAGATTTTGTGCAGAATTCATGAAGCCGTTGTGCCAATTTGAAGAAATTGGTGCAAAAAAAAATGAAACAAAAACCGCTAGACAAAAAAGAAGACCGATTTCCTCCGCGCATAGCCAGTGCTGACAGAAACTAATTTAAATGGACAACATAGTTGGTATCAAATATCAAATCACAGTATGATTTCCTTGTATTTAGATGACCTAGATTAATTACATGGGACCTGCAAACATGGAACACATTACTACAAGTGAGTTATTAAAATTGTGTTTATTTTCCATATAATTGGTCAACTCATATTTGCACAGAGAAGTGAAAACATACTATCTGGTAAAGCTCTGCCAGAGAGAACTTCAAGAAAAGATGGCGCTCATGTGTAGATAGAAATTCACCATATACCTAGACATATAATCATTAACACTTTAAAAACAAAGCTATCTCATAGAGCCAGGGCCGGATTGGTCATCTGGCAATTCTGGAAAATGCCAGTAGGGCCTGTCTGCTCGTGCGCTGCCTTGTCTGCTACATTGTTAGCAGAATCGGTGTTCTCAAGACATCCATACTGTTAAGAGTTGTGACGTAGTGCAAAATCGCTGACTCCGTCACTTACCCCAGCAGGCTACATGTGTCATTAGAAATATTCGTCTTGTAGTAAATCTTGATTTCCTTCATCCAGGGTAATATTAGTAGTAATATATCCCATCTGGTTCATGGGGATGGGGACAGCATGGCCCTGTGTGATTTCAAATGCCCGGACTGAATTCCTGCCCCAGTCCGTACCGGCATAGAGCACACTTCACCCATACATTATCATGGCTACATTCTGGTGCATTATATGCTATTATTACTTTTTATATTCATGACATGATCTGCTTTGGCAGGCTATATATTATTAGTTTATAACAATATACATATAGTACCCTGAGTTCGGGGAATATAAAAGGGAAAGCAACATACAGGATCTAAGCGCAATATTAAAAATATCACAAATAAAAGTACAAAGCTCATGCACTCACCCTGTTGACTTTATAGCAATATAGCACAATAATATAAGATATAGCATGGATATACCTGGCATCATATTGTTCTGCAGCGTGGGCTCAGAAGAACGGAACATGATCCTTACCAACAAGTTGCCAATATTCCTCAACTTACGGAAAAATAATGTAAACCAAGGCAATAAGAATAAATCTCTGGATCAATGACCCATGTCCAGCAATTCTGGTGCCCAGAGCTTGTAATATTATTGCTCTTAATAAAGATATTGAGACCATTTCAACTGTTTCAATAAATTAATTAACCATGACAACTTCCTCTAGCGGATAGAGCGAGGGCAATTATGTCTCTTTGTTGTTTGTTTCAATCTTTATTCAAGTAAATCTGTTTAATCTTGTTGATAATAATAATCAGCAGATAGTTCTCAGATATCAGTAAAGGCAAATAGTTTGCAGCTTTAGAAAAAAAAACTGGATAAGTAAGAAATGTCACATCAGCTTAGTTACTAAAAAGATTAAAAAAAGTTGATGTTAGTCGATGCCTAAAGAAAAATCTACATAAAAACCCATATTTAGCAGCGCAATTATGCCATATTTCTGGTGTAAATTACCTTGAAAATGTGCAAAAATGCTGGAACTTTTGGCTTTTTTCATGGCAATTTTGCTGAGCACTGGCAAAATGTGCAGAGCTGTGGTGGGACAGTCGGTGTGGTGGTCTACGCAACTGCTCGTCTAATTCATTGCTGACATTCCTTATGAAGGTTTGTGGCACTTGCCACTTGTCAGATGCTACTGATTAATTGCAAGGCATCTACCTCCAGCATGCCCCCTCATCGAAACCGGCATAAAGATCGCCAATGTTCACACCGGTGTTGATGGATCGGGGCCATTGATCTTAGTGAATATGACAAGACTCAAATTGTGCTTCAATGAAAGGAACTTTGCTAAAAGTGTCTTAGGTTCATAGATGTATGTGGAGAGACAAGGTTAGCCCATCCAGTCTAATCCCACGCAAAACTTATTATAGCCCAAACTACTGGAAAAGTTGCTGGTTATGATAGAAATAAAGGTGCCAGAACAGTGCAAGAGCTATCATAGCTGCAGATTAGTCAGAATGTCCAAAGGGACTACCATTCAATTAAAGTTCAAAGAGAACATCAGAATTCATGGACCATAGATCAATGGAAGAAGGTGGCTTAGACTGATTTATCATATTTGGCTGAGAGCAGTTGTCACTTACCTGGGAAAATGATGGCAACAGGATTTACTTTGGAAAAGTAGACAAGTTCGTTAAAGCAGGATACTTTCTCAAAGTTTTGCTTGGAAACCATGGTTTCCTGGCATTCACGTTGATGCTACTAACATTTAGCACCTGTTTAAACAGTCCTGCAGTCGTCTATCAGTAGGAAAATTTGCCCTCTTGCCCAGCTGCAAATAAATAACTATTCAGGAATTGCCTGGGGAGCATGACAAAGAATTCAAGAAGTTCATTTAACCACCAAATCCCCCAGATCTTAATCTGACTAAGCATCTGTAGAATTTGCTGGAAAAAAGGGCCACTAATTGCAGGATTCAAGTCACAACTCGCACGACGTAAAAGTTTTTTCTTAATTTAACAGTTTTTATTGGGTAATAAAAAAATGCTATATTCACCTCCCTGACCAGTGCTGCCGTATTTCCCTTTTATTTGCTGGCATCAACATAGGATGTGGGAGTCAAGTGGCCCCTTTCCCAATCCATCCAAACTGGACTTTTTTACTTTTATGTGGCTCGGCGGACAGAGAAGCTAACCACAAAACCCAGGCTCAAGGGTTTGAACCCAGAAGAATGAATCATTTTGCATTGTAGCACGGGCCTTCCCATAATGCCCTGCAGCTATGACATCGAGTGGATTACCATACCTTGTACACTGATCAGTACCTGAGTCATTTTCCATCTTCAGAGTCACTAAGTCTTTCTCTCCTATACTTATATATACTTATAGTGTAAGTTCTTATGGTCAGAGGGTTCCTCTCTCCTTTAGAACGTAAGCTCTTAGGGTATGTGCACATGATGCAGATTTTGCTGCAGATTTTGCTGCGGATCTGCAGCGTTTCCGCAGCAGCGGATCCGCAGCAGTTTTCCATGAGTTAACAGTTCAATGTAAACCTATGGGAAACCAAAAATGCTGTGCACATGCTGTGGAAAAAACCACACGGAAACGCAGCGGTTTACATTCCGCAGCATGTCCCTTCTTTCTGCGGATTCCGCAGCGGTTTTACAGCTGCCGCTATGGAAAACTGCAGTTGTAAAACAGCAGTGAAAACCGCAGAAAAACGCAGTAAATCCACGATAAATCTGCAGCAAAAATGCAGCGTTTTTGCCCTGCAGATTTATCAAATTTGCTGCGGAAAAATCCGCAGTGGCCAAGAATATGTGTGCACATACCCTTATGATCTAGTGGTTCTCTCTCTTACCTCTGGAGAGTAAGCTCTTGTGATCATAGGTGTACTCTCTCTCACCTGTAGAATGTAAGTTCTTATGATCAGTGGGGTCCTCTGTTCTGTCCCCATGTGTATTTTCTGATTAATTACAAGAAGTGATGAGCAAGTATACTCGTTGCTCGGGTTTTCCCGAGCACGCTTGGGTGGTCTCCGAGTATTTGTGACTGCTCAGAGATTTAGTTTTCCTTGCCGCAGTTGAATGATTTGCGGCTACTAGACAGCTTGATTACATGTGGGGATTCCATACCAACCAGGCAACCTGGGGGTTGTACTCAGGCTCGCTAGCAGCTGTAAATCATGCAGCTGCGTCAACAAAAACTAAATTTCAGAGCAGTCACAAATACTCGGAGACCACCTGAGCAACGAGTATACTAATTATAAGCTTTCCGGTATTGGGGGTTAAAGTGATGTTATTTGCCGTGAAGCACATTTTTTTTAAGGAAAATTTTGGAGAAATTGATTAATTCAAATGTCAAAAGATCTGCTCATCTCTTCTTTTAACCCAAATCACACCCTTATCGGACAATGCACAGAATGTGCACATTGCCAATATGGTATGAGTCATAAATATTGTTTTTTTTGGCATGAATTCCACCAGAATTCTGGCACATTTAAATTCATAAATCTCCTCCAGTGCTTTTTATTTCATTTTTTTTGCATTTTTGTGTTGTTTTTTTGGGGGGTAAATTGTGTTGTTGTCAATATGTAGCATGATTAGGACATGATGTATTTCCTTAGGATTCTCGTTGGGATTTGAAAGATGCCAGAAAAATCACATACTACAAATGTGATGAATTAAAATGCAACCAAAAATGAATGCAAAAACATGAAAAAGCTTGAAATGTATGGTTTTTCTTTACAAATGTTAAAAAATCCCAGAACAAAGAGTGTGTGTGGAAGCCCTTAAAATGTGTTATGGCAATTTTGAAATAAAATATATAACATTTTAATAGTGTGTCCTAAAGCATGTCATTACAGTTTTATTCCTTCCTAATGAGAATATGTCAAAAACCAGTATAAACCATAAATAAACCAGCTTTTTATACTTTTACTGTTTTTGTACCGCTCCATAGAAGTATAATTTACTTCACATTATAATGGTAAAAATGCAATTTGTACAGATAAAATGATTTCTGTTTTTTCTGTTTCTGTCAAAACACAATTAAACTGCCTCTAAAATACTTCCAACATGCTTTTAAGTTATTGACAATGATGGTAATAATAACATTTCTTTTTTGTCTACTATGTCTAACAACAAAATTAATGAAATGCTATATGGCTAGACAGACAATAATATGTTGTGTTAACTTGATAGAGACAAAGTACCAGGTACATTGAGATGTGCCGACAATTAACAACCCGTCAGTTAAGCTTCAGAAAAATTTACAAAGATTTTAAAGAGGCAATTAATTTTGCAATTTTATTTTGCTGCTGATTGATTGTTTTTTTATGTATTTGGATAAAAGCTTGGAAACAGTTTGTACAAAGGTAAATATAGAACTTCATGAAAACAAGTCATTAATAGAACTATTATTAGATAACAAACAGGAGTGGCCTCAAATTGCCCAATCTGGACCAAAAGTGGAACGACATCAACAGACAAAAGCTTAGAAAGACTTGGCCAACCACTGGGTTCCAAAGTAAAAATTTATTTGAATATACACTGTTCAAAAAAATAAAGGGAACAGTTAAACAACAGAATATAACTCCAAGTAAATCAAACTTCTGTGAAATCAAACTGTCTATTTAGGAAGCAACACTGTTCGACAATCAATTTCATATCCTGTTGTTGCAAATAAATAGACAACTGATGGAAATTATTGGCAATTATAAAGACACACTCAACAAAGGAGTGGTTCTGCAGGTGGGGACCACAGACCACATCTCAGTACCAATGCTTTCTGGCTGATGTTTTGGTCACTTTTGAATGGTGGCTGTGTTTTCACACTCGTAGCAGCATGAGACGGACTCTACAACTCGCACAAGTGGCTCAGGTAGTGCAGCTCATCCAGGATGGCACATCAATGCGAGCTGTGGCAAGTAGGTTTGCTGTGTCTGTCAGAGTAGTGTCCAGAGGCTGGAGGCACTACCAAGAGACAGGCCAGTACACTAGGAGACGTGGAGGAGGCTGTAGGAGGGCAACAACCCAGCAGCAGGATCCTCAGCCTTTGTGCAAGGAGGAACAGGAGGAGCACTGCCAGAGCCCCGCAAAATGACTTCCAGCAGGCCACAAATGTGCATGTGTCTGCACAAACGGTTAGAAACTGACTCCATGAGGATGGTCTGAGTGCCCGGCGTCCACAGATGGGAGTTGGGCTCACAGCCCAACACCATGCAGGATGCTTGGTATTTGCCACAGAACACCAGGATTGTCAAATTCGCCACTGGCGCCCTGTGCCCTTTACAGATGAAAGCAGGTTCACACTGAGCACATGTGACAGACATGACAGAGTCTGGAGACGCGGTGGAGAGCGATCTGCAGCCTGCAACATCCTTCAGCATGACCAGTTTGGCAATGGGTCAGTAATGGTGTGGGGTGGCATTTCTTTGGAGGACCACACAGCCCTCCATGTGCTCGCCAGCGGTAGCTTGACTGCCATTAGGTACCGAGATAAGATCCTCAGACCCCTTGTGAGACCATATGCTGGTGTGGTTGGCCCTGGGTTCCTCCTAATGCAGGACAATGCCAGACCTCATGCGGCTGGAGTGTGTCAGCAGTTCCTGCAAGATGAAGGCATTGAAGCTTTGTACTGGCCTGCCCGTTCCCCAGACCTGAATCCGATTGAACACATCTGGGACATCATGTCTCGCACCATCCACCAACATCACATTGCACCACAGACTGTCCAGAAATTGGCGGATGCTTTAGTCCAGGTCTGAGAGGAGATCCCTCAGGAGACCATCCGCCGCTTCATCAAGAGCATGCCCAGGCATTGTAGGGAGGTCATACAGGCACATGGAGGCCACACACACTATTGAGCAGCATTTACTTGTCTTTAGGCATTTCCACTGAAGTTGGATCAGCCTGTAACTTCATTTTTTCACTTTGATTTTGAGCATCATTCCAACTCTAGACCTCCATGGGATATTAGTTGTGATTTACATTGATAATTTTTAGGTTTTATTGTTCTCAACACATTCCACTATGTAATGAATAAAGATTTACAACTGGAATATTTCATTCAGTGATATCTAGCATGTGGGATTTAAGTGTTCCCTTTATTTTTTTGAGCAGTGTATATCTTGTAATATCACATAGTCGGGCTTTATAGGTTGGGCAATGGCAGTGGTAATGTACCAGGAATGTGTTTTTAATTAGTTTATTTATACTAATTTGTTCTAATTTCCATTGCACCGACACGGCGGTCAGGATATTCAGGAACTAGAATCTGCAACCTTTTGTCACAAAATGAGTTAAACAGTTTGACACTACATCTTCCACTTATGAGCAGCACAGAGGTTTCTCACACTGACTTAAAGCTGGTGTACGTATAGGCCAGTATAATACAACATCAGCGTATGTTGAAGGGGCGGTTCACTTTTGGGGACAATTTTTTTTTTTACTTAAATGTTCAGCACTGTCTATTGCCGGTTGCAGAACGGATTCACTCAGAATCCTTCAGTCTTGTTTTTTTAGCTCCTCTAAAATGATTTATGACCACAGACCACATCCAAGTTGAACGCGCAAGGAAAGAAGAAGCCTGTAAAAGCAAAACACTGGGAAATTTTTAATGAAACTGAATTGCAAGAATGATTATTAGCCCCAAATACATAAATTTAAGTAAAACATTTTTTTCAAAGGTTGACAACAGTTATAATGAAGATATATTTCAAGGGCTCCAATATAATAATCTGTTTCTACTTATTCAGATGATCAATTGGATCATTGTAGGCTCTACTAATTCACTGTCTCAACTTGCCTGTTGTCTATCCATACTAAGAAATCCAGGAGCTTCCCGAAAAGTTTATCTTCAAAATTATGCATCTGTTTCTTCCTCTTATCCCTGCTCCAGGAAATATTCTCTGGCTTCTTCCTTTCAACTAAACTTTGCACAAATCAATATAATATATATTTGAAATACATATACTTTTCTCCTGCCTCCTGAAGTCATCATTTATTCAGAATAAATAGCTTTAACCTGTCTGGCTTAAGCCAACAGGTGCTACACAGATACAGTAGAATCAAAGATGGGTTAACAAAAAACCCATTGAGTGCATAACCTGAAAAATGGAATTTTATTTAGAATAATTAGAATAAATAAATAGAGAAATCAGATAGCAACATAGAGGCTCCTAAGCAAAAATGCAGGCAAATGCGGATAATTACGAGCTGCATTAAACAATTTGTACTACACAAATAGTCCAGACATTAATCCTGAAGAATTGTAATAGCAAGGATTAACTGTCCCCTAATGCAGATTGTATTTATCAACGTTTCCCTGGATTTTTGCTTAGCAGCCCCTATGTTACTATCTGATTTTTCTATTGCTTTGTTTTAATTATTCTAGATAAAATTACATTTTTAAGGGTGTATACTATTTGGGTTTTTTGTTAACCCTTCTTTGCTTCTACATACAGTACAGACCAAAAGTTTGGACACACCTTCTCGTTTAAAGATTTGTCCGTATTTTCATGACTATGAAAATTGTAAATTCACACTGAAGGCATCAAAACTATGAATTAACACATGTGGAATTATATACTTAACAAAAAAGTGTGAAACAACTAAAAATATGTCTTATATTCTAGGTTCTTCAAAGTAGCCACCTTTTGCTTTGATGACTGCTTTGCACACTCTTGGCATTCTCTTGATGAGCTTCAAGAGGTAGTCACCGGGAATGGTTTTCACTTCACAGGTGTGCCCTGTCAGGTTTAATAAGTGGGATTTCTTGCCTTATAAATGGGGTTGGGACTATCAGTTGTGTTGAGCAGAAGTCTGGTGGATAGGATACACAGCTGATAGCCCTACTGAATAGACTGTTAGAATTTGTATTATGGCAAGAAAAAAACAGCTAAGTAAAGAAAAACAAGTGGCCATCATTACTTTAAGAAATGAAGGTCAGTCAGTAGAAAAAATTGGGAAAACATTGAAAGTGTCCCCAAGTGCAGTGGCAAAAACCATCAAGCGCTACAAAGAACCTGGCTCACATGAGGACTGCCCCAGGAAAGGAAGACCAAGAGTCACCTCTGCTTCTGAGGATAAGTTTATCTGAGTCACCAGCCTCAGAAATTGCAGGTTAACAGCAGCTCAGATTAGAGACCAGGTCAATGCCACACAGAGTTCTAGCAGCAGGCACATCTCTACAACAACTGTTAAAAGGAGACTTTGCGCAGCAGGCCTTCGTGGTAAAATAGCTGCTAGGACAGGCAACAAACAGAAGAGACTTGTTTGGGCTAAAGAACACAAGGAATGGACATTAGACCAGTGGAAATCTGTGCTTTGGTCTCATGAGTCCAAATTTGAGATCTTTGATTCCAACCACCGTGTCTTTGTGCGACGCAGAAAAGGTGAACGGATGGACTCCACATGCCTGGTTCCCACCATGAAGCATGGAGGAGGAGGTGTGATGGTGTGGGGGTGCTTTGCTGGTGACACTGTTGGGGATTTAGTCAAAATCGAAGGCATACTAAACCAGCATGGCTACCACAGCATCTTGCAGCGGCATGCTATTCCATCCGGCTTGCGTTTAGTTGGACCATCATTTATTTTTCAACAGGACAATGACCCCAAACACACCTCCAGGCTGTGCAAGGGCTATTTGACAAAAAAGGAGAGTGATGGGGTGCTATGCTAGATGACCTGATGATTTGGGGTGAGCTGGACCGCAGAGTGAAGGCAAAAGGGCCAACAAGTGCTAAGCATATCTGGGAACTCCTTCAAGATTATTGGAAGACCATTTCAGGTGACTACCTCTTGAAGCTCATCAAGAGAATGCCAAGAGTGTGCAAAGTAGTCATCAAAGCAAAAGGTGGCTACTTTGAAGAACCTAGAATATAAGACATATTTTCAGTTGTTTCACACTTTTTTGTTAAGTATATAATTCCACATGTGTTATTTCATAGTTTTGATGCCTTCAGTGTGAATTTACAATTTTCATAGTTATGAAAATACAGAAAAATCTTTAAATGAGAAGGTGTGTCCAAACTTTTAGCCTGTACTGTATGTTATGAGAATTTTTCACAATAGGATTATTTTTTGTATGGGTATTTTTTGATACATATACAGGAGAGTTGGAATTAGAGATGAGAGGATCTTTTGAATTCGAATTTGCCAACTTTGCTGTTTTTTCACCAAAATTTCTATTTGCAGTGAATAAATTTGTGTGAATCTCAATACTGGGAAATTTGTAATTGCTTGGAAAATACATGTGGGTAGAGGGGAGAGATACAGTAGAGAGAGGATCCTGCTGACCATTAGAACTTGCACTCTACAATAGAGACAGAGAGAACACTGCTGACTATAAGAGCTTATACTTTACAGGACAAAGAGAGAAAGAGATAATACCCTATTGACCACTTTATAGGAAAAAGCAAGGAGCCTGCTGACCACAATAGGTTACACAATGCAGAAGATAGAGAGGACCCTGCTGACCATAAAAGTTTAGCTTATGCACTACAGTAAAGAGAGAGATAGTACCCTGTTGGCCATGAGCTTGCAATCTACAGGAGATAGCAAGAAAGAGAGAGGACCCTGCTGACCATAAGAACTTACAGTATATACGAGTAGTAGAGAAACTTACCCAAAGACCATGGAGATGGAAAATGACTACAAACTGTGCTTCATTGGGAACCGCTGATCTGTGATGGCCCAGGTACTGACCATCACTGTACAAGGTGTGATCATCTGTAAGATGTCATAGCTGGAGGACATTATGGAGAGGCCTGAGCGCAAAAAAGGCATAGTCCGGTCTTTAATGCTTCAGCAGCCTTGGAATCAAAGTGTTCAAATTTAGTTGGAACGCCTCATGTCTTTGTATGGGAAACCTGGTAACAACACCTAGTATCCACCCAATAATTAAGAGAAAAATGGAAAATTGAAATAATGCCAAGGGGGAAAACTAGTGAAAAATATAGGATATGAGACCAAAATATATTATTACTCCTCATGTAAACCCACCTGACAGCTTTCATATATATCTCGTTTATACCCACAAAGGTATCAAGCTCATTTTTGGAATTACAACACAATTACAATTCATTTTGTAGCATATGATAACTACATGCACAACACTTTTACACTCGTGTCTCCTGAAATTTTTGCACGTTACAGTAGAATTGAAGGGGTTAAATATCATCCACACTTGTTTTATTGTTAATAAATAAGATAACTTACAATCCCCTTAACATTTTTCAGCTCCCAAAACCTTCTAAAGTGGCGGGCAGACCGGCGCCTGCTCAAGTGTCATCTCTCTTGTGTCAAATAATCGCAGAGTAACATAAGCATAAATGCACTATGGTCTTCTAATATTAATGACCCCACTATATAATATGTACGTTCTCAACAATTTCTGGATAGGGGTTCTCTCACTCTGTCCAACAGCTATACAATAATTACTGTCAATGAATCACTGCCTCTACTTGCACTTAACCAATTCCATTAACTTCATATATCAACAGTTATGACTAGATATAAATATTTTTTTGCTTTTTATATTAAGGAAATTGAAGTTGTTTTGGCGAGGAAGATAATACACTTACACTTTCTGAATGAAATGATTAGAACAATCCTATTATAACCTCTAAAAAGCTTGTAAATGCATGCTGGGAATGTAAGCATTGGCACATATACTGTACAAATAACTGGTTTACCATATGTTAATCATAAATGAATCATAAATCAAAGGATGAGTGAATCATTTGAAATTTGAGTTCACCAGTTTTGCCAATTTTCTCTTACAAAGTTGATTTGTGGCAAACCAAAGGTAATCCAAAGCATCCAAATGCCTGAAAACTGTGCATGACAGTTTTCTCTTTTCCTTACACATTACTGTACTTCACTGCTGTGCTGTCACACACTATCTGTACACTTTGTTCAGTGTTTTATGGCTGTGGCCATCCATTTTGATAGGCTATGCTGTACCATGTGATGTGATAACTGCAAGAATTATGGTGAAGTCCCCCTGGTCATGCCCAAGGTCAAGTCAGGCTTTTCCAGCTGATGCATTCCTTTACAATAAAAATTATTGCCTAAATGAGACACATTGTAAAAGATTCAGTGAATTCCTAAAAATTTAACATGAATTCCATTCATATCAAATCGATTGGCTAGTCTCTAATCTTGATGTCTTCACTACTGAACTTGCTTTAAAAACATGTACATCTAAATATTTCACCAGATATTCAAAATCCACATTATGAAGCTATAAGGTTGGGAATGTACTATATAAATAGTGCCATTCCTCCATTATAAAGAAAGTGTGAAAGTGGAGTACTCCTGAACATTGATGCCAAAGAGAAAATGGAGTAACCATAAACCATATCTAAATATTTTCAAACTAGATGGAGGCCCGATGCTATCACATCGGGAGGGCAGTAATGTCACGATGGGGGCAGGCTTTGCAGCGTTGAGAATCTCTCCCCCCATGTGCTCACCCACCTATCCACTCTCTATCTACTCTCTATGTGCTGACTTCTCCCGTTTGTGCTCTCTTCTTTGACCTGTCTACCCCATGTGCTATCCCCCTTGTCTGCTGTCTCTCTCCCTCCTGTGCGCTGTCTCTCTCACCCCTGTGTGCTTTTTATTGCCCCATCTGCTGTCTTCTCCTCTTTTTAAAGGGCTTTTCCCATGAACAAAAGTTCATTTTAAAAATTGACAAAAGACAATACTGACATTACAGCAGGAGATCCCAGAGGATACATTTTGTGAGGTAACAAATTGTTTAAAAACAGTCAGTGAAATATTTTACCTGACAAAAGAAATCCTCTGTGATCCCCTGCTGTAATGTCAGTATTGTCTTTTGCTTTCTCCTCTGCCCAGGAGATGTGCTATACTCAATACACGGTCAGACACAGAAAATTTTTAAAATTAACTTTCATTCGCGGGAAAACCCCTTTAATGTGCCCGGCTTCCTCTGCCTGTAGACACATCGCGCATCTGCCACCTGGATCAGCCAAATGATTCACTTCACCTGCGTGGAATTCACACAGGCGCAGTAGATCAGACCGCCGCCATCTTTGTGCAGACAGATAGCGGCGATCACATTCAAACTGTGCATGAGCTCCTCCTTTACAAAGATGGTGGCGGTCAGTGAATCTTTCGGCTGATCCCGGCAAGGGCGTGTTCACGACTGTGTTCTGCTGGTGGTACCACACAAGAGGCTGCATATGGCGCATACCGTCTGTGTGTGGTGAGCACGGCGTACACAGTATGTGTGTGTGGTGTGATGGTGTTCTGCTGGCGGTATTGTGCAAGAGGCTAGTACCACCAGCAGTTTCCATATTGAGACACCCATAACTTGGGTGTCCCAATATGGAGGTGGGTAAACTTCTGCCGCAGGAATTCTGGGTTCTGGACACATCTGGATGGAGCAGGATGTGAATACATTACAAGGTAATTATATATTAAGAACTGTGGTGCCATTTGGAAGATTGACTCTAGGAACAGCTTTTTGATAAGTACTGAAAATGTGAGAATGTCCCCATAAACAGCGCCAAATTACCAAAATAATGCTAGCTTGAGTGATCCTTCACTAAGGCTAGGTTCACATTGCGTTCATTGACTACGTTAAACGGACTACGTTACACCGCTGCATAACACGGTGTAACGTAGTCCATTAACGCCGCCACTGAATGCAATGGCGAATGCATCGCTAGCGCACACCCACAATGGGCATGCGCTAGCGATGTGCCATCATTTGAGTGACGGACCCGAGACACTGGCTGCAGCGTTTCCGGGTCCGTCACTGCGAGCGCAGATGGAGCTAGCAGATGCTCCATCTGCGCTAGCGTGATGTAGCGCAGGCACTTGTGCTAGCAGCAGCCCGTTAGCGTATGTGCTGAATGGGCTGCTGCTAACGCAATGTGAACCTAGTCTAAGAAATATACAAATTTCCTCATCAGAGAGGAAGGGAACTTGAATTCTGGTATCACCTATTATAAGTAGCCATCCTAAACTTAGTCAATGTTGACCTTTCATGATCCTTGCCTCATGACTGAGGATAAAAGCCAAACCAGAATCTCTATTTGCAGATACTTGTTTCAGGGTACTGCCCCCTCCTCAGAGAAAAGCAATAAATCTAATTGGGCTAGATAAGAGGCCTCTGACTGGAGGTCTAAAGGGTAACATTTCTTCTTGAGGAGACTGACATGACTGTTGGCACTAGGGTTTAAGTCATCCTCATCTCTGAAGAAGCTATTTGCATATTTAATTTCCAAGTAAAGCATTGCATGAACTGTAAGAATCCTCACACCAGCATCTAACTCTTCACAAGGAGAATTTTTGGAATATGGATTATAATGACCTGTAAAGCTTCACGTAGAAGGGCAGAATGACTCTCACATTAATTACTTTGTTTCTTTATAGGTCCAGCAAGAAATCTAGTATTAGAATAATGGGATAATGTAACAGAGGATCAATCAATGTAAATAAAAGAAGTCTGTGAAAATAAGTATGCAGATGCCGGACAGAAACTTGGATATGTGTATATGAACACGAGTTGTCTTTTTGAGAAAGCCCTTTTAGTCACATCTCGAAATGCTAATTTTTTCTAGAATAATAGTAATAATATTAATACTAATAAAAAAAACAAACTTAAAGTTTGAATCCACACATATCTGTTTCTCCCCAAAACACAGTGTCTGCAAATTGAGATTCTAGTTTGGCTTTTATCCTAAGTCATGTGACAAAGGGTCAACATTGACTGTTAGGATTGCTACTTCCAATAGGTGGCACTGGAGTTCTAGTCCTCTTCCTCTCTGAAGAAACAATTTGCATATTTCCCAGAGGAGCATTGCGGCTTTAAGTCTCCTCATCTCGACATGCTTATCATGTCACTCTCCATAAGGAGAAATGATATTTCTTTGATCCCGGTCAGACGCTTCTCACTCAGCCAAACCAGATCTCCACTTTGCACTGACGAGGGGCAGTACCCCGAAACACAGTGTCTGCAAATTGAAATTCTGGTTTGGCTTTTATCCTAAGTCATGTGACAAGGTTCGTTAAAGGGTCGACATTGACTGTTAGGATTGCTACTTCCAATAGGAGGCACTAGAGTTCTTCCTCTCTGAAGAGACAATTTGCATCTTGAGGATAAGACATGTATATTGACATGAACATTCATTGAAACTCTATTTCTACCTTGCCAGTCTGCGGTTCCTGTGCCAAGATACCAGTATTACAAAAAGAAAAGTGCAGTGAGACACAGACAATGAGAATGACTTCGATGTCCTTTTACTGTAATTAATTTATGACATAAATGACGGTTCATTGAGCAGCAGTTTAAAGAGCTTCTCCGGTCAAAACTAATTGCCTGGAAAACAATGGCAATTTATGAGGTAAGATGTGTATCACTCACACTGTGTAGCATTGCTGCTCCCTCTGGCTTGTTCCTGCAACCATCTCCTATAAACTAATGATGCAGTGGTCACCAGTGTGGACCACCAGATGGTGTCATCACCTGATTATGGGTATAGGAGTTCAGGTATCTTATATTAGACAGTGTCGATGACAACAGATTAGGGGTAAAGTACCCAGATGGGCTTTACAATACTGCAATAATGAGTGTTCCTAAAGTGAGAGTAGGACAATTATGACATTACATTGATTTTTCTTACTAATTGCTTTTTTTGTCTCAGCCCATAATCTCACAAATCCCAAAAAGCATTTAAAAAGTAGATTTACTTGTTTTTTCCAGAAATAAGTTGAGGGATATTTCCGTAACTTCAATTCATTTTAAAGACAGCAAACGTTTGACAAACATATTTTCAAGATCAGTGGGGTCTCAATGGCTGTAATAACTAGTGATGAGTGAATGTGCTTGGATAACATCTTATTCGAGCATGCTCAGGTGTTATCCGAGTATCTTGGGCATGCTCGTATGTTATGTTCGAGTCCCCATGGTTGACAGACACAACACTTGTGGGGGTTGT
The DNA here is from genome assembly GCF_032444005.1 of Ranitomeya imitator. Taxonomy (NCBI): domain Eukaryota; kingdom Metazoa; phylum Chordata; class Amphibia; order Anura; family Dendrobatidae; genus Ranitomeya; species Ranitomeya imitator. The sequence continues at coordinate 128,384,181 of NC_091289.1, forward strand.
CCTTTTTGATTGGGAATCCACAGATTCAGCCTAAAGGTACCGTCACACTCAGCGACGCTGCAGCGATATACACAACAAGCCGACCTAAACTTGATCGCTGGAGCGTCGCTGTTTAGGTCGCTGTAGAGATGTCAAACACAGCAACTCCAGAACGATGCAGGAGCGATCCAGTGACGTAATGGCGACTCACTTCTCGTTCTCGCTGGTTGTTAGCTCCATGTCAAACAGCCGGAGTGTACCGATCCGACACACATCTAGGGGCCCTATGCTCGTTGTTGGCGTCGTTGATTTTGATGTCAAACATGATGATACACGCCGACCTGGCGACTAAATAAAGTTCTGGACTTCTAGCTCTGACCAGCGATGGCACAGCGGGATCCAGATCGCTGCTGCGTGTCAAACACAACGAGATCGCTATCCAGGATGCTGCAACATCACGGATTGTGGTCGTTCTCTTTGCAAAGTTGCTGAGTGTGACGGTACCTTTACAGCCGCAAATCATGCAGCCACAGGGAATCGAACATAATACACAAGCACACCCAAGTTACTGGAAAGTCGGATTACAAAGATTCCCCCCAATCTCAAAGGAACCTTTGTGCTAAAGGTTTTTGTTTGGGCTTGAGTTAAATTTCTGCAGTCACTGTGTGACTGCAGACTGGCAAATTCTGGCAATGTGCATTATGGCGAACACAGCCAACTAGGTTGTCATCCACTACTCTCAATGGTCACTGAGAGAAGCAGGCGAGAATCTAACCAGCACATAACCATTAGTAATCAAGCTGCATACTAGCAGTCACAAGATTACTGTCAATAGAAGGGAATCTTGACAGTGTTCACAATGCGCACTGTCAGGAATTTGCCAATTTGCAATCCCATAGACCGATAACGGAAAATGAGCCCAATCCCGGATCTAAACCAAGCCTTAACTAAAGTTTTGCTTAATTTATAAGATAAATGTTATTATACTTTCTTATAATAAATATAGTTTTCATTTTCCAACATTTACTCGGCACCGTCGTTGAGCACAGTGCTGTTCTTTAGCCAAATCAATATCTGTCCTGTCAGCAGGAGTTCTTCAACAAAATATTTATATGCACATATATCTCTTTCAGAGAAAAGTCAAGCAATCCCATTGCATGACCAGTCCTTTCCACCATGACTGAGAAATCAGAAAGAGAAACTGATATTAAAATGAGGCTGTAGATCTAAAGCCTCTGTCACTCCAGCTCTATCCCCCTCCCAGCGCTGCCTCCTTCTGCTTGAATGATGGTAGTTATGCTGTGTTATTTCCAGCAAATAAGTACCAAAGAGGTGGCATTAGGCGAGGAATAGAGCTGGAGTGACAGAGGCTTCAGATCTGCTATAGCTCTTCTGCCTCATTTGAACATCCTCCTCACATTACCCCCTCACATATGAATGACCCCTCCTCACATGTAAAGCGCCATGGAATAAATGGCGGTATAATAAATAATAATAATAATATCAATTAAAATGCTGATTTCTCAGTAGGAACGGACTGCCAATGTGAAGGCATTGCTGGACTCGTCTTTGAAAGAGCTACACACGCATATAAATTGGTGGAAGAAATCCTGCTGACAGATTTCCTTTAAAACCTATATTTTATATTTCATACACAACACAACCATACGACTCATACTTATTTCTGCCTGGCTTAGATTCTTTTTTGACCTACTGTAAGTAACTCCTAGATAGAAAGCTATTCTTGATTCTCTCATGATGATATTTTTATACATAGATTTACATTTGTGCGTTATTTTTTAAAATATGAACAGATATGAGAGCTCAATTACATTTGCCAACAGGACACAATATACCGAAGACGTTAGAAATTGTAATTTCTCATTGATTGGTAAAGTTATTTTATGTATTTCCATTAGTACAAGTCGAGACAGTTGAGACACAGCAGTCGGATAGATGTAATTAATCAGAGTTTCAAAAAAAAATCCACAAAAGATCAAGTAGGTTTTTAGATTTTACAGCAAAGCGAAAAATAGTTACTTGGATTAGACAGACACTATCTATACAATGAATTAGTGCCCGGGCTGACTTCTACTCCATAGGGTTAATGTGATGCTACCAGCTTGTATGAAGAGTCCCACAGCACTTAATTACAAAATGATATCTGAAAACCTAATTAAGTTTCGTAACAGAATGTAATTGAATCAGATAAACATATTGGTTGAGTACTAAGTCAGGGATTGGGCTGTAAATGGCTTATTATTACCGAGACTGGAATTAGAAAATGGAATAATGTAACCTTGGCATTTAATACAGAGAAAATGTGATTATTTGTTTTCAGATACAAATCGATCAATTAATTAATCAATTAGGAATATGCAATGTAAATGGTTTATAAGTAATAGTGATGTAGATACATGTAAAGACATTGTAACCAACTATGAGAAAATGATATCTGATAAATCTGACTCCTGCACAGAAATATATTTGATCATTCCCTTTAATTTCCCCATTCTTTTTACTGTTGTTTCCATGTGATCTCGGTATAAACAAGGTACAAATGTACAACTGCTGTCTCAATATGGCAATTTTAAAGTTTAGCACCTGGTAAAATAAGTTTTATTGGATTTTACATTACTCTCCGGGATCCTCATCCATCAGCAATACAGTGAGAGCAGTTGCGCCCCTTGAATCCTGATGAACCGTTCTCTGCATTACCCAACATGGCAATATTCATAAATAAGTTGTTGTGTTTGATGCAACAATTAGTTGTATTGGAGGAGTGACAGAAAATGGATGGCGGAATGTTGCGAATCTGAAAATTTGTGTGAAACGATTAAGTGAAATATTTACTTTTTTTTTATTTTGCATCATCTTTATTTCATCTGTTCTCATACAAAAACACAATTAAAAATGTAGGAAAAACTAAAAAATACATAAGGGGCGATTTATTAAAGCTTTTATGCCAGAATAGTGGCATAAAACATTTTGAAAAGTTGCCAAAGTATTGTGCAACATGGAGTTGTGCAAAACGAATGTGCGACTTTCGGTGTTTTCATGCCAGTTTGAAGCTGCTCCGCAAAAATGGGCAGAGCTAAGGCGAAGCCAGGGTGGCACAGGGCAAGCTAAATCTGCACGTCAAATTCTACAAAGGTGCCAGTGGTTTCTACGCCAGAAGTGCTATTCCTGCTGGTGACTGGAGATGCATTTCTGGTGAGACACACAAAGGTGTACGCTTAAAGGGAACCTGTCACGGGTTATGGCCGCTATAAGATACGGCCATCACCTTTCAGGGCTTGTATACAGCATTCTATAATGTTGTATATCTGCCCCAACCTGATCTGCAAGAGAAGAAAAATAAATTTTAATTATACTCACCTGCGGGGCGGTCCGGTCCAATGGGCGTCAGTGGTCTTGGTCCAGCACCTCCCTTCTTCTTACGATCCTTGTCATCCTGCTTGCTTCTTGTGGATGATGCGTCCCTTCATCACCCACACAGTGTCCTCGGCACAGCGCTCCTGCGCAGGCGCATGTGTCTGCCCTGTCAAGGTCAGAGCAAAGTACTGCAGTGCGCATGAGCCAGGGCTCTTTGACCTTTCCCTGCACCTGCGCACTGCAGTACTTTGCTCTGCCATCAACAGAGCAGAGAAGTACGCCTGCGCCGGAGCGCTGTGCCGAGGACACTGTGTGGATGACCAAGGGATGTGACATCCACAGAAAGCAAGCATGAGTGTGGCATCGCAAGAAGATGGGAGGCAGCAGACCAAGAAGAGCGATACCCCTCGGACTGGACCACCCCACAGGTGAGTATAATAAAAGTTATTCTTCTTCTCCTACAGGTCGGGTCAGGGGCAGATACACAACATTATAGAATATTGTATATCAGCCCTGAAAGGTGACGGCCGTATCTTATATTGGCCAAAGCTGCTGACAGGGTCACTTTAATTTGGTTCATTATAAGCCTACAAAGCATTCATTATGACTGACATGCACAGTCTTATTGAATCAGCCCCAATTTCTTTAATTTGATTTCTGCTTCTACCCCTTTTAAATATTGCAATATTTTACCATTTTCAGCCATTTTACATGACAAAGATTTCAAAAAGTGCATAGCACATTTTGTTACACCGACATATGAAAGTTGGCTCCTCAGGGAGTGAGAGGACTTGAACTCTAGTGCCACCAATTGGAAGTAGGAATCCGAAAAATCAATATCGCTTATTCAACAAACCTTACCACAAGACTTTGGATAAAAGCCAAACCAGACAATAATTGCAGACCCATGTTTGGGGGTATGTGTCTCTCATTAGTGCAAAGCAAGAGATTTGATTTGGCCAGATGAGATTTGGCTAGATGAAAGACTTCTGATGGGGATCTAAGAGATCCATTAGCTGGATTGCCACTCTCCACAAGATTTACAGCACATTTCACCCTTTGCATTCAAAAGGGTAAAATCTAAAATCTGCAGCATAAAAGTGGGTGGCTACAGGGCAGTGAATAAAGTGAAAAAAACAAACAAACCTACCGAACAAGAGCCAATCCTCCACTCTCTCTGTCTTGTGTCCCTCTCTGGACATAAACAATGCCACAACACCGCTGCAGCCAATCTTCATGCAGGGTGGGCAATTTATAATAGGTTGTCCAGGATGACCCCTTTATATACTGTAGATTTCAAATCTGCAAGGCCCGAAAATTTACATTTTTTATAAAATCTAATTCCCAATGATTCTACAGAATCTGGATGGAACATCTGCTGCGCTTCTGTCCCATGTACACATCCTGGAAGGGGTTCTCTCACTGATATACATGGCAAATCAGTAGCATACACATGACAATTACTGATCAATAGCTGTACCTTTATGATAAAACATTTCCAGCCTATACTATGAACATAGAAGTATTATTTGGCAATGATTTTTCTAGCAAGGACTGGAGAAAAAAACCCATCAATCTGGTCTCATCTGGTTGTTAATTCTATACATTAAAGGGAATCAATCTCTCATGAATTTTTTGCCATCAAGTCTGATAGCAGCATCATAGAGAGACAGAGACACTGATTCCAGGGATGTCTCACTTACTAGTTGTTAGTTCTAGTTTCAATAAAATCATTGTTTTATCAGCAGGAGATTATTATTAAAGGTAAATTCACTCTTGGGAATTGTATACAGTATGGCATCGATCCTCTTTTGATTTTCATTTAATATGGTAGTAGGCTATAGACAACCATATGTATAGTTTAGTTATTGATTGACTCAGCATGATGGTGGCCACATAGATGCCCGACTCCAGCTGAATGCTCAAGGGGAGCACTGGCATTTTTATAGATGTGATCAATAGATTTCTAGGCTATTTATACTCTGATCTCTTCATTGACACTATAAATGTGATATCTAGGAGGAATGCACAAAAATAAGGAAAAAGGTTGCACTTAAGCACTTTATCTACATTGAATTGTATTATTCTCTTGATGCAAAAAATTGGTGAGAGATGCACATTCATTACCTGTTTATATATTTAAAAAGTCTGTATTATATCACTTTGTATAATACCCTCTAATCAGAAATTCTGACCAACTTTTCACCATGAGTGTCCCCTCCTAGCACTCAAATAATATTCAGGCGTCTCAGCCCCTTATTTCTTATTCTGCACCTTTTTCTGAATTGTAATCTTGTTTTTATATATATATATATATATATATATATATATACAGGGTGGAGCGCGGTAATTTGCTGATTTGGGAATGAAATAAAAAAATTATGATCATTAGAAAAATTTTATTTTATATTTTAATTATACTGAACAGTAATGGAATTTTTAAATTACATGGTTTTAAATAGTGTATCTGGCAAATGTCGACCTTCGCTATCCACACACTGCTGCATACGTTTTCTGAAGTTTTCATGAACTCTAACAAGCATGTCCACTGGTATTCTGCCAATTTCAGCTTCAATATTGTTCCTTAGGTCTTCCAAGGTGTTGGGACGGTTGATATACACCTTAGACTTCAGGTAACCCCAAAGGAAAAAATCGCATGGGGCTAAATCTGGTGAGCGTGCTGGCCAGTTCACATCTCCCCTCAAAGAGATAAGCCGTCCAGGAAACATTTGCCTCAAACAATTCATGGTAACCCTCGCTGTGTGTGCAGTGGCACCATCCTGTTGGAACCATGCATCCTCTAGTTCCATTGCCTCAAGAGCCGGCTGAAAATAATCCTGTATCATAGACAAGTACCGTTCGGAGTTCACAGTTATGGCACGACCATTATCCTGAAAAAAGTAGGGACCAATGATGCCTACTCGTGATATGGAGCACCACACAGTGACGCGGTCCGAATGCAGAGGTCTCTCGTGAACTTCTCTGGGGTTTGTTTCACTCCAGTAACGCATATTTTGTTTGTTTACACACCCACTGAGGTGAAAATGTGAAAATTCACCCAATTTACAATTGATTGCCGTCCAGGAACACGTCCGCGTGGAGGAACAGCGAATTGTAAACGAAAAGCACGCTGCACTGCAATGATCGAGTGGGCATTTGAAAAATACGCTTCAACACAAAATGACCTCTCCTCACGTGTCCACTGCATGATGGCAACTGAAAGGCAGAGGAATACAAATCTCCCATCAGCCACTGTAAGCCACACCCACTCTCCCCTCTCTTCGACCGACAGTGCCGCCACAGCATGCAGTGCAAAAAAGCAAATTACCGCGCTCCACCCTGTATATATATATATATATTCTTTATTTAGAAAATTTCGATAATATAACAGGAAAGGAAAAATAGTTAAATATTTTCCAGAAAAAGTAAAAGAAAAAAAAAAAAAACTTAAGAAACCACAACAATAACACTACAAGGCTGCGGATCTGCGAACGAAAAGGGTTGTAAGAAGAGTTTAGAAAACAAGGGGCAGTGGTGGGGAGGGATACGGGAAGGGAAGGGTAGGGAGTCAGGAAGTCCTGCTTAAAGGGAACCTGTCACCACCCAAAATCCATGGTGGGGTAAGCTCACCGTCATCAGGGGCTTATCTACCGCATTCTGTAATGCTGTAGATAAGCCGCCGATGTTACCTGAAAGAGGAGAAAAAGACATTAGATTATACTCACCCAGGGGCGGTCCCGCTGAGGTCTGGTCAAATGGGTGTCTCAGGTCCTCTCCGGCGCCTCCCATCTTAATTCCATGACGTCCTCTTCTGGTCTTGACGCCGCGGCTCTGGCGCAGGCGTACTTTGTCTGCCCTGTTGAGGGCAGTGGAAAGTACTGCAGTGCGCAGGCGCCTGAAAGGTCAGAGAGGCCCGGTGCCTGCGCACTGCAGTACTTTGCTCTGCCCTCAACAGGGCAGAGAAAGTACGCCTGCGCCGGAGCCACAGCAGGAAGACCAGAAGAGGACGTCATGGAATGAAGATGGGAGGCGCCGCAGCGGACCTGAGACACCCATTTGACCAGACCGCAGCAGGACCGCCCCTGGGTGAGTATAATCTAACCTCTTTTTCTCATCTTTCAGGTAACATCGGGGGCTTATCTACAGCATTACAGAATGCTGTAGATAAGCCCCTGATTCCGGTGGGCTTACCTCACCATCGATTTTGGGGGTGACAGGTTCCCTTTAAAATAACTAAGCGATTTGGGAGATCAAGCTCAAATCAAGGCATGAACGTTACAGAGCAGGTTATATGTAAAGCAAAAAAAAGGAATAACAAAAGAAATTTGTAGGAAGACTGAAGTTAAAGATTACCGTTTGTGCTTATTTGGTGATCCTCTCAGGCGTTCAACCAGGCTATCCATGCGTTTAGAGTCTTTAGGTTTTTAGATCCTGAAAGTTTAATTTTCTCGTATATAGTGATTTGGTTGGATTCTGTTATCCATTCTTTGCAGGTAGGGGTCTCTACATCTTTCCAGTGTCTTGCGATAGTTATTTTAGCTGCGTTGAGCAGGTGTTTAATCTTGTTTTTACTGTTTTTGAAATCATTAAAAATTGAGCTATGTTATAAAAACTGTAGCAAGCAGTCCAGTAATTGATTCATCACAGGAATCAGGGTTTCTGTCCCTACATTATGCTTCTCTCAGATTACATAAAAACCTGGTGACAGATTCCCTGAAATACCTATGATAACATTCTGTATATGAGATAATATACATGGATGAGTTTAATATAACGGTTAATGAACTCATTTTGACCCCAGGGATATCATCTATCATGTAATTGCGCAGTTTTCTTTAACACTTATGTGATATTAGTCCAGTACCCGGGATAAGGGTACGCTGGCATACAGTAGCTGAATGAAACACTGTAGTAAGACAGAATTACAAAGGTGAGTTATAAAAAGCAGGATGTTAGAAATGATAACATGATTGATTAAACTGGGTTTCCTTTCCCCTCCTGTGTCATTTTGCTGCAATTCTTCACCCATTTGATCTGTGTCAAATATCACGGCTCTGATGGATGAGTTTCCTAAATTTAACTCGGCTGCCAGTACTAAATGATGTACTTTGTCAATGAATAAAGGGTGATGGTAACGTCCATCTTCTCTGTCCTGGGAAAGAAAAGATGTCACTATTGTGTATGATAAGTCATGCGCTAATTAGAAGGTGACAATATCAGTCGTCCGCAGGTGGGAATAGGCAGCATCTGTTTAATACCCACACGGGGAGAATGTGAGCGATGGATGTGACGCCGCACATGTCTTCTCACAGGCCCGAAACAATTAGGCTGTGTGTCTCCCCCCACAACGCTCTCACACACATGTTTGCTGTCACTCATGTGACAGCTTGTGCAAATGTTTAGTGACGAGAATCAATGCGGAGGAAAGACAGCGATGAATTGTAGATCAGACCACAGGGACTGTAAACTCATTTGGTGAAGGTGAATATTGGGGAGTATATGACCCTCAAGAGGGAAAGTAAAAGCTTCAACTAATTTATTAGAAAAGGTGATGATGATGACAAATGCCGGGAACGAAATGCATTATTCATCAGCTTCATGCAGAGGTAGAATGCAGATCACACTGGCACCTACACAACATTATTCTGTTCCTTATCATAACTTATATCAAGACTGTTTTTCCCCATACTTTAGGGGAGTTAAAGCCAGTAAATGCAGTACAATGGGCTCCTTTACGTTTAATATAAATGTTTGTGCAAATTGTCTCTTCAGAGAGGAAAAAGACTAGAACTGTAGTGCCACTTGTTGAAATGAACAACCCTAAAAGTCAATATTGACCCTTTAATGGGCCTTGCCATGACTCAGGGTTGAGCTACTTTTATAGGATCGGGTCGGGTTTCACGAAACCCGACTTTTTCAAAAGTCGGGTCGAGTGAAATCGGCCGATCCTATAAAAAAGTCGGGGTCGGCCGAAACTCGAAGCCCAATGCAGTGCATTGGGTTTCCAATGGTTCCCAGGGTCTGAAGGAGAGGAAACTCTCCTTCAGGCCCTGCGATCCATATTTAAGTGTAAAATAAAGAATTAAAATAAAAAATATCGATTTACTCACCCTCGGACGCGCCCTGGTACTAACCGGGAACCTTCCTTCCTTCGAATCAGCGCTTGCAGGACCTTGCTGTGACGTCGCGGCTTGTGATTGGTTGCGCGACCGCCCATGTGACCGCTCGCGCGACCAATCACAAGCCGCGACGTCACCGCAAGGTCCTGCAAGCGCTGATTCGAAGGAAGAAAGGCTGCCGGTTAGTACCAGGGTGCGTCAGAGGATAAGTATAGCGATATTTTTTATTTTAATTCTTTATTTTACACTTAAATATGGATTCCGATACTGATTTCCGATATTGCAAACATATCGGAACTCGGGATCGGAATTCCGATACCAGATTCAGAAGATCGCCGACTTCATGGCCGACCCCACACTGGGGTCGGGTCGGGTTTCATGAAACCCGACTTTGCCAAAAGTCGGCGACTTCTGAAAATGGCCGACATGTTTCGCTCAACCCTAGCCATGAGACTTAGAATAAAAGCCAAATCAGAATCTCAATTTGCAGACACGGTGTTACCCCTCTTCAGTGCAAAGCGTGAGCTCTGATTTGGTTGCACGAGAAGCTTCTAACTGATATCAAAGGGGTAACATTTCTCTTTGAGGAGAGTTCAAGTCTTTCTGCTCTCTGAAGAGGCAATTTGCATAGTTAATTCCCAGTGGAGCATTGCATGGCTTATAAGTCTCTTTACACTGGCATGCCATGCATGTTACTCTCTAAAAGGAGAAACGTTATCCCCTAGATTCCAGCCGCATTGTATGGCCTATAAGTCTCTTTACACTATAAGGCCAGACAAAAAGAAACATTACTCCATAGATCTCTGTGTACATGTTTGAATAATGTTCCGTAATAGAAGAATGACATCTTAGAGGGAGCCTGTCAGGACTATTTTACTACTAAAACCAGTGGTATGTCTGTATAGATCCAAGTACAATGATAAAAATAATACCTGTTTTGCAGCAATCTAATGTACCCATGCTGAAAATTCCAGCTTTGAAGCAATATGAAAATTAGCTAAAAAATGCATTGAGGGCGTGTCCATTCACTCAGAACGCCCAGATGTACTTCTAAGTTAATTTACATATGATTTTAAGGCTTGATTTCTCAGTATTTGCACATCGGATTACTACAAGACACGTATCAGTTTTAGGCTATGTGCACACGTTCAGGATTTTTTGCGTTTTTTTCGTCCATTTTCCACAGATAAAACGCTAAAAAAAACACCTACATAAGCATCCCATCATTTTTAATGCATTCCGCAATTTTTGTGCACATGCTGCACTTTTGTCCGTGAAAAAAAAACACATCAGGGTAAAAGGCGCAGCATGTTCATTAATTTTGCGGATTTTCACGTGTTTGAAGCTATTTATTGCATTGGGAAGCTACAGAGAAAAAACCCGCAAAATCTGCCAAGAAAAAGCGCAAAAAACATGATAAAAACGCAATAAAAATGCAAAAAAAATGCAAGCGGATTTCCTGCAGATAAAGTCCGATTTCCTGCAGAAAAAGTCAGATTTTTTTTAGGAAAATTCTGCACACTTTCCTGAACCTGTGCACATAGCCTTAGGCCGGTGTCACACTTGCGAGTACAATGCGAGAAAATCACGCATCAATACCCAGCGCTGCTGCCGGCGGTTCGGATCGGAGCGTTCAGCTGCACAGAAATACATACAGGCGCACACTCCGGTCCTGAGTGCCGGTGGCAGTGCCGGGTATTGATGCGAGTTTCTCGCATTGCACTCACAAATATGACCCCGGCCTTACTGTTGTACTCGGACCTATACAGGTCCTTCTCAAAAAATTAGCATATAGTGTTAAATTTCATTATTTACCATAATGTAATGATTACAATTAAACTTTCATATATTATAGATTCATTATCCACCAACTGAAATTTGTCAGGTCTTTTATTGTTTTAATACTGATGATTTTGGCATACAACTCCTGATAACCCAAAAAACCTGTCTCAATAAATTAGCATATCAAGAAAAGGTTCTCTAAACGACCTATTACCCTAATCTTCTGAATCAACTAATTAACTCTAAACACATGCAAAAGATACCTGAGGCTTTTATAAACTCCCTGCCTGGTTCATTACTCAAAACCCCCATCATGGGTAAGGGTACCGTCACACTATGCCATTTCGATCGCTACGACGGTACGATTCGTGACGTTCCAGCGATATCGTTACGATATCGCTGTGTCTGACACGCAGCAGCGATCAGGGATCCTGCTGAGAATCGTACGTCGTAGCAGATCGTATGGAACTTTCTTTCATCGCTGGATCTCCCGCTGTCATCGCTAGATCGGTGTGTGTGACACCGATCTAGCGATCTAGCGATGCGATCCAGCGATGCGTTCGCTTGTAACCAGGGTAAACATCGGGTAACTAAGCGCAGGGCCGCGCTTAGTAACCCGATGTTTACCCTGGTTACAAGCGTAAAACTAAAAAAAAAACAAACAGCACATACTTACATTCTGGTGTCCGTCAGGTCCCTTGCCGTCTGCTTCCCGCACTGTGACTGCCGGCCGTAAAGTGAAAGCAGAGCACAGCGGTGACGTGCTTTCACTTTCACTTTACGGCCAGCAGTCACAGAGCGGGAAGCAGACGGCAAGGGACGTGACGGACACCAGATGTAAGTATGTGCTGTTTGTTTTTTTTTAGTTTTACGCTTGTAACCAGGGTAAACATCGGGTTACTAAGCGCGGTCCTGTGCTTAGTTACCCGATGTTTACCCTGGTTACCCGGGTACCTCGGCATTGTTGGTAGCTGGAGAGCTGTCTGTGTGACAGCTCCCCAGCGACCACACTACGATTTACCTACGATCACGGCCAGGTCATATCGCTGGTCGTGATCGTAGGTAAATCGTATAGTGTGACGGTACCTTTAGACTAGCGACCTGACAGATGTCAAGAAGGCCATCATTGACAGCCTCAAGCAAGAGGGTAAGACCCAGAAAGAAATTTCTCAACAAATAGGCTGTTCCCAGAGTGCTGTATCAAGGCACCTCAATGGTAAGTCTGTTGGAAGGAAACAATGTGGCAGAAAACGCTGTACAACGAGAAGAGGAGACCGGACCCTGAGGAAGATTGTGGAGAAGGACCGATTCCAGACCTTGGGGAACCTGAGGAAGCAGTGGACTGAGTCTGGTGTGGAAACATCCAGAGCCACCGTGCACAGGTGTGTGCAGGAAATGGGCTACAGGTGCCGCATTCCCCAGGTAAAGCCACTTTTGAACCATAAACAGCAGCAGAGGCGCCTGACCTGGGCTACAGAGAAGCAGCACTGGACTGTTGCTAAGTGGTCCCAAGTACTTTTTTCTGATGAAAGCAAATTTTGCATGTCATTCGGAAATCAAGGTGCCAGAGTCTGGAGGAAGACTGGGGAGAAGGAAATGCCAAAATGCCTGAAGTCCAGTGTCAAGTACCCACAGTCAGTGATGGTGTTTGGTGCCATGTCAGCTGCTGGTGTTGGTCCACTGTGTTTCATCAAGGGCAGGGTCAATGCAGCTAGCTATCAGGAGATTTTGGAGCACTTCATGCTTCCATCGGCTGAAATGCTTTATGGAGATGAAGATTTCATTTTTCAGCACGACCTGGCACCTGCTCACAGTGCCAAAACCACTGGTAAATGGTTTACTGACCATGGTATTACTGTGCTCAATTGGCCTGCCAACTCTCCTGACCTGAACCCCATAGAGAATCTGTGGGATATTGTGAAGAGAAAGTTGAGAGACGCAAGACCCAACACTCTGGATGAGCTTAAGGCCGCTATTGAAGCATCCTGGGCCTCCATAACATCTCAGCAGTGTCACAGGCTGATTGCCTCCATGCCACGCCGCATTGAAGCAGTCATTTCTGCCAAAGGATTCCCGACCAAGTATTGAGTGCATAACTGAACATTATTATTTGTTGGTTTTTTTGTTTGTTATTAAAAAACACTTTTATTTGATTGGATGGGTGAAATATGCTAATTTATTGAGACAGGTTTTTTGGGTTATCAGGAGTTGTATGCCAAAATCATCAGTATTAAAACAATAAAAGACCTGACAAATTTCAGTTGGTGGATAATGAATCTATAATATATGAAAGTTTAATTGTAATCATTACATTATGGTAAATAATGAAATTTAACACTATATGCTAATTTTTTGAGAAGGACCTGTATATGATGTTTTGCGCACATTGCTCCCAATGCGGGCGTACCTGCCATGTGATTGACACATCCTGTACGGTCCTATAATGTTCCTATACTATACATAATGTTCACCACTGTACAATACACACATCAATGTCAAACATAACTGGTAATTTAATGGAGTGCTTGATGCATGATTGCATTAACTCATTTCACTTGTATATACCGTAGATCTGATAACAGCCTAATCTTTCCAGTGGTTTGCTATTTTCAATTCCGTATCTAAACTTTTGTTTCAACAGGTTATTTACTCTGGTATATCTACCTTTGTTGGATAATGAAAACCTGTAAGAGAGAATAATGCGCCAGGCCAATGCACAAAGAACAAAGACGATAAACCGCTGATACGCCATAGCCTGTCATAAAATCCATGTAGCAGTGACAATGGGAAAAGCAGAGATACTTCATCCAGAAGATACTAGTTTTATGTCCTTTTATTTTTAAATGGCGGATCACATGTTAAACTTTTCAGGAACCTCTGAGCATTAGAACTGAATAAGACAAAGTATTTAGTAGAAAATATGCCCTAGCGCTGCCTCTTATGTATGAGTGCACGAAGCCGCATGTGCCGACGCATCTCTTGGCCACGTGCGTAAAATACTGTGCTCACTGGAAAAAAATATAGTGGCACGCGCTAAAGAGTTCCCATAATGAAAATGAATGTTCTCTGTGGTGAACGATGGTCCAAGATGTGCAGGATGATAATGTAACGGATCTTTCACATTTGTGCTATGTAACACAGTGTCGGTGGCATACCGGCTGGCACCGCTCACTTAGATGTCTGTGTGAAAACTGCCTCCCTGTGTGTCTGTGACGTCACAAGCTGCGGACTCACTATGAGTCAAAAAGTGTGAATATTCCTATCAACATGTTTCTGAGGTATCGTCTTCCTTCGTCAGTGTACGGCGCAGCTCAACTGTGCGTCCTGCTCATCTCTACTTGAAAAATCAAGTACATCCAAGGGGCGAAACGCGCGTCGGGGTTTGTGCTGGTGGATCCCACCCGGTGTGTTCTGTCCTGGTGCCTCGCATTGGCAAGTGCTGCTCTCTATATTTGTCATTTAACGCCGTTAGGCATCCCTTACTCTCTGGTATTATTACACATGGATTCTTAGCAGCACGTCCCTTTTATAACTATGCATGTTGGCCTCATGGACAGTTCACACCGGGGGACACCCATTCATTTTTAATCATCCTTGAGCACTTTATTTGATATTGTTTTCTGTATACTGTTTGCACTTTATGCTTATAAAATGTAATTTAATAAAGTATTGTGACTTTTTGATTACCTATATGCTCCTAGTGTACTCCTTGTCTATGGTCCTTATGGAGTTGGTTCTTTGTTTCGGTGGGGGGTTCTTTTGCACTATTTAGTGCCTTAATCTCCCCCTTGTGTCTAAAATGTTGCCTGGTCTTGTTATCATCATCTCTACTTGGGACCTGTGGATTATTTTTTGTTCCTTCACTCACAGTCGGAGCTGACAGAACGTTCTCATCTTTGTGTAGCGTCACTATATGACATCTTGCTTTTTGATGTCTGTGAACTGTAGCAGAAATACTGTTTTTTGCTTTCAGCAGGTGTCTGCACCAAACTACACAATAACGGTCTTCTCTGGTTATTACATTTTTGCAGCATTTTTTCTTATTTGATGCGTTTTTAGTGCAGATATGAAGTCGTATTTTTCAGTGCCTCTTATTGTACAGAAAAGCTTTGATTCTGCACTTATGAAAGTGACTGCAATGTTTTAATTGTGTTTTTTTAGGCTCCACATAGAAGCCGCTATAGAAAAAAAGCACTGAGACCGCACAGTTCAGCAGCGTCTTTAGACACACAGGGGACACAGTTTTCATGAGCTATGACTTACTCATACACATCCTACAAAAGTACAGATTATTTCACAGAGAAATGAGTATTAGGCCGGCGTCACACTAGCGAGTTTTACGGACGTATGAGAGGCACAAAAACTATGCATTGCACAAGGAAAAATGATTTTCTATGGGGCAGCTCCTATCTGCCGTATATTTCTCGGCCGTATTTTACGGGCGTAGAAAATCGCAGCATGCTGCGTTTGTCAGCGTATTGCGCAAAAAATATCCGCCAATGAAAGTCAATGGGGGTGAGAAAAATACGGATTACTCACGACCATCAGTGTGACTTGCGAGAAATACGCAGCGGTGTTCTATAGAAAAGACGGCAATTCAGTGCGGTGTACAGTAAAATCACACTGACAGGTTTTATTAGAATAGATAGAATAAATGCCAGTAAATTGCGGTGCTGCGCCCCCTGCTGATATAACCTCGAGCATGGGAATTTTTCTGAATATTTTCTCACGCTTGAGTTCATCTGAGTTTGTACCAGCAGGGGGCACAGCACCGCAAGTCTAGGTAGCTACGTTCCCCTTCTTCCCATTCATTCCCCAGTTTTTACAGGCAGGGGCGGCTTGTTTTTACATTAGCAGGCTCCTGCTTGTAAAATTATTTAACCTCTTCAGATGGATTTACATCGTGGGACATGACTGAGCTTCGGAGAGGTATGGGATATTGTTGTTTTTATATTTTAACTTTGTTTCAGGTGACAAGGGTCTTCAATTGGATTAAGCGTATAATAAACTATTTACAACACCCTGTGTCTTTATTTAAATAAAATACTTTTTTCATAATATGTGTGTGTTTTATTAACCATTTACTACTATTGGATTAATAATGGATAGGTGTCTTATTGACACCTCTCCACTATTAACCAGGCTTAATGTCACCTTAGCAAGGTGACATTAACCCTTTATTACCCCATATCCCACCGTTACACGGGAATGGGAAGAGAGGGGCTATGTGCCAGAATAGGCGTATCTTCCAGATGTGCCTTTTCTGGGGTGGCTGGGGGCAGATGTTTTTAGCCAGGGGGGCCAATAACCATGGACCCTCTCCAGGCTATTAATATCTGCCCTCAGTCACTGGCTTTCCCACTCGGGCGGAGAAAATTGCGCGGGAGCCCACGCCAATGTTTTCCGTGATTTAGCCCTTTATTTTAACAGCTAGAGCTCCAAAATTTTGCACACAGACTCTTGGAACATTATTAGTGAGGAATATGTACAAAAATAAGGGATATAAAATGGTTTACTGAATATCATGTCGAGTTTGAGGAGATAGCAAAAGCCGGCAATTGAATTACGGGCTTTTAAGCTATCTAGCGCTGTATTAAATATATATATATATATATATATATATATATATATATATATATATATATACTAGCTATTGAACCCGTTTTACGCCCGGGTGGCTAGCATCTATATTAGTATATGGTCTCCATCCTGGTATGTGCTGCTCCATCCTGCGTCCCCATCCTGTCATGTGCTGCACCCATCCTGCACCCCCATTCTGACATGTGCTGCTCCCATCCTGCACCCCATTCTGACATGTGCTGCTCCATCCTGCGTCCCCATCCTGTCATGTGCTGCACCCATCCTGCGCCCCCATCCTGCCATTTGTTGCACTCATCTTGCGCCCCCATTCTGTCATGTGCTGCTTCCATCCTGCGCCCCCATTGTGACATGTGCTGCTCCCATCCTGCGCCCCCATTCTGACATGTTCTGCACCCATCCTGCGCCTCCATTCTGACATGTTCTGCACCCATCTTGCGCCCCCATTCTGTCATGTGTTGCACCAATCCTGCGCCTCCATTCTGTCATTTGCTGCTCCCATCCTGTCATGTGCTGCTCCCATCCTGTGCCTCCGTTCTGTCATGTGCTGCTCCCATCCTGCGCCCCCGTTCTGTCATGTGCTGCTCCCATCCTGCGCCCCCGTTCTTTCATGTGCTGCTCCCATCCTGCGCCCCTGTTCTGTCATGTGCTGCTCCCATCCTGCCCCCGTTCTGTCATGTGCTGCTCCCATCCTGTGCCCCCGTTCTGTCATGTGCTGCTCCCATCCTGCACCCATTCTGTCATGTGCTGCTGCCATCCTGCGCCCCCATTCTGTCATATGCTGCTCCCATCCTGCGCCCGTTTTGTCATGTGCTGCTGCCATCGTGTGCCCGTTCTGTCATGTGCTTTTCCCATCCTGCGCCCCCGTTCTGTCATGTGCTGCTCCCATCCTGTGCCCCCGTTCTTTCATGTGCTGCTCCCATCCTGCGCCCCTGTTCTGTCATGTGCTGCTCCCATCCTGCGCCCGTTCTGTCATGTGCTGCTGCCATTCTGCGCCCCCGTTCTGTCATGTGCTGCTGCCATCCTGCGCCCCCGTTCTGTCATATGCTGCTCCCATCCTGCGCCCCTGTTCTGTAATGTGCTGCTCCCATCCTGCGCCCGTTCTGTCAGGTGCTGCTGCCATCCTGCGCCCCCGTTCTGTCATGTGCTGCTCCCATCCTGCGCCCGTTCTGTCATGTGCTGCTACCATCCTGTGCCCCCGTTCTGTCATGTGATGCTCCCATCTTGCGCCCCCATTCTGTCATGTGCTGCTCCCATCCTGCGCCCCTGTTCTGTCATGTGCTGCTCCCATCCTGCGCTCCTGTTCTGTCATGTGCTGCTCCCATCCTGCGCCCATTCTGTCATGTGCTGCTGCCATCCTGCGCCCCCGTTCTGTCATGTGCTGCTCCCTTCCTGCGCCCCCGTTCTGTCATGTGCTGCTGCCATCCTGCTCCCCCGTTCTGTCATGTGCTGCTCCCATCCTGCGCCCCTGTTCTGTCATGTGCTGCTCCCATCCTGCGCCCGTTCTGTCATGTGCTGCTGCCATCCTGTGCCCCCGTTCTGTCATGTGCTGCTTTCATCTTGCGCCCCCATTCTGTCATGTGCTGCTCCCATCCTGCGCCCCTGTTCTGTCATGTGCTGCCCCCATCTTGCGCCCCCATTCTGTCATGTGCTGCTGCCATCCTGCGCCCCCGTTCTGTCATGTGCTGCTACCATCCTGCGCCCGTTCTGTCATGTGCTGCTGCCATCCTGCGCCCATTCTGTCATGTGCTGCTCCCATCCTGCGCCCCGTTCTGTCATGTGCTGCTACCATCCTGCGCCCGTTCTGTCATGTGCTGCTGCCATCCTGCGCCCATTCTGTCATGTGCTGCTCCCATCCTGCGCCCGTTTTGTCATGTGCTGCTCCCATCCTGCGCCCGTTTTGTCATGTGCTGCTGCCATCGTGTGCCCGTTCTGTCATGTGCTTTTCCCATCCTGCGCCCCTGTTCTGTAATGTGCTGCTCCCATCCTGCGCCCGTTCTGTCATGTGCTGCTGCCATCCTGCGCCCCCGTTCTGTCATGTGCTGCTCCCATCCTGCGCCCGTTCTGTCATGTGCTGCTACCATCCTGTGCCCCCGTTCTGTCATGTGATGCTCCCATCTTGCGCCCCCATTCTGTCATGTGCTGCTCCCATCCTGCGCCCCTGTTCTGTCATGTGCTGCTCCCATCCTGCGCTCCTGTTCTGTCATGTGCTGCTCCCATCCTGCGCCCATTCTGTCATGTGCTGCTGCCATCCTGCGCCCCCGTTCTCTCATGTGCTGCTCCCTTCCTGCGCCCCCGTTCTGTCATGTGCTGCTGCCATCCTGCTCCCCCGTTCTGTCATGTGCTGCTCCCATCCTGCGCCCCTGTTCTGTCATGTGCTGCTCCCATCCTGCGCCCATTCTGTCATGTGCTGCTGCCATCCTGTGCCCCCGTTCTGTCATGTGCTGCTTTCATCTTGCGCCCCCATTCTGTCATGTGCTGCTCCCATCCTGCGCCCCTGTTCTGTCATGTGCTGCCCCCATCTTGCGCCCCCATTCTGTCATGTGCTGCTGCCATCCTGCGCCCCCGTTCTGTCATGTGCTGCTACCATCCTGCGCCCGTTCTGTCATGTGCTGCTGCCATCCTGCGCCCATTCTGTCATGTGCTGCTCCCATCCTGCGCCCCGTTCTGTCATGTGCTGCTACCATCCTGCGCCCGTTCTGTCATGTGCTGCTGCCATCCTGCGCCCATTCTGTCATGTGCTGCTCCCATCCTGCGCCCGTTTTGTCATGTGCTGCTCCCATCCTGCGCCCGTTTTGTCATGTGCTGCTGCCATCGTGTGCCCGTTCTGTCATGTGCTTTTCCCATCCTGCGCCCCCGTTCTGTCATGTGCTGCTCCCATCCTGTGCCCCCGTTCTTTCATGTGCTGCTCCCATCCTGCGCCCCTGTTCTGTCATGTGCTGCTCCCATCCTGCGCCCGTTCTGTCATGTGCTGCTGCCATCCTGCGCCCCCGTTCTGTCATGTGCTGCTGCCATCCTGCGCCCCCGTTCTGTCATATGCTGCTCCCATCCTGCGCCCCTGTTCTGTAATGTGCTGCTCCCATCCTGCGCCCGTTCTGTCATGTGCTGCTGCCATCCTGCGCCCCCGTTCTGTCATGTGCTGCTCCCATCCTGCGCCCGTTCTGTCATGTGCTGCTACCATCCTGTGCCCCCGTTCTGTCATGTGATGCTCCCATCTTGCGCCCCCATTCTGTCATGTGCTGCTCCCATCCTGCGCCCCTGTTCTGTCATGTGCTGCTCCCATCCTGCGCTCCTGTTCTGTCATGTGCTGCTCCCATGCTGCGCCCATTCTGTCATGTGCTGCTGCCATCCTGCGCCCCCGTTCTGTCATGTGCTGCTCCCTTCCTGCGCCCCCGTTCTGTCATGTGCTGCTGCCATCCTGCTCCCCCGTTCTGTCATGTGCTGCTCCCATCCTGCGCCCCCGTTCTGTCATGTGCTGCTCCCTTCCTGCGCCCCCGTTCTGTCATGTGCTGCTGCCATCCTGCTCCCCCGTTCTGTCATGTGCTGCTCCCATCCTGCGCCCCTGTTCTGTCATGTGCTGCTCCCATCCTGCGCCCGTTCTGTCATGTGCTGCTGCCATTCTGTGCCCCCGTTCTGTCATGTGCTGCTATCATCTTGCGCCCCCATTCTGTCATGTGCTGCTCCCATCCTGCGCCCCTGTTCTGTCATGTGCTGCCCCCATCTTACGCCCCCATTCTGTCATGTGCTGCTGCCATCCTGCGCCCCCATTCTGTCATGTGCTGCTCCCATCCTGCGCCCCTGTTCTGTCATGTGCTGCCCCCATCTTACGCCCCCATTCTGTCATGTGCTGCTACCATCCTGCGCCCGTTCTGTCATGTGCTGCTGCCATCCTGCGCCCATTCTGTCATGTGCTGCTCCCATCCTGCGCCCCCGTTCTGTCATGTGCTGCTACCATCCTGCGCCCGTTCTGTCATGTGCTGCTGCCATCCTGCGCCCATTCTGTCATGTGCTGCTGCCATCCTGCGCCCGTTCTGTCATGTGCTGCTGCCATCCTGCGCCCCCGTTCTGTCATGTGCTGCTCCCATCCTGCGCCACCATTGTATTATATGCCCCCCATAAGATGCTCCATTATATATGCCCCGTATGCTGCTGCCATATATAAAAAAAAAATACCATACTCACCTATCGTCGCTGGGCGCCGAGTGCTGGGGGCCTGAGCAGGCGGGGACACCGGCGCGCTGTGGGGGTCAGGTGCCGGGGTCACCGGTAGCTCAGGCCCCCAGCACTTGCTATACTCACCTGTCTGTCCTGTTCCAGCGCAGCGCGTCATCGCGCCCTCTGAACTGGGAACGTCACAGCAGAGGACCCGGGAGACGGAGCCGCACGCAGCACTGGAATGGGGGACAGGTGAATATACTTACCCTCCTGGCGGTCCCTGACTCTCCGGTGGAGATCGCGGTGTGCGTTCAGTGTTTACGCATACCGCGATCTCCTGGGAGCGTCACTCTGTGAGGCCCAAACTGCGCTGGCGCTTGCGCTTGCGCAGTCTATAAAGGCTTCGGACAGAGTGACGCTCCCAGCGTTATATTATAGATATATATATATATATGTCTCAGTGACATATATATATATATATATATATATATATATATATTATATATATACATATATATACTGTATATATGTTTTCAGGAATATTTGAGCCCATGGATCCATTGTATGTCCGTTTTGCAAGTCGGCGAGAAAATCTCGCTGTACGGATGCCATACGGATTACATACGGAGGATGACATGTGTAAAATACGCTGCCACACCCTGCCTACGGATGACATACGGATCACTATTTTGGGAACATTTCTGCGTATTACGCATGTAGAATACGGACCGTATTTCCCTACGCTGAGTGTGACTCCGGCCTTAAGTCACCTCAAAACTATCTTCCTTTCTGCTCCTAACACACAGTTTCACGTTGTGCAGCCCGCCGCTCTCATGGGGGCTCCGTCATGTCTCATAGGAGCTATACTGAAGGTTTCTGCAATCACTGCACTGATGACAGCTTTCTTTGCAGCTGCATGTCTCATGAAAGGCTTCTATGGTTTTCCTTTGCAGAATTGGAGCCTTTGCACCCCCATTGTAGCAGGAATCAAGGAGCTGTCCACTAGTCCGCCCTTGTGAATAGTCCAAGTGTGCTGAATAAAAAAAAGCCTACTTACCTCCTATAGCAGTGCCGCTCCTCCATTGTGAGCACTTTGTTCCCTGTGATCTTGTGACATTTTTACGTCAGCTGTCACAAATTGCCTGCAGCATCCATGGTTCTGTCAGACTGCACTGCAGGCCTCCGTGCTGACGAGACGTAACAATGTCACTCACAGCACCACCAGGGGACACACTGCTCACTGCACAGCAGTTCGGGTACGGAAGGTAAGTATGTCTATTTTAATTTGTTCATCAAACTGAGGGCGATCAAAAGGGTCTGTCCAGTAGTGTAATACCCCTCTAAGCATTCTCACTCAGTCATCTGGGTAGATTTTTTCCTCACCTAAGTTAAATTTAAGATATCTACATCTGTACAGTAGCCCCAGAAGAAGAAAATAGTGCCGCGATGCAGGGATCAAGTAGCGAAATGCCACCAGTGTCTCCCCTAGTAAGGGCTGAGGCGGAAGCTCTGTGTAGTGCTGGAGGTCCATTCAGGCCCTTATCTCCTCACAAACCTTTCAGAGGGAGAGCTACATGTCATGTACACTTCTGTAATGGGCACTGGCCATCATACCCTGAATACTGCCTAAGTGGAAAGAGGCCAACAACCAGCAGTGTAGATCATGGCACCGCTGATTACCAGGAACGAGGCACAACATTCACTAACTGTGGCAATGACCAACAATTTGAGAACAGATCAAGAGTCATAAGCATCGGGTCAAAAAGCAGAAACTGCAACCTACCGCTTTCCAGTAGAGATGGGTGAACTCGAAAGGTGAAATTCAGGGTCTGTACCAGACTCCTATTGTCCATGCACGGATCCCGAACACGGACTTCTCCTGGAAGTCTGTGTTACTGTTTGGGTCCGGCAGCCCAAAGAAAGCTTGTGGAAAGTCTGCAGCACAGCCATTCAACAAGCTTTACTATGTGGGAACTTCTGATTCCATCACAGCTGTGTCAAGTATTGGTGAATACACTCATCATCGTACGGCAGCTCTTGCTGCTAACAGCGAGACCAGGCATATGATCATCAGAGTAGTAACCTCTTCAGCTGACGCCTGTGACTGGCGGTAACCTTTTCACCACTGGTCGCAGCTGCTGGCTCAGACGCTATCATCTGTGTGACAGAGTGGGAACCGCAGCGCTGTGACCGGCGGTAACATGTAACATTATCACCAATCCAAGCCGGTGTTTCTCGTGCTGTTTATAGATGACAGCGTGGGAAACACCAGATGTTTGGGTCCTCCATTCACTTTAATGGGGTGCAGGTTACCTGCAGGGCAGGTAAAAAAGAAGTTCAGCAGGCATGAGATCTCTATAAATCATATCCACTTTGCTGGAACTGTAAGATGCAGCGTTTTTGACCCACAACAAAAAAAATATATATACAGTGTTAAAAATGCACAAAAAACTCATTGTTGGAATGTAGATAATGCTGTGTGCCCACAAAGAGTTTTTGATGCTGCATATTTTTGTTGGGTCAAAAACGCAATGTCTTACAGTTTCAGGAAAGTGGATGGGATTTACCAAACCCTCATGCCCACTGCGCTTTTTTCACTCAGTGTAAATTGACCTGCGGTTCGCGTTTCAGATCCACAACATGTCAATTTCTCTTGGGTACACCGAGTTTTCTGTCTGGATTTTCCCCATAGACTTGACATAGATGTGAAAATTCTGCATGTAAAAAAACGCAAATGCGTTTTTAGTGTATATCTGTGGCGCAAATCCATAAAAAACTCATGTAATCCGCACCTAAGTATAGCAAAGTTTTACCAAAGCCAAATACCAGGGAGTATCAAAAACAAAGCATCTTTATTTAAAGAATAACACCAACAAGAGACAAAAAAGCCAGGTAAAAAAAGACATTGATAAAAAAGCAAGTAAAAAAAAAGCAAGAAATTCTGCAACATCAAAAGCTCGCCAAAAGCTGACCGTGGCAATGTAACGACATGGGGAACTCCATTCAAAGGTGATCTTTTTCTCTGGTGGGATATTATTATGGGGGAATGGTCTGCAGTTTCATATTAATATTCATGGTTCTGGTTTATGGTATGAAAAAATGGTCCATCTTATACATTTGGTAGAAGTGTGAACCTATCATGGCATATTGGAAAGGAAAGGAGAAGACGCAAATGGAGATGGATCTCCTAAAATCCCTTTGTCAGCTGAAATATTTGTCTTGTCCCTCCCTTTCTCATTCCTGGTCTGAACTGTGCTCTACCTCCCATGCTCCTTGCCTAGGTAACCAGCCACCGCTGATAGACTGCAAAGGTGGCTGATCACCAAGGCAACAAGCAGTAAACCATAAAATTAAAAAAAAAAAGTCCTATTTTCTTGAGAACAGGGGGATATCTGTGCAAGTACTTAGCAAATTTATCCATTTAATAAGATGACACAAAGCACTTTACAGTACTGTACATGCAAATCTATGCGAACAGGGCCCAATTATTATCCCTATCCTCGGCATCTCCTCTTTGGTCCTAAGACTGCCTTGAAGTAAATGTAATAAATCTATAATTAACAGCGATTGTTTTCTGTGTAAACTTTTATAAGCAATGCTTTCTGCAATGAGTGCTCTTCTAGATATCTCCATGATAATTACATATCTGTTACTCCCTAGCTGCGCAGGATTGCAGAAAACATCTGTCAGCGAGAGACAGAATTATGCGAGGAACTGCATATTGATCCCAAAATCCGCCAGATCTGTTACCGAGTCAGGCGCGCGGCAGAGCGACAACTTCCACAGCTCACCACTGCCACCTGCCTGTAGAGTGCAGTACTGGTTGTCATAGAGAAAAATACATCACTTGTCACTGTAGTCTGTATTTAATGCAATAAAACAATGTAAAAAATTTGTGGGTTCTGACCGACTGGACTCTATGATAAGGAGAAATAGACTATTTAATTGTAGCACAAAGCTGTTCTTATCCATGGGGCTGCGTCTGGTGCTTCAGTTCAGACCCAGATCATGTCCATTCCCTTAAATAAGACTAAATTGTAGAATAATTTTCACTCACTTTGATCGAGAGCCGCACTACAAACACAGCTCAGGCACACAACACCGTGCCCACAACACTCTGCAGCCAGCAAGTGGCTGATATACCTGTATGCGTACACAGACATAGGCTATAGTATAATTTATACTTTCTTATAGGGAAACTATCATCAGAAATGGACCTATTGTTCAAATCTGGGTTTTGCATCACATGCGTTTTTAAAAATAATTTGGCAATGTTTAAAATTTTTCCATATCGTGGTTTTAATTTTAATAAAAATAGTAATCTTGCAGCTTCCACAGTGGCCCCTGGGGCTTTTTTTAGACTCATTTTTTATGGTCTTTCAGGAAGTGTTTTCAGCAGGCTCCTTATCATCAGAGGCAGGATTACAATGACGGGAAACAGTTCTATGCACAGCTGCTAATACAGGATCCAACAATCGCAATAGGTGAGATCACAGCTGACCCTGCTCCCTGCGCTCCTTCACAGTGGTCTTTGCACACTCTCATTAGACGCTTCAGTATGAAAGATATTGTCAAAATCTGTTCACTGCTGCTAATGTACAAGTGAAGTGTAGAAAAGCCGCAATTAGAAAATTGCAAGATTTCTAATTTCTAATTGTTATTTTGATAAAGATTTGTTATGGAAAATTGCCAAAAATGTTTCCAACGTACATCAAAAACAAAAACCTAATGTAAAAATGTAATTTTCTGATTGCACATTTCCTTAATTTCTGTTATTAAAGAGCCTTCACCCATTACTGTAAGCAGGGCCGGACTGGGACTAAAATTCAGCCCTGGCATTTGAAGTTACACAGGCCCACTTGTCACATGGTGACCGTATAATATCTTTGTAAACTTGTAGGCAGGGCCGGTTTTAGGCAAAGTGGGGCCCTAGGCAAAGTTTAAAATGGGGCCCCAAATGCTAGCATATTGCACATCACACAAAAGCATTTCGGTTGTATTTACAAGCGCTGAGTTCAGGCCGCTAAATTAGTTTGATCGACAATACTGAAGCTGTTCAACGCTTGTTTCCCGGCCTCTTTCCACCAGCTGAGGAATAATTATGGGACAGAACGATCACTAATAGATCACTAACAGATCACCATACAGTATCATGTTATCAGCAGCACATCTACAGTTTACACCGGCGATGTGCTGCTGAGAACAATGATTTTTGTTCCAGCAAAAAAAATCTGAATATGCATAATTTTACTTGTTTAGTAAAATACACCCCATAGTCCTCCATATACAGTTAGGTCCATATATATTTGGACAGAGACAACATTTTTCTAATTTAGGTTATAGACATTACCCCAATGAAATTTAAACAAAACAATTCAGATGCAGTTGAAGTTCAGACTTTCAGCTTTCATTTGAGGGTATCCACATTAAAATTAGATGAAGGGTTTGGGAGTTTCAGCTCCTTAACATGTGCCATACTGTTTTTAAAGGGACCAAAAGTAATTGGACAATTGATTCCAAGGCTATTTCATGGACACGTGTGGGCACTGCCTTTATTATTTCATTCTCAATTAAGCAGATAAAAGGCCTGGAGTTGATTTGAGGTGTGGTGCTTGCATTTGGAAGGTTTTGCTGTGAAGTAAACATGAGGTCAAAGGAGCTCTCCATGCAGGTGAAACAAGCCATCCTTAAGCTGCAAAAACAGAAAAAACCCATCCGAGAAATTGCTACAATATTAGGAGTGACAAAATCTACAGTTTGGTACATCCTGAGAAAGAAAGAAAGCACTGGTGAACTCATCAATGCAAAAAGACCTGGGCGCCACGGAAGACAACAGTGGTGGATGATCGCAGAATAATCTCCATGGTGAAAAGAAACCCCTTCACAACAGCCAACCAAGTGACCAACACTCTCCAGGAGGTCGGCGTATCAATATCCAAATCTACCATAAAGAGAAGACTGCATGAAAGTAAATACAGAGGGTTCACTGCACGGTGCAAGCCACTCATAAGCATCAAGAATAAAAAGGCTAGACTGGACTTTGCTAAAAAACATCTAAAAAAGCCAGCACAGTTCTGGAAGAACATTCTTTGGACAGATGAAACCAAGATCAACCTTTACCAGAATGATGGAAAGAGAAAAGTATGGCGAAGGTGTGGTACAGCTCATGATCCAAAGCATACCACATCATCTGTAAAACACGGCGGAGGCAGTGTGATGGCTTGGGCATGCATGGCTGCCGGTGGCACTGGGTCACTAGTGTTTATTGATGATGTGACACAGGACAGAAGCAGCTGAATGAATTCTGAGGTATTCAGAGCCATACTGTGTGCTCAGATCCAGCCAAATGCAGCCAAACTGACTGGTTTCACACTACAGATGGACAATGACCCAAAACATAAAGCCAAAGCAACCCAGGAGTTTATCAAAGCAAAGAAGTGGAATTTTCTTGAATGGCCAAGTCAGTCACCTGATCTCACCCCAATTGAGCATGCATTTCACTTGTTAAAGACTAAACTTCAGAGAGAAAGGCCCACAAACAAACAGCAACTGAAAACCACCGCAGTGAAGGCATGGCAGATCATCAAAAAGGAGGAAACACAGCATCTGGTGATGTCCATGAGTTCAAGACTTCAGGCAGTCATTGCCAACAAAGGGTTTTCAACTAAGTACTAGAAATGAACATTTTATTTAAAATTATTGAATCTGTCCAATTACTTTTGGTCCCTTTTAAAACAGGGTGGCACATGTTAAGGAGCTGAAACTCCTAAACCCGTCATTCAATTTTAATTTGGATACCCTCAAATGAAAGCTAAAAGTCTAAACTTCAACTGCATCTGAATTGTTTTGTTTAAAACTCATTGTGGTGATGTCTATAACCAAAATTAGAAAAATGTTGTCTCTGTCCAAATATATATGGACCTAACTGTATTATAATGTGCACCACAGTCCTCCATATAGTATAATACACTCATCATAGTTCTTCATATATTAAAATACACTGCTCAGTCCTCCATATAGCATAATACACTCCTCATAGTGCTCCATATAGTATAATGCACCACCATAGTCATCCATGTAGTACAATTCACTTCCCATAGTATAAGGCACGCCATAGTTCTTCATACAGTATAACGTATTCCCCATAGTGCTCGATACAGTATAATGCAGCCCATATATAGTATAATGCAGCCACCACCCTACAGAATACAATGCAGCCACCCCAGAGTATAATGCAGCCACCCCATAGAATGTAATGCAACCCCCTCAGAGTATGATGCAATCACCCCTCAAAGAATATAAATATAATACAGCTCCCCATAGAATACAATGTAGCCCTAAATAGAATATAATACAGCCCACCTCCCCATAATATATAATGTAGCCCCCATAGAATATAATGCAGCCCCCCATAGTATATAACACAGCCTCCCCCATAGAATATAATATACCCTCACAATAGTATATAACACAGCCACATAGTATATAACACGACCTCCCCATAGAATATAATATACCCCCTTAGTATATAGCAAAGCCCGCATAGTATGTAGCAAAACCCGCAGAGTATATAGCACAACCCGCATAGCAGATAACACGGCCCAAGTAGTAGTATACAGCACAGCCCATGCAGTAGTATACAGCACAGCCCACACAGTAGTATACAGCACAGCCCACGTAGCAGTATACAGCACAGCCCACGTAGCAGTATACAGCACAGCCCACAGAGCAGTATACAGCACAACCCACGTAGCAGTGTACAGCACAGCCCATGTCGTAGTATACAGCACAGCCCATGTAGCAGTATACAGCACAGCCCACATAGCAGTATACAGCACAGCCCACGTAGCAGTATACAGCACAGCCCACGTAGCAGTATACAGCACAGCCCACATCGTAGTATACGGCACAGCCCACGTAGCAGTATACAGCACAGCCCACGTAGCAGTATACAGCACAGCCCACATAGCAGTATACAGCACAGCCCATGTACCAGTGTGCAGCACAGCCCACACTCCTCACCTCTCCTCGTGCCCATGTTGCTCCCTGCTCCTGTCTCGGCGGCTGCCGCTACACTGCCTGGCACACAGTGAGTGTGCGCGCACCCGCAGTGTCAGAGGCAGAACAGGGAATGATTTGAGAGGGAGCGTCAGGAGACGCTCTCTTCTCCATCATTGCGTTCAACTGTACCGGCGTCATGGACGCCGGTATAGTTGAATGCGGCGGCGGTGCTGGTGGGGGGGGGTGAGTCGGCATGCAGCAGCCCACTACTGGCACCGGCCCTTCTGGCATTTGCCAGAAGTGCCCGATGGCCAGTCCGGTCCTGACTGTAAGCAAATCGGTCACAACCAACTAGAAAAAAAGAGTGATGGCATAAATATAGGTGATCACTGGCAATTTTCGGAAGACCCTTCAAGTTGGCTTGATTCCTTATTTTGACTAATGTATCTACTGTGAGATGAAACATATCATGTAGATAAATGTAGCAACAGATGTCTACCTTCCATCTTTTAGGCGATGTTCACACACAGTGTCTCAGCATCATTTTTTTAGTAAATAAGAAGCTGGTTTTCACAGTACCAGCATTAGCTGGGAAATTTCAGGAATATCATGCACTCACACTTGTTTTTGTCCCTGATTGAATTTGAGATCTGCAGCGTGTCAATTTTTTCAGCATTTTTTCAGCATTTTATCAATGGGAAAGTGCAAAACTGCTGCAATAAATGAACAACACAAGTTTTGCTGCATTTTTGGTGAACACAACAAACTGTATAAACATGCGCTGTAGGAAAATTACACGTGTTATCTGCACACAAAAACACAGCTAAAAAGATGTTGCAAAAAGCAATATTGTTACTGCCAAGAGAGCAGGTTTTGCAAAACAAAGGCTGCAAAAATTTTGCATGTGAACACAGTCATACTCCATCCCTCGCAATGAAAAAAGTAATTCAATACAACCTGATCATGTGTGTTTATAGCAGAATCTGATACCATAATGAGCAGCTATTGAAAGTGGTTATCTTATCCAGGTATATTATTTTTTTCCATGGGCTTAAGGACTTGTTAAGAATTGTTCTGCTTGCCGCCGGCTTGTAGCGATCACCAACTGCTCGTACCACAGATTCTGTGATGTCACGTTGACAGAGCAACTTCTTCTCTTCTCCTGTGTTCTGTTGGAAGGTGGCTACTCCAGATGTCATGCTGATTGACAGCTAGCTCCCTGCCTTCTTACTGCGGGGAGCCACATGCTGCATTGACAGAGAAATCAAGAAGAGGAAAATCTGCTCTGTTGATGTGAGGTCAAATGAAGCAGTAGAATCACCGGTCCGTGGCCACTCTGAGCTGGCACTGGGCAGAACAGGCTTGTAGTTGGCAACTATCAGTTCTTAGCCCCATGAGAAAGAAGTAAGATAGTCCCAGATAACCCCAATAATCTGTACGGTCAAGTTTAACTGACAAACTCAACAACGCTACGACTAAAGTATATGCTTTGGCAAATAAAATGAAATGTAAAAATGTTGTCTTTCATGTGTACATAGGATGTGAGTGGAGACCCTTGATAAACTATGCATACATTGGAGCATAATATGAAGTGTCAGAGCAGTTAATGTGGGTTGTGCATACTCGATGCGACCAGCTAATCAGAAATCCAATTACCCTCTTACATACCATTAAAGAGGTTGAGATGTGTATGTGTGTCTGCCAGTGTGTGTGCGCTAACCTTCACATTGTCTAGTGATCCTGCATCAATACCCGTCAGGTATAATTCCTACAGCGCTCAGTTCTGTAGCTTCTTGCTCGGCTCCCAGAGACATAAATCTCCGACTATATCCATCACCTTGTACAGATTTGCCGAAAAAGCAATTATTTCAATTTCAGCAAAAATATATAAATAAAAAGTTATTCATCAATGCAGAACTTTTAAGTAGATTGTAATTATTAAAGTCGGCGCCTCGGAAAGAGGAACAAAACTCATCAATATTCTAGACCTGTGTACGAACAGGAAAAAACAGGGATTTTATTGTGATCATATTTTGGATTTATTACTGCCAGCGAATGCAAAGAAGACAAGTAATCAGGAGGCGTGAGACTAATATTACTGTGATACTGACAGACAGCGCTCCGAACGCAGGCTGAATGAGCAGTTAGATGAAGTGAAGACACTTAAAACTTCAGAAGCTGACGCATAAATATCCATAAGATCAGCATGGCGTACCTTGGAAGCTGCATTATTACCAGATCTTAGTTCTTCTTGAACCTTGATTCTCCATACAGAACCGGGATTTGTGTTGTTTCTGGTGCAGTTTCACAAAACAATAAAACTAAACATATAGAAGCAATTAAATAGGAGCAACAAGAAAACGGGAAATATCAGAGCGCTGCTGAAGCCATGAAATGGAAACTGAGATGCCTTACAAAGTGCAAATGCAGGGCAAGAAGACCCAAAGTTCCTCTAAGGTCGGTTTCACACGTCAGTGGCTCCGGTACGTGAGGTGACAGTGTCCTCACGTTCCAGAGACACTGACTCACGTAGACACATTGAAATCAATGTGTCTCTGCACATGTCAGCGTGTTTTCACGGACCGTGTGTCAGTGTGCAAAACACGGAGACATGTCAGTGTTCGTGGGAGCGCACGGATTACACGGACCCATTAAAGTCAATGGGTCCATGTAAAACACGTACCGCACACGGACAGCGTCCGTGTGCAGTCCGTGTGCCGTGCAGGAGACAGCGCTACAGTAAGCGCTGTCCCCCCACCTGGTGCTGAAACCGCCATTCACATCTTCTCTCCAGCAGCGTTCGCTGGAAAGAAGATATGAAAAATCCTTTTTTTTTTTTTTCGTGTTTTAAATAAAGATCCCTGTCCCCACCCCCTGTGCGCCCGCCCGCTGTTAATAAAATACTCACCCGGCTCCCTCGCAGCGTCCTCGCCGCAGCTTCTCCTGTATGAGCGGTCACGTGGTGCCACCCATTACAGTCATGAATATGCGGCTCCACCTCCCATAGGGAGGAACGCTGCTGGAGAGAAGATATGAATGGTGGCTTCAGCACCAGATGCAGGGGACAGCGCTTATCTCTAGCGCTGTCTCCTGCACGCTCCGTGTGGTACCCAGTCGGCACACGGGCGGCACACGTCTGCCGCACGTGTGCCACACGGATGGCCTACGTGAACTCACGGACACACGGACACGGATAACTCCGATACCGATTTTTTCGGTACCTGAATTATCTGGATGTGTGGGACTGGCCTAAAAGGGGTTATAAGCCCTATTGGTAAGGGGGTCGTCTGCTATGAGGCAGTGTAGAGATCATCTGAAAAGCAGCAGCTCTCACCAAGGTGAATCCAGTCCTTCTCTGACTTATTCTAGAGGGGTTATCCGATGCAGACAAGTTCTCCAAACTACCCACAGTATAAGTAATAGCTTGTTGATCCACTGCGCAACAAATTTCAGGGAAGTTCTTGTCCCTTGAGAAAATGTTATTGCATCTTATAGATTTTGATATGCTGAACACGAATATCTGCTTCAAAAGTCTGTATCACGTAAGGTTTTTAATCCCTTGATGACTGAAGCGTTTTCCGATTTTTCGTTTTCGTTTTTCACTCCCCTTCTTTCCGAAGCCATAACTTTTTTATTTTTCCGTCAATATGGCCATGTGAGGGCTTATTTTTTGCAAGACCAGCAGTCGTTTTAATAGATACGATCTTTTGATTGCCCATTATTGCATTTTAATGCAATGTCACGGCGTAAAAAAAACCAATTCTGGCGTTTTTATTTTTTTATCACTACGCCGTTTAGAGATCATTTTAGTTTTTTTTTTTCCTTGATAGATCGGGCGATTCTGAACGCGTCGATACCAAATATGTGTAAGTTTGATTTTTTTTAATTATTTTACTTTAATTGAGGCGAAAAGGCGGTGATTTGAACTTATGTTTTTTATTTTTTTATATTTTTAAACACTTTTTTTTACTTTTGGCATGCTTCAATAGTCTCCATAGGAGGCTAGAAGCTGCCATAGCACTTATCGCCTCTGCTACATAGAGGTGATGCTCAGATTGCTCCTATGTAGCTGAATTACAGGCTTGCTATGCGCGCCGTCCACAGGGTGGCGCTCATAGCAATCTGCCATCAACAACAATAGAGGTCTCGATGAGACTTCTGGTTGTGATAGCAACGCAGCGATGACCCCTGATCATGTGACGGGGTCGTCACTGCGTGTATTTCCGGACCGGTGTCTGGAAGTGCATTTAAATGCCTGCTGTCCAAGTTTGACAGTGGCATTTAACCACTTAATAGGCGTGCGTGGATCGCGATTCTGCTCGTGACTATTGTGGGCACATGTGAGCTGTTAAAAACAGCTGAAATGTCTCGGTTTTGAGGTGGGCTCACCACGGGAGCCCACCTCAAAGCGGGGAATACTGCCAGCTGACGTACTATTCCATCAGCTGGCAGTAAGGGGGTAAGAAACAACAGTTTATAGTCTACATTATGACGTCCGAGACACTACATACATGTGCATCAACGTCAGTAGCAAAAGCAATTGTTCAAAAGTGTTTTGCAGATGACTTTCGTTTATAATCCATGTCAGAGACTTCTCGAAAAAGATTCCAGCAATAGTCAGCCAGCATTGACATACTCTACTTTCCCTGGTACCTTTTCTCCATTAGCGCAATGTCTTGGTGAAATGTTTCACCATGTTCATTGCTAAAGGCACCAAGATTGGCTGGAGAAAAGTCCAAGTGAGAATGTAGAAAATGCATGTTTAGTGACATATTGCTGTGATCCCCTGCTGTAATGTCAGTATTGTCTTTTGATTCCTCTCCTGCCCAGGAGATGTGGTATGTTCTGTACACAGTCAGCCGAATGATTCACTTATTCGCTTGCATATGTGTAGATCAGCGATTTATGTTATTTCAGTGGAAAATTCAGAATATACTATTTCAGAAAAAGTTCATATATGAGTTTTTAGAATTATAACAGAAAATTATAATGTTTCGTATCATTTCTCAAAAACCTTACGTGATAGGAAAAATGTGAAGTCATTTCTGAAATCAGCATGAAAAAAAATCTATCAGGAACACTCAAAATTGTCCGAGGGACAAAACCTTTGGAACACAGTGTTACTGGGGGTCTGATTAGTAGAATTTTTTTTAACTTTTATCCCTGTTGGAGTGGAGCAACAGTGCGCATGCCCAACCACTACTCAACTCATACCCTGTGGAGACCCATAAAAAATGAATGGAGCAATGGTTGGGCAACTAGCCACTACATTTTCTGATGGGGAAAAACTTCCCTATCATTAATACAAAATCTCTGATCTGCCAAACAGAGGTCGGACCCCCATTGATCAACAATTGTCAATGATCCTGGGGATAGTTGATAACTAGTGATGAGTGAGTATACTCGTTGATCGAGTGGTCTCCGAGTATTTTTAAGTGCTCGAAGATTTAGTTTTTGTTGATGCAGCTGCATGATTTACGGCTGCTAGACAGGCTGACTACATGTGGGGATTCCCTAGCAACCAGGCCACCCCCACATGTACTCAAGCTGGCTAGCAGCCGTAAATCATGCAGCTGCGTCGACAAAAACTAAATCTCCGAGCAGTCACAAATACTCAGAGATCACTACTGATAACTTGTTTTCATTGATCAACCCTTTCATTTGCTATGCAATCTGAAAACAGCATGCTGTAGGGGTTAAAAGACAGATTTCAGTGTTGCCACTCTTATCAAGCTCTGATGTTTTGTTGGCTTGCAATGAATGTTTTAGCACCAGTAGCTTGTGTCTCCTGGGCTAGTAACGCCCCCTCTTGTGATAAGCTGCTCACTTTCTATACACATTGTATATAGAGAGCCTGGTGTGGGTGGGATTAGCTTTCTCAGCTCTGCTTCATTCTAAATAAAAAAGCTCAGATTTTGTCAGAACGGCTCCATATAAGTGAAACATCACTGGATTCAGCTTCTCTTTGCCTACATCAGGCTGCTCTCAGATGAGGTAGCAAAAACCTGATGACAGGTTCCCTTTAAGTGTTAGATCTGCCGTAATCATATTTTGTAGTCATGAGAATGTCCTTTTAAATATAGGGCTTTAAGACAGGAACATGTGCCAAGAATTTTCTATAATGGTATGTTGAACAGGGTTGCATGCTTTTAAAAATTTGTTAGAAGTATCCCTTAATACTCAACTTGTCACACATCCCTCAGCTGAGACAGTTGGGATCTATGGGAATATGGGAATATCTCTCTGTAGGGGCTCATTCAGACGACTTTCATTTGTAACATGTAATTCACAGATAGAATTTGCACCTATGATAGTTTATGGGGCTTTGCACATATCCAATTTGGGGGATTTGATTGAGTAGTCTACACAAAATCTGAGAGACATGTCAGATTAAAATTCCCAATGCAAATCTAGGGTCTCAAAAAAAAAGTGAGAGGTTAGGTAAGAGCCTCTAGACTGAGGTCTAAGGCCGGCGTCACACTCGGTGTCAGACAATACGGTCCGTAATTTACGGCCGTAATATGCTGAAAAGTCCCCAAAATAGTGGTCCGTATCTCCTCCGTAGGCAGGGTGTGTAAGCGTATTTTGCGCATGGCATCCTCCGTATGTAATCCGTATGGCATCTGTACTGTGAGATTTTCTCGCAGGCTTGCAAAACCGACATACGGATATACAAGGGATCCATGTGCTCAAAAAATAATAAAAACATATATACTGTCTATATATATATATATATATATATATATATATGAATATATATATATATATATGTTAGTGAGGCACATATATATATATAAATTAATATTTCATCCAGCGCGAGATAGCTTAAAAGCCGGTAATTCAATTGCCGGCTTTTGCTATCTCTTTCAAAAACCCGACATGATTTGAGACATGGTTTACATACAGTAAACCATCTCATATCCCCCTTTTTTTGCATATTCCACACTACTAATGTTAGTAGTGTGTATGTGCAAAATTTGGCCGTTCTAGCTAGTAAAATAAGGGGTTAAATGGCAGAAAAAATTGGCGTGGGCTTCCGTGCAATTTTCTCCGCCAGAGTAGTAAAGCCAGTGACTGAGGGCAGATATCAATAGCCTGGAGAGGGTCCATGGTTATTGCCAATCCCCCCCCCCCCCCTGGCTGGTTAATTTTTTTTACAGCCAGGAGCTCTGCTATAATGCAGCTATGCTCGTACCTGTAAAACCCCAGCGAATGAATGGAAACTAGGTCAATGACCTATAGTTACCTTCATTCGCGGTGAGGTGCCCTCTGCTGGATGTCCTTCCAGCGTGGGTAAAAATGCAGAAAAGTTCCCAGGCTCGAGTTCATATGAGGACAACCAGCAGAGGGCGCCTCACCGCGAATGAAGGTAACTACAGGTCATTGACCTAGTTTCCATTCATTCGCTGGGGTTTTACAGCTACGAGCATAGCTGCATTATAGCAGAGCTCCTGGCTGTAAAAAAAATTAACCCCTTCAGATGGATTTACAACGTGGGACGTTACAGATCCTCGGAAGGTATGTATATTGTTGGTTTATTATTTTTTCTTTGTCACAGAGCGAGGGTCTTCAGCCAGTGGATTGAGCGTACAATAAAATATTACAACAAACGGTGTGTTTATTTCATTTAATTACTTTTTAATAATGTGTGTGTGTTTTTTTTAACTCTTTCATACAATTGGATTAATAATGGATAGGTGTCATAATTGACGCCTCTCCATTATTAATCTGGCTTAATGTCACCTTACAATAGCAAGGTGGCATTAACCCTTCATTACCCCATATCCCACCGCTACACGAGAATGGGAAGAGAGTGGCCAAGTGCCAGAATAGGCGCATCTTCCAGATGTGCCTTTTCTGGGGTGGCTGGGGGCAGATGTTTTTAGCCAGGGGGGGGGCAAAAACCATGGACCCTCTCCAGGCTATTAATATCTGCCCTCAGTCACTGGCTTTACTACTCTGGCAGAGAAAATTGCGCGGGAGCCCAAGCCAATTTTTTCCGCCATTTAACCCTTTAATTTAATAGCTAGAACGGCCAAATTTTGCACATACACACTACTAACATTAGTAGTGTGGAATATGCAAAAAAAAAGGGGGATATTATACAGTAAGGGGGATACAGTAAACCATGTGTCAAATCATGTCGGGTTTAGGAAGGAGATAGCAAAAGCCGGCAATTGAATTACCGGCTTTTAAGCTATATAGCGCTGGATGAAATATTAATATATATACATATATGTGTCTCAATGACATATATATATATACCTTTTCTATGTGTACACATTTATTCTACCTATTCTACTGTAAGCTGTCAGTGTGATTTTACTGTACACCGCACTGAATTGCCGGCTTTTCTCTCTAACAGCGCTGCGTATTTCTCGCAAGTTACACTGCTGGTCCGTGTGTAATCCGTATTTTTCAGGCCCCCATAGACTTGCATTGGCGATTTTTTTGCGCAATGCGGTGACAAACGCAGCATGCTGCGATTTTCTACGGCCGTAGAAAGCCGTATAATACGGATCAGTAAAATACGGCAGATAGGAGCTGGGGCATAGAGAATAATTGGGCCGTGTGTAATGCGTGTTTTACGGACTTATTTAATACGCTCATACATCTGTAAAACTCGCTAGTGTGACGCCGGCCTAAGAGGTAATATTTCTCCTGGCGGAGAGTGACATACTGGCTCTGGCATGCCAAGGTAAGGAGGCTTATTTGCCATGCAATGCTCCTCTGGGAAATTTAATATGCAAATTCTCTCTTCAGAGAGAAAGAGGATTTGAGCTCTATATAGCGCCCGCTGCTGGAAGTAGTCATCCTACAAGTCATTATTGACCATTTAACAAGCTTTGAAATGTGACTTGCACGGCGAGTCAGCCTCCTTACCTTGGCATGCCAGAGCCAGTATGTCACTCTCCACAAGGAGAAACATTACCACTTAGACCTCATTAGTTTGGAGGAACTTACATCTCTGTCCACGAGGAGTCTAATGTGTTAATGACATGCAGGTCCCCACTGTCTTCCAGATGCCAGCTGGCAGATTTTTTCCTATATAAAGTAAATGGATGAAAGATTGGAAAAAGGAAAACAAGGCTCACCAGGCCTGAATATTGAATGTTGAATGAAAAGCTGAGAACTATGATTAAGGGTGTTTGTTGCACCAGAAGCGTCTCATTTTTAATGTTTTCTATGTAGAGCCACTTGTTTTAATGGATTTTGATTAAAGTATTTTTCTTTTTACTGGATGGCCGCGCTGAACCTTTCCTCACTCACAATGGGGAGAAAGCTGGAAATCAGGTTTCTGAAGGAAGTGTGACTGCTCTCCTTTACATAATGGATCTATTCAGATCAGCACATTGTCAGTGTGGTTCGGGTCAGGAAGGGCCGTCCAGTTCCTTATGACTGCTTTCATCTCTGGCCAATAGATATTATTATTATTATTATTATCATTATTATTACTTATTTATATAGCACCATTAATTCTATGGTGCTGTACATTCCTGCTCTAAAACGTACCCCAAGTCTTCTGAAGGGAATTACGCTACTGTTTTGGCTTCGGACCCGTTTAAATCAAAGCTGGTGGCAGCTTACCGTGTGCTGTGCCTTTGGGAGTCGTCGTAGTGACTGCGGCGTTGATAATTATTGTTCCTGCCTGAGTGGGAGTATTTATATCGCCTCGCTGCAGCGTGCCCAATAGCCAGTACATAGCAGGCAGCCTTTCTGGCGACTAATTACCCTAGGTGCAGTACCTAATCTGACCTGAGGGTGAGGGGGGCGATTAGGCTTAAAACCGCCAAATTTCTCCAATATGAATTCAGAGTTTATAAGTAGGCTGTTTAAAGTAAAGGCTATTTTCTTTTTGAAGGAAATGTGTAAGCAGAAAATAACGTTTTGATTAAATAAAGTTTTTGCTTTAACCCCTTAATCCCATATGACGTACTATCCCGTCCAGGTGACCTGGGACTTAATTCCCAGTGATGGGATAGTACGTCATATGCGATCGGCCGCGCTCACGGGGGGAGCGCGGCCGATCGCTGCCGGGTGTCAGCTGCCTATCGCAGCTGACATCCGGCACTATGTGCCAGGAGCGGTCACAGACCGCTCCCGGCACATTATCCCCCGGCTCAAAGATGATCGCGGTGTGCCGGCGGTGCAGGGAAGCATCGCGCAGGGAGGGGGCTCCCTGCGGGCTTCCCTGAGACGATCGGTACACGGTGATGTACTCACCGTGTACCGAGCGTCTTCTCCCTGCAGTCCCCGGATCCAAAATGGCCGCCGGGCTGCATCCGGGTCCTGCAGGGAGTACTTCCGGGTCAGGATCAGGCTGCAGCTGCAGCTCTAATCCTGCCCGGCTGTATGTAAGATCACCGATCTAACAGAGTGCTGTGCACACTGTCAGATCGGTGATCTGTGATGTCCCCCCCTGGGACAAAGTGAAAAAGTAAAAAAAAAAATTTCCACACTTGTAAAAAAGAAAAAAATTCCTAAATAAAGCAGAAAAAAAAATATATTATTCCCATAAATACATTTCTTTACCTAAAAAAAAAACAAAAAAACAATAAAAGTACACATATTTAGTATCGCCGCGTCCGTAACGACCCGACCTATAAAACTGGCCCACTAGTTAACCCCTTCAGTGAACACCGTAAGAAAAAAAAAAAAAAACGTGCCAAAAAACAACGCTTTATTATCATAACGCTGAACAAAAAGTGGAATAACACGCGATCAAAAAGACGGATATAAATAACCATGGTACCTCTGAAAGCGTCATCTTGTCCCGCAAAAAACGAGCCACCATATAGCATCATAACCAAAAATATAAAAAAGTTATAGTCCTCAGAATAAAGCGATGCCAAAATAATTATTTTTTCTATAAAATAGCTTTTATCATATAAAAGCGCCAAAACATAAAAAAAATGATATAAATGAGGTATCGCTGTAATCGTACTGACCCGAAGAATAAAACTGCTTCATCAATTTTACCAAACGCGGAACGGTATAAACGCCTCCCCCAAAAGAAATTCATGAATAGCTGGTTTTTGGTCATTCTGCCTCACAAAAAATCGGAATAAAAAGCGATCAAAAACTGTCACGTGTCCAAAAATGTAACCGATAAAAACTTCAACTCGTCACGCAAAAAACAAGACCTCACATGACTCTGTGGACCAAAATATGGAAAAATTATAGGTCTCAAAATGTGGAGACGCAAAAACTTTTTTGCTATAAAAAGCGTCTTTTAGTGTGTGACGGCTGCCAATCATAAAAATCCGATATAAAAAACGCTATAAAAGTAAATCAAACCCCCCTTCATCACCCCCTTAGTTAGGCTAGGTTCACATTGCGTTAATGGGTTAACGCTAACGGACAGCGTTGCACGGCGAAAATGTCACAATTAATGCCGTGCAACGGGTCCGTTAGCACAACCATTGACAGCAATGTGATTTTCGGGTGTAGCGCATCGCTAGAGCGTGCCATTTTCGGCTCGCGCTAGCAAGGTGCCATTCTTTTGTGGCGCGCCTCAGACGCTGCTTGCAGCGTCCGCGGCGCGCCCGAGGTCCGATCCCCGATCTTCCAGAGCGGGGACGTTAACGCGACCACTAAACACGACACCTAAAAAGACATTGCGTTAGCGCAATCCGCTAGTGCTAAACGGATTTCCCTAACGCAATGTGAACCTAGCCTTAGGGAAAAATAATAAAATTAAAAAAAATGTATTTATTTCCATTTTCCCATTAGGGTTAGGGCTAGGGTTAGGGCTAGGGTTAGGGCTAGGGTTAGGGTTTGGATTACATTTACGGTTGGGATTAGGGTTGGGATTAGAATTAGGGGTGTGACAGGGTTAGGTGTGTGGTTAGGGTTACAGTTGGGATTAGGGTTAGGGGTGCGTTTGGATTAGGGTTTCATTTATAATTGGGGGGTTTCCACTGTTTAGGCACATCAGGGGCTCTCCAAACGCGACATGGCGTCCGATCTCAATTCCAGCCAATTCTGCATTGAAAAAGTAAAACAGTGCTCCTTCACTTCCGAGCTCTCCCGTGCGCCCAAACAGGGGTTTACCCCAACATATAGGGTATCATCGTACTCGAGACAAATTGGACAACAACTTTTTGGGTCCAAGTTCTCTTGTTATCCTTGGGAAAATAAAAATTTGGGGGGCTAAAAATCATTTTTGTGGGAAAAAAAAGGATTTTTTATTTTCACGGCTCTGCGTTGTAAACTGTAGTGAAACACTTGGGGGTTCAAAGTTTTCACAACACATCTAGATAAGTTCCGTGGGAGGTCTAGTTTCCAATATGAGGTCACTTGTGGGTGGTTTCTACTGTTTGGGTACATCAGGGGCTCTGCAAATGCAACGTGACGCCTGCAGACCAATCCATCTAAGTCTGCATTCCAAATGGCGCTCCTTCCCTTCCGAGCTCTGCCATGCGCCCAAACAGTGGTTCCCCCCCACATATGGGGTATCAGCGTACTCAGGACAAATTGAACAACAACTTTTGGGGTCCAATTTATTCTGTTACCCTTGTAAAAATACAAAGCTGGGGGCTAAAAAATCATTTTTGTGAAAAAAAAAAGAATTTTTATTTTCACGGCTCTGCGTTATAAACTGTAGTGAAACACTTAGGGGTTCAAAGTTCTCACAACACATCTAGATAAGTTCCTTGGGAGGTCTAGTTTCTAATATGGGGTCACTTGTGGGGGGTTTGTACTGTTTGGGTACATCAGGGGCTCTGCAAATGCAACGTGACTCCTGCAGACCAATCCATCTAAGTCTGCATTCCAAATGGTGCTCCTTCCCTTCCGAGCTCTGCCATGCGCCCAAACAGTGGTTCCCCCCCCACATATGGGGTATCAGCGTACTCAGGACAAATTGGACAACAACTTTTGGGGTCCAATTTATTCTGTTACCCTTGTGAAAATACAAAACTGGGGGCTAAAAAATAATTTTTGCGAAAAAAAAAATTATTTTAACGGCTCTGCGTTATAAACTGTAGTGAAACACTTGGGGGTTCAAAGCTCTCAAAACACATCTAGATAAGTTCCTTAGGGGGTCTAGTTTCCAAAATGGTGTCACTTGTGGGGGGTTTTAATGTTTAGGCACATCAGGGGCTCTCCAAACCAACATGGCGTCCCATCTTAATTCCAGTCAATTTTGCATTGAAAAGTCAAATGGCGCTCCTTCCCTTCCGAGCTCTGCTATGCACCCAAAAAGTGGTTTACCCCCACATATGGGGTATCGTCGCACTCAGGACAAATTGCACAACAACTTTTGTGGTCTAATTTCTTCTCTTACCCTTGGGAAAATAAAAAATTGGGGGCGAAAAGATCATTTTTGTGAAAAAATAAGATTTTTAATTTTTACGGCTCTGCATTATAAACTTCTGTGAAGCACTTGTTGGGTCAAAGTGCTCACCACACATCTAGATAAGTTCCTTAAGGGGTCTACTTTTCAAAATGGTGTCACTTGTGAGGGGTTCCAATGTTAAGGCACATCAGGGGCTCTCCAAACGCAACATGGCGTCCGATCTCAATTCCAGTCAATTTTGCATTGAAAAGTCAAATGGCGCTCCTTTCCTTCCGAGCTCTGCCATGCGCCCAAACAGTGGTTTACCCCCACATATGGGGTATCGTCGCACTCAGGACAAATTGCACAACAACTTTTGTGGTCTAATTTCTTCTCTTACCCTTGGGAAAATAAAAAATTGGTGGCGAAAAGATTATTTTTGTGAAAAAATATGATTTTTTATTTTTACGGCTCTGCATTATAAACTTCTGTGAAGCACGTGTTGGGTCAAAGTGCTCACCACACCTCTAGATAAGTTCCTTAAGGGGTCTACTTTCCAAAATGGTGTCACTTGTGGGGATTTCAATGTTTAGGCACATCAGGGGCTCTCCAAACGCAACATGGCATCCCATCTCAATTCCAGTCAATTTTGCATTGAAAAGTAAAATGGCGCTCCTTCCCTTCCGAGCTCTGCCATACGCCCAAACAATGGTTTACACCCATATATGGGGTATCAGCGTACTCAGGACAAATTGGCCAACAATTTTTGAGGTCCAATTTCTTCTCTTACTCTTGGGAAAATAAAAAATTGGGGGCGAAAAGATCATTTTTGTGAAAAAATATGATTTTTTATTTTTACGCCTCTGCATTATAAACTTCTGTGAAGCAATTGGTGGGCCAAAGTGGTCACCACACATCTAGATAAGTTCCTTAGGGTGTCTACTTTCCAAAATGGTGTCACTTGTGGGGGGTTTCAATGTTTAGGCACATGAGGGGCTCTCCAAACGCAACATGGCGTCCCATCTCAAATTCCTGTCAATTTTGCATTGAAAAGTCAAATGGCGCTCCTTTCCTTCCGAGCTCTGCCATGCGCCCAAACAGTGGTTTACCCCCATATATGGGGTATCAGCGTACTCAGTACAGATTGTACAACAATGTTTGGCATCCATTTTATCCTGTTACCCTTGGTAAAATAAAACAAATTGGAGCTGAAATAAATTTTGTGTGAAAAAAAGTTAAATATTCATTTTTATTTAAACATTCCAAAAATTC
This sequence comes from Ranitomeya imitator, assembly GCF_032444005.1. Taxonomy (NCBI): domain Eukaryota; kingdom Metazoa; phylum Chordata; class Amphibia; order Anura; family Dendrobatidae; genus Ranitomeya; species Ranitomeya imitator. The sequence goes on from NC_091289.1 coordinate 128,427,741, forward strand.
CTGTGAAACCCCTGAAGGGTTAATAAACTTCTTGAATGTGGTTTTGAGCACCTTGAGGGGTGCAGTTTTTAGAATGGTGTCACACTTGGGTATTTTCTATCATATAGACCCCTCAAAATGACATCAAATGAGATGTGGTCCCTAAAAAAAAATGGTGTTGTAAAAATGAGAAATTGCTGGTCAACTTTTAACCCTTATAACTCCCTAACAAAAAAAAATTTTGGTTCCAAAATTGTGCTGATGTAAAGTAGACATGTGGGAAAGGTTACTTATTAAGTATTTTGCGTGACATATCTCTGTGATTTAAGGGCATAAAAATTTAAAGTTGGAAAATTGCGAAATTTTCTAAATTTTCGCCAAATTTCCGTTTTTTTCACAAATAAACGCAAGTTATATCGAATAAATGTTACCACTAAAATGAAGTACAATATGTCACGAGAAAACAATGTCAGAATCGCCAAGATCCGTTGAAGCGTTCCAGAGTTATAACCTCATAAAGGGACAGTGGTCAGAATTGTAAAAATTGGCCCGGTCATTAACGTGCAAACCCCCCTCGGGGCTTAAGGGGTTAAATGTCATTTTAAATTTAGCAATTTGTAAAACATGGTTATATTATTTTTTTTCCATGTCACAATCAATATTAAAAATACAATTTAGAAATGTTAATAGATACCGTTGGAGAAATAGCGCGAACATAGGGTCTTATCCGAGATTCAGATGGTTGGGCACAATAAGATTGTACTCACCAAATAGAGCCAGTTTATGGCTTATGATGCATTCGCTGCAGCAGATCCACAGGTCCAATGATGACCAACCGAAAAGAAAAAAAGAAAAAAATCTGTACATCTGTGATGTTTTTCCTGATGAAGGAATCTGGGAAGTCCAAAATGCGTTGAATAAAGCCGCAATAAATATATGACATAGGTCTGGACTTTCACTTATTCAGCAGCGCAGAGTAAATCCACGTTTACCCAATTTAGAAATCTTGCAATTTTCACACCGGCTACCGGGGCATTGTTAGACTCTAATTTCCTATTTTTTTTGGAAGTGCACATAATCAATGGCAGCAATGAACAGACCTCAATCCTATCTTTTCCATTGAAGCATTTAATGAGCGTGTGCAAAGACCAATGTGAAGGGAAAAGAGGGGGAGCAGAGTCAGCTGTGTCATCACCTATTATAAATGGTGGATCCTGTCTTATCAGCTGTGTAAAGAGGTGATACCGGTTATAATAATTCTGCCTCTGATGATAAGAAACCTGCTGAAATCTCTTCTTGAAAGGAAATATGAATTTAAAAAAATCCCATTGGTCAATGTAAATATTGCAATATTACTTTTTTTTTCATTCCTCCCAGCTCCATATCATTCAGCAGGTGTGAGTATATGGAGCAGGCTCAGGAGCTGAGCCCGCTCGACACAAGACGAATGCTGGCTGTGTTAAACAGCCATCCTCTGTCTCAAACAGCATTGAACTCTTTGAAGTAGGGGAGGAAAAAACAAAAGCACGAAAATAAAATTTGTCTGTATCCTAAAGGGGTTAATAAAGATTGTGATATAAAAGTAATGCCAACATCTAATAAACAAATCAAATGGTAAAATTGGAAAGATAAAAAGTGCAAATAGGGTCTCATATGATAACCAAGTGGTGGGAATATAATAGGTACACAATTCCGATCCGGTTGTGACAGTCCCAGCTCCTATAGAAGCATGTAATGGCTGCAGGACCACCAAGGAGATACTTTGCAGTAAATGAGGAATGTGGTGGTTCTGAGTCCGCGCAGGCCAAGGTTCAAAGGTATGATCACACAAGAAGGTGAAGCATGAATGCGGTTTATGTCAACGCGTTTCAAGGTTTTCAAACCTCTTCAGGATGAAAGCACACTGATCATCATTGTGGTTTGGTCCTGATGAAGAGGTTTTAAAACCTTGAAACGCGTTGACATAAACTGCATTCATGCTTCACCTTCATGGGTGATCGTACCTTTGAACCTTGGCCAGCACGGACTCAGAACCACCGTGTTCCTCATTTATTGCAACATCTCTTAAATAATATGCGTAACATAAAATCCTATTTTATACACGATGACGCATTCCCTTTAAATGTATATGCTACCATAATATCTGGTAACTCCATCAGAAGATTCTGCACTGTGTATCGATATTTTTTATGTATATATTCAACAGTTATTCTTAGAGGTGGTAGCTACCAGTTTGTTAATTATATTAAAAGGTCAGAGCTTTCGTTAAGCCGATAAATTGATTTCATTTATACGGTGTGTATACTTCTGTGAATGCCAGGCACAACTAATGCATGTGTAACATACAGAACATTGTGAAAATTGTGCTATGTTTTGTCATCAGATTAATGGGAATATACTAAGACTCAGAGGTATACTCTACTGCATTCATAAGGACATGGGAAACAAAAGTCTGTAAATGTCCATTTATTTCTGTCGGATAGTTTCCTAGGCATGATCTGTGATCTGTGCAGAGGTCACTATGCAGGGACAGAGGAAGAGGTGAGCAGTGATATCACTTCAAAAGAATCTGTCAGCAGGTTTTTGCTGTGTAATCTGAGAAATATTCAACAAATATATGCCTACTAGTGCCATCTCAAACAATTCTCTCAAGATATGCAGTATGCAACTTGGCAGAATAGAAACATTCTATAAAATATATCTTTTAATAAATCATTTTAATAAATCCCAAAATAAACACACCTGTAGATAACGTCCATAGATAATAAAACTTTAAATGCAGGTATGCAAATTGTCTCTTCAGGGAGGAAGAGGACTAGAACTCTAGTGCCACCTATTGGAAGTAGCGATCTTAACAGTCAATGTCGACTCTTTAACGAGCCTTGTCACATGACTTAGGATAATAGCCAAACCAGAACCTCAATTTGCAGACACTGTGTTTCGGGGTACTGCCCCTCGTCAGTGCAAAGTGGAGATCTGGTTTGGCTGATTGAGAGGGGCAGTACCCCGAAACACAGTGTCTGCAAATTGAGATTCTGGTTTGGCTATTATCCTAAGTCATGTGACAAGTCTCGATAAAGAGTCGACATTGACTGTTAGGATAGCTACTTCCAATAGGTGGCACTAGAGTTCTAGTCCTCTTCCTCTCTGAAGAGACAATTTGCATATTTCCCAGAGGAGCATTGCGGCTTTAAGTCTCCTCGCCTCGACGTGCTTATCATGTCACTCTCCGCAAAGAGAAACAATACTTCTTGGATCCCGGTCAGACACCTCTCAATCAGCCAAACCAGATCTCCACTTTGCACTGACGAGGGGCAGTACCCCGAAACACAGTGTCTGCAAATTGAGATTATGGTTTGGCTATTATCCTAAACTATGCTAAGTCATGTGACAAGGCTCGTTAAAGAGTCAACATTGACTGTTAGGATTGCTACTTCCAATAGGTGGCACTAGAGTTCTAATCCTGTTCCTCTCTGAAGAGACAATTTGCATATTTCCCAGAGGAGCATTGCGGGTTTAAGTCTCCTCACCTTGACATGCTTATCATGTCACTCTCCGCAAGGAGAAACAATACTTCTTAAATGCAGGTATCAAACACTTATCGCATAGGTTCTAAACATGAACAAATATGTTAAGTAATAATTGTATTAGATCTCACCCAGTTGAGATGTGGAGATGTAATCATCCTCAGAGCTCCATTGGAAACTTGAGATAAGTAGACGGGTTATCTAACATCGTTGTGCTCCATGCATTAGCTCCCACCCGAACAAGAACAGCAACCAAGTGTCATACTGATGATTTAGGCCTCTAATGGAAAAATGTTCTTGCCCAACAGGTTTCTACCATAGTTACATGGCGTCATCAGGGTAGTGTATATGTGGGGTAAGTATGCAATTTGGTGCAGTAGATCAAAGTCTCTCAGAGCACATAATCCAAAAATGCACCAGTTAGAGGGTCCTATAGTGGTAGATATTAGTGATGAGCGAGTGTGTTCGTTATTCGGGTTTTCCGAGCATGCTCGGGTATTCTCTGAGTATTCTGGGCGTGCTCGGAGTTTATGTTTGAGTTGACTCAAACATAATCTTCGAGCATGCCCAAGAAACTCGGAGAACACCTGAGCATGCTCGGAAAACCGAAATAACGAGCACACTCGCTCACCACTAATAGGTACACCTCATGCGATGTGCAAAATTCATTGAGAACAACACTGTACCACGAGGACTTCGCATCACCGTTCTCCCTGTGGCACGAAGCAGAAGTCAAAAGGAAGTCACTAGTCTTACACAACTCTTACTAGAAGATGAAAAAGGTAATTTCTCTACACTGAATGAGAAACTCAGGGAGCAGATAGATCTGACCAAAAAATTCCAGAGTGATACAGATATTAAAACTAAAGAGTGTGCATTATAAATCACCAGAGAGGTTCCACTACCATCTAGAGGAACGTAAGCACAAACAACATCTAGGGATCTCCAGGATATTAAACCAAATAAAGCATCTTGGGTGAAAGAACTGAGCGAAGGGACAAACAGACAGATATCTCATCAAAGATACAAAACGACCAAGTATTGAGGCATCCACTAGACCCCAAAGGGGAACATCATTTCTTTAGCCGAAAACTACCCCCTCTGGAGTCGCAATACACAAATGAAGGATAAGTATCCAGGTTAGGGTGCGAGCCAATGCCTGGAGAACGACGGAGTTAGATAGCCCATCTGCTTATCACAAGATTTCCATGTGGCTCCTTTGACATCTATTCTTCATGTCTGAACTGGGTGAGTTCTAATACAATTATTACTTATTTTGACATGTTCATGTTTAGATACAATAGGTGTTTCATACCTACATTTAAGTTTGTATTATCTATGGATGGTATATAGAGGTGTGTTTTTTATCTCGATCTCCCTTCGATTTGAAACGATTTAGGCTATGTGCACACGTTCCGGATTATTTGTGATTTTACGCATTTTTCGGTGGTATTACGTGGCAAAAATGCATAAAAAACGCATACATTATGCATCCCATCATTTCCAATTAATTCCGCAATTTTTGTGCACATGTTGCGGATTTTTCCGCAAAAAAACCCACTATGTTATTGAATTGGGAAGCTCCGGAAAAAAACGTGAAAAATCCGCCCAACATCCGCGCAAAAAACGCGACAAAACCGCAAATAAAATGCGAGAAAACGCGTGCGGATTTTATGCGGAAAATCTCCGGTTTTGCTCAGGACGTTTCCGCATAAAAAAAAAAATCCTGACGTGTGCACATAGCCTTACTGTATTATTAGCATGTGATAAAAAATTAGTTGACAAAAACCAGATCAGGGAGTATTATACTTGTCAGTGGCCAGAGTGAAAGCTGCAAGATTTCAGGACTTTTTTAAATTAATATAGAGAGTAAAATAGAAATTATTTTAAAAAGCACCAATAATTCTTATTTAATTCTTGATTGAAGCAATAAGTGTTTTTCTACTTAAATAATTAATTTAAAGGGAACTTTCATTTGATACATGCTGCTCAATCCATGAGCAGCATGTACCTGGCACTGGTTGTATTATCGCAGCCAGGTACATTGGACTCTGAAATCATTTCAGAGAAAAATATACTTTAAGTGCCTCTGGTGATCAAGACAGCACTATAAACTAGTTGGGCAGGCAGTCTCCAGCGGCTTCTAATGGATTGGACAGCATGTGTCTCTAAAAGTAGTGGACAAATGCTGTCACATTCATACCCCTGGACACACCAATCGCGTTAATGTATTGGTGAATAATGTCTTTCATCTTGTGTGAATATTGTGTAATGTGAATTGTATAGTATTGGGGTGTTCTGTGTGTAGTTAACTTTTGGGGTAAGTTTGGAGTTAACTTTTGGGAGTAGCCCATTGTGGGAGGTGAAAGTTTTAGGGAGAGTGGCCTCTTCCAGCTAGGAAGGAGGATAGGGTCTTGAGAACTGAGTGAGCAGTGAGAGACCCTAAGCGAAAGGAGACTGAGGGAGAGGAATAGCAAGATCCTGAAGATCATTGACTAAGAGAGACAGAATAGCTTTCCGGAGATGGGTCCTAGGAAAGGAGCCTAGCCACGAGACCTTGGGCTTGTAACACTGTGAGGTAATGGGCCTAAACAGGACTGAGTACAGGGGACTAGTGAAGGGTTCCGAGTGGACATTCCAGGGTGCCAGTAGTGGAAGAAATAGGATGCAGACTCGCTGTCCAAGTAAAGGAGGCTTGTTGATCAGGACTGTGGAACTAAAGCTGTGTTATAGGGACAAACAGTGGATGTAAATAGCCCTGTACTATGCTACCAAGGAGGATACTGTGTGGAAAATGCTTCATGTCCCTGCTATACCTCATACATAACGCTTGCCAAGTTGACATTTAGTAAAGAGTTTACTTTTGAACGGTGGTCTCCCTGATTGAACTATGAAACATCTGGTCCTGGCAAAGCAGCAACATTAGTTTTATGCGTCTTTCATGATCACAAAGCCCTCACAGTAAAAGTGCACACACCCAGCCAGGACTGGGTGTCGGGAGCCTCAGAACAGTGCCTCGCCAGCGGCTACGCCCTGCACCATGTTACATATCAGGTTACAAGTTTACAGGGGTTGTCCACGCTTTGCACCAATAAAATAAAAACACCTCTACTCCCCTCGAATGCCGGCGGTGTCAGCACTCGCATTCACGGGGCTCTTGTGTGGTGTGTTGTGACACAGGAGCCCGGATCCCAATCAGCACTGGTGTCACTGTCCCTGTCTTCATAAAACTGAACATGAAAAGGAAGTGAAAGAGCCGCTGCAGCCTGGCCTTCCTCTTGATGTTCAATTCGTACCAAGACGGGGACAGTGACGCCAGCGATGATTGGGATCCTGGCTCAGGTGTCACAACACCGCACAAGAGCCCTGGGAACCCGAGCGCTGACGCTGCTAGGACGGCGCCGGCACAAGAGGCGCATATAGGTGTTTATGTTATTGAGGCCCAGCGGGGAGTATCAGAAGACGTTGTCCTAGTAGTGGACACCACCGATAATAGCATTATTTTAAGACCAAATGTTCACAACTGATTTCATTTTCCTGACTTGTGGAGCGATGGATTTACAGAGTTAAAGAGTCAAAATAGACTTTGAATCTGCAGAGTAACTCTTTCGTTACGCCCTGTTCTTCACTTGTGTCAGCGTATCAAGGACATTTTTGGGGGATGGAAAGAATAGTAAAATTTGCAGCACTATGCTAGCCATTAAGAACACTGGAATCCTTAACAGAAGCCTTTTGGATCCCATTAATGGCATTTATCTGTATTCACTTGAAAACAGGTTAAGAATAGCTGTCATGGCTTCCTAACAAAGAGAAGCCATGATTCTGTTATGTACAGAGCAGGAAGCAGGTGATATTGCCAGAAACATCCTTCTTTGTGTGCAGAGCACGTTTTAAGGACACATGAATAATACTAAACAGAGTCTGAAAAATATATGGTAGATATTTGCTAAAAATCAGCAATGTAGTTGTGGGCACAGCTGGAGCCTAGCTGAAAATTTCAATGTATAAAATGCATCTTAAAGGGAATGTGCAGTAGATTTTTTTCTATGTAATCTGAGGACAGCATGAGATAAGGGGCTGAAACACAGAATTCAGGGATATGTCGCTTATCAAGCTATGTGCTTTTGTTTCCATATAATTATGGTTTTGTCACCAGGAGATAATCACTGACCAGACTAGTGCCCTTGTGCCATGTAGTCTGACCACGCCCTCTCTGATAAGCAGCTCACTGTCAATAGACAATATTCAGAGACATCAGTGGTATGGGTGAGGGCAGCTTTTGATCTCTGCTATTTGCTACATGCAAAAACTCCGTCATACCTGCTGCACCCTGTAATCTAAGTGATACCTCACTGAACTCGGAGTCTTTTTTTCCTACTTTATGCTGTTCTCAGATGAGGTAGCAAAAACCTGCTGACAGATTCCTTTTAAAGCACTGCTACAGCATTTCAGGGCTGGAGTGGTGCTTTACATGTAAGGTCCCAGCTCATGGTCTTATGCGCCGACGTCTTCACCTTTTTTCAGTTCCGCTCAGGTCCCGCGCCGCCATATTGTGACCGCAAATTTTGACTGTCCAGAAGACAGAAGTTACATCATAAGCCCTCTATGACAGGGGTCCCCAACTCCAGTCCTCAAGGCCCACCAACAGGTCATGTTTTCAGGATTTCCTTAGTCTTGCCCAGGTAATAATTGCATCACCTGTGCAATGCAAAGGAAATCCTGAAAACATGACCTGTTGGTGGGCCTTGAGGACTGGAGTTGGGGACCCCTGCTCTATGAGACCAAGAACAAGGCTCTCATAGAATTGCATTGAAGAGTTACCTCCGGCTCGCTCCATGAAACACTGGAGCGATCTGGAAGGTCAAAGGTGAAGATGGTGGCAGGTAAGTATAGGAGTTAAGTCAGGGAGATGAGATTGGAAGCACCACTCCAGGGGTAAAATGAAAAAAAAAAAAGCTGGAGTGTTGCTTTAAAAAAGAGAGAACAAGATTCCACCTGGTGGTTGCAATAGGCAACTGCACTACATTTATATTTCCGATTTTTTTTCCCCCACAAATGTGATCCTTTTGGCAAATGTAGAAATAAAACGGAAAAGCAACAAACACACAAGATTGCCATCACAGTCTACTGTACAGCGGCGTGCCGATTTCCTACTTGTCAGACAGCCATCGGAATAGGTCATTTTGCCTCAGCGGGTGACCTGACCCGCCATTCACCATTCCGGACTGAATCGATATAATCATGTCTCTTACCTATTCATTTGAATTTCTGTACCAGCACAACTGGGAATCTGCTCTATCATTTGCCAAGCTTAATGCAGGGTTGTGCAGTCTTGCATTTCCACGGCCAAAACAAGCACTTGCTTGTAATATAAGGGAGCTGCTAGTAAATGCTGAAGGGTATGTGGTAAAATGTCACATTAGACCTTATTTACAGAAAGTGCTGTAAATTCACAGCAGACGTAATACAGGATAATGGAATAAGTGGATTAAAATGCTTCCCTGGAATGGAAAGAAGTAGACGGAATAGACGAGAGGAGCCCGGACTGGCATTCTCTGCATTTTATCCATCTCTATATTTCTGTGTAATTATGGCATCGCTCGGTTACAACCTCTACCTCCAGACTCATTGCATATCATTCATCATTCACTCATATATCTTGCGTTAAATCTTCATTAAGCCTCATTAGTGGTGTCTCCTTCTTCAGGGGGTGTGGTACAACCGCAAAATAATAATAATTGAGATAGTAGGTATAAGGGTCTCTACTGATTCCTACATCCACTGAGTCCACAGATAACATCAATTCCTCCACACGCTGACAAATAAGTCTTGACAAACTATTACAAATTATTCCTGCACATTCATGTGCCACAGGGGGTGCCATGCTTTGTCTAAGAATCCATACTAAAAGTGCATTGTTAACCCCAACCTCACTCAGGTAAAACGCAGCATATTCATTTCTTTGCTTTTAAAAGAATGACTCCGCCAAAAAAAATTAATCTGGAGAAGCAATATGGGAAAGGAGTCGGTTGTCACCTAGCTTTCCCAGACTCCTGAGTGGTATATTGGTTAGCATATACAGTAAGATATCCCTTTTCCCCGATATAGATTTTAAGAGGTGATTTGTAATTCTTTTGGTGACCAAGTTGATTTTCACCAAGACATAAGTAATGAGTGAATAGATGTTCACTTGCTTTAAAAGGAATCTGTTAATATGATTTATCCCACAAACTAGTTATATGTGCCTGAAGCTCTTTCAGAAACAAGGCCAGCAAAACCCTTAAACGGCCAGTCCATTCCTCCATTACTGAAAAATCAGCACTCGAATCGATGCGCAAATGAGGCTGAAGATCTAATTTGTAGATCTGAAGCCTCTGTCACTCCAGCTCTATTTCCTTCCCAGGGCCGTCTCTTCATGCTTGACTGACCGCAGCTTTTCCCGGAGTCACATTACATAGAGACTGCTAATCAAGCAGTAGGAGGCGGCGCTGGGTCAGGAAGTAGAGCTGGAGTGACAAAGGCTTCGGACCTAGAAATGGCTCTTCAGCCTTATTTGCATATCTATATAAATGCTGATTTCTCAGTAACAGAGGGACAGATTGGCCTTTGAAACGTATCACTGGACTTGTCTTTAAAATATCTCCATGGGGTATTTGGGGGGATATCCTGCCAACAGATTCCCTTTAATACGTTTCTGAAGCCAAGATTGTATCAAGAATGATACCAGATGCTATACAAACATGAAAAACAAAATGTGCCCGTCTTACGGGTGGCTCACTTGACGCCATCTACTGTCCATCTGTCTTCCATTGGCTCCCATTTTAAGAAGCATACTTTCAATGCACGTGTTCTTCTACTGCATGGTTGTGATAAATGCGATCTGTCACACATCGGTCACCCAAAGGCTCCCAAGTTACAACACGTGTACAATTACAAGGATTGTCCACTACTATTAGGATAGGACAACCCCTTCTCAATCTTATTTTTTTACCCCCATTTAAATTAAAAACACTTATGCTCACCGCCATATTAGCTGTGTTGGCACTTGTGTTCCCGAGGCTCGCGTGAGGTTATGTCACGTGAATCCTGCTCCCAATCAGCGCTGCCCTCACTGTCCCCACTTTAAGATGTCTAAGTAATCAAGAGGAAGTCAGAGCTACGGCTGCCACTCATTTCCTCTATACATCGGAAGGCGAGGAGAGTGATGGCAGCGCTGATTGGGTGCAGAGCTCACATGACATAACAACCTCACCAGAGCCCTGGAATGCACTGCAGACACCGCTGGAGCGGCGCCGCCGCAGGAGGTGAGTATAGGTGTTTCTATTTTAAAGGGGGCAAAGATTCAGATTGAGAAAGGGTTGTCCTATAACATATAGATATTTTATTCTGAATGGACAAGATTGTATTCAGTTGGTAACATGACAACTCCATGGACGCTGTAGTATTTTTCTTTTCAGGTTTAGGGAAAAGTCTTCTCTAATACAACTGGGAAATAACTTCATCATCTAGAGTTCTAGACTCACTATTCCGCACAGGTCACGAAGACATCGGAACTGATTTCTAATATCATCGTCCTGGTCATTTATGGTCAGAATTTCTAAAATACCAATTTAGGAGATTATATCTAAAGGGGCCTTTGACCCCGCGAGACAAGAGGGGGTGCGGGTGTAACTCTAAGTTTTGAAGCACGTATCCCAGCATTGTCTTCTTTTTAATACATATGCTCAGCATTATATATAGGGAAACACTTACTGCAGTTGTATAATATATAGGTTCTTTTTATGTAGATGTAAGCGACACCCTTTATTGTTAATGATATAGAGGGTGGTCCATCGTCTGCCGATAGAAGGCTTAATTGACTAAAACATTCATGCAGGATACAATTAACCTATCAAAGTAAAACTAGGCTTAACGAACAGATGGCTCAGGCCTAAAGACATAATAATTCACGTTACAAATTGCGCTAACTCTCCAGTTACAGCTGTCAGTGTCTAGAAATTGTGACATGGTATATTACAGATCAGGATTTGGATATTAATAATTACTATAAATTATGGAGATGTCCCAGTTCTTCATTACTTCTACCTTAGGCGTGCCTTAAGAACATCTATAATAGACAGAAGTTTGTGAAATGAAATCTCACTGTAAAATGTTACATCGGACTCATGGAGAGCGTCAATCAAACATCTCCATATGTACAGGCTTCTAATGTTAATGTTCAAGGTGATCTGAAGGTGACCATATTGGAAGAATAGTTCATGGATCACTAGGTCATATATGCTCCTCCGAAACTCTCAGACAAGAATTTCCATCCAATGTAAAATAAACAACAACTTGCAAATCAATTCTGGTTTTCATTACTTTAAGGGATCTTAGGCTACGTTCACATTTGCGGCTTTGGACGCAGCGTCGTGGACGCAACGCACGACGCACGAAAGGCGCAAGTAGAACGCATGCATTTTTGACGCATGCGTTCAACCCTTTTTTAATATATAGGGTCTTTTCAGTGTCTCTGTTTTTAAAGTAAAGAACGCATGCGTCCTACAACGCACAACAACGCAAGTACTTGCTTCTTCTGCGTTGCCAATACAATTCAATGGAGGTTTTGAAGCTTCGACGACGCAAATACAACGCAAGTGCGACGCAAGCGTTTTTTAAAAATTTTGGACGCAGAAAAAATGCAACATGTTGCGTTTGCAACGCACTGCCAGGTGCGTCGAAAGGACGCATGCGTCGCAAAACGCACCGAAACGCATGAAAACGAACGCACATGCGTCCCCAATGTTAAAGATAGGGAAGCATGACGCGTGCGTTGTTTTGCAGCGACGCCGCTGCGTCCAAAGCTGCAAATGTGAATGTAGCCTTACAAAAGTAACATTCATCATGTTAGATCATTTTTACACACTGATCTTTATATTGACACAAACTGGTCCTCCCAATACAATAGGACCCAAGTTGTCACGGGTGACAGAATAGCACGAAACTTGACATGTCTCAAGAAGGCACTAGTTGTTCCGAGCAAGAAAAATGCATAGGATAGGACTGTCTTTGGGTCTACAGTACACTATATTAGTCAGCAGCCACAATTTGCAGTCCTATGTAAAATAAATATACTATATAGTCCTACGATATGACAAACGCAGTCCTTCTATTACAAGTATTTTATTGTTAGATGCATCATAGTCTATCAATGTCATACTTTAAAAGTTATGAAAATAATCCGACAAAGTAGTGACAATATGAGAAAAATGTCATAACAGAGCGGCGTCATCTTAATCGCTCTCCAAACCCATAAATCGTCGGTGAGACCTGAGACTTTTGCTGGTGGGCCCTTTAACTCCTATTCCTCTACCTGTCAAAACACTAAGAAGAAAAAAAAAAAAGAAAAGAGGACGACAGCAGCAGCGCCGCAAACTACACTGGTCCATGACTCCGGCTGGCAGTGGAGATTTTCCACACTCAGGATTACTATGCAGCCAATCAGACCCTGAGGCTCCTCTACCCAACCCCAGACCGCAGAATGCATTACCGATACAGATAACAAATACATACAAAATAAATCCATCAATCTTTTTTTTTTTTTTTTTTTGCCAAAATTGTCATATTAATCATTCAGATATGTGATTATATTATTTTTTTGTTTTTTTATTTCAATGTGCTTAATGCCATCGCTCAGATATAAATATGAATGTATTACGGATATGGACATTTAGATGCACAAGGACATTTACATTTACCAGTAATCATGGAAATATAGACACACGGTCACATTAAACCACCATATCCGTAGATCACTCTGTGTGTAAGACGATACGCTAGGGACTATGTGTGCTAGGACGGGATATTCATGTATTTATCTACAAAAAAAGAAATGGTGCTTTAGTAATTGGATTTCACATGCACCAGGGACGGGAATTAGCTGTTTACCCATATGCTGCATCACTTCGGTCACCAACGCGTTTCAGTCCAATAACCCAATGACCACTATGCATTTACTTAGACATTCGGGAGAGAATCCTTGACTTTAAATGCCACTTCATTAAGATGTAATTAGACATCAGAAGAAAGCAATGTGCATATCCTCCTGAGACATGCCAGCTATAGCTGCCCACAGCGATATCTGGGGTTCTGTCTAAAGTCTGAGGAGAATGAGGGCAAGGATTAGTTGGCATTCTGCTTTAGTGTGAGATTCAGCGAGGTCTGGCCAGCCTCCAGCCAGATTAGAGCATGGCAATGCTGCTGTCAGGAGCAGTTCTCTTCAGCTATCGATGGCTTTCCATGGGAAGTTATCTGCCTTTCCTACAATCCTCATAAATAAAGTTCTCCTCGCCTCCTTCATTGACTCCCTCCCTGGCTTTCTCTGCAGTGAGTGCTGCCCATCTACACAATTGATTCTGCCACCTCCAGATTGTGCCTGCTGCCTGTCACAGCAGTGATCTGTGTGGCATGGACCTCTGCCCAGCACCAGAGATGAATGGACCCTGGTGGCACCCCTCACATGGCATGCTAGTTTACTGTACCTGAGCAGGCTCCAGCAGAGCCAGGATGGTGACGATGAGGAGGCTTGGAGAAGTCTGCATGATGCTGCTCCCCTGTCTGGCCGGCACATCAGCACTGATCGCTGCTGCTGCTGCTGCTGCTGCTGCACATCCTGCGCTGTCCCTGGTGCTGATCCAGCAGCCAAAGTTTGGAGCCCAGCAGAAGGCGAGAAGCGGTAAGAGGATGGAGGAGGAGGAGGAGGAGGAGGAGGAGGAGGAGGAGGAGGAGGAGAGCTTCTACAAGAGGTGCTCAGACCTGGACAACGGATGTGACATCACTACATCTCTGGGGGTCCTGCTGGCATTGATTTTTTTTTTGGGGGGGAAGTCTTCAAGTAGGTGCCCCAAAATCAGAGTTAGGGGTAATGACACAAAGCTTATGTCTTCACCATACAAGAGCCATGTTCTGCTCTCTGGACTTCTCCTCTGAGCAAAAAGTCCACAGTCCGATGCCCACCTCGTGCCTGGGTGATCTGCAGAGACGAGCTGCTCCCCTTGGCTGTGTGCCTGGTGCTGGGGATGGTCTCAGCCACTACCTCACACTGAGAGACTTAGCAGAGCTCGCTCAGGGAGGGGGGATGTCTCCAGGGTGGCTCAGAGCCCACTGCAGAGCACTGCTTGGTCATGCCAGGAGGGAGAGAGGGTGGCCAGAGAGGGGTTAATGGCAGAGGCAGGAGCCGTTCAGATGTGGTGGGTGGGGGATTGGTGGAGGTGGGACAGAAAGGAGGAACACGATGAGAGGTGGGAGAGGAGAAGACCCCTCAGGAGATACAAGGAGCTCATAAACCTACAACCTGTTACCTTATCTCCTGTGTGCTGGACAGCTGCCATGTATGGTGTATATAGCAATATAAACCAATATATACTGTATATATATACACACCTGAGATACTAAGATGCAAACAGAAAGCTGACATGCAAAGTGTATGTATGTGTATATATATATATGTATATATATATATATATATATATATATATATATATATATATATATATATATATATATATATATATATATATATATATATATATATACCCGAGATACTAAGATGCAAAGAGAAAGCTGACATGCATGATATATCATGCATGGTGTATAGTGAAGTGAAGATGAACTATTTTTTTTAGAGAATAAAAAGTCGGATGCCATACGGAGATACAGTCCAGCATCTGATTTTTAGAGATACAATGCAATTCTGTAACATACCAAACTAAATGGTCTTTTACATCATTAATAGCTGCTGTGAAAAAAACGGATTGAGCACTGACAGCACACGGATGACAAGTGAGAAAAAAACTTCCAACTTTTGTGGATGAAACACTGACTTATGATTTATTCACTTGCATGGACCTACCCTAAGAGCTTCAGATCGTGACTATAGCTTTACCATTGCTGAAGATATATTTCCCTTAACAAGCCATACTATCTGCTCATTACTATCTAAACTGCCTTTTACATGTCCTAAGACAGTTGTATTTTAATACAGCATTCTGACTTGGGTGCAGGGTGGTTCTGTAACTGCTCATCCTGGGCCTCCTGGTTCATGATGAGAGAATTACACTGACTGTTTGCTAGAAAGAATAAGCAGGGAGTAAATCATTCTGTAATGCACGTTTTTGTTCTCATACATGCCTTGTAGAAATCTGGGCGACAGCACTAATGGAGGATATCATGGTGACCTTTTTTATCTTAAGAGACCATTATAACCCATTACTGCCTCAATACAACATTAAAATCATCTATATGTTTTGTATAAATGCTATTAATCCATTGCGGTCCCATAGTATTTATTATTATTTCCTGACAGCTTCAGCAAAAAATGTGCCACTCATAACACTATATATAGTGGGGCAAAAAAGTATTTAGTCAGTCAGCAATAGTGCAAGTTCCACCACTTAAAAAGATGAGAGGCGTCTGTAATTTACATCATAGGTAGACCTCAACTATGGGAGACAAACTGAGAAAAAAAAATCCAGAAAATCACATTGTCTGTTTTTTTAACAATTTATTTGCATATTATGGTGGAAAATAAGTATTTGGTCATAAACAAAATTTCATCTCAATACTTTGTAATATATCCTTTGTTGGCAATGACAGAGGTCAAACGTTTTCTGTAAGTCTTCACAAGGTTGCCACACACTGTTGTTGGTATGTTGGCCCATTCCTCCATGCAGATCTCCTCTAGAGCAGTGATGTTTTTGGCTTTTCGCTTGGCAGCACGGACTTTCAACTCCCTCCAAAGGTTTTCTATAGGGTTGAGATCTGGAGACTGGCTAGGCCACTCCAGGACCTTGAAATGCTTCTTACGAAGCCACTCCTTCGTTGCCCTGGTGGTGTGCTTTGGATCATTGTCATGTTGAAAGACCCAGCCACGTTTCATCTTCAATGCCCTTGCTGATGGAAGGAGGTTTGCACTCAAAATCTCACGATACATGGCCCCATTCATTCTTTCATGTACCCGCATCAGTCGTCCTGGCCCCTTTGCAGAGAAACAGCCCCAAAGCATGATGTTTCCACCACCATGCTTTACAGTAGGTATGGTGTTTGATGGATGCAACTCAGTATTCTTTTTCCTCCAAACACGACAAGTTGTGTTTCTACCAAACAGTTCCAGTTTGGTTTCATCAGACCATAGGACATTCTCCCAAAACTCCTCTGGATCATCCAAATGCTCTCTAGCAAACTTCAGACGGACCTGGACATGTACTGGCTTAAGCAGTGGGACACGTCTGGCACTGCAGGATCTGAGTCCATGGTGGCGTAGTGTGTTACTTATGGTAGGCCTTGTTACATTGGTCCCAGCTCTCTGCAGGTCATTCACTAGGTCCCCCCGCGTGGTTCTGGGATTTTTGCTCACCGTTCTTGTGATCATTCTGACCCCACGGGGTGGGATTTTGCGTGGAGCCCCAGATCGAGGGAGATTATCAGTGGTCTTGTATGTCTTCCATTTTCTAATTATTGCTCCCACTGTTGATTTCTTCACTCCAAGCTGGTTGGCTATTGCAGATTCAGTCTTCCCAGCCTGGTGCAGGGCTACAATTTTGTTTCTGGTGTCCTTTGACAGCTCTTTGGTCTTCACCATAGTGGAGTTTGGAGTCAGACTGTTTGAGGGTATGCACAGGTGTCTTTTTATACTGATAACAAGTTTAAACAGGTGCCATTACTACAGGTAATGAGTGGAGGAAAGAGGAGACTCTTAAAGAAGAAGTTACAGGTCTGTGAGAGCCAGAAATCTTGATTGTTTGTTTCTGACCAAATACTTATTTTCCACCATAATATGCAAATAAATTGTTAAAAAAACAGACAATGTGATTTTCTGGATTTTTTTTTCTCAGTTTGTCTCCCATAGTTGAGGTCTACCTATGATGTAAATTACAGACGCCTCTCATCTTTTTAAGTGGTGGAACTTGCACTATTGCTGACTGACTAAATACTTTTTTGCCCCACTGTACATTTAACGGTCACCACCTACATTCTGCACATGCACCACCGGTACCCTAAGCACATAGCACATACAGCGCTGGCAAAAGTTAAGAGACCACTGCAAAATGTTCAGTTTGTCTGATTTTTCTCTTTTCAATTGGGTTAAGGTCTGGAGACTGGGCTGCCCATGACAGGGCTTTAAAGTGGTGGTCTCTTAATTTTTGCCAGAGCTGTATATACCTCCCAAATGCCACCTGCATTTGCAGCACCTGATCCCTGGACCTATAGGCACCTGATCACTCGATCTATAGGCACCTCAACATTGGTCCTATAGGCATCTGATCACTGGACCTATAGTCACCTGATCAATGGACCTATAGGCACCCGATCACTACACTTATAAGTACCTGATCACTGGACCTATAGGCATCTGATAACTGCTCCTATATGCACCTGATCAGTAGATCTATATTCACCTGATCACTGGACCTATAAGCACCTGATCACTGGACCTATGGGCACCTGATCACTGGACCTATGGGCACCTGATCACTGGATCTATAGGCACACCTGAACACTGGACCTATTGTCACCTGATTAGTGGGCCTATAAGCACCTGATCAGTGGGCCTATAGGCATCTGATCACTGGACCCCTAAGCACCTGATCACTGGATTTATATGCACCTGATCAGTGGACCTATAGGTACCTTATAACTGATCCTACAGGCACCTAATCACTGGACCTATAGGTATATGATTACTGGACCTATAGGCACCTAATCACTGGACCTATAGGTGCCTAACCAGTGGACCTATAGGCACCTGATCACTGGACCTTTAGGCGCCTGATCACTGGACCTATAGGCACCTGATTACTCATCCTATAGGCATATGATTACTGGACCTATAGCCACCTATTGACTGGACCTATAGGCACCTAATCAATGGATCTCTAGGCATCTGATCACTGGACCTTTAGGCACCTGATCACTGGACCTTTAGGCACCTGATCACTGGACCTATAGGCACCGGATTACTCATCCTATAGGCACATGATTACTGGATCTATAGTCACCTATTCACTGGACCTATAGGCACCTAATCAGTGGACCTCTAGGCACCTGATCACTGGACCTTTAGGCACCTGATCACTGGACCTATAGGCAGCTGATTACTCATCCTATAGGCATCTGATCACTGGACCTATAGGCACCTGATCACTGGACCTATATGCACCTCATCAGCGGACCTTTAGGCACCTGATTGCTGAACCTATAGGCACCAGATCACTGGACCTATATGCACCTGATCACTGGACATTTAGTCATTTTATCAATGGACCTCTAGGCAGCTGATCATTGGACCTATAGGCACCTGATTACTGGACCTATAATCACCTATTCACTGGACCTATAGGCACCTAATCAGTGGACCTCTAGGCTCCTGATCACTGGACCTTTAGGCACCTGATCACTGGACCTCTAGGCACCTGATCACTGGACTTATAGGCACCTGATTACTCATGCTGTAGGCACCTGATCGCTGGACCTGTACCCACCTTCTCACTGTACCTATGTGCACCTCATCACCAGTCCTATAGGTGATTGCTGGATCAATAGACACCAGATCACTGGATGTATATGCACCTGATCATTTGTCCTATAGGCACCTGATAACTGGACCTATAGGCACTTGATTACTCATCCTATAAGCACCTGATCACTGGACCTATAGGCACCTGATCACTGGACCTATATGCACCTCATCACCGGTCCTGTAGGCACCTGATTGCTGAACCTATAGGCACCAGATCACTGGACCTATATGCACCTGGTCAGTGGTCCTATAGGCACCTGATCATTGGTCCTATAGGCACCTGATCACTGGATCTATAGGCACCCGATCACTGGACCTATACCCTCCTTCTCTCTGTACCTATATGTATCCCATAACTGGTCCAATAGACACCTGATCAGTGGACCTATAGACACACGCACTGTACTCAATTTGGAGCAGTGTTGCATTTGTGTGTAGAGCCTACACTTTACATCCATGCCGCACATGTGCCAACTACAACCTGAACACCTGCCTCACATGTGCCACCTTACACGCAAATCACTTGACATAGATCACTTTACACACCAGCACATTTTAACCCCTTAAGGACCTCCAATATGTCTTTTTACTGACTTGAGATTTAAGAGAATAACATCCTCCCCGATGAGTGAAAAAACCGCAGTTGTCAGTTGCATACTATAGCTGCATCAGCCACGATCAGTGATGGCACCAACCATGGTTGTTTAATCGCTTAGATGCTGCTGTCAATAGTGACTACGGCATCTACATAGTTAACAGAGTGTGGGGGCTCCATATATATGGCACAGACTTTGGTAGACAAGGACAATGACTCCTGCCTATAGCTCTATAAACTACTAAGGACAATTAATCTATAAGTCCCCTGATGAACCCCCTGAGGAAAGATTACAGGGGAGAAACGCGTCGGGACAGCGTGAGCTAATGTATCTACATGTCTGCAAAAAGGGAATCCCTGAGGAGCAAAGAGCTAAGCGAACGATTCTTAAGAGCTATGGTTTTTGAATCATATGTTGCATCAGTCATGCATGATATTGATGTGGGTATATTTCTCCGATGATAAACCATCGAGCCGTTAATGTACGTCTAACTAATTTTTCTGTGACACCCATAAGGGCAGCTTAGATTCAGCATAGCTACATAGGGTATTGTTCTCTTGTGTTTAAATTTTTGAGCTGTCAAAGCAATTTTCCATAATACCCATATAGGGCAGCTTAGATTCAGTATAGCTCTCCTCTTTGTTGTTTTTTTGCCTTGTGGCACTCTATAGTCTGACCACAGATATTTAAAGTCTCCAAGTGATTATTGTAACATATTAATGTCTATGTGGTGAAGTAATAGAGGTAGTTACAGTTAGACTGGCTTAGTGAATAGATAGTAGTGCTTATGTGTGTTCATTATGGATCTATATTGATCCATATTTTTGTGTTTTGTCTGTGATTATTAGAGTATTAGGGATCACCCAGGGATTTAAGGGGCAGCCGTCGTGGAGCGGGGGCGCCACATCGCATATTTAGGGTGCCAACCTCTGCTGAGGAAGGATACCAGAATCTAGGGCCTATTAGGGCAAGGATAGGCATATTATACCCTGCACAATCTTTTTTTCAATTTTTTAATTTTTTAATTTTGATATTTTTGTTATTATTACTTTTTTTCATTTTTTTCATTTTTTACTATATTTGTTTTTTTTTGTTGTTTTTTTTTTTGTTTTTTTTGGTATCACAAAAATTGTTTCTGTATATGCGATTCTATACATAGGCTGTATCCCTAATTCCTGGTATATGATTCCCTAGTGGGATGTTTTTTTATCTAGTTTTTGGATTTATGGTATTATCTGGGATTATTAATAAAGATTTATGATTTTAGGGGTAGGTTGTTGTTTGGTAGTGCAGCCTCATATTTAACCTCATTGGCACCCTGAGATCATGATTGTGTCCTGATGTTTGCCATGGCAATTCACAGCCAAATAACAGCCTAGAGTCTGTATATAGTGACCTCTTCAGAAGTTAGCGACATTTAGGTGGTAAGAAATTAAATGTTTAATTCCTGTCATGCCATCGTACATATATGACTGAAAGGCACTTGAAGGGTTCATAAACTACCTGAAATTAGTGTTGAATATGTTGAGGGGTGCTGTGTTTGATTTGGTATCACTTTGGGGGATTTTCCAATATATAGGTCTCCCAAAGTCACTTCAAAACTGAATAGGTCCGTAAAAACATGTTTTGCAAATTTCCTTGAAAAAATGAAAAATGACTGCTACAATTTTACAGCTTCCAACATCCTAACAAAGTAAAAGAACATTTTATAGATGGTGCTGATGTAAAGCACACATGGGTTAAATGGTATTTATTAACTATTTGACGCGGTATGACAGTCTAGACTAAAGCGATCATCATTCCAAGTTTAAAAATTACATTGTTTTAAAACTATTGCTAAATTACTGATATTTTTATTAAAAAAAAGAAAACAAAACATATCAACCTAAATATACCACTAATGTAAAGTTATAACTCCTCACGACAAAACAGTCTCAGAATCACTGGGAAACGTTGATATTCCAGATTTGAAAAATGTGGCCTGGTGTGGCTGAGGTTAAGCATTGGTCAAATGCTGTAACTATCTGACTTTGGAGGTGATAACAGCAGACTGGCGGAAGTGTCGGCTGTCGGACCACCACACATCGTGCATAAGGGTAGGTCATCAGTGTATAAATAGTGCACAACCTCTTCAGGAGATCTGAACCTGTTGTCATCTTACAACAACCTGACGCTGCACCTCCCGAGGAATACCTATGGCAAGTAATATATATGGCATGTAATGAATAAAGTGGGAGCCATATGCTGAATATTTCTTTCCTTTCTCTGATGCGAGAAGTGAAATGACAGAATGCGTGTGAATGATACCTATTCATTAGGGTAACTTCTGCCATAACAAAAAACTTATGCAAAGTAGGTGTTCTGGTTTGGAGGATCCGGCATACCAATACTGTGAAAAAAGTGGAAAATCAAACAAGCGCAAATTCATTAAAACATCACATTTATTTGTAGATAATTAGGAGCTAGTCTTGCTCGAAACGCGTCGACCGTTGCGCTAACATGTTTTTTAAACTTTACTTTTTCATGTTTTGATCTACAAATAAATGTGATTGATGAATTTTGCATTTGCTGGATTTTCCACTTTTTGCTCGCGATTCACTTGCTCGCGAAACCAGCCTAAAGTCACTGTGCTCTGCACCCTTATTCCAGGCATTTATCAACACGGTGAGCTGATGCCAATATATACCAATACTGTATATTACATGAAAACCTATTCTTTTGGAGGAGCATTAGGTAATGCCACATTTCTCCTCTGCCCAACCCTTATGCAGTTACTTCTAGCTGTGTAAATATTAAGTGTATGCAATTTTGTCATTAATAGTTGCATAAAACTGTAAACTGCATTAACCAAGGCAATAAGGTCAAGTATTGCGCTACATGTTGAACATGCACATTAAAGTTACCTGCAATAGATATTGAAGGCAATGAGGAATGCCAGATCTAGAAAAAAACTCCATATATCTGAATAATGCCGTAGCCATCTGTGCATTTCCATGCATACTCGTAGAGCATCTGGCCATTGCGGTAAAGAAAAGAGCAGCAACGTGTCTACTGCGTGTGAGCGTAGCCTAAGCCTTCCTATGTAATAGTGAAATATACAAATAAAATGATACACTTCGCTTTCTGTTACCAATAATTCTTCTGCCACTATGTTTGATTACTCAGCAGTGACTAAGCAGGATCAGGAACTACTGACATTTATTGTTGCAGAAAATGTTAAGCATTTCCTATTTTTTGGTGCAGTCATTTCATCCATATCTATGTAACAAAATATTTATAAGTAATAAAGGACTAAATCAGAATGCAGGATTCATCACAGGATTCTGACTCCATTCTCCTTCCCCAAGACATCATTTGCCATGCTGAAACAGTGCATACACTGTGCTGATGTTAGTTGCTACCACCGACATCTGTCAATTCTGCATTCAATGCCAAAGTAGTTATAAGCAGGGGCGGACATATCATTAGTTCAACCTGTGCAGCTGCTAAGAGGGCCCATAGGTTTCCACCTCCAAAGCAGATGGAATTGTGCATTATGATGAGCTGTTGGGCTCTTAGGCTACTTTCACACTTGCGTCAGTACGGGTCCGTCGCTAAGCGTCAGCGCGACGTACCGACGCACGTTGTGAAAATTTGGCCAAATTGGGCAGCGGATGCAGTTTTTCAACACATCCGCTTCCCATTGTAAAGTCCTGGGGAGGAGGGGGTGGAGTTCCGGACGCGCATGCGCGATAGGAAATGACGGACCCGACGTACGAAAAAACGTTCCCTTGAATGTTTTTTCATGCCGATGGTTCCCCAAAACACGACGCATCCAGTGCACGTCACAATCCGTCGCTAATACAAATCTACAAGTCTATGAGAAAATGCAGGATCCTGCATTCTCATAAAACGACGGGATGTGACGGAAGCTGAAAAACGCAATTGTGAAAGTAGCCTTAGGGGCCCATGTACTGTTTTTGCACAGTGGCCCTTCAATGACCGTGTCCACCAGTGATCATAAGTGACGGCAAAGTTCAGGATTATGCTTGGAGAAAGGAATAAGAGGCAAGGCTATGGGACCGCAGATAGGGTCTGCAAAAGCAAGGTTATGCAAAATTCTGCATAACATGCTGCCATAGTTACCCGGGTTTTCCAAACAGCAAGCACTGCGATAACAGCTTAATGGATTCTCCTATCCTATTGAATTTCCCTCTATTCCAGCTCTGTGGTTCTGGTGGCCTCCTCTAGGTCCACAGGTAAACACATGGACATTATTCACGTTGGAGGTGCTTCGAGTTATTAGCCTAATTGATTTTGAACAAGAACACTGAAGTTAGTAAAAATGCCATGCCTTTTAAACTGATTTCCTTTTGAGGAATGTCACTCTAGCGTATGGCATATGCGATATACTAATGACCAGTGATGAGCGAGTATACTCGTTGCTCCGGTTTTCCCTAGCACGCTCGGGTGGTCTCCGAGCATTTGTGACTGCTCGGAGATTAAGTTTTTATTGATGCAGCTGCATGATTTACAGCCACTAGCCAGCCTGAGTACATGTGGGGGTTGCCTGGTTGCTAGGGAATCCCCACATGTAATCAAGCTGTCAAGTAACAGTAAGTCATACAGCTGGAAAACTAAATCTCTGAGCACTCACAAATACTCGGAGACCACCTGAGCGTGCTTGGGAAAACCTGAGCAATGAGTATACTCGCTCATCACTACTAATGACCCTCGGGTTCTGCTCTGCGCTGAGCGTGAACTGAGTGTCATGCGTCTGTGCTCCAATCCTCTTGCATGACAGGATCGGAGCACAGCTGTGAAGGAGACAGAGAAATTAATTTCTCCACGTCCTCCACTGTTGGCATATATCGCATCGCACTCAGATGATATCCATATTGTACGGTAGTGTGACTCTGGCCTTTGAGTTACATGTAAATATGCTTATGTTGGTGCTTGGGCTCTATCTGCCTTTTTCGTCTCCATTCATTTGTATATGCTCTGTTTAGCAAAACTAATGGATGTATGTTTTTCAGATAGTGGAGAGTTTCTCCTGTAAGATTCAATGTCAATTTTAAAATTTTACATTATCAGCAACATTTTTAATATAAACCTATATGACTAGGTACCCCTTTGAATCATTTTTTAATATCTTCCACATACAAAAAGTCTGAGGAGTAAAAAATCTTAGCAATCAGTCCTAGAATTTGCTTTTACAACTCTTATATTGCCCTATGCATTTCCATGGTAGCAGACAACAAGCAAACCCTGTGTAGTCTGATCGATTAATTAGAGTATGAGGGCAGAATGAGACTATCTGTCGCCAACTTCTTTAAAAAATATCAAATTAGCTTTATCATAGAGGGCAGATGAACAGAAGCATCAGAGTACATAGGGTTTGCTTGCTGTCATCTACCACAATAACTACTACAGCAATCAACATTTATATTGAGCTGTACCCAAAAGAAACTCAGAGGTCCAGATTCATTCAGACTGGTGTTTCGTATGCCAGTCTTAATGAGGGACATACAGGAATAAGATGCACCAAATTCATTAAGACGTGCATGTCACTTAATGAATTTTGAGCATCTTAACAGTGGCATGCACCTTTGTGCATCTCACTAGATATGTTACTCTAGTCAAGGGCTTTGTCGGATGAACCCCATCCTATCCAGGCTCCTCCCCAGCACCACCCTTCATGACCTTGGATGTACCCAATACGTCATGGTTGGTAAGTACTTACCAACCTTGAACATACTGGGTTTGTCATGGCTAAAATTCGCACCGCGACCGCACTTAAGGTGATTGTATTAAGGTGCCTGCTTTTGCCCCAGGGGGTTTTGACACCCCCTTCTACTACAATTGCTGTGATTGCCTGTTCAGTTCTGAACAGTTAATCACAGTGCTTTCACTGACGGGTTGTAACAGCACCGATCATAGGCTGGAGACTAGCACGCCGACGTCACCAGGGCCAGCTGTGATTGGTGTGTTCGGAGGATGACGCTGATTGCACGAATCAGAGTGCACAAAGGCAATCTGACCTTAGTATGACTGCTGTTTTGTCTCGCTGTGCTGGGTGTTGTCATGCCACAGACTTTTTAAGCCTGTGCCATCACTGCTGCTTGTTTTCCTGTGATTCTTGAAAGAAAGAAGTTGTTCCTAATCCATTCCTGATCAGTATATTTTTCCTAAGCCACCTTAATCCCCCACTCACCCTTTTCCCCCCTTTTTTCCCTCTCTCTAACCATCTCCTCACTCCCCTTCTGCTGCCGAGTGCTGATCAATAATTGATCGCTGATCAGAACTCGAAAACTCGATTTTTGGCAGTTTTTGTTTGTATGTCCTGCAGTAGAAGAAGAAGGTCCTGATCCATTCCTGATCCATAGCTTTTTCCTAATTCACCCCAATCGCCCTCTATCCCACCTTTCCTCCTCTCCCCTCTCCCTAACCCCTTCCCCACTCCCCCTTCTGCTGCCGAGCATTGATCAGTAATTGATCGCTGATCAGAACTTGATAGCCCGAGTTTTGGCAGTTTTTTTTGGTTTGTGTATCCTGCTGCAGCTGAGCGCTGATTAGTGACACAAATCCATGAGTGTCCATGCTAGCTGTTTTCTAGGACAAAAGCTCCTACTTAAAGAATACACCAAAGTAGTGAATAATGAATATCTACCAATACATCAAAACATCCAAGATGTTCAAATACAGCTACTGAAATCAAGACATCCATGCATCCGAACCGCAATTACCCTGTATGAACATGATTTAAATTTAGAAGAGAAATGGCGTGAACTTTGGGTCACTGCAGTAGACGATGAGCCTCAAACGTTTCCTCACTTTCAAAATCCACCACCAGGCTTCAATCTGCCAAGGAAAGCCTGGGTCACTTTGAATCGTATCAGAACAAACTTTGGTGTCTGTGCAGATCTTATGCATAAGTGGGGAAAATCTGACTCTCCTGCCTGTGATTGTGGAGCTGATCGTCAAACAATTCAGCACATTGTCGAGGAATGTCCCCTCAGATCTTATACTGGTGACAAGAATGATTTCTACATTGGAAATGACAATGTTATTGCATACATAGAGAACCTTGATATCCGACTCCGATTTCTGTTCCTTTGTTCTTTTCAATCACTGTTTATTATTGTTTGTTATTTATTCTTATGTGATGTTAAAATATATGTTCATACGATTAAATAAATTCAGGACCTTTTTCGTCTTTGTTTATTCCTCCCTCCTTGCACCACCTTTGTGTTTGCGTCCTACAGTTGCCGTGCACTAATCAGTGCCATAAAATGCATGACAGCTACAGTAAAGGCCTCATTTTGACACAGTCAGTGCGGGAAGCTGACGGCGGGGGACGTGACAGACATCGGAATGTGAGTATGTAGTGTTTTTGTTTTTTTTTACTTTTACAATGGTAACCAGGGTAAATATCGGGTTACTAAGCGCGGCCCTGCGCTTAGTAACCCGATGTTTACCCTGGTTACCCGGGGACTTCGGCATCGTTGAAGACAGTTTCAACGATGCCGAAGTTGTTCCCCGGACCGTTGGTCGCTGGAGAGAGCTGTCTGTGTGACAGCTCCCCAGCGACCACACAACGACTTACCAACGATCATGGCCAGGTCGTATCGTTGGTCGTGATCGTTGGTAAGTCGTTTAGTGTAACGGTGCCTTAAGAGTGAAGTTATCAGTAAACTAGAAGATTATGAGACAAAGTCAAGTGAAAAGTTTCGGAGAAAGCCTATTAGTATTCGAAGTGAAGATGGAGGTGAATTCACAGGACATCAAATAAAATACTATTTAAGACAGAATGCAATAGAAGACCAAAGAACCATCCCATACACAACTGAACAGAATGGTGTAGCAGAGAGAAATAATAGAAACTTGACTGAAATTATTAGGTGTATGCTAACAGATTCCAATCTACTTGAAAAATATTGGGGTGCAGCTGCAATGACAGCCACTTATCTACAGAAACGACTCTTTTCAAGAAATGGGGAGAAGAACTCATATGAACTGTGGTATGGTGAGAAACCAAGTGTGAAATACTTGGTTTTGGTTGCAAAGCATTTGCATTAATTCCACAGGAGATGGGCTCCAAATTCAAAACAGAGGCATAGCAGGAATCTTTGTTGGATATAGTGACAACTGCAAAGGGTCCAGAACCCTAGATCCTAAAACAGACAGAATTATTTTATGTAACAGTGTAACTTTCGTTGAGGAATTAAACAACAACACAATAACAACACTTGAAGCACTAAAGGAGAAAACCAATAATGAAAAGATTATGACAATTACATGGCAGATTCTCTCCTGTGTGACTGTGCCTTGGCTGCAGACATATCATATATATACTGTATATACATACATATATATATATATATATACAGTGGGGCAAAAAAGTATTTAGTCAGTCAGCAATAGTGCAAGTTCCACCACTTAAAAAGATGAGAGGCGTCTGTAATTTACATCATAGGTAGACCTCAACTATGGGAGACAAACTGAGAAAAAAAAATCCAGAAAATCACATTGTCTGTTTTTTTATCATTTTATTTGCATATTATGGTGGAAAATAAGTATTTGGTCAGAAAAAAAATTTCATCTCAATACTTTGTAATATATCCTTTGTTGGCAATGACAGAGGTCAAACGTTTTCTGTAAGTCTTCACAAGGTTGCCACACACTGTTGTTGGTATGTTGGCCCATTCCTCCATGCAGATCTCCTCTAGAGCAGTGATGTTTTTGGCTTTTCGCTTGGCAACACGGACTTTCAACTCCCTCCAAAGGTTTTCTATAGGGTTGAGATCTGGAGACTGGCTAGGCCACTCCAGGACCTTGAAATGCTTCTTACGAAGCCACTCCTTCGTTGCCCTGGCGGTGTGCTTTGGATCATTGTCACGTTGAAAGACCCAGCCACGTTTCATCTTCAATACCCTTGCTGATGGAAGGAGGTTTGCACTCAAAATCTCACGATACATGGCCCCATTCATTCTTTCATGTACCCGGATCAGTCGTCCCGGCCCCTTAGCGGAGAAACAGCCCCAAAGCATGATGTTTCCACCACCATGCTTTACAGTAGGTATGGTGTTTGAAGGATGCAACTCAGTATTCTTTTTCCTCCAAACACGACAAGTTGTGTTTCTACCAAACAGTTCCAGTTTGGTTTCATCAGACCATAGGACATTCTCCCAAAACTCCTCTGGATCATCCAAATGCTCTCTAGCAAACTTCAGATGGGCCCGGACATGTACTGGCTTAAGCAGTGGGACACGTCTGGCACAACAGGATCTGAGTCCATGGTGGCGTAGTGTGTTACTTATGGTAGGCCTTGTTACATTGGTCCCAGCTCTCTGCAGTTCATTCACTAGGTCCCCCCGCTTGGTTCTGGGATTTTTGCTCACCGTTCTTGTGATCATTCTGACCCCACGGGGTGGGATTTTGCGTGGAGCCCCAGATCGAGGGAGATTATCAGTGGTCTTGTATGTCTTCCATTTTCTAATTATTGCTCCCACTGTTGATTTCTTCACTCCAAGCTGGTTGGCTATTGCAGATTCAGTCTTCCCAGCCTGGTGCAGGGCTACAATTTTGTTTCTGGTGTCCTTTGACAGCTCTTTGGTCTTCACCATAGTGGAGTTTGGAGTCAGACTGTTTGAGGGTGTGCACAGGTATCTTTTTATACTGATAACAAGTTTAAACAGGTGCCATTACTACAGGTAATGAGTGGAGGAAAGAGGAGACTCTTAAAGAAGAAGTTACAGGTCTGTGAGAGCCAGAAATCTTGATTGTTTGTTTCTGACCAAATATTTATTTTCCACCATAATATGCAAAAAAAATGATAAAAAAACAGACAATGTGATTTTCTGGATTTTTTTTTCTCAGTTTGTCTCCCATAGTTGAGGTCTACCTATGATGTAAATTACAGACGCCTCTCATCTTTTTAAGTGGTGGAACTTGCACTATTGCTGACTGACTAAATACTTTTTTGCCCCACTGTATATATATATATATATATATATACAGTACAGACCAAAAGTTTGGACATACCTTCTGATTTAAAGATTTTTCTGTATTTTCATGATTATGAAAATTGTAAATTCACACTGAAGGCATCAAAACTATGAATTAACACATGTGGAATTATATACTTAACAAAAAAGTGTGAAACAACTGAAAATATGTCTTATATTTTAGGTTCTTCAAAATAGCCACCTTTTGCTTTGATGACTGCTTTTCACACTCTTGGCATTCTCTTGATGAGCTTCAAGAGGTAGTCACCGGGAATAGTTTTCACTTCACAGGTGTGCCCTGTCAGGTTTAATAAGTGGGATTTATTGCCTTATAAATGGTGTTGGGACCATCAGTTTTGTTGCGCAGAAGTCTGGTGGATGCACAGCTGATAGTCCTACTGAATATACTGTTAGAATTTGTATTATGGCAAGAAAAAATCAGCTAAGTAAAGAAAAACGAGTGACCATCATTACTTTAAGAAATGAAGGTCAGTCAGTCCGAAAAATTGGGAAAACTTTGAAAGTGTCCCCAAGTGCAGTTGCAAAAACCATCGAGCACTACAAAGAAACTGGCTCACATGAGGCCCACCCCAGGAAAGGAAGACCAAGAGTCACCTCTGCTTCTGAGGATAAGTTTATCCAAGTCACCAGCCTCAGAAATCGCAGATTAACAGCAGCTCAGATTAGAGACCAGGTCAATGCCACACAGAGTTCTAGCAGCAGACACTTCTCTACAACAACTGTTCAGAGGAGACTTTGTGCAGCCTTCATAGTAAAATAGCTGCTAGTAAACCACTGCTAAGGAAAGGCAACAAGCAGAAGAGACTTGTTTGGGCTAAAGAACACAAGGAATGGACATTAGACCAGTGGAAATCTGTGCTTTGGTCTGATGAGTCCAAATTTGAGATCTTTGGTTCCAACCACCATGTCTTTGTGCGACACAGAAAAGGTGAACGGATGGACTTTACATGCCTGGTTCCCACCGTGAATCATGGAGGAAGAGGTGTGATGGTGTGGGGGTGCTTTGCTGGTGACACTGTTGGGGATTTAATCAAAATTGAAGACATACTGAACCAGCATGGCTACCGCAGCATCTTGCAGATGCATGCTATTTTGTCCATTTTGCGTTTAGTTGGAACATCATTTATTTTTTAACAGGACAATGACCCCAAACACACCTCCTGGCTGTGTAAGGGCTATTTGACCAAGAAGGAGAGTGATGGGGTGCTACACCAGGTGACCTGGCCTCCACAGTCACCAGACCTGAACCCAATCGAGATGGTTTGGGGTGAGTTGGACCACAGAGTGAAGGCAAAAGGCCAACAAGTGCTAAGCATCTCTGGGAACTCCTTCAAGATTGTTGGAAGGCTATTCCCGGTGACTACCTCTTGAAGTTCATCAAGAGAATGCCAAAAGTGTGCAAAGCAGTCATCAAAGCAAAAGGTGGCTACTTTGAAGAACCTAGAATATAAGACATATTTTCAGTTGTTTCACACTTTGTTAAGTATATAATTCCACATGTGTTAATTCATAGTTTTGATGCCTTCAGTGTGAATTTACAATTTTCATAGTCATGACAATACAGAAAAATCTTTAAATGAGAAGGTGTGTCCAAACTTTTGGTCTGTACTGTATATATATATACATATATATATATATATATATATATATATATATATATATATATCTCTGTATATATATATATATATATATACAGTATATATATATTTTATAGATACTGCTGTTATGTGATGTATTGTGCTGATTGTAATGTAATAAAACACAGTCACAGTGATGGACGTTGTCACCTGAGCCTGTTGTACAATAACAGGCACAACAATGATGAATAATGGGGTCAATCCAAGGAATGGAGAAAAATGGTGGTTGAGTTCATTGCTGCCACAGGTAATGAGGTGATGTATTACTGGGGTAATGGTATAAAAACTTTATTTATTGCTACGCGCTTCAGAGCCGTTCTACCTCCTTCATCAGGCAGGTGTACATACACAATGAATACCCATGATTTTATTAATTCATTGAGAACATATATCATTTGGATCCAACCCTTGATTGGCTGGAAAATTAGCTGCCGCTTGTGCTGTGCTCTGTCTTAGTGGTAACAGACTATAGGAAAAAAACACACAGATTAAAACCATACATACACTAAAACTGAACCCTCCGAAGGTGCACAAAAGCTTACAGAGTGATCTATTTCAATTTTCAAGTGCTTATTTCCGCCGCTAATATTAACGATTATGGCTTATAGAAAATGAAAACACAAAAGTCATTATCTCAATAAATTAGAATAATTAACAAAAAAACCTGCAAAAGCTTCCTAAGCATTTAAAAAGGCCATGTGGTCTGTTTCAGTAGGTTCGACAATCATGGGGAAGACTGCTGATTTGACAGATGTCCAGAAGGCAGTCATTGACACACTCCACAAGGAGGTTAAGGCATAAAAGGTCATTGCTAAAAAAGCTGGCTGTTCACAGAGAGCTGTATCCAAGCTTATTAATGGAAAGTTGAGTGGAAGTAAAAAGTGTGGTAGAAAAAGGTGCATAAGCAACCCCGATAACCGCAGACTAGAAAGGATTGTTAAGAAAAGGGCATTCAAAAATTTGGGGGAGATTCACAAGGAGTGGACTGCTGCTGGAGACATTGCTTCAAGAGCCACCACACACAGACATGGGCTACAAGTGTCACATTCCTTGTGTCAAGCCACTCATGGCCAATAGACAACACCAGAAGCGTCTTTCCTGGGCCAAGGAGAAAAAGAATTGGACTGTTGCTCAGTGGTCCAAGGTGTTGTTACTAGATGAAAGTACAGTTTGCAGTTGATTTGGAAATCAAGGTCCCAGACACAGGAAGAGTGGAGAAGCATACACTCCAAGAATGGCCTTTTCTTATCAATCCTTTCAAGGCTATGATTGCTTGTGAACCTTTTTCTACCACACATTTTCTTTCCACTCAACTTTCCATTAATATGCTTGGATAAAGCACTCTGTGAACAGCCAGCTTCTTGAGCAATAACATTTTGTGGCTTGGATAAAGCACTCTGTGAACAGCCAGCTTCTTGAGCAATAACATTTTGTGGCTTACCTTCCTTGTGGAGTGTGTCAATGACTGCCTTCTGGACATCTGTCAAATCAGCAATTTTTCCCATGATTGTGAAGCCTACTGAAACAGACTAAGGGACCTTTTTAGATGCTCAGGAAGTATTTGCAGGTGTTTTTTACTAATCTAATTTACTGAGATAGTGACTTTTGTGTTTTCATTGGCTGTAAGTCAGAAACATTAACAGAAATAAACACTTGAAATATATCACTCTGTAGTGACTCTATATAATGAGTTTTTATTTTTTTTATTGTATAACTGAAATAAATTAACCTATTTATGATATTCTAGTTTTGTGAGAAGCACCTGTGTGTGTCCAACAGCCACCTTACAATATACAGTGGGGCAAAAAAGTATTTAGTCAGTCAGCAATAGTGCAAGTTCCACCACTTAAAAAGATGAGAGGCGTCTGTAATTTACATCATAGGTAGACCTCAACTATGGGAGACAAACTGAGAAAAAAAAATCCAGAAAATCACATTGTCTGTTTTTTTTAACATTTTATTTGCATATTATGGTGGAAAATAAGTATTTGGTCAGAAACAAAATTTCATCTCAATACTTTGTAATATATCCTTTGTTGGCAATGACAGAGGTCAAACGTTTTCTGTAAGTCTTCACAAGGTTGCCACACACTGTTGTTGGTATGTTGGCCCATTCCTCCATGCAGATCTCCTCTAGAGCAGTGATGTTTTTGGCTTTTCGCTTGGCAACACGGACTTTCAACTCCCTCCAAAGGTTTTCTATAGAGTTGAGGTCTGGAGACTGGCTAGGCCACTCCAGGACCTTGAAATGCTTCTTACAAAGCCACTCCTTCGTTGCCCTGGCGGTGTGCTTTGGATCATTGTCATGTTGAAAGACCCAGCCATGTTTCATCTTCAATGCCCTTGCTGATGGAAGGAGGTTTGCACTCAAAATCTCACGATACATGGCCCCATTCATTCTTTCATGTACCCGGAGCAGTCGTCCTGGCCCCTTTGCAGAGAAACAGCCCCAAAGCAAGATGTTTCCACCACCATGCTTTACAGTAGGTATGGTGTTTGATGGATGCAACTCCGTATTCTTTTTCCTCCAAACACGACAAGTTGTGTTTCTACCAAACAGTTCCAGTTTGGTTTCATCAGACCATAGGACATTCTCCCAAAACTCCTCTGGATCATCCAAATGCTCTCTAGCAAACTTCAGATGGGCCCGGACATGTACTGGCTTAAGCAGTGGGACATGTCTGGCACTGCAGGATCTGAGTCCACGGTGGCGTAGTGTGTTACTTATGGTAGGCCTTGTTACATTGGTCCCAGCTCTCTGCAGTTCATTCACTAGGTCCCCCCGCGTGGTTCTGGGATTTTTGCTCACCGTTCTTGTGATCATTCTGACCCCACGGGGTGGGATTTTGCGTGGAGCCCCAGATCGAGGGAGATTATCAGTGGTCCTGTATGTCTTCCATTTTCTAATTATTGCTCCCACTGTTGATTTCTTCACTCCAAGCTGGTTGGCTATTGCAGATTCAGTCTTCCCAGCCTGGTGCAGGGCTACAATTTTGTTTCTGGTGTCCTTTGACAGCTCTTTGGTCTTCACCATAGTGGAGTTTGGAGTCAGACTGTTTGAGGGTGTGCACAGGTGTCTTTTTATACTGATAACAAGTTTAAGCAGGTGCCATTACTACAGGTAATGAGTGGAGGAAAGAGGAGACTCTTAAAGAAGAAGTTACAGGTCTGTGAGAGCCAGAAATCTTGATTGTTTGTTTCTGACCAAATACTTATTTTCCACCATAATATGCAAATAAAATGTTAAAAAAACAGACAATGTGATTTTCTGGATTTTTTTTTCTCAGTTTGTCTCCCATAGTTGAGGTCTACCTATGATGTAAATTACAGACACCTCTCATCTTTTTAAGTGGTGGAACTTGCACTATTGCTGACTGACTAAATACTTTTTTGCCCCACTGTACATACATATACATATGCAGTGGCTTGCGAATATATTCACCCCCTTGGCTTGCTGCCTATTTTGCTACATTACAATCTGTGTTTAGATATTTTTGCAATCCAATTTGTGTGATGCATCAGCACTAAATAGTCTGATTTGGTGAAGTGAAATGAAACAAGTCCCCTATGTGCAATCTAAGTGTTACATGGTTTGTACACACCTTTTCTGAAAGGCCATAGAATCTGCAATATAAATAAGGAAGAGGCACCACTAGCCAAACAACACCATGAAGACCAAAGAGATCTCAAAACAATTCAGGGACAAAGTTGTTGAGAAGTACAAGTCAGAGTTGGGTAATATCCAATCTCTGATTATCCCCCAAAGCACCAACAAATCCATTAACATCAAATCAAAAGAACAAGGTACCACAACAAAATTGTCACGAGAGGGGTCATCCACCAAAACTCTCAGCCCAGGAAAGGAAGGCATTAATCAGAGCAACAGAGCAGAGACCAAAGGTAACCCTGAAGGAGCTGCAAAAATCCCAAGCAGAGACTGGGGTATCTGTCCATATGACCACAATAAGCCATACACTCCATAGAGGCGGCCTTTGTGAGATAGTATGCAGAAAAAGCCTTTACTTACACAAAAAAATTGTAAGGCTAATTTTGAGTTTGCCTAAAGACATGTGGTAACTCCCCAAATGTATGGAGGAAGGTGCTGTGCTCAGATAAGACCAAAATTTTACTTTTTTGTCACCAAAGTAAACGCTATATCTGGCACCAAAAAAACATATCTCATCACCCCGCAACACCATCCCCACACTAAAACATGGTGGTGGCAGCACTGTGCTGTGGGGATGTTTTTTGACAGTAGGGAGAGGGGTAATTGTCCAAGTTGAGGGGAAGATGGATGGAGCGAAATACAGGGATATTTTTTAGAAAAACCTGCTTCAGTCTGTCAGGGATTTGAGACTGGGATTGAGGCTCACCTTTCAAGAAGACAATGATCCAAAACATACTGCTAAGGCAACACCCGAGTGGTTTAACCCCTTAAGCCCCAAGGGTGGTTTGCACGTTAATGACCGGGCCGATTTTTACAATTCTGACCACTGTTCCTTTATGAGGTTATAACTCTGGAACGCTTCAACGGATGTTGGCGATTCTGACACTGTTTTCTCGTGACATATTGTACTTCATGATAGTGGTAAAATTTATTCGATATAACTTGCGTTTATTTGTGAAAAAATGGAAATTTGGCGAAAATGTTGAAAATTTAGCAATTTTCCAACTTTGAATTTTTATGCCTTTAAATCACAGAGATATGTCATGTAAAATACTTAATAAATAACATTTCCCACATGTCTACTTTACATCAGCACAATTTTGGAACCAAAATTTTTTTTTAGGGAGTTATAAGGGTTAACATTTCTCATTTTTACAACACCAATATTTTTTAGGGACCACATCACATTTGAAGTCATTTTGAGGGGTCTATATGATAGAAAATAACCAAGTGTGACACCAATCTAAAAACTCCCCTCAAGGTGCTCAAAACCACATTTAAGAAGTTTATTAACCATTCAGGTGTTTTACAGTAATTTTTGGAATGTTTAAAAAAAATAATAACTTTTAACTTTTCTTCACAAAAAATTTATTTCAGCTCCAATTTGTTTTATTTTCCCAAGGGTAAGAGAAGAAATTGGACCCAAAAAGTTGTTGTGCCATTTGTTCTGAGTACGAGGATACTCCACA
Organism: Ranitomeya imitator; assembly: GCF_032444005.1. NCBI lineage: Eukaryota > Metazoa > Chordata > Amphibia > Anura > Dendrobatidae > Ranitomeya > Ranitomeya imitator. The sequence continues at coordinate 128,464,179 of NC_091289.1, forward strand.
TGTGGGGGTAAACCACTGTTTGGGCGCATGGCAGAGCTCGGAAGGGAAGGAGCGCCGTTTGACTTTTCAATGCAAAATTGACTGGAATTAAGATGGGACGCCATGTTCGACTCTGCAAAAACTCTTACTGTTTCACTTATTCATTCTCGTCTGGACTATTGTAACTCTCTACTAATCGCCCTTCCTCTTACCAAACTTTCCCCGCTCCAATCTGTCCTGAATGCTGCTGCCAGGATCATATTCCTCACCAACCGTTACACCGATACCTCTACCTTGTGCCAGTCATTACGCTGGCTACCCATCCACTCCAGAATCCAGTACAAAACTATTACCCTCATCCACAAAGCACTCCATGGCTCAGCACCACCCTACATCTCCTCCCTGGTATCAGTCTACCACCCTACACGTGCCCTCCGCTCCGCTAATGACCTCAGGTTAGCATCCTCAATAATCAGAACCTCCCACTCCCGTCTCCAAGACTTTACACGTGCTGCGCAGATTCTTTGGAATGCACTACCTAGGTTAATACGATTAATCCCCAATCCCCACAGTTTTAAGCGTACCCTAAAAACTCATTTGTTCAGACTGGCCTACCGCCTCAATGCATTAACCTAACGATCCCTGTGTGGCCTATTTATAAAAAAAAAAAAACTATTAGGTTCCTCGCATCATGTTCTCATACACTTTATGCAGTTAATAGCCCTCTGTGTCTGTACTGCTACATACTTAGGCAGTTAACTGGTTCATGCAGCTTTACATGAACACCTGAGCCTTACACTATGGCCGGTCCGAATAACTAAAGCAATTGTTACCATCCACCTCTCGTGTCTCCCCTTTTCCTCATAGTTTGTAAGCTTGCGAGCAGGGCCCTCATTCCTCCTGGTATCTGTTTTGAACTGTATTTCTGTTATGCTGTAATGTCTATTGTCTGTACAAGTCCCCTCTATAATTTGTAAAGCGCTGCGGAATATGTTGGCGCTATATAAATAAAAATTATTATTATTATTATTATTATATGTTGCGTTTGGAGAGCCCCTGATGTGCCTAAACATTGAAACCCCCCACAAGTGACACTATTTTGGAAATTAGACCCCCTAAGGAACTTATCTAGATGTGTGGTGAGCACTTTAACCCACCAAGTGCTCCACAGAAGTTTATAATGCAGAGCCGTAAAAATAAAAAATCATATTTTTTCACAAATATGATATTTTCACCCCCAATTTATTATTTTCCCAAGGGTAAGAGAAGAAATTGGACCACAAAAGTTGTTGTGCTCTTTGTTCTGAGTACGCCGATACCCCACATGTGGGGATAAACCACTGTTTGGGTGCATGGCAGAGCTCAGAAGGGAAGGAGTGCCATTTGACTTTTCAATGCAAAATTGACTGGAATTGAGATGGGATGCCATGTCATGTTTGGAGAGCCCCTGATGGGCCTAAACATTAAAACCTCCCACAAGTGACACCATTTTGGAAAGTAGACCCCCTAAGGAACTTATCCAGCAGTGTTTTAACAGCTTTGAACGCCCAAGTGTTTCACTACAGTTTATAATGCAGAGCCGTGAAAATAAAAATTATTTTTTTTCACAAAAATTATTTTTTAGCTTCCAGTTTTGTATTTTCCCAAGGGTAACAGGAGAAATTCGACCCCAAAAGTTGTTATCCAATTTGTCCTGAGTACGCTGATACCCCATATGTGGGGGGAACCACCGTTTGTGCACATGGCAGAGCTTGGAAGGGAAGGAGCGCCATTTGGAATGCAGGCCTAGATGGATTGGTCTGCAGGCGTCACGTTGCTTTTCCAGGGCCCCTGATGCACCTAAACAGAAGAAACCCCCCACAAGTGACACCATTTTGGAAAATAGACCATTCAAGGAACTTATCTAGATGTGTTTTGACAGCTTTGAACCCCCAAGTGTTTCACTACAGTTTATAACACAAAGTCGTGAAAATAAAAATTAATTTTTTTCCCACAAAAATGCTTTTTAGCCCCCCAAATTTTTATTTTACCAAGGGTAACAAGAGAAATTGGACCCCAATAGTTGTTGTCCAATTTGTCCTGAGTATGCTGATACCTCATATGTTGGGGTAAACCCCTGTTTGGGTGCACGGGAGAGCTCGGAAGGGAAGGACCACTGTTTTACTCTTTCAACACAGAATTGGCTGGAATTGAGATCGGACGCCATGTTGCGTTTGGAGAGCCCTGATGTGCCTAAACAGTGGAAACCCCCAATTCTAACTGAAACCCTAACCCCAACACACCCCTAACCCTAATCCCAACCATAACCCTAACCACATCCCTAACCCTGACACACCCCTAACCCTAATCCCAATAGTAAATGTAACCCTAACTCTAACTTTAGCCCCAACCCTAACTTTAGCCTCAACCCTAACTTTAGCCCCAACCCTAACCCTAACTTTAGCCCCAACCCTAACCCTAACTTTAGCCCCAACCCTAACTCTAACTTTAGCCCCAACCCTAACTTTAGCCCCAACCCTAACCCCAAGCCTATACCTAACCCTAGCCCCAGCCCTAACCCTAACCCTAACCCTAGCCCTAACCCTAGCCCCAACCCTAGCCCTAACCCTAGCCCTAACCCTAGCCCTAACCCCAACCCTAACCCCAACCCTAGCCCCAATCCTAGCCCCAACCCTAACCCTAGCCCTAACCCTAGCCCTAACCCTAATGGGAAAATGGAAATAAATACATTTTTTAAATTTTTTTATCACTAAGGGGGTGATGAAGGGGGGTTTGATTGACTTTTATAGTGGGTTTTTTAGCGGATTTTTATGATTGACAGCCGTCACACACTAAAAGACGCTTTTTATTGCAAAAAATATTTTTTGCATTACCACATTTTGAGATCTATAATTTTTTCATATTTTGGTCCACAGAGTCATCTGACATCTTGTTTTTTGCATGACGAGCTGACGTTTTCATTGGTAACTCTTTTGGGCACGTGACATTTTTTGATCGCTTTTTATTCCGATTTTTGTGAGGCAGAATGACCAAAAACCAGCTATTCATGAATTTCTTTTGGGGGGGCCGTTTATACCATTCCGCGTTTGGTAAAATGGATAAAGCAGTTTTATTCTTTGGGTCAGTACGTTTACAGCGATACCTCATTTATATAAATTTTTTATGTTTTGGTGCTTTTTAAACGATAAAAACTATTTTATAGAAAAAATAATTATTTTTGCATTGCTTTATTCTGAGGACTGTAACTTTTTTATTTTTTTGCTGATGATGCTGTATGGTGGCTTGTTTTTTGCGGGACAAGATGACGCTTTCAGTGGTACCATGTTTATTTATATCTATCTTTTTGATCATGTGTTATTCCACTTTTTGTTCGTCGGTATGATAATAAAGCGTTGTTTTTTGCCTCTTTTTTTATTTTACGGTGTTCACTGAAGGGGTTAACTAGTAGGACAGTTTTATAGGTCAGGTCGTTTCGGACGCGGCAATACTAAATATGTGTACTTTTATTGTTTTTTTTAAATTTAGATAAAGAAATGTATTTATGGGAACAATATATATATATTATTTTTCTTTATTTAGGAATTATTTTTTTTTACACATCTAAAAAAATTTTTTTTTACTTTTTTACTTTGTCCCAGGGGCGACATCACTGTATAGTGACAGATCGCTGATCTGACACTTTGCAGAGCACTGTGTCAGATCAGCGATCTGGCGTGCCCTGCTGCTAGGTTACAGGGCCTGCTCTGGTTCTGGAAGTACTCCCTGCAGGACCCGGAAGTAGCCCCGCAGCCATTTTGGATCCGGTGCCTGCAGGGAGGAGACGCTCGGTACAAGGTGAGTACATCGCTTTGTACCGGGGGTCTCAGGGAAGCCCACAGGGAGCCCCCTCCCTGCGCGATGCTTCCCTATACCGCCGGCACACCGCGATCATGTTTGATCATGGTGTGCAAGGGGTTAATGTGCCAGGAGCAGTCCGTGACCACTCCTGGCACATAGTGCCGTATGTCAGCTGCGATAGTCAGCTGATACCCGGCCGCGATCGGCCACGCTCCCCCCGTGATCCACTATGACGTACTATCCTGTCACTGGGAATTAAGTCCCAGTTCACCTTGACGGGATAGTATGTCATATGGGATTAAGGGGTTAAAGAGAAACATGTAAATATTTTGGAGTGGCCTAGTCAAAGCCCAGACCTTAATCCAATTGAGATTCTGTGGTCATACTTGAAGATTGCTTGTCACCAGAGGAAACAGCTAACTTGAAGGAACTGAAATAGTTTTGCCTTCAGGAATGGACAAAAATCCCAATTGCAAGATGTAGATAGCTCATAGCGACTTATTTAAACTCTAAAGCGAATTGCAGCTGTAATTGCCAATAAAGGAGGCTGTACAAAGTACTGCCTTTAGTTTGGTAAATAGTTATGCACACTGAAGTATTCAGTAATATTGTTCTATTTGTTGTTTGCTTCACAATTAAAAGAAAGTCGAATTCTCACAGTTGTACTCATGCTCTTTATATGAACTGATGCAAACCTTCAAAACAAACAAATGAAATTCCAAGTTGTGAGGCAGAAAAACACGAAACATTCAAAGGGGGTGAAAACTGTTGCAGACGACTGTATATTCTTCAACATCAAAATTGAAACGCCAAGAAGGAAAAGTCGTGGAATTATGAAAATTACAGGATGGATGGACATGTTGATTAAGAAAAAGATGCAAACTCGGCTTCAGAAAAATGGCCGCCGCGATCTCCATCTGCGCATGCGCGGCATCCCACGGCCATTTTCCTGAAGCCCCGGGCAGCAGAGCACTCCATCTGCGCACACGCGGCCTCAGGAAGATGGCCGCCCCCACGATAACCAGGGGAATAGCGCAGATCGCGCCCTTTTTCTTCACCTGCGCAGTGGATTCGGCAGTTGGGCATGCGCAAACCACTACGCCACCAACTGAAAGATGAGCAAGATCTGGGGGAAGAAACAGCAATGTCACCACGCCCATTCGACCAGACCAGCCTGATTGACAGGCGAAAACGGCGACTTTGCTAAGGTATTTCGGCAGCATAGGTGGGGAATCAGGGTACACAAAATACATTATTGTAACACACAGCTCAGGTCCTATTTAACGGTATTTTTATCTCAATCTGAAAAAACGGGGTGACAGGTTCCCTTTCCACATGTGTTAATTGATAGTTTTGATGCCTTCAGTGTGAATGTACAATTTTAATAGTTATGAAAATAAAGAAAAATCTTTAAATGAGAAGGTGTGTCCAAACTTTTGGTCTGTACTGTACATTTGCATGGCCTGCGTACCCAATGTTAAAGATAGGTACACAGGACGCATGCTGACGTAGGCGGAGCTGAATGAAAGAGGTGCGGCAGTGGGCAGAACTTCGTGGAGAAACTACGCAGTCCTCTGCACCTCTGCCCTATGTAAGTGTGAAACCAGCTAGTTTTTGTTCCAGCACTTGTCTCGTATATAACTTAAGACTGTGCACCTATTCACCATTTGAAAAATACAAGACACATAACTGATCAGCTTTTTTTTGTCTGCTCAGTTTGCCTTAGAAACTCTGTGAATATATGCCATACATATCAATATACCAGACCAGATTTAGCAATTACAATAAACTTGATTTCTTTAGTCAAATTCTCCTTAGTGAATCCAAACAAAGCAAAGTTGGCAGATGACCAGCAACTGAAATATCTTCCACAGATAATTCAATGCTGAGAAGGATTATCTGATTCTTCTTGTTTTCTGAAGCTATATTTAGCAATGCAGATTAATGTATAAAGTCTTTCATGGAAGGAATGGAAACAATATTCTCTAAGTGACTTTATAAATGAAAAGGAAATGGCAGATGGAAATTTGGATGCTGAAATCGCAAACCGATTGGTTCTATATAAATCAATAGGTACTAAGTACTACTTGTAATAAGCTCCCTTAATTAGCTATATTTATAACACACAATCAAATCTGTTGTACGAATTTAGATGAGACCACTTATTGTACAGTCTCTCTATCCAAACACATATACGAGGGGCGATCCAAAAGTAATGATAATCAATACTAAACACAATGAATATAGTCAAAAAATAAATTTATTTTTTTACATAGTCTCCTAACAAGTCTATACATTTAGTCCATCTCTTTTCTAAACTTAGAATTCCCTTCGAAAAAAATTCTTGATCTTGACCCTCAAAAAAATCCCCAACAGCGTTATCACGTCGCTATTGTCGTCAAATTTCTTGCCCCGGAGGTGTTCCTTGAGCCGAGGAAAGAGAAAGAAGTCACTGGGGGCTAGATCTGGTGAATAGGGGGGGTGTTCCACCAGTTCAAAGCCCACTTCTTGAATGGTAGCCATGGCAACAGCAGCTTTGTGAGCCGGCGCGTTATCTTGGTGAAACAACACTCCAGCCCGCAGTTTGCCGCGCCTATTCTCCTTGATAGCCTCCTGCAATCTTCTTATTATTTGTTCTGCGTAGTAGGAGCCCGTAATAGTGGCTCCCTTCTCCAAATAGTCCACCATAATAATTCCTTCAGCGTCCCAAAAAACGGACGCCATAACCTTCCCTGCTGAGCTTGACACTTTGAATTTCTTTGGCGTCGGTTCGTCGGCTCGTTTCCATGTCATCGATTGTTTAGTTTCGGGATCAAAGTGGTGGATCCAGGTCTCGTCCATGGTCAAAAAACCTTGGAACTTTCGAGATTTGCTATTGAAATGTCAACTCGTTTCTTCTTTTGTTCGTCGGTTAACATATTTGGCACCCAACGCGCGGAGACCTTTCTCATATGCAATTCTTTTGCAAGGATTCTTTGAATACTGCCATATGAGATCCCTGTGACCTCAGCTACATGCCTGATAGTCACTCTTCGATCTGCCAATACAACTTCTTCAACTTTTTTCACGTTTTCTTCATTGAGGGACGTGGATGGGCGTCCTTCACGATGTTCATTTTCCGTTGATGTTCTTCCCAGCTTAAATTCCTTGGCCCAGCGTGCAACTGTGGAATATGGAGGAGAAGAGTCCCCTAATGTTTCCACCAAGTCGCTGTGTATGTCTTTGGTAGTCATTTTTTTCAAGCAGAAGTATTTCATGACAGCTCTGAGCTCGTTTTTTTCCATTTTGATGTTCACTCCTCGGCAGTTCATATTCAAATGAATGTAGCTCCCGGGAATCGTGGTCTATTTAAGTAATTTTTTTTTCCTGGACTAGTGGGTACCTAAGAGAGAAGAAAACATTTTATTTTAATTTCTGTGTGCAATAGAAATAACCGATTATCATTACTTTTGGATCGCCCCTCGTAGGTTGTTCTAAAGCTTTAATCTGTAGATTAACCTGTTGTTGGTGTACACATGACTTAACCCATTAATTAGGTATTTTTCAGCTATGTTTCCTTAAACTACAGAAAATAATGCTAAAGGGTTCATCGTTTGACTATAATAATCGACAAGGCTAAACATTTTGTAGCAAAGGGCTGTATAGATGGAAAACACTGTGAAATGCTAATGCAAACCATAAAAAAAGGTTATGAATAGGTGTCAAGGAGACCATTATAAAGTGACTTTATAGGCTTCTCCTACTAAAGCTAATTTGCTTCAGTATTACATCTGCCTATTATCATTAGTGGATTAGTTGTCTGTACATTATAATCATTCGTACTGTAAAAAAATAAAGCTTTCTCTGCACTGAATTCCTGTTAAACCTGTAATAGACATGAGTTTACGCGCAGTGGCCATTCCAAAATTCCAAAGCTGCAAAGAGCAGGGGAGGAGCAGTAGCTTGGGCCAATGAAGGTGCAGGAGGTGTGTCTAAGACTACCTGAGGTTTCCCCTAGGCTTTGTGACTAAGTTGTAGGTACAGATTATAGCTCTTGTCCTAATAGAACTGTAGTAGCTAATAATTGTAATAGTCAATAAAAAACCTATAAGTATTGACTAAGATATCATTTGTAAATCATCTTAAACTATCATATAAATATCAGTTTATCATATAATGTTGTGCTTTCAGAAACAAGCATTCAATCTTAAAAATAAGTAAAGAAGAGAGAGGTGTAATTAAAATGAAAGGGGTTGTCCGGTCCAAATCAATAAGTCTGCCGTCACTCCGTGTGACTATAGATTTTTGAATCCTCCCAGCGCATGCACTGCGCGCAGCTGGGATTCATCGGTTTCTGTCCTGGGACCAGAGAATATGTATGAGTTATACATACTCCTGCTAAGAGACTGTCCATTGGGCGGAGCCTTGCTCCATGCCCTTGTGTTGAGAGGTTGCACCTCATCTAGTGATATGGCCATTCTGTGGGCATGACCGACTAGAGAGGGTGGCTGGCTAGAGGGCGACGCTTTGCTCCATACAAGTACCCACTGACCAGGAGCATGCATAACACATACATAGTCTTCGGTTCCAGGTCAGAAACGTTCACTGGGGTAATTCATAAGTCTGCAGTCTCACAGACTGACGGCAGACTTATTGACTTGGACAAGACAACTCCCTTTAAAGAAAACCTGACAGCTGTTGCATGTTGCCTGTTACAAGTTGACAGGGACCTGTCAATCCAGGGCAGCAGGAGGTGCTAACCCACTGGGGACCCGCCTGCCTGACTAATCTACAGGAGGATCAGTTCTCTGTGGCTTGTAAACTATGTTTTTCTCTGAAATGCCACAGTGTTATAGAGTCATACATACCTGGCTGAGTTAATACATCAAGTGCCTGATACATGCTGTCCATGGATCGGGCAGCATGTTTCAGCTGTCAGGTTCTCTCTAAAATAATAACCACATATTTATGAAAGATAAAATAGCATTTTTTTTAGATATTTATATATTTTAAATAATAGGAGTCACATTACAAGATCATAAGGTTTAGATTCTGGCTCATGGATTGTCGATAGCATAACATCGATGGATAACATACAGTTTAATCAACTTATGTCATTTTATGGTATTCTATGCTTTCTAAAAGGAGGTATCCGCCACTGAGACATTCATGATCTATTTTTAGGATAGGTTGCCAATAATAGATCGGTGGGTTGACCCTACCGATAAATTCTTTGCAGCTTCACTGATGCCTGGATGTAAGCAGTGTATGGAGCCAGAAAGGTATAGCGTAGTTGATTCTGTCTCCTATGGATACTCCAGTTACAGGAGGGAAAATGAACCAAAAAATATTTCCCAATTCTTTTATGATCTCTTGGGGAACAAATTATGTAAAACATGTACAAAACATCTGTGAAAATAAAAAAGAGTAGCAAAAAATAAAAATACTTTTTTTTCCTCCAAAATTTGCGTCTTATAGTCCGGACGTACCTTATATATGTCCCCTGTGGCTGTGGATGGGAGAGGAGTGGCAGCTGAGGAGGGATTAGTCAATCTCAGGAGGCAGGAGCAGCTGCTGAAGCTAATGCTGTGCTCGCTGTTTAAGAAAATGAATATTTACTGCTCCTCACTCTCATAGTCCCTTCCACTTCTATGCACTGAAGCTGGCGCTGAGAAGTAGGAGGGACTATGGGTGTGTGGCAGAGTTAAAATTCATTTTCTTTAATAGAGGGCACAGTGTGCTTCCTACAGCTGCTGGGTGATCACATGTGCCCACTAATAAACAGAATGAATATTGACTGCTCTTCATGCCCATGGATGTGGAGAGCAGTGAATATTCATTCTCTTTAATAGTGGGCACACATGATTGGTCGGCAATTACAGCTAACATTGTGCTCGCTATTAAAGAAAATGAATATTCACTGTACTCCATGCCTATAATCCTGAGCGTGGACAGCAGTGAATATTCTGGCAGCTGACCTCAGCATTTGAGGGTGCATGGCAGTGATGTCATGTGATGCTTACTTGCTGCAGAGAGCCTCTAGCAACAGAACAGGATGCCGCTGCGAGGTAGCGGAAGGAAGGTAAGTAGAATTGTTTCCATTTAATGTGTGCAGCATGATGTGGGCCATGTATACCAGGATAGTGTATGGTGGCCATGTTTAACATGATAGGTATGGTGGCCATGTATACCAGGAAGGGGATGGTAGCCATGTATACCAGGATGGGGATTTTGTGCATGTATTCCAGGATGGGGAGTTGGGCCATGTTTACTACAATGGCAATGGTAGCTATGTTTACCAGAATGGATATAGGGACCATGTATACCAGGATGAAGATTTTTGCCATGTATACCAGGATGACAATGGTGAACATGTTTAGCAGGATGGGGATGGTGGCCATGTATACCAGGATAAGGATGGTGACTATGTGTACCAGGACGGGTATGGGAACCATGTATGCCAGGATGAAGATTTTGGCCATGTATACCAGGATGCGGTAGTTGAATGCCGCTGTCAGCAGTTAATAGCGGCAGGTGGATCGCGATTCCACCTGCCGCTATTGCGCGCACATGTCAGCTGTACAAAACAGCTGACATGTCGCGACTTTGATGTGGGCTCAGCACCGGAGCCCACATCAAAGAGGGAGACACGACATGCGCCGTACTAGTACGGGGCATGTCGTGAAGGGGTTAATATTTAGTACAGAAACCTTTGTTTAAAATTACAGAGGTCAGACGGTTCCTGTAGGTGTTGACAAAGTTTGCACACACTGCAGCAGGGATTTTTTTGCCTACCCCTCCATACAGTTTGTGTGTTTTAAGTCTTTGTCCTTTTGGAAGCACCAGCCATTACTCATCTTCAATGCTCTTACTTAGGGAAGGAGGTTGTTGGCCAAAATCTTGAAATACATGACCCTATCCATCCTTCCTTCAATATGGTGCAGTCGTCCTGTCACCTTTGAAGACAAGCACCCCCAAAGTATGATATCTCCCCCCACCATGCCTCATGTGATTGTACTCATCCTTCTTTTTCCTTTAAACAAGGCTAGTGTAGTTAATACCAAAAAGTTCTATTTTGGCTTCATCTGACCATATGGACTTCTCCCATGCCACTTTGGATCATCCAGATGGTCATTGGCAAACTTCAAACGGGCCTGGACGTGCTGTTATGAGCAGAGGAACCTTGTGCAACCTGCATTATATTAATCCATGATAGCGTAGTGTGTTACTAATGATAATGTTTGAGACTGTGGTCCCAGCTCTCTTCAGGTCAATGAACATGTCCTCCCCTGTAGTTCTGTGCTGATTCCTGATCTTATGCAGAATCATTTTTACCCTATGAGGCAAGATCTTGCATGGAGCTTCACACTGAGGAAGATTGACAATCATTAAAGATCAATGAATACTCATTGCTCTCCACACTCATGGGAGTGGAGAGAAGTGAATATTCATTCCCTTAGGTAGCGAGCACACATGACCGCCTGGCGGCTGCAGCTACTAATGTGCTGCTATTAAAGATCAATGAAAATTCACAGCTCTCCACTCCCATGGGTGTGGAGAGCAGTGAATATTCATTTCTCCTTAGCAGCCCACACAGGTGTTAGCCGCAGCAGCAGCTTTTGCCTCCTGTGACCCGTTGCTCCACCTATGCCTCTCCCTCCACCTCACCATCCAAGGCCATCTGAACTATAAGGTGCACCCCTCATTTTCCTCCAAGTTTTGGAGGACAAAAATGCGTCTCATAGTACGCAAGATACGGTAGTATTTGAAGCTTTTGAGTGACATTTTACATAGTATATAAGACTCAAAAAAGAGTTGAAAAATTGGTCTGGACTCAGTTAGTCATCCATAGAATATTTGGTGTTTTCTGTTAAATTTCAGTGGTATATTAAACTCCAAAAAAGCATTTAGAATTCTTTTGTATTCAATAAGTCATTCATGGAGCATTAGGTGCTTTCTGTGATATTTCTGTTGTATAAAAAACTCCAAAAAAGCATTTAAAAATTTGTCTGTATTCAGTTATTCATCCATAAAGTATTTGGTGCTTTCTGTGACATTTCAGTGGTATATAAGAGTCAAAAAAGGGTTGAAAAATTGGTCTGGATTTAATTAGTCATCCATAGATTATTTACTTTCTGTTTCTGTGTTATATAAGACTCCAAAAAAGCATTTCAAAAATTGCATGCAATTAGTCATTCATATGCTGTAGTATTAGTTGATTTCTGTGATACTTCAGTAGTATGCAAGACTCAAAAAAAGCATCTAAAAAATTGGTCTAGATTGAATTACTCATCTATACTATATTAGGTGCTTTCTGGTAAATTTAGGTGGTATATAAGACTCCAAAAAAGTGTTTAAATTATTCAATGAGCCATCCGTAGAGCATTAGGTACTTTCTGTAACATCTCTGTGGTATATGAGACTCTAAAAGAGCATTTAATTAATACAATTAGTCATCCATAGAATATTAACCAGTTACATTTCAGTGGTATATAACCCTCCAAAAAACATTCAAATCATCAAAGGACACATCAGCTAGTGAGCAATCTGCGGGACCTAGGCTATTCTGAAAAGAGAAGGAGGTGAGTTAGGGCCAGGGATGTAGAAATGGTAGCGGGCCTGCTAGCTGCAAGGAACTGATAGATGGCATTCAGGTGGAAGGTTATCAATTATGACTGACAGCGGAGATGGGGGTCCATAGAAGAGTTTGAGACGTGTCATCACCTTCCGTTCAACCAGTAGAGACTGAATATTTACCTTGAAGGCTGCCAGAACTGACTGCTGTAGCCAAGGTCCTCAAAATGGAGGGTCAACATCACTGGGTGTGATTGGAGAAGGTAGGGAGCAGGATGAACCCTTCTTGAGAAATGAATGGGCCTGGGAGAGGATCCTTGAGGTGGCTTGAGATGAGGCTACTAGCCCCAAGAAATTTTCCTGTCCTTGGGATTCCTTGCAGGACAGGTGATGGTGCAGGTGACACAGGGTGTTGGTGGCTCATGCACTACCCAAAGCCGGGTTTCTTACAACCCTGGACCTTGGGAATCGGGCTACAGAAAGCAGGTGCAGGCAGTCAATCCTCGCCTCCCGAGGAAGAAGAAGAAGACGCAGACAATTGAAGAGGATTACTATATTACCCTTCTTATATTTTTTCATGGCTGTCTAATTTCTAAAAAACGTTTATGGGTGTAGGAATACATCAACTACACTTTGAAAATGTTTATGTTCTAACTTTTTTCCTTGATTCAATTAGTCATCCATATATTTTAACGTGCTTTGTGTAAAATTATTGTGGATTAAAAATTTTTAAAACACATTGGCCTGGTACAGTTCAAAAAATGTTTTTGTTCCAAAAATTTACCATTTTCATATATATTGTAAAACCTGCTTCATTTGAAATTTCGTTGGTTTGAAATATAAACCAAAAATGACCTGCTACTGGTGTACAAATTTGGTTGTTCAAAATTAGATTGTTGCCATACATACTGTAAAACTTGATTTGTGTGAAATTTTGTTGGTTTGAAATAAAAAACAAAACTAGCCTGCTGCAGATGTAGAAATTTGGTTGTTCAAATATTCACTAGTGTCATACAGGATATAATTTAGAACTTGGTTTGTATGAAATTTCATTGGTTTGAAATAAAAACCTAAATTGTCCTGCTATAGGTGAAGAAATTTGGTCTCTCGGTACTCAGTCCCCAGCCGCTGTTATTTTTCCCATTGTGGTATCCCTGCCTTCTACCAGAAGGAAAATCTCCTATGCCCTAACCAACGCGGTAACTGGGATTGTCCACTTAACTACTGACATGTGGACAAATGCTTCTGGCCAGAGACACTACATTTCCCTGATAGCACACTAGGTGAACATTGTGGAGGTCGGGGCACGGCACATGGGCTACCGGCACTGAGGATTGCTAGCACTACTTCTGTCAGGGTTTCCTACGCCAGTTCCTGTGGACCCATGTGGTTAAGATGGAGACTACACAGGTGCAGCATAACCGATGAGGCAGCCACTCTCAACCTACCAAACTAATGGAGGGGGTGGCTGCTTGGCACATTGCTGCACATAAAAGACTTGCATGTGGCGCTGTTCACACAATGGAGATGCACAGCATCCAGGCAGGTCTAGTAGTGACACCCTTCTATTAGATCAGGCGGGCCTGCCCAGCGCTATCCAAATGCACCCCATGTGAACAGACACCACAGTTTACAAGACAAAAATGGGCCCAACTGCACCCCGAAAAAAAGTGCAAAAAACACAAAAAAAATTTTAAAATTTTTTTGTGAGGTATTAGTTTATACTTTGGCCAAAATACGCAAGCTCGTAACCCACATCAAGGGTCCCCACGCTTACGAGTCCTAATTCTACAACCAGACATAGTCATGTGTGATAATGGGCGTAAACTATTGGAGGCTGTGAAGCTTGCTCGCACACATACCATGCTTGGCCTATGTGGTCAATTTGGTAGTTCAGTGGTTTCTGAAAACCTCCCCAGATTTGCCATAGTTTCTGATGAAGGTAAGCTCTGTTTGTGTACTGAGCATCCGAGCATCCTAGCATCTTAGTGCTCACTCATCTCTAATTGTCACTTTTTATGTTTTTTTTCCCAACAGCTGCAATATGTCTTATTTAAACAGTTCTACACCCATCCATTTTCCCTTTAGTTTTATATCGTACAAGCGATTTTAACAGATCTAAAAAAAATTCTGGCATGGACAATCAAATAATTTTTTCCTCTTTTTACATGGAGCTCAATTTTTCATGTAATTTTTTCTGACATTTGGAGAAATTGTAAAGAAAAATAGCAAACTTGTCTCTATTTCTCACATTTTTTTTCTTACAATCACAAATGAATGGTAAAATTGTTTTAAATTACGGTTCCTCATTCTGTAAAAATTATTTTTAAATATAGGACATGTTTTTCATGCTTTTCTATTTATTTTTCATTTATTTTATATATAAATAAGACCTTGGGAAGGGATGCATATCAACATTTACATAATTTTATTTTATCTGCATAGCAAAGCTGTCTAGGCAGTTCCTGTTCCTTCCTTAAACCCAGTCACTTGATCATGAGGAGGAAGTACTGTTAGTTTTTTTTAATCTGTTAACAGGCTGGTTTTACTTGTGTATACTGCAATGGAAAAAGAAAATATGGTAACAAAACATGTTTGTCTTTGCTGTAAAGTGTCTGGCTGTATCTGAAAGCCAGCTTGCTGCTCCTTTAGCTGTATGATGGCTTACTGTGCAGTGACATTTTAGAATGTCAGTGCAGAGCAAAGTGTGTACTGCCCAGACGTTAATAGCATATGGGTGGTCCAAAAGTAGTTGATATTTATGTTAATGTAATGCCTTGCTCTATTTGCTAAGCATCATGTGGCACCCCTAGGGGTATTTGCCACAAAAATAGTTACTGACACTAGACACAAATACTAAAATAGCAAAACTGCACTACCACCTCCGGCCAGAAGGGGGAGCTCCAGAGACTCCCCTTAATCCATTCTGGTCTGAGAGAAGAAATGGCAGTTGGGCTAAGGAGCTGATAGTGAGAGGTCATACAGCTGAATTTCTAACAGCCCTATGACGGTTTCTAGGCCCAAATCACCGGCCTGAGGAGAAGAGGGACAGAGAAAAGGGACATTGTGAGAACCGGGTAGCATTAATCACTACCCAGAACAGGCGCAAAGACGGATACCGGATCCGTGGCTGTATTTATTATATATAATACAGCAACCGGAAAAACGTGAGGTGATATCAGCTTCACTAGGGCCGGACGCAGCAACAGACACAGAGTTCAGCGGTACTCCCGGAGGGGGTAAGTCGATAAAAGGACTCGGGTTGCCCGTCGAACCAGGACCCGGAGGGAACAGATTGGGCCGGCAGCCAGTTCACATACAGCAGCAGGGCCACACAGAAATTGCGTACGATAAGAGGCGAAGACCCCGGCAGGGTCAAAGTAACTCAGAGTTCCCATACAGACTCCGGTGACAGGACTGGTTGTAAATCCTTTTATGTTGAAGTATACTGGTTAAACGTTTCAGTGCCTCAGTCTTTCATTTGGACAATAGCCATCTATCCAGGATCGGGATCATCACCGCTGGGAGAACCTGCTGCTGATCAAGTAAGTGCCTGTCCCCTCACGATACCCCTTACACTGTGCATTGCCTGAGGCCACAGCACCGGGTCAAGCCACCCGTGACATCCCCCTCAAGAGACAGACCCCATTGGTCCGGTGCTGGGTATCCCGGTCTCTTGGGCGTCACAATCACTTGAGAGTTTTAGTGTTAATGCTGCCTGTTAATTTGGTTATGGTGAATTATAGAACATTTCCTCTACATTTTGTTATGAAATGACAAATAAGGACACAAGAAATGTACCCATTTTTTTTATCTATGAATAAGAAATAAAATTCACAATAAAACAATAAATAGGATCACGCACAGTATGAAAGTAGTGCTTCTGAGTGTGAATGGGGAGCTGCAAAAGGATGCATTGCATGTGCTTCAGGCAAGCTGTAATTATGAGCATAGCCTTGTCAATTCTAAAAAAGATTTTGCATTCATTAGCAAGAAAAGAAATCAGTATAATCTATTTAGCATGTAATTTGTGCATCAGTTTAATTGGCTGCAAAATCTATGAGATGACAACTTCATGCGATTTTAGGAGCAAGGGCAGATATGCTATTAATTTTATTTAAATAATGCTATTGTGATATACTTCTCCAACCATCGATTTATCAAAGTTCTTGGCCCTACCTTGAACTGTGTATTTCACAGGTTCAGTACACGCGCATTGCTATAATTCATTTGTCATGAAATGGCAGACCAGTACATTTAATTTATACAGTTACACACTCCAGGCCCTCTAGTTATAGTAATTCACAAGGAACAAAATGTCAAATTCATATGTATTTTGTAATAGCAACATAGTAGTGTTTGTATAATTATATATATATATATATACAGTGGGGCAAAAAAGTATTTAGTCAGTCAGCATTAGTGCAAGTTCCACCACTTAAAAAGATGAGAGGCGTCTGTAATTTACATCATAGGTAGACCTCAACTATGGGAGACAAACTGAGAAAAAAAAATCCAGAAAATCACATTGTCTGTTTTTTTAACATTTTATTTGCATATTATGGTGGAAAATAAGTATTTGGTCAGAAACAAAATTTCATCTCAATACTTTGTAATATATCCTTTGTTGGCAATGACAGAGGTCAAACGTTTTCTGTAAGTCTTCACAAGGTTGCCACACACTGTTGTTGGTATGTTGGCCCATTCCTCCATGCAGATCTCCTCTAGAGCAGTGATGTTTTTGGCTTTTCGCTTGGCAACATGGACTTTCAACTCCCTCCAAAGGTTTTCTATAGGGTTGAGATCTGGAGACTGGCTAGGCCACTCCAGGACCTTGAAATGCTTCTTACGAAGCCACTCCTTCGTTGCCCTGGCGGTGTGCTTTGGATCATTGTCATGTTGAAAGACCCAGCCACGTTTCATCTTCAATGCCCTTGCTGATGGAAGGAGGTTTGCACTCAAAATCTCACGATACATGGCCCCATTCATTCTTTCATGTACCCGGATCAGTCGTCCTGGCCCCTTTGCAGAGAAACAGCCCCAAAGCATGATGTTTCCACCACCATGCTTTACAGTAGGTATGGTGTTTGATGGATGCAACTCAGTATTCTTTTTCCTCCAAACACGACAAGTTGTGTTTCTTCCAAACAGTTCCAGTTTGGTTTCATCAGACCATAGGACATTCTCCCAAAACTCCTCTGGATCATCCAAATGCTCTCTAGCAAACTTCAGACGGGCCCGGACATGTACTGGCTTAAGCAGTGGGACACGTCTGGCACTGCAGGATCTGAATCCATGGTGGCGTAGTGTGTTACTTATGGTAGGCCTTGTTACATTGGTCCCAGCTCTCTGCAGTTCATTCACTAGGTCCCCCCGCGTGGTTCTGGGATTTTTGCTCACTGTTCTTGTGATCATTCTGACCCCACGGGGTGGGATTTTGCGTGGAGCCCCAGATCGAGGGAGATTATCAGTGGTCTTGTATGTCTTCCATTTTCTAATTATTGCTCCCACTGTTGATTTCTTCACTCCAAGCTGGTTGGCTATTGCAGATTCAGTCTTCCCAGCCTGGTGCAGGGCTACAATTTTGTTTCTGGTGTCCTTTGACAGCTCTTTGGTCTTCACCATAGTGGAGTTTGGAGTCAGACTGTTTGAGGGTGTGCACAGGTGTCTTTTTATACTGATAACAAGTTTAAACAGGTGCCATTACTACAGGTAATGAGTGGAGGAAAGAGGAGACTCTTAAAGAAGAAGTTACAGGTCTGTAAGAGCCAGAAATCTTGATTGTTTGTTTCTGACCAAATACTTATTTTCCACCATAATATGCAAATAAAATGTTAAAAAAACAGACAATGTGATTTTCTGGATTTTTTTTTCTCAGTTTGTCTCCCATAGTTGAGGTCTACCTATGATGTAAATTACAGACGCCTCTCATCTTTTTAAGTGGTTGAACTTGCGCTATTGCTGACTGACTAAATACTTTTTTGCCCCACTGTATATTAGCCCCTTAACAACATTTTCTGACAAAGCAAATATATAAGCGCAAAGTTCAAATGCCACTGCATACCATTACCTCCACCTGCACACCAAATTAGATTTTGTTGATCCTGCATACACAAAAAACTACCTAGAACTTGAGGTTGTAAAAGTCTAGATCTGTACAAAGTTTATATAATATCAGCTAGTACTGTACAACAAAATACAAATTGTATTGACTTGATTCACTGGCAAAGAAGACCTGTTTTTGCAGAGCTCGGGTATTTTCTTCCTGCACTGCATACATGGTAGCAAGGGCGCACACTGACGTTGAGCTTACATATTCAAGTACAATTGATATCTACTGAAATATTGCAAAAATTTGTAATTGCCAAAATTATGATTTTTTTTTTATATGCTCCAGAGTGGATTCAGCGAAATGATAGCAGTTGGCTTACATTTTTCTGACCGTAAAGGGAAGCCAAAAGGTTAAAAATTAAAAAACATATTATACCCACTTGAACAGTCACCTTTCCGGCCTGTCCACTTCTCACCGTCCAGCCCTTGTTTCATCTTCTTATTACCACCACAAGCTCTAAAATCCCTTTAGTATTTATTTTTATTTTTTACATCTTGAGATGAGTTGGAAAGACCCCAGAATATAATAAGGGACATTAAATTCATGGAAAATAACTTTTCCGTGAATCAAAAATTCTCAGATAATCTGCATTATTCAATTACTCATCAATAGGGTATTATGTGCTCTGGGGTACATTTCTGTGGTATTTAACACTCCAAAAAATATTCAAAAACTATCTGTATTGAATTCGTAATCCATACTATATATCGTCACAACAGCACAGAAAAGGCAGGGGAGGAATGCACTCCCAATACCACTGTGTTGGCCATCATAGATGTAGAATAATTGAGCCACTGATGTAAGCAAGGAAGGCGGTTGGAGCCAAGGGTTAGTAAACAAGAGAAATGTACATTCATTTTTAGACCTGGGAAGGAGGGTCAAATTAATGTATTTTACGTAATTTTTCTTATAAATTCTGTATATTGAAAAATATGAGGTTTAATTAAATTAAATATATCTTGGTACATGATCAGGGCTTCATAGTTATGCTTAATCTTCTCATACACCTGTTGGTCTCATGATTTTCCATGGCTTTTTGCAAATCTTTCTTCATGTGTTCAATACTTTTCCCTGTGTCATTTCTCATTATCCCACATGATGGACACCTATGGTTTGAGTTTTTTGCCTGTGTGGATTGGACGGGTTATTACTGACATCTGGTGAGAATTTCAAGTCCAGAGCCCTTTTAGAAATGTGTGTGTGTGTGTATACACAGGTGCTTCTCACTAAATTAGAATATTATCAAAAAGTTAATAATTTTCCGTTCTTCAATACAAAAAGTGAAACTCATGAATTATATAGAGTCATTACTAACAGAGTGATCTATTTCAAGTGCTTATTTCTGTTAATGTTGATGACTATGGCTTACAGTCAATGAAAACCCAAAAGTCATTATCTCAGTAAATTAAAATACTTTATAACACTAGTTTGAAAAATTATTTTAAAATCTGAAATGTTGGCCTACTGAAATGTATGTTCAGTAAATGCATTCAATACTTGGTTGAGGCTCCTCTTGATCAAGTACTGCATCAATGTGGCATGGCATGGAGGCTATCAGCCTGTGGCACTGCTGAGGTGTTATGGAAGCCCAGGTTGCTTTGATAGCAGCCTTCAGCTCATCTTCATTGTTGGGTCTGGTGTCCCTCATCTTTCTCTTGACAATACCCCATAGAATCTCTATGGGGTTAAGGTCAAGCGAGTTTGATGGCCAGTCAAGCACAGTGATATTGTGGTTTTTAAACCAGGTATTGGTACTTTTGGCAGTGTGGACAGGTGTCAAGTCCTGCTGGAGAATAAGATTTCCATATCCAAAAAGCTTGTCGGCAGAGGGAAGCATGAAGTGCTCTAAAATTTCCTGGTAAATGGCTGCGCTGACTTTGGGGTTGAAAAAGCACAGTGGACCTACACCAGCAGATGACATGGCTCCCCAAACCATCACTGATTGTGCAAACTTCACACTAGACCTCAAGCAACTTGTATTGTGGCCTCTCCACTCTTCCTCCAGACTCTGGGACCTTGATTTTCTAATATAATGCAAAAGATACTTTCATATGAAAACAACACTTTGGACCACTGAGAAACAGTCCAGTTCTTTTTCTCCTTGGCCCAGGTAAGACCCTTCTGTCGTTGTCTATTGGTCATGAGCGACTTGACACAAGGAATACGACACTTGTAGCCCATGTCCTGGATACGTCTGTGTGTGGTGGCTTGTGAAGCAATGACTCCTGCATAAGTCCACTCCTTGTGAATTTCCCCCCAATTTTTTAATGGCCTTTTCTTAACAATCCTCTCAAGGCTGTGGTTATCCCAGTTGCTTATGCACCTTCGTCGGTGTTTTTTTGCTCATGCCACCAGACCAGGTGACAAACTGGCATTTGCACAGTTCCGTATAAGCTATTCAGATTTTCAAAATGGCAATATAAACTGCTTTGCTGCTTTTTAGTGCGGGACTAGGATCTGGAACTTAGATACACCTCCTGTCTCTGAAAAAATCATTGCTAGCAACACAGATATCTAGTGGCCAAGGAAGCAAAGTTCATTATGTCTGAAAATCAAAATTTCAGACTGTCCAAGAAAACAAAAATATAAGAATGATAACAACATCATTTTAGAAATATGATTCAAGTAGTAATAGCTAAAATAAAAAATTCAACATTTTGATACACACAGAGGTCCTTACCTGACTTAAATGTAGTGTATACAGTGTAAGAGATTATCAAGCCCTTCAATAAGTCATAGTCAATCACAATGTAAGTTAGAGCAATAACCCTACCAGCGTAATAGTCAAATAGTGATCACATAGATTTATAATTATCAAGTTAAAATAAAAAGTACACTTAAATCATCATATTTTCTGGTCTATGAAAAAATTCAGTAATAACAAAATAATATAAATTACTATAAAAATGACCTTAATCAATGCTCCTGTGCAGCGAAGGACTCGTCACGGACCATAGATAATACAGTATCTGGTTCTAACTGTTTCGCACAAGCAAAGTGTATATTTTTTTTCTTTGCCCTTTGGATAATATTTAGCTGGATGTTAATATTTATTTGTAAACTAAAGACTTTTGTTTACATTTATTTTTCACTTGTAGATGTCAGAGTAGCTCTTACATAACAAAGAAGAAAAATAGGGCACGTAGCATATGGAAATAAGGTACATGATATTATCCAAAAAATCTTTATATACACTGCTCAAAAAATAAAGGAAACTCTAAAACAATATAATGTAACTGAAAGCCAATCACACTTCTGTGAAATCAACCTGCCAAGTTATGAAGCAACACTGATTATATGTCAACTAGCTATTGAACCCGTTCTACGCCCGGGTGGCGAGCATTTATATTGGTATATGGTCTCCATCATGTGCTGCTGCCATCCTGCGCCCGTTTTGTCATGTGCTGCTCCCATCCTGCGCCCCCGTTCTGTCATGCGCTGCTGCCATCCTGCGCCCGTTCTGTCATGTGCTGCTCCCATCCTGCTGCCATCCTGCGCCCGTTCTGTCATGTGCTGCTGCCATCCTGCGCCCGTTCTGTCATGTGCTGCTCCCATCCTGCGCCCCCGTTCTGTCATGCGCTGCTGCCATCCTGCGCCCGTTCTGTCATGTGCTGCTCCCATCCTGCTGCCATCCTGCGCCCGTTATGTCATGCGCTGCTGCCATCCTGCGCCCGTTGTCATGTGCTGCTCCCATCCTGCGCCCGTTCTGTCATGTGCTGCTGCCATCCTGCGCCCGTTCTGTCATGCGCTGCTGCCATCCTGCGCCCGTTCTGTCATGTGCTGCTCCCATCCTGCGCCCGTTCTGTCATGTGCTGCTCCCATCCTGCGCCCCGTTCTGTCATGTGCTGCTCCCATCCTGCGCCCGTTCTGTCATGTGCTGCTCCCATCCTGCTGCCATCCTGCGCCCGTTATGTCATGCGCAGCTGCCATCCTGCGCCCGTTCTGTCATGTGCTGCTGCCATCCTGCGCCCGTTCTGTCATGTGCTGCTGCCATCCTGCGCCCATTCTGTCATGTGCTGCTGCCATCCTGCGCCCATTCTGTCATGTGCTGCTCCCATCCTGCGCCCCCGTTCTGTCATGCGCTGCTGCCATCCTGCGCCCGTTCTGTCATGTGCTGCTCCCATCCTGCTGCCATCCTGCGCCCGTTATGTCATGCGCTGCTGCCATCCTGCGCCCGTTCTGTCATGTGCTGCTGCCATCCTGCGCCCGTTCTGTCATGTGCTGCTGCCATCCTGCGCCCGTTCTGTCATGCACTGCTGCCATCCTGCGCCCGTTCTGTCATGTGCTGCTCCCATCCTGCCGCCATCCTGCGCCCGTTATGTCATGCGCTGCTGCCATCCTGCGCCCGTTCTGTCATGTGCTGCTCCCATCCTGCGCCCGTTCTGTCATGTGCTGCTGCCATCCTGCGCCCGTTCTGTCATGTGCTGCTGCCATCCTGCGCCCGTTCTGTCATGTGCTGCTGCCATCCTGCGCCCGTTCTGTCATGCGCTGCTGCCATCCTGCGCCCATTCTGTCATGTGCTGCTGCCATCCTGCGCCCGTTCTGTCATGTGCTGCTCCCATCCTGCGCCACTATTGTATTATATGCCCCCGTATGCTGCTGCCATATAAAAAAAAAAATACCATACTCACCTATCGTCCGGCTCCACTGCAGGTGTGTGTTCAAGAAAATGGCGCCGGAAAGCGCGGACTGCGCAGGCGCCGATTCCGGCAGCAGGAATCGGCGCCTGCGCAGTCCGCGCTTTCCGGCGCCATTTTCTTGAAGACACACCTGCAGTGGAGCCGGAGTGTGTCTTCAAGAAAATGGTGCCGGAAAGCGCGGACTGCGCTGGCGCTGATTCCGGCAGCAGGAATCGGCGCCTGCGCAGTCCGCGCTTTCCGGCGCCATTTTCTCTAACACACTCTCCGGCTCCTCTGCCTGTGACTGGACTCTGTCACAGCAGAGGAGCCGGAGACGGAGCCGCACGCAGCGCTGGAACGGAGGACAGGTGACTATACTTACCCTCCCTCCTGGCGCGTCCACGGTCCCTGACTCTCCGGTACTTCAAGTAGTAATAGCTAAAATAAAAAATTCAACATTTTGATACACACAGAGGTCCTTACCTGACTTAAATGTAGTGTATACAGTGTAAGAGATTATCAAGCCCTTCAATAAGTCATAGTCAATCACAATGTAAGTTAGAGCAATAACCCTACCAGCGTAATAGTCAAATAGTGATCACATAGATTTATAATTATCAAGTTAAAATAAAAAGTACACTTAAATCATCATATTTTCTGGTCTATGAAAAAATTCAGTAATAACAAAATAATATAAATTACTATAAAAATGACCTTAATCAATGCTCCTGTGCAGCGAAGGACTCGTCACGGACCATAGATAATACAGTATCTGGTTCTAACTGTTTCGCACAAGCAAAGTGTATATTTTTTTTCTTTGCCCTTTGGATAATATTTAGCTGGATGTTAATATTTATTTGTAAACTAAAGACTTTTGTTTACATTTATTTTTCACTTGTAGATGTCAGAGTAGCTCTTACATAACAAAGAAGAAAAATAGGGCACGTAGCATATGGAAATAAGGTACATGATATTATCCAAAAAATCTTTATATACACTGCTCAAAAAATAAAGGAAACTCTAAAACAATATAATGTAACTGAAAGCCAATCACACTTCTGTGAAATCAACCTGCCAAGTTATGAAGCAACACTGATTATATGTCAACTAGCTATTGAACCCGTTCTACGCCCGGGTGGCGAGCATTTATATTGGTATATGGTCTCCATCATGTGCTGCTGCCATCCTGCGCCCGTTTTGTCATGTGCTGCTCCCATCCTGCGCCCCCGTTCTGTCATGCGCTGCTGCCATCCTGCGCCCGTTCTGTCATGTGCTGCTCCCATCCTGCTGCCATCCTGCGCCCGTTCTGTCATGTGCTGCTGCCATCCTGCGCCCGTTCTGTCATGTGCTGCTCCCATCCTGCGCCCCCGTTCTGTCATGCGCTGCTGCCATCCTGCGCCCGTTCTGTCATGTGCTGCTCCCATCCTGCTGCCATCCTGCGCCCGTTATGTCATGCGCTGCTGCCATCCTGCGCCCGTTGTCATGTGCTGCTCCCATCCTGCGCCCGTTCTGTCATGTGCTGCTGCCATCCTGCGCCCGTTCTGTCATGCGCTGCTGCCATCCTGCGCCCGTTCTGTCATGTGCTGCTCCCATCCTGCGCCCGTTCTGTCATGTGCTGCTCCCATCCTGCGCCCCGTTCTGTCATGTGCTGCTCCCATCCTGCGCCCGTTCTGTCATGTGCTGCTCCCATCCTGCTGCCATCCTGCGCCCGTTATGTCATGCGCAGCTGCCATCCTGCGCCCGTTCTGTCATGTGCTGCTGCCATCCTGCGCCCGTTCTGTCATGTGCTGCTGCCATCCTGCGCCCATTCTGTCATGTGCTGCTGCCATCCTGCGCCCATTCTGTCATGTGCTGCTCCCATCCTGCGCCCCCGTTCTGTCATGCGCTGCTGCCATCCTGCGCCCGTTCTGTCATGTGCTGCTCCCATCCTGCTGCCATCCTGCGCCCGTTATGTCATGCGCTGCTGCCATCCTGCGCCCGTTCTGTCATGTGCTGCTGCCATCCTGCGCCCGTTCTGTCATGTGCTGCTGCCATCCTGCGCCCGTTCTGTCATGCACTGCTGCCATCCTGCGCCCGTTCTGTCATGTGCTGCTCCCATCCTGCCGCCATCCTGCGCCCGTTATGTCATGCGCTGCTGCCATCCTGCGCCCGTTCTGTCATGTGCTGCTCCCATCCTGCGCCCGTTCTGTCATGTGCTGCTGCCATCCTGCGCCCGTTCTGTCATGTGCTGCTGCCATCCTGCGCCCGTTCTGTCATGTGCTGCTGCCATCCTGCGCCCGTTCTGTCATGCGCTGCTGCCATCCTGCGCCCATTCTGTCATGTGCTGCTGCCATCCTGCGCCCGTTCTGTCATGTGCTGCTCCCATCCTGCGCCACTATTGTATTATATGCCCCCGTATGCTGCTGCCATATAAAAAAAAAAATACCATACTCACCTATCGTCCGGCTCCACTGCAGGTGTGTGTTCAAGAAAATGGCGCCGGAAAGCGCGGACTGCGCAGGCGCCGATTCCGGCAGCAGGAATCGGCGCCTGCGCAGTCCGCGCTCTCCGGCGCCATTTTCTTGAAGACACACCTGCAGTGGAGCCGGAGTGTGTCTTCAAGAAAATGGTGCCGGAAAGCGCGGACTGCGCTGGCGCTGATTCCGGCAGCAGGAATCGGCGCCTGCGCAGTCCGCGCTTTCCGGCGCCATTTTCTCTAACACACTCTCCGGCTCCTCTGCCTGTGACTGGACTCTGTCACAGCAGAGGAGCCGGAGACGGAGCCGCACGCAGCGCTGGAACGGAGGACAGGTGACTATACTTACCCTCCCTCCTGGCGCGTCCACGGTCCCTGACTCTCCGGTGGAGATCGCGGTATGCGTTCAGTGCTTACGCATACCGCGATCTCCTGGGAGCGTCACTCTGTGGGGGCCAGACTGCGCCGGCGCTTGCGCCTGCGCAGTCTATAAAGGCTTCGGACAGAGTGACGCTCCCAGCGTTATATTATAGATGTTTCCTTCTGTTATACAAATGGAACAGACAACAGGTAGAACGGATAGGCAATTAGTAAGACAACCCCAAAAAAAGAGTGGTTCTGTAAGGGGTGACGTCACCGCTCTGCTTTCCGGCTGCTGTGCTTACACAGGCCAGAGAAGCAGAGCTCCGAGGGACAGACAGCGGAAGGTAAGTATGTAGTGTTTTTTTTTTTCTTACTTTTACGCTGGTAACCAGGGTAAACATTGGGTTACTAAGCGCAGCCCTGCGCTTAGTAACCCGATGTTTACCCTGGTTACCAGCGAAGACATCGCTGAATCGGCGTCACACACGCCGATTCAGCGATGTCAGCAGGAAGTCCAGCGACGAAATAAAGTGCTGGACTTTCTGCAGCGACCAACGACATCACAGCAGGATTCTGATCACTGCTGCGTGTCAAACACAACAATATCGCTAGCCAGGACGCTGCAACGTCACGGATCGCTAGCGATATCGTTTAGTGTGACGGTACCTTTACTGAGAAACACTGTCTGTCAGACTCAGTTTCTGTACCCCAATCTCCCCCACAGGTGTTACACTAAAGTAGCTGTTAAATAACAAAGAAGAAAGATAGGGAACATAGCATGTTGAAATAAGGTACATGTGATTGTGCTCAAAATCTTTATAAATTAAGTCTTAAAAAGTTTTCTTTTGATAATGTAGCATAATATATACCCTGAAGAGTAACCATCACTTCATTATTTATTTTATAAATGAATGGTACATGTGAAAATAATAAACTTTATAATTAGAGAAAGAGAGAGCCCACCAGGAAGAAGCAAGACGCAAAATGTGCGTCAGTAATCTGTACTTCATTTATCTCTCAGCCTATACAATTTACTTACCTTCACTTACCTTTGCTGCTATTTACCTGCTTTAATGTCTTGCTGTGGTATATATTTATGTACGGGATATTGGTCCTTGGAATTATATGTATACTAGCACCTTTTGAATGTCTATGCGGCTGCTGTTGTCTATTCAGACACGCTCATTTGCAAGCACTATGCACTTTATGCAGCTTATGTTAATGACATGCATAACCCTTTGTATTCCCAGTAGTTTTCAATTCACAGCATAAGTGGGATTAGTCCTGATTAGACTATTAGTAAACTTACCCTTTGGATGCTGAATATAAGACTTACAGAAAGCCGTTCAGTTCTTAGGGGTAGTCCCTCCTTACTACATATATGGGGTGAGCTGGACCGCAGAGTGAAGGGAAAAGGGCCAACAAGTGCTAAGCATCTCTGTGAACTCCTTCAAGATTGTTGGAAGACCATTCCCGGTGACTACCTCTTGAAGGTCAGCAAGAGAATGCCTAGAGAGTGCAAAGCAGTCATCAAAGCAAAAGGTGGCCACTTTGAAGAACCTAGAATATAACACATAATTTCAGTTGTTTCACACTTTTTTGTTAAGTATATAATTCCACATGTGTTAAATCATACTTTTGATGCCTTCAGTGTGAATGTCCAATTTTGGTAGTCATGAAAATACAGAAAAATCTTTAAATGAGAAGGTGTGTCCAAACTTTTGGTCTGTACTGTATATATATATATATATATATATATATATATATATATATAGATACATATGTATACTGCATATAATATTTTTTTTTCATACTGTATCAGGACACCCTATATTGGAATAGGCTTTTGAGTATTCTTTTTTATTTTTTGTGGCTTACTCGGAACCGGCAGGCTCGGACTGGCCCACCGGAGAACCGGAGGATTCCCAGGTGGGCCCAGGCACTGACACCTGCTGGCATACTGGTCAGCAGCTGCCTCGGGCCCCAACTGCTCTAGGGGCTCCCAGCCAGTGGCTATGGGGCCCCTGAGTCAAGGGAACCCACCCTGTGCCAGGGTAGCAGCAGCTGGAGACAGAATCCTGTCCCCGCTGCTAAAGCAAAATGAATATTCATGCTTCCCCACGCCCCTATGGGTGTAGAGAGGCGTGAATACCATTTCTCTTTAATAGCGGGCAGCGTTAGCCGCAGGCTGCAGCTAACACTGCCCACATGTAAAGCCCCACCAGACACACACGCACACATACACACACACACAGCACCTCACACATACACACATATGCAGGCACACAGACTCACACAGAGCAGTTCACCTCCCGGCATCCTGCTTCCTGTCTGAGACAGCCCAGCTGGATGACATCATCATCCAGCATGCTGTCTCAGACAGAAAGCTTCCAGCGAGGAAGAGGCTCCTGTGATGAGCTGCTGCTGCGGGAAGGTGAGCTGTGCTGTGTGCATGCGTGTGTGTTTTAGTGTCTGTGCCTGCATGTGTGTGTCTGTGCCTGCGTATTTGTGTGTGAGAGTGTGTGTGCCTGCGTGTGTGTGTGTGTTATGAGCTGCTGCTGCAGTGGGTGTGTGTGGTGGTGAAGGACAATGATATTGGTGGGAGGATACAATGATGGAGGTGATGGGCAATGATGGTGGTGGGGGAGGCAATGATGGAGGTGATGGGCAATGATGGTGGTGGGGGAGACAATGACGGAGATGATGGGCAATGATGGTGGTGGGTAGGAGATAATGATGGAGGTGATGGGCAATGATGGAGGTGATAGGCAATGGAGGTGATCGGCAAGGATGGTGGGGAGGCAATGATTGAGGTGATGGGCAATGATGGTGGTGGGGGAGGCAATGATGGAGGTGATGGGCAATGATGGAGGAAATAGGCAATGGAGGTGATAGGCAATGATGGTGGGGAGGCAATGATGGAGGTGATGTGCAATGATGGTGGGGGTAGGCAATGATGGAGGTGATAGGCAATGGAGGTGATAGGCAATGATGGTGCGGATGCAATGATGGAGGTAATGGGCAATAGTGGTGGTGGGAGGCAATGATGGAGGTAATGAAATGGGCAATGATGGTGGTGAGAGGAGGCAATGATGGGGGTGATGATGGAGGTGATAAAATGGACAATGATTGTGGGGGTGGAGGCAATGATGCAGGTGGTGGAATGGGCAGTGCTGGAGGTGGTGGGGGAGAATGATAGGGGTGGAGGGTGAGAAGGCAATGATGGAGGTGATGATGAGGACAATGATGGGGTGGAGTGGGGCTGCATTATACTTTATGAGGGGGCTACATTGTATTCTCTGGGGGGGACTGCATTATTCTCAGGGGACTACACTACATTATTTTAGGGGGGTTGCATCATACTATATGAGGGGGCTACAGTATACGCTATGGGGGGGCTGCATTATATTCTGTGGTAGGGCTGCATTTTCTCAGGGGACTACATTATATTCTGTGGTGGGCTGCATTATATTATATGAGGGGGCTGTATTATACCCTATGAGGGTGCTATATTATATTCTATGGTGGGGACTGCATTACACCTGAGGGGGTTGCACTATGTTTTGTGGGGTGCTGCATTATATTCTATGAGAGGGGACTGCATTATATTTTATGAGGGGGCTACATTATATTCTATGTGGGGGCTACCCCAACCCTTGCTACATAATTAAGACGTGTACTACCTTATATTATGGAAACAGGAACACATGGGCTACTTGCACAGTGAACAAGTCTGTATGATCATGTTCACACACCACCAAGAAACCTGAAGACACAAAAGAGAATAGTGAAACCAAAAACACTCAGTTTGAAAAAATGTTGCAGTAATCCGCAAGTGCTAGTAAAAGATGTAAAAAACAGGGTATTTGGTTGATACGTTTTTTGCAAAAAATGTATACTAAGCTGCTCTACCAATCTTCACGGTATACCCTTATCAGAGCAGTCCTAACTAATGTATGCAATCCCTATCTGATGTATTTAAAAACCTGATCATCTGTATATAACCTGTGTGAACAGGGTTCAGAGAGGAAAAATCCTGAACCCTGTTCACACAGGTTATATACAGATGATCAGGTTTTTAAATACATCAGATAGGGATTGCATACATTAGTTAGGACTGCTCTGATAAGGGTATACCGTGAAGATTGGTAGAGCAGCTTAGTATACATTTTTTGCAAAAAACGTATCAACCAAATACCCTGTTTTTTACATCTTTTACTAGCACTTGCGGATTACTGCAACATTTTTTCAAACTGAGTGTTTTTGGTTTCACTATTCTCTTTTGTACCTTATATTATACCCTGATATTAGCGCTTTTTACCACACAGTTGGTGGTCTTGTATCTATTTCTATGTAGCTACATAGTGGGCCCCAAGAATTATTTTCTCTGGTGGGCCCAAGGTGCTCCAGTCTGACGCTGGGAACCGGTATATGTCTCTGGTAGGCAGTTTCTTTGTAATTGTGTCTCTAGTTTTATCTATTTTAGAATTATTTGTGAATAAAGATTTTTGTATTTTACTTTGGCTTATGCTTTCTTGTTCTGTTTTGGATTGATATATATTTTATTAAGATTTTCTCTGCATCCTACACTCCTTTTTTCGGTTCTTCGCCTTGAGCAGCTGCCCTTTGGTTTCTCTACATACACAAAATTGTTGGTACCCTTCTCGTAATGTAATCAAAACCCACAATGGTCACTGAAATAACTTGAAACTTACAAAAGTAATATTCTATTTAAAAGTGAATATCAACCAAATGGAATCAGACATTTCAATTGTGGCTGAAAAGAAAAAAAATGTAATAAAAATGGCCTGTAAAAAATGATGGTAGCCCTAGAAAAGATTGAAAGTAATTTGACCATAAAAATATGTTAAACTAAGGTGTGTCATCTAATTAGCAACACAGCATCAGCACAGCATGTCTGCCTATTTAAATGGTTGAAAAGTGGTCACTGTGCTGTTTGGTGTCATGATGTGTGCCACACTGAACATGAACCATAGAATGCTAAGGAGAGGTTTGTCTCAGAAGATTAGAAAGAAAATTATAGACAGATGTGTTGAACTTAAAGGCTATAAGATCATCTTCAAACAGCTTAATGTTCCTGTTACTACGGTTGCACATATTTTTCAGAAATGTAACATTTATGAGACTGTACAATATATGGAATGAAGTGGTAGTTCCAGCTTCTTAAAATTCAAAGTCTTTATTTTCCAAGTTAAAACTGCATAGTCATCAAAGAATCCTTGTACATCATGGATGCATAGGCTGGAACTACCACTTAATTCCATATATTGTATCCACTGCACGTCGGGTCAGGAAGAGTTCTGCGCACCTGTGGTATCGGTGAGCTGGTAGAGGCTTAACATCTTTTCCTTTTTCGGCAAAGATATCGTACAAAGATATCGCACCCCAACGCGCATTTCGGAATTAGATTCCTTCGTCAGGGGCTGATGAAGGAATCTAATTCCAAGATGCGCATCGAGGTGCGCGTTATAAATACTTAGCGGTATTTGAAGGTTTGTCCCCTGTTTTCTCTTATGGCGAGCGCTTTGAGTACTATGCACTTGGCACTTTGAAATGCACATCATATAGCACCTTGCTGACCTTTATACATATGCACCTTATCTTTTATGCCTTCTGTAGTCCTTATTTTTGATAGTCGAATATTGTCTATTTTATTTCTTTCTTTTTACCCTGCTTACCAAGATATAAATATATATATATATATATATATATATATATATATATATATATATATATATATATATATAAAAGAAAAAGGAAAACAGCACAACGAAAATGAAAAAAAGGTGGCCTTTATTGCCTGAACGCCGTTCAGGCAATAAAGTCCACCTGTTTTTCATTTTCGTTGTGCTGTTTTCCTTTTTCTTTTTTATATTTTTACCACTTGCAATAGTGGTTTGGAAAGCTTTGCACGTCTTTTCAAGGTAGTATTTTGATGCTGCTCCTTTTTTCATTATATATATATGTATATATATATATACGTATATATATATATATGTATATATATATATATATATTTTTTTTTTTTTTTTGCTTGTGTGCACTTTGTATGTTTTTAATTTTTTGTTATTAGCCCACGAGTGTGACCTGTATTTGAGGTCCTTTTTTGCCTGTGCAGTGTATTTATTATATATACACACTTTGAAAAAAAAATATTATTAGTATTTTTTCTTGGTAATTATACCTTTTAGGGGCAATAATATATTTTTTACCTTTTATAAGTATACCTTATCCGCCATATGCAAAATTGGTCAATTTTTAAATACAAAAACTCTTTTATAATATTATTAATTTTTATGTGTATCTTGATTCGTGTACATCCATTGTGTGCCTTTCTATTGTTACTGCTTAATATTTCTATTTAAATAAAGATATACCTTTTTATTGTACATTCTTTGTCTTGGTGGTCCTTGGTTTTATCATGCTTGGAGTATGGATTAGTTTCTTCCTTCAAGTGGTTACCACTTAATCTTTTGCACCTTACGGTGTTTCTATGATATTTATTTATTTTTATGTATAAATTTTAAGCAAACGTAGCATTTTAAATATATAATACCATAGGGTGTTACTGTTGTGCTTATCTAAATCACTATGGGTTGTTGTAGGCTTCTGAATTCTCACAGCACATTCACTGCATACTTTTAGGATTCTCCCTTGCACAAGTATGCAATTTGAATACTTCTGGCCACATTCCTTCTAGACGTGTTCAGCCTTGCTAAATTCATCTTCATTGAGCGAGTCAACGTATGTCTAGTCAGTACGTGACCACATGTATGCAAATCGCCTGCACAAGAGAATCCTGACAGCGTGCAGTGTGCACTGTGAGAATTCAAAAGTCTTCAGTCACATAGAATGACTGCAGACTCAGCACAAACTTTATCAACCCCCTTAATGTTGCTCACATAAATAAAAATATAGGAATTAGTCATCATCACAAAAAAATTTACATACAAGTACATGAAAGATGACGTTGCCTCTGGAGTGGTTCTCTTCCTTTTCTTCTTCATCTTGTCCAGACTCCATGATGAGTTTTTAGTTCCATAGCTTGTTTCTGCAGAATTAGATTCTGCATATTATATTTCCCAGAGGAGCATTGCACGGTGAATAAGTCTCCTTACCTTGACAAGCCAGAGATGGTATGTCACTCTCCATAAGGAGAAACGATACCCCTTAGACCCCAGTCCAGAGCCTCTCACCTAGCCAAATTAGTTTTCATGCTTCTCACTGACGAGGGCCAACAGCCCAAAACACTGTCTCTGCGAATTGAGATACTAATTTGGCTTGTATCCTAAGTCATATTGCACGACTCGTTAAAGAGTTGATTGTGACTTGTAGGATCGCTACTTCCAACAGGTGGCGCTATAGAGTTTAAGTCCTCTTTTTCTCTGAAGAGGCAATTTGCATATTATATTTCTCAGAGGAACATTGCACGGTGAATAAGCCTCCTTACCTTGACAAGCCAGAAATGGTATGTCACTCTCCATAAGGAGAACCGATACCCCTTAGACCCCAGTCCAGAGCCTCTCACCTAGACATATTAGTTCTCATGCTTTGCACTGACGAGGACCAACAGCCCGAAACACCGTGTCTGCGAATTGAGATACTAATTTGGCTTTTATCCTAAGTCATATTGCACGACTCGTTAAAGAGTTGATTGTGACTTGTAGGATCGCTACCTCCAACAGGTGGCGCTATAGATATATATAAGTCCTCTTTTTCTCTGAAGAGGCAATTTGCATATTATATTTCACCTTGTAATTTACTTTCCCTGAAATTCAGCTGTTTGAAGAGGTGGTGCAGAGTTTAAAATCTATTTTTTTGTTGCTAATACTGTGCTCCTATCACACTATCTGGGCAACATGCCTGGGAAAAAGTGAGGCCATGGTTAAAGGGGAATTTAGCTTGGTGTTCAAGGTGTATGTGGGGTAAGTGGTAAGGTTAGTGAAAGCACTAGTGAACCAACATCATCACGTCCTATGGAAAGATATCTGTCAAATTCTGTTTCTGGACTGGCTACTCCACTACCTTTCTATATCAGATGTCCAGTGATACACCTTGTTGATGAGGCCCAGAAAGAGCATGTGCTCGAGTGGATGGCAAGTACAGCTTCAAGTGGCCTCTCCTTCTCTTCCTCCACCTCAACATAACACCCGGGACAGTCCACAGAGATGGAACCAAAATTCCCCTTTCTTCCCCCGCATTCCAACTGTACAACTGACTGTACGGAACCACAGATGAGTGAGTCTGATGAGCTGTTCACACATTCTATGCCATGATCATCAGAAGTGCACTCAAAAGCTTCACAGAGTCAAAAGAAGGAAACCTGCTCCAATGCCCAAAATTTTTTGTGCTTGGATCGCAGGACGAAGTATGTTCTGAGCAGCATCTTGACCCTCGTCATCAGACATTAACACCTGGTGGGAAGTGATCCTTATGAGACTCAGATATCTGAGGCTTATGCAGACTGTACTGTGCTGTCAGGGCAGGAAGAGGACAGCACGGTGGCGCAGTGGTTAGCACAGCAGCCTTGCAGCGCTGGAGTCCTGGGTTCAAGCCCCAAGAAGGACAACATCTGCAAAGAGTTTGTATGTTCTCTCCGTGTTTGCGTGGGTTTCCTCCGGGTACTCCGGTTTCCTCCCACATTCCAAAGACATACTGATAGGGAATTTAGATTGTGAGGGGACAGCGATGATAATGTGTGCAAAACTGTAAAGCGCTGCGGAATACGAATATGCGGGGACAGCGATGATAATGTGTGCAAAACTGTAAAGCGCTGCGGAATATGTTAGCGCTAAATAAACATTATTATTATTATTATTAAGAGGAGGAGGGTGACTCCAAGGACAAGGAATGTGATAACACAAGGGATGATGATGATGAAGTGTTAGATCCCAGTTGGCATGAACATAGAGGCACAAAGCTGAGTAGGTATCTGATGAGGAAGACAAGGAGTTTACATTGCACCGTACATCATAGACACATAGTGATGCAGCCACGATGAGCAATGCATCCTCAGCCACAAGTGTGGCTGTGACCAGCAGTGTCCACAGGTCTGCAGCGCACAGGAGTGGCAAGGGTTGCCTAGCATGGGCCTTTTTTGACACTGCAAAGCATGGGCCAACTCACGTAATCTGCCAACTTTGTAAAAAAAAACTCAAGGTAAAAAGTGCAATAATTTTATTAGTACATGTTAGGGTTGGTGGAACGCACCGAATATATATTTATTAGAGGAAGTTGGTGCGTTCGCAACTCGGGATCCACCGTGCAGGAAAGGACCTGCAGCTAGATATGACGGTACTATTTAGTGGTATAAACAGACTCTGTTACTTCACAGAGTCTGTTAGCAAAGATAACACTGTGCCCTGTTTAACTCACAGAGGCACACAGCTACTTAGTAGAGCAGATGGTGGTCATGCAGTCAAATACAAACATGAAACTCCTCGCCAGAGGTGCCAGCATTCTAGGGGCTTATTTCAGCCGGGTCCCTGAATACACACACACACAACTCCTCGCCGGAGGTGCCAGCATTCTAGGGGCTTATTTCAGCCAGGTCCCTGACTGCATACAAAACATGACCACACTGGCGCTGAGCTCATATATAAATTGACACTAGCGCATGGCCATGTGGTCATGAGAACCATTTATAGTTGTAGCACCTACAGGACCTTCCAAGAAGGACCAATGGAAGGCTGCCACAGAACTTGATCAGGTACAGGGCCTTCCTGGAGAACCAATGGAAGTTGCTGCAGTACCTGAGCATGTGACCCTTGATCTCCACTGAGAGATCTTGCCCTTGGCATGCTCAGTGTGTGCAATGCAGGACTTAGTCCCAGAAAAGTCTGCTCACCGCAGACCAGTGCAGGGTACAATAGTAAAGCCTGGAGAGGCAGCAGTAACCCTTTGCACAGCATCAGACCCAGCCAGACGCTGGGACCGATGTCTCCGCTGAGCAGGCTCCACTTCGGCCGATGCAGAATGGGAGACCGCAGCAGACATGGCTCGAGACTCCCCATGTGCAGCGTCGGGAATTTGACCCCCAACACTACATATATGAACCTTCGCATGCACAATCAACATGCGAGGTTAAAGTCGAGGTAAAAAGTGCAATAATTTGACTACTACATGCATGAACCTTTGCATGCGCAATCAACATGCGTTAATGTGGGAATCCCACTGAGCAAAAATACGGACCAGTGGACCTCAACAACTATCAGCCGCCCCATCAATCACATCTGCTGCTTCTTCCTCCTCCTCTGTAACTGTGCCAACAATTGAGATGCAGGTCTTTGCTGCAGAACCTCGGGTTCTTTAACCGCACCAGTCAGAGAACAAGCACACCACAACTTTCTTAATCCACCATAACATCTTCGCCTGCACCTTTATCATGGCCCAGCAGTTTGTCCGGTTCACCGTACACGCCCTCTCTCAGCACTGCAGCCAGCCCATGGTACTGCAGTTGTGGTCACAAAAAAGATTGTTTCCTACTACGCATGACAAAGCTATGAGGTTGAACTCCACCATCTCCAATCTGTTGGCCATGGAAATGCTGCCTTTCCAGTTGGTAAATACAGATGGTTTCCGAAAGCTGATGGCTGTCGCAGTCTTCCAGTACCAATTGCCCAGTCGCCATTATTTTTCTAAGGAAGCTGTGCCTGCTCTAAACCAGCATGTCACAGACAACATCACCCATTCCTCGACTAAATCTATGTCTGCCAGGGTGCATTTCACTACAGACACTTGGATGAGATAGTGTGGCCAAGGGCGTTACATCTCGCTGACTGGGCAGGGGTTACTCTGGTGGCTGTGAGGGCAGGCGCTGCTCCAAAAGTCTTGGAAGCCCCAAGACTTGCAGAACAAACCTCTACATTTAACACTTTCTCCACTGCTTCTGCCTCCTCATCTATCTCCTCTACGGCTTTAACCTACACCCTAAACCTCTGCTTTAATGAGACATGCGTTCCCACAGTGCAGAGTGAATCCCCACCACCTCCGTACTGCGCAGCCAGGGTTCACCACAATCAGGCAGTGTTAAAATTGATATGCCTTGGTGATCACAGTAATACAGCTGGAGAGTTTTGGACAGCTCTCTAGGCTGAATTTGATCAATGGCTGTCTCCACTAAATCTGCAGCTATCCAGGGAAGGCCATTTCTGATAACGGTGCGAACCTGGTGGCGGCCCTATGGCAAGGCACACACGTGCTTTGCATGGCTCACACCCTCAACCTGGTGGTACAGCATTTTCTCCACCACTATCCTGCCCTGGGTGAGCTGCTCCAGAAATCACGAAAGCTTTGTGCTCATATCAACCGTTCGCACCCTTTAGGTCATCTAATTGCATCGATAGATAGGTCTCTGTCCATGCCAGTTAACAGGTTGATATGCGATGTGCCTACATGGTGGAATTCCACTCTGCAAATGTTGCATCAACTGTGGCAGCAGCAACAAGCCCTGATGCAGTATAGTATGTCATATTGTATAGCCTAGGCCAACGCAGTACAGATGTGCGCATATCACATTTACAGAGTGGGCACAGATTAAGGACCTCTGCACCCTTCTACACAGTTTCTAAATGGCTATTTTTTGAGATGGTTAGCTTTGACGATGTCATCATCAGCATCACTATTCCAATCATATATATACTGGAGTAGATTTTGAATATCCTGTGGGAGCTGCTGATGTTACCACACATTTGTGGAAATGTGAACAGTCATGGTTGGTCTACATCTAATTGGTTTTCTTAGGTGGAAGACCTGTTGGTCCCAATTATACTATTGCTATTCTTGTGACATTTATTCTACTTCAGTGCTGTCAAGCCCTCATCTTTTAAAATGTGAAAACTCCAGGTTGGGTATACATCTGCTGAATTGGGCATAGTGGAAGACCTGTCAGTCCCAATTATATTATTTCACTGTGGTGAAATTGATGCCACTTTGGTATTGTATGCCATTAATTTTTGGAAATGTGAACAGTACACACCTGGTTGGATGTCAATCTCGGGATTGGGTATATTGAAAGACCTGTCAGTTCCTATTATACTATTTCTACTCTCGTGAAATATGTGCCACTTCTGTGGTGTAAGGCCCTCATTTGTTAAATGTGAACACTCTTGGTTGGGTCTTCATCTGCTGGATTGGGCGTAGTGGAAGACCCATCGCTCCCTATTATACTATTTCTACTGCGGTGAAATTAATGCCACTTTGTTATTGTCTGCCAATAATTTTTAGAAATTTGAGCTCTCCTGATTGGATGTCCATCTGCTGGATTGGGCATAGTGGAAAACCTGTTTGTCCCTATTAAACTATTTCTACTGTGGTGAAATTGATGCCATTTTGGTATTGTCTGTCAATAGTTTTTGGAAATGTGAACATTAATATATAATTGGGTGTCCATCTGCTGGATTGGATGCAGTGGAAGACCTGCCGGTCCGTATTATATTATTTCTACTGTTGTGAAATTTATCCCACTTCTGTGGTGTAAGGCCCTCATTTGCTTAAATGTGAATACTCCTGGTTGGGTGTCCATCTGCTGGATTGGTTGTAGTGAAAGACCTGTCGGTCCCTATTATACTATTTCTACTGTGGTGAAATTGATGCCACTTTGGTATTGTCTGCCAATAATTTTTAGAAATGTGAATACTACTGGTTGGGTGTCCATCTGCTGGATTGGGTGTGGTGGAAGACCTATCAGTCCATATTCTACAATCTATTCTGTCATGAAATTGATGCCACTTTGGTGGTGTCTGCCAATAATTTTTGGAAATGTGAACACTCCTGGTTGATTGTCCATCTGCTGGATTGGGCAAAGTGGAAGACCTGTTGTTCCCTGGTATACTATTTCTACTGTTGTGAAATTGATGCCACTTAGTTGGTGCCTGCCATTAATTTTTGAAAGTGTGTAAACTCCTGGTTGGGTCTCCTTCTTGCGTGTTACCGGTAGCAGTAAGCCTCTTAGAGCATCAGGCCTCCACTTCCTTGGACTCAACATCCCAAGTTACTATCCTTAAATTTTTCTGACAATGGTAGTCTGCAAAACTGATATTTGTGCCATCTGAGTATGGCTCAGCATGAAAGCCGGAAGAGGTGTTGCATGTGGTATCAGAGCTCCCAGCAATGGGGGCCTACACCGATCCCTCAACCACCTCGTCTTACTGTGATGTTCAATTGAAAGCTGCAAATGCTGTCTCAGACCCCGATACCTCATGCCTGGCTGATTGCTGCAGTGCCAGCCATGCTGCAATTTGTACCATGGTTGAATTGAGGCCACTTTCCTGGTGTCTGTCCCTCATTTGATGTGTTTTGGTAGCATTTGGGGCCACTATAAGGTATTGTGCATGCATTTGTTTTTGCCTCCTGTTGACATGAATGATGTTCGGTTAGTCAGCGAATATTCGACAAATTAATTGGTGAGTTTTGCTAATTCGGTGATCGTAATTTGAACCAAACATTGAAATATTTGTTCATCTCTACTCATGACGAGTGGGCTAAAATACCTGTGGACAGATGCTGAAGTCTCACAGAGTTACAAAAATCGTTTGTAGTTATTGCCTGAAAAGGTTGTGCAACAAGATATTAAGTTGAGGGTACCATAATTTTTTTTCCAGGCCACTTTCTATAGTTTTTTTATTTTATTTTTCTGTTGAACCAAAATTCAAAGGCAATGCCTTACTTTCATTAGTTGATGTTTAGTAAATTTTAATTGAAAATTACTTTTGTTAGCTTCAAGTTATTTTAGCAACCATTGTGAGTTTTTCTTACTTTAACAGAAGACTACCAACAATGTTGTCCTCATACAGAATGTAAGTATTTCATAACAGTTTTTTATTGGATTATTGTTCAAGGGATATGTCTTATGACAAAAGAGGTCTTTCTAGAAGTGTTTTTGACGCTTTAGAAGATTTTCTCATCTTTTGCAAGTCATGTGATCATTAGTGAAGCAAACATTAACTTCAGTGAACATGTCTGTAGTTCCACATAGTTTTTCAGAGGGGAGGAAATATTAAGGCACTTCATTTTGAGTTTTGACAAGTTCTATCTGACTAAACAAAGGACAAGCTTAGAGAGAGCAATCTTCCACCAAGACTTGATAAGCTTATTACTTTATATAACCAGATTTATATTCATTACCATGTACATAAATCTGAAGTCTCTTAGAAATAATACCTTGTTTAAAGCTCAAGTGTTCCTGTTCCATTACTGCATTCTCCTGTGAAAACCAGCATTACTTCACCATAGAAAAATATTCTAATAAGAAGAAGAAAGATGCACTTCAAACAAAGACTTTATAGAGGGTATTTTATTAGTAGCAATAGCTGTGGAACAAAAAATTGTGACCGTAAATGAAATAATTTAGCAAATTATAGTTAAAAAAAATCGTAACTTTTAGTTCATTTTTATTAATGTACAGCATATTGCTTAACACCTTCACGATGCAACCAATTTCCGTTTTTGCGATTTCATATTTTCCTCACCATCTTCTCAGACCCATAACTTTTTTATTCTTCTGTTCACAGAGACAATTGGGGCTTGCGTTTTTCAGGGAAACCATTCATTTTACCATACAGTATACTGGAAAACAGGAAAAAAGCGGTGTACATTGTGTGGTAAAAATGACCTTTATAAAGTTAGAGGGTTGTGTCACCATTTTACGAGACCTATAACGTTTTTATTTTTCGATGATGGAGCTGTGTAATGGCTTATGTTTTATTGATACTATTTTCTTATACTATTTTTTGCAGTATTACAGCAACCAAAAAATTGAATTTTTATATTCTTGATTTTTCTTCTTTTTATGGTGTTTACTGATCTAGTTATTTTTATATTTTAATAGATCAGACTTTTCTGAAGACACAAATGTGTGTTTTTTAAATTTTTTATTAACTTTAGTTATAAATGGGGGAAACGGGAAGTGATTTAAACTTTTTTTTTTTTTCAAATTTCTTAAAACATTACTTTTCACTTTTCACTGTACTCGTTAGTCCCGTTAAGGGACTTGAACATGCGGATTGTCTGATTGTGCTTTATACAGCAATTCCACAGTAGTGCTGTATATAGTATAAATCACGGCCTCCTTTGAAGCCCAGCCATAGGCATGATTTCAAAGGAGCTCTGTAATAACAAGCACGGAGGTCTTCAACAGACCCCTGGTTGACATAACTCACTGGCAAACAGAATCATATCACAGGCGCATGATCATTTGGATGATCTGTTGTATGTGTTTATATTTATCTGCATCAAGAACTGAAATGTTGATTGTTGGAGTACTGGGTGTCAGACCCTCACTTATCTGATTTTGAATCATATAATATTGTAGTTCGTCGATATCATATGCTTGGACAACCCCTTCAAATCTATGTGAAGCTGCTGGGCTTATTGTTGAACTATAAAGATTTTGCATTTAACCCCTTCACCCCAAGCCTATTTTCACCTTCCTGACCAGACCAATTTTTTAAAATTTTGACCACTGTCATTTTATGAGGGCATAACTCTGGAATGCGTCAATGGATCCCTCTGATGCTGATAGTTTTTTTGGGACATATTGTACTTCATACTAGTGGTAAAAATGCTGATATGACTTACATTTATTTGTGAAAAAATGGGAAATTTGGCAAAATTTTGGAAAATGTTTAAATTTTCAAATTTTTATTTTTATGCCATTAACCCCTTTCGGACCTCGGACGGGATAGTACATCCGAGGTCAGATCCCCTGCTTTGATGCGGGCTCCAGCGGTGAGCGATCAGTAACCATAGAGGTCTCAAGGACCTCTATGGTTACAATTCTGAAGCATCGCCGACCCCGATCATGTGACGGGGGTTGGCGATGACGTCATTTCCGGCCACCCGGCCGGAAGCGGTAGTTAACTAGTTAATAGGCGCAGGCAGATCGCGATTCTGCTCGCGCCTATTATGGGCACATGTCAGCTGTTCAAAACAGCTGACATGTGCCCATAATAGGCGCGAGCAGAATCGCGATCTGCCTGCGCCTATTAACTAGTTAACTACCGCTTCCGGCCGGGTGGCCGGAAATGACGTCATCGCCAACCCCCGTCACATGATCGGGGTCGGCGATGCTTCAGAATTGTAACCATAGAGGTCCTTGAGACCTCTATGGTTACTGATCGCCGGCAGCTGTGAGCGTCACCCTGTGGTCGGCGCTCACAGCACACCTGATTTTCAGATACATAGCAGCGAACAGCAGATCGCTGCTATGTAGCAGAGCCGATCGTGCTGTGCCGGCTTCTAGCCTCCCATGGAGGCTATTGAAGCATGGCAAAAGTAAAAAAAAAGTTTAAAAAAATGTGAAAAAAATAAAAAAATCTAAAAGTTTAAATCACCCCCCTTTCGCCCCAATCAAAATAAATCAATAAAAAAAAAATCAAATCTACGCATATTTGGTATCGCCGCGCTCAGAATCGCCCAATCTATCAACTAAAAAAAAGCATTAACCTGATCGCTAAACAGCGTAGCAAGAAAAAAATTCGAAACGCCAGAATTACGTTTTTTGGTCGCCGTGACATTGCATTAAAATGCAATAACGGGCGATCAAAAGAACGTATCTGCACCAAAGTGCTATCATTAAAAACGTCATCTCGGCACGCAAAAAATAAGCCCCCAAGCGACCCCAGATCATGAAAAATGGAGACGCTACGGGTATCGGAAAATGGCACAATTTTTTTTTTTTTTTTTAGCAAAGTTTGGAATTTTTTTTCACCACTTAGGTAAAAATAAGCTAGTCATGTTAGGTATCTATGAACTCGTACTGACCTGGAGAATCATAATTGCAGGTTTTAGCATTTAGTGAACCTAGCAAAAAAGCCAAACAAAAAACAAGTGAGGGATTGCACTTTTTTTGCAATTTCACCGCACTTGGAATTTTTTCCCGTTTTCTAGTACATGACATGCTAAAACCAATGATGTCGTTCAAAAGTACAACTCATCCCGCAAAAAATAAGCCCTCACGTGGCCAAATTGACGGAAAAATAAAAAAGTTATGGCTCTGGGAAGGAGAGGAGTGAAAAACGAACACGGAAAAACGAAAAAACCCAAGGTCATGAAGGGGTTAATCAGAGAGTCATGTCACAAAAAAGTTAATAAATAACATTCTATACATGTCTACAGGGTGGGCCATTTATATGAATACACCCACATAAAATGGGAAAGGTTGGTGATATCAACTTCCTGTTTGTGGCACATTAGTGTATGGGATGGGGGAAACTTTTAAAGATAGGTGGTGACCGTGGCGGTCATTTTGAAGTCGGCCATTTTGGATCCAACTTTATTTTTTTCAATGGGAAGAGGATCTTGTGACACATCAAACTTATTGAAAATTTCACAAGAAAAACAATGGTGTGTTTGGTTTTAATGTAACTTTAATCTTTCATGAGTTATTTACAAGTTTATGACCACTTATAAAATGGGTTTAAAGTGCTGCCCATTGTGTTGGATTGTCAATGCAACCCTCTTCTCCCAGTCTTGTCACACTGATAGCAACACTAAAGGTTGGCTACTAAAGGTAGCATTCTCACCTGTGACCTGTTTGCTTGTAATCAGTGTGTGTGCATAAAAGCTGAGCGAGTTTCTGGGATTCAGACAGACTCTTGCATGTTTCATCCAGCCATTGACATTTCTGGATTGTGAGTCATGGGTAAAGCAAAATAATTTTCAATGGATCTATGGGAAAAGGTAGTTGAGCTCTATAAAACAGGAAAGGGATACAAAAAGATATCTAAGGAATTGATTATGCCAGTCAGCAGCGTTCAAACTATGAATAACAAATGGGAAATCAGGGGCTCTGTTGAAAGAAAACCACGGTCAAGTAGACCAGGAAAAATCTTGTCCAAAACTGCCAGGAAAATTGTTCGGGATGCAAAGAAAACCCCACAAATAACATCAATTAAAATACAGGACCTTGAAAACTAGTGGTGTGGCTGTTTCAAGATGCACAATAAAGAGGCACTTGAAGAAAAATGGGCCGTATGGTCATGTCGCCAGAAAAAAGCCATTACTGCGCATATGCCACATAGTATCTCACCTACAATACGCAAAATAGCACAGAGACAAGCCACAAAACTTCTGGAACAAGGTAATTTGGAGTGATGAGACCAAAATTGATTTTTTGGCCACAGCCATAAACATTACATTTGGAG
The DNA here is from genome assembly GCF_032444005.1 of Ranitomeya imitator. Taxonomy (NCBI): domain Eukaryota; kingdom Metazoa; phylum Chordata; class Amphibia; order Anura; family Dendrobatidae; genus Ranitomeya; species Ranitomeya imitator. Next base: position 128,508,261 of record NC_091289.1, read on the forward strand.
AGGTCAACAAGGCCTTTGAAGAAAGGAACACCATTCCTGTTGTGAATTCTGTGGTCAGGCTCCCTCCTGTGGTCATGAGTGGTACTTCGGCTGGTTCTGTCCATGAGCTTCCTTTGGTGGATGTGAGTGGGGCTGCGGCTTCTGAGTTTCCTTCCTCAGGTGACGAGGTTAAGTCGTTAGGTGCTGCTCTATTTAACTCCACCTAGTTCTTTGTTCCTGGCCTCCAGTCAATGTTCCAGTATTGGTCTTGCTCTCTCCTGGATCGTTCTTGTGGCCTGTCTGCCCTGCATAAGCTAAGTTCTGCTTGTGTTACTTTTGTTTGCTATTTTTTCTGTCCAGCTTGCTATATTGGTTTGTTTTGCTTGCTGGAAGCTCTGGGACGCAGAGGGAGCACCTCCGTACCGTTAGTCGGTGCGGAGGGTCTTTTTGCGCCCTCTGCGTGGTTGTTTGTAGGTTTTTGTGCTGACCGCAAAGCTATCTTTCCTATCCTCGGTCTATTCAGTAAGTCGGGCCTCACTTTGCTAAAATCTATTTCATCTCTGTGTTTGTAATTTCATCTTTACTCACAGTCATTATATGTGGGGGGCTGCCTTTTCCTTTGGGGAATTTCTCTGAGGCAAGGTAGGCTTATTTTTCGGCCAAAGGCATAGCATCAATTCCTCTCAATGGAATAGGATACTGCAAAGGCTCCAAGAAAAACCCACAGCGCCTAGCATACTCCAAGTCCATCAAATTCAGGGCAGCGCCTGAATCCACAAATGCCATGACAGAATAGGATGACAAAGAGCAGATCAAAGTAACGGACAAAAGAAATTTCGACTGTACCGTACCAATGGTGGCAGACCTAGCGAACCGCTTAGTGCGCTTAGGACAATCGGAGATAGCATGAGTGGAATCACCAGAGTAAAAACACAGCCCATTCCGACGTCTGTGTTCTTGCCGTTCAGCTCTGGTCAAAGTCCTATCACATTACATAGGCTCAGGTTTATGCTCAGATAATACCGCCAAATGGTGCACAGTTTTACGCTCACGTAAACGTCGATCGATCTGAATGGCCAAAGACATAGACTCATTCAGACCAGCAGGCATAGGAAATCCCACCATGATATCATTAAGGGCTTCAGAGAGACTCTTTCTGAAAATTGCTGCCAGCGCACATTCATTCCATTGAGTAAGCACAGACCACTTCCTAAACTTCTGACAATATATCTCTACCTCATCCTGACCCTGACACAGAGCCAGCAAATTTTTCTCTGCCTGATCCACTGAATTAGGTTCATCATACAGCAATCCGAGCGCCAGAAAAAATGCATCAATATCACATAATGCAGTATCTCCTGGCGCAAGGGAAAATGCCCAGTCTTGAGGGTCGCCACGTAATAAAGAAATAATGATCTTAACTTGTTGAACTGGGTCACCAGAGGAGCGGGGTTTCAAAGCCAGAAATAGTTTACAATTATTTTTAAAACTCAGAAACTTAGCTCTATCTCCAGAAAACAAATCAGGAATAGGAATTCTAGGTTCTAACATAGAATTCTGAACCACAAAGTCTTGAATATTTTGTACTCTTGCAGTGAGATGATCCACACAAGAAGACAGGCCTTTAATGTCCATCACTACACCTGTGTCCTGAACCACCCAAATGTCTAGGGGAAAAGAAAGACGAAACACAGTGCAGAGAAAAAAAAATGGTCTCAGAACTTCTCTTTTCCCTCTATTGAGAAGCATTAGTACTTTGGGCCTCCAGTACTGTTATGAACAGGTGATTTAGAACCACAATGGACCTGGTGGTTAAGAGCACTGAAAATGACCTGATAGTTACTAATAACATAGGATGAGCTCTGAGACGTGGGAACTCTGCTGACCGCAATCCCTAATCCTATCACACCACACTAGAGGTAGCCGTGGAGCGCTCCTGACCAGACCTAGGCGCTTCGGGCACAGCCTGAGAAACTAGCTAGCCCTGAAGATAGGAAAATAAGCCTACCTTGCCTCAGAGAAATTCCCCAAAGGAAAAGGCAGCCCCCCACATATAATGACTGTGAGTAAAGATGAAATTACAAACACAGAGATGAAATAGATTTTAGCAAAGTGAGGCCCGACTTACTGAATAGACCGAGGATAGGAAAGATAGCTTTGCGGTCAGCACAAAAACCTACAAACAACCACGCAGAGGGCGCAAAAAGACCCTCCGCACCGACTAACGGTACGGAGGTGCTCCCTCTGCGTCCCAGAGCTTCCAGCAAGCAAAACAAACCAATATAGCAAGCTGGACAGAAAAAATAGCAAACAAAAGTAACACAAGCAGAACTTAGCTTATGCAGGGCAGACAGGCCACAAGAACGATCCAGGAGAAAGCAAGACCAATACTGGAACATTGACTGGAGGCCAGGAACAAAGAACTAGGTGGAGTTAAATAGAGCAGCACCTAACGACTTAACCTTGTCACCTGAGGAAGGAAACTCAGAAGCCGCAGCCCCACTCACATCCACCAAAGGAAGCTCATGGACAGAACCAGCCGAAGTACCACTCATGACCACAGGAGGGAGCCTGACCACAGAATTCACAACACATTCCTACTGTAAAGCACGGAGGTGGATCGCTGATGTTTTTGGGATGTGTGAGCTACAGGCATAGGAAATTTGGTCAAAATTGAAGGAAAGATAAATGCAGCACATTATCAGCAAATACTGGAGGCAAATTTACACTCATCCGATCAGGAGTTACGCATGGGACGTACTTGGACGTTCCAACATGATAACGATCCAAAACACAAGGCCAAGTCGACCTGTCATTGGCTACAGCAGAAAAAAGTGAAGGTTCTAGAGTGGCCATCTCATTCTCTTGACCTCAATATAATTGAGCCACTCTGGGGAGATCTCAAGCATGCAGTTCATGCTAGACAGCCCAAGAATTTACAGGAATTGGAGTCTTTTTGCCAAGAAGAGTGGGCAGCTTTACCATTACTTCAAGCTGTCATTGATGTTAGAGGCGACAATACACGGTATTAAGAAATGGGTTATGTGAATTTTTCATCAAGGTCATTTCGATGTTTTGGGTTGACATTATGATTTAAAAGATAAAACACAGTAGTTTGCTCATAAATGGCTTCACCCAACCACTAACCATGAGTGGAGAAAAAGTTTTGGTGCTATCATTAACATTCTCTGAAAAAAGGCCAAGAAAGCAAAAATTCTGCCTGGGTATGTAAACTTTTGAGCACAACTGTATTTCCCCCAAGGTATATATACCAGGATGGAGTAATATTAGTACAGAGTCACTCCAGTCGCCTTGTGATTGTTGTATGTGGTTTGTTGTGAATACCTCTACCTTACTTGTCTTACATTCTTTCGTATGGCTTTTCTGCCTCTTTACTCTGTACCTATTTTCTGTTTGTAATTTATCTGTTGTCTGATTGTGCCTTGAATTTCCCCTGTCTGTCCAGCCAGTGTTACCCTTTTACTCCTGCCCATTTCCTCTTTTTGGGGGAGGGTTGGCATTGTGTAGGATTTTGTAGGAGCACACAGAGGCACATTACATAGGCATCACCATTTTCCAGTATAACCCTGGCTTTAGGGACAGACTAGGGCCTCCCTAGATTAAGGGACAGTATTGGGTTCCCCCCTTTCCAACTTTCCTATGGTCACATCATGACATTATTGCTCGCCCTATATTTTTTTATCCTAACATGGATCCGATTTCTGTCTTTGGAGGTGACAGATCTGTGGTCTATAGTTGTACAGCAATAGCAGCAAAATGCAGGTCTGGGGAGTCTCAACTGCCATCCAGACCCAGCCTGGACCTAATGTGGCCCTCCCGGATCGGTTCTCTGAAGAGGCGGGATAAAATCATGGCTTTGAGGGAAGCATGTAAACTGTATTTCAGGCTGCGTTCCTCCAGGCTAGTTCCTCTTGGAGTGGGGAGCAATAGGTGTGGATTGTTATCTCCCTACTTTAAGGGGATCCCCTATCCTGGGCCTTTTCTTTTTCATCTGACTTCCTGTGTCTCCGGTCGGTATATTAATTTTTTGATGCCTTAGGTCTCATCTATGATGATCCTGACTGGGTCTTCCTCGCTGAGTCTAAGATATGCAAGCTCCAGCAAGGGGATCAGCCAGCAGAGCAGTTCTGTTCTGAGTTTTGTATATGGGCTACTGACACCAGGTGGAACGATCTGGCACTTAGAAGCCAGTTTTGTCAAGGCCTGTCAGAAATGCTAAAGGATGCTTTGGTCCTCTATGAAACTCCTGAGTTCTTGGAGGCCGCTATGGCCTTAGTCATCTGGATTAACAGATGCCTCAGAGATAGACCCATGATGACCCTTTCCCCAACCGTACTTCATAGGGGGAGAGCTTCCTCTTTTGTCCTGATTAGAGGTGATGTCCTCAGTTTGATCTGAACCTCCTGCGGTCCGCCACAGAATGGAGGTTTGTTTCTTTTGTGGTCAGAAGGGTCATTTCATTGTGATTTGTCCCTCTGCGCTAAAATTAAAGAAACCAGATGAAAACTTCTGACCCCAAGTTGTATGGAGGATTATAATCAGAGCATATACATTTCCTACATGTGTACCTCTTATTTTGGCTTACCTGCAGAAGTGGTTGGTGTGAAAACTGAAAGATTGTCTATTCTTTTGAATAATGTGGAGAAGGCCAATGTAGTGGATGCACAGTTTACCCAGACTCATGGCTTGTCTTGTAGGGTTCTGGCAAAACCCATCCTCATATTTTATATTGGTTCTGCGCCTCTTGGTCAGGGGTGTTTCACACAGCTGGTGCATAATTTAAGTCTTCACTTTGGGGTCCTTCATAAAGAACACATTTCTTGCTATGTGCTTGTAAGTCTTCCTACATCTACTGTGTCTCCAACTGCATAACCCCGTTGTTGATTGGAAGTCTTGAGAAATAGCAAAATGGAGTGATTTCTGCTACATTAACTGTCTTAATACCTGCCTATATACCATTTCTGCCAAAACACTACCCTCTTTTCCATCCAGTTTTGAGGAAGTGTTTTCAGAGCAGGAGTGCCAGGAATTGCCTTCTCCCCGGGCTTATGACTGTCCTGTTAACTTGATCCCTGGAGCAAATCTACCCAAATCCAGGTTACACAATTGTTTGGGTCATGAAAGACAGGCCATAAAGGAGTATATCACATAAAGGCTTGCCAAGTTACTTCTTCCCACGTTGCTGCAGGGGGTTTTTTCTCAAGAAAAAAACGGAGGCCTGCGTCCTTGTCTCGATTACCATCTGAGACCCTTATTCCCCTCAGCTCATTCTGGAATTGTTTCATCAGATTGTTGGAGCAGAATGGCTGTTGAAGGTGGACCTTAGGGGTGTCGTATAATCTGACTAGAATCAAATAAGCGGATGAGTAGAAAACGGCATTTAACAGCCCCGAAAGGGGTTTCAAAAACCTCATTATGCCATTTGGTCTGACTAAAGCCCTGATTTTTTTTCAACATTTTATCAATGATATTGTCTATCATCTGGTGGGCAAATTTGTGGTGTTTTAACTTGACAACATTTTACTTTACTCTTCTGATTTTGGGACACGTCAGACAGGTAATACAGATTCATTTTCTGGAGGAGCAACTCACCCTGTCATGATAATTGCTGAAAGGAAAATTAGTTTTATTTACAATCTGAGAAGTGCCTCACTCCAAAACAAGCTCTTTATTCATTATTATTAATAATAATAATAATAATAATCTTTATTTTTATATAGCGCTTTACAGTTTGCACACATTATCATCACTGACCCCAAAGGGGCTCACAATCTAAGTTCTCTATCAGTATGTCTTTGGTATGTGGGAGGAAACCGGAGAACCCGGAGGAAACCCGTACAAACTACTTGCAGATATTGTCCTTTGTGGGATTTGAATTACCAGGTTTCATTTATTTACTTATTGTCTTGGGGATAAAAATGTCAAGGCTGATGCCTTGTCCAAAAGTTTCTCTGGGGGAGGTAATACTGAAAACTCTGTTCCTATTCTGTAAGAGTTAATGGTTATTCACGTCATATGTTCTGATCTTTAGGTTGATGTACTGAAGGCTCAGGATGATGCTCCTGCTTCCTGTATTTCAGGGAAATTATTTGTGCCATTACATTTACATTTAAAAATTTTACGAGAACATCATCATTGAGTTCTTGCAGGTCATCGAGGTAGCAAGGCTACTGTGGATCTTGTTTCTGGTGGCCTAGGCTGGGTCAGGGTGTTGTGAGTTTTGTGTCTACCTGTAATACTTGTGCGCGTTCTAAGACCCTACATACTTGTCAGTCCGGGTCTCTTGTACCTTTAGTTATATCTAATAGACCATAGACTCATCTATCCATGGATTTTATTACCAACCTTCTGCCATCCGCAGGTAAAACAATGATTTTAGTGGGGGTAAATAGGTTAATCATGATGGCACGTTTTGTTCCTTTACTGGCTCTGTCGAATGCTAAAATGTTGCCTTAGGTGTTTATCAGTAAAATCATGAAGCTTCACGGGGTTCCCTCCTATGTGGTCTCAGATAGAGGGACCCAGTTTGTGTCGAAGTTTTAGAGGGCTTTTTGTTCTCTGCTAGGTGATCCGATAGCTGCTACTGTGCAGGCGCCAGCGACGCCATCTTTAAGGAGGCAAATATTTTTTTCTCTAGCAAGATGGTGCCGCCAACGCCAACTCAGTAGCATTTATCGGCAATCACTAGTAGCTGTCACTGCGCTGGTGCTGGCGGCACCATCTTAGAGGAAAAACAAAATGGTGAAAAACCAGCTCACCTATAAGTAGTGTTGAGCATTCCGATACCGCAAGTATCGGGTATCGGCCGATACTTGCGGTATCGGAATTCCGATACCGAGATCTGATACTTTTGTGGTATCGGGTATCGGTATCGGATACATAGAGATGTGTAAAATAAAGAATTAAAATAAAAAATATTGATATATTTACCTCTCTGGCGGCCCCTGGACTCAGCGCGGGTAACCGGCAGGCTTCGTTGTTCAAAATCAGCGCTTTTAGGACCTGAGAATCACGTCCCGGCTTCTGATTGGTCGCGGGCCGCCCATGTGACCGCCACGCGACCAATCACAAGCCGCGACGTCACCGCAAGCTATTAACGCGCTCATTTTTGAAAAATGAGCGCGTTAATGACTTTCAAAGACGTAGCGGCTTGTGATTGGTCGCGGCCACGCGACCAATCACAAGCCGCGACGTCACCGCAAGCTATTAACGCGCTCATTTTTAAAAATGAGCGCGTTAATGGCTTTCAAAGACGTAGCGGCTTGTGATTGGTCGCGTGGCCGCGACCAATCACAAGCCGCGACGTCACCGCAAGCTATTAACGCGCTCATTTTTAAAAATGAGCGCGTTAATGACTTTCAAAGACGTAGCGGCTTGTGATTGGTCGCGGCCACGCGACCAATCACAAGCCGCTACGTCTTTGAAAGTCATTAACGCGCTCATTTTTAAAAATGAGCGCGTTAATAGCTTGCGGTGACGTCGCGGCTTGTGATTGGTCGCGTGGCGGTCACATGGGCGGCCCGCGACCAATCAGAAGCCGGGACGTGATTCTCAGGTCCTAAAAGCGCTGATTTTGAACAAAGAAGCCTGCCGGTTACCCGCGCTGAGTTCAGGGGCCGCCGGAGAGGTAAATATATCAATATTTTTTATTTTAATTCTTTATTTTACACATCCCTATGGATCCCAGGGCCTGAAGGAGAGTTTCCTCTCCTTCAAACCCTGGGAACCATGAGAATACCTTCCGATACTTGATGTCCCATTGACTTGTATTGGTATCGGATATCGGTATCGGCGATATCCGATATTTTTCGGGTATCGGCCGATACTATCCGATACCGATACTTTCAAGTATCGGACGGTATCGCTCAACACTACCTATAAGGCATTAGTTGTGGGGAAGCCCGGATACCGTGCAGTCATCACGTAGAACGATGAAGTGAACAAGAAGAAAAATCCAGCTTCCAAAAATATCTAAATTTATTGAAGATAAAATCAAAAGTCCAAAGACATGATCCACAGGAAAATGAGTAGCAGCAAGCTACGCGTTTCGAACAGTGAGTTCTTTTTCTTAGAGGAGACTTTTTTTTTGAAGAATTTATTCAAAGCACCAATTAACTGAAATATATGGTCATTTTACATGCGGATCATGATTAGTGTTGAGCCACCCCCCCTAGTGTTCGAGTTCGGTTCGGTTCGTCGAACTGGGGCGTGTTCGACGAATGTTCGTCGAACGTTCGACGAACACCGTCGAACCGCATTGAAATCAATGGCAGGCAAACACAAACACATACAAACACAAAGAAAACACATAGAAAACACCTTAAAAGGTGTCCAAAAGCTGACAAACTGCTCAGATGACACAAAAAACACATGGAAAAGTCACAATTACATATAGTCATGCGAAAAGAAAAGAGGTGGAAGAGTAAAAGGAGGAGGAGTCACAGATTTAGGCATGTCATGCCCTTCTAAAATCAAGAAAGGCTGGAGTAAAAATCTAAAATCACCCTACCAACACCCAGACGTCGTGACAAAAAAATTAAGAAACAAACTTTCCTTAGAATACACGTAGTGGTACCCCCGTTGGGAGTTGTGCCAAAAAAGGAACACAATACATTCAGACTAATCCACCATTTGTCATATCCAAGGGGCAGGTCAGTAAACGACAACATTGATGCGGAACCAATACAGTACTATGTACTGTATCTGCTTTGACGAGGCAATCAGGCGGGTCAAGAAGTTGGGAAGGGGCACCCTAATGGCCAAAACAGTCATTGAGGGGGCGTTCTGGTTACTACCTGTGCCTCCGAATAGTGTCCTCCCATTGGGCTGCTTCTGTGAAGGAGCATACTACATAGATCGCTGTTTGCCCATGGGGTGCTCCATATCCTGCTCACTATTTAAGGCATTTAGTTGCTTCCTCGAATGGGTCGTCATGGACGTTTCTAAGGCGGCACATATTATCCATTACCTCGACGACTTCTTATGCCTGGGCCCAAAAGAATCGCCACAGTGTGAATACACGCGGTAGTCTACTTGTGAGAAGGAGAGAGCTGGAAGGAGAGTGGACACCCCAGAGCCAAGGGGTTAGATTGTGAAAGGAAAAAGGCGGTGTAGCTTGCTTCATGTGTGAGGTACTCTGCTGAGTAGCACAAAATGCTACTAGGCACAAAAGGATTTCCTGGGCTAGATGCAGTTAAAAATTAGTACTTAGATAAACAGGCGGTGTAGCTTGCTTCATGGATGGGGTACTCTGCTGAGTAGCACAAAATTCTCCTAGGCCCAAAAGGATTTCCTGGGCTAGATGCAGTTAAAAATTAGTACTTAGGTAAATAGGCGGTGTAGCTTGCTTCACAGGTGGGGTACTCTGCTGAGTAGCAGAAATTGCTACTAGGCCCAAAAGGATTTCCTGGGCTAGATGCCATTAAAAAATAGTACATAGGTAAACAGGCAGTGTAGCTTGCTTGATGGGTGGGGTACTCTGCTGAGTAGCACAAAATGCTACTAGGCCCAAAAGGATTTCCTGGGCTAGATGCAGTTAAAACTTATTACTTAGATAAACAGGCGGTGGGGGGGTGAGCAACTCTGCTGACTAGCAGACACTGAAGCTTTGGAGCAGACCTCTGGATCCCAGGCCATAGTATGAGTAAACAACTCTGCAGATGACCCCACCCACCTGGAATTGACGATGGCAACGTCATGTAAAACACAGCAAGGGGACTCAATAAAGAGTCTCCATTTTTTCCAAAAATTCGGCCACAGACACCACTTAAGTGGCATCAATTTTGCCAGAGTTTGTTAAAACGGTTGGTGAGGTGACTTTCAAAAATCATCAAGCTTTTAGTCTCCCCAGGATGAGACAGGGGTAGAAAAGTCCTTGCGGATCCAGGATTTGTTCATCTTGAAGATTGTTAGTCTGTCTACCGCGTGCGCTTAACTGTCAGCACACCACCAGCAGCGCTGAACACACATTCAGAGGCTGCGGGGCATGACAAGACATGGCATGAGTGGCGAGCTCAGGCCATTTTTCAAGATTGCAAGCCCAAAATGAGCAAGGGTCCAGTTCCACAGTCATGGCATCGATGTTAACTTGGAGATACTCTTGTACCATCTTCTCTAGGTGTTGGCTGTGCGTCAGACTTCTTGTCTCCTGTGGCTTTGCAAAGGATGGTCTAAGAAAATCTTGAAACGATTGGAAAAAATTGCTGTTACCACCAGATACGATGTTACTGTTACGGTTTGAGTGAAGACTCGATAGTCGCACGATTGGCAAGTTAGAACTCAGAGATTCACTACGTGCACCACTGGTGTTTTGTGGAAAAGCAGATGTAAGATTCTGTAACAGTCTCTGCTGATACTCCTGCATGTGTGAATCCCTTTCTATGGCAAGAATTATTTCGCCAAATTTACTTTTGTACCGGGGATCTAAGAGTGTGGCAACCCAGTAGTTGGCATTACTTCGGATTCTGACAATCCGAGGGTCATGTTGCAGGTAGTGCAGCAAGAAGGCACTCATGTGTCTTGCGCATCCTGGAGGACCAAATCCTTGTTGTCTTGGTGGCGGCGAGGTGAGAATCATGCTTCCTTCCTCTGCCCTCTTCCTTCAACCTCACACAACAGAAATTTGATCAAGGTCTCCCTCATCTGATGAGTCTTCCATGCCCAGCACCAGTTCATCCTCCACTTCTTTCTTGCCTCCTGCACCTTCCTCAACAGTTTGGCTGCTACCATGCGCCCTCGGTAATCCCTCTCTCCCAGCCTCCAATGTCAGCCGCCTTGGTGCTGCCAACAGTCTGGACCTTGCAGATATTATCCCTTCTGCGTACGACTCCTCCTGTTCCTCCTCCTCTTCCTCTTGTTCCAGGACCTGACTCCGAATACTGTTTAATGTGTGCTCCAGCAGGTAAATCACCGGAATAGTCTTGATGATAATGGCATCGTCAGCACTAAACCTCTTTGTTGCTATTTCAAAACTGTGCAGAAGGGTGCATAGGTCCCTGATCTGAGACCACTCCTGCAGTGTGATTTGCCCCACCTCTGGATCTCGTTGGCCCAGGCTGTATGTCATAAAATATTGCACCAGAGCTCGTCGGTGCTGCCACAGTCACTGCAACATGTGCAGAGTTGAATTCCACCATGTGGGCACATCGCATTTCAGCCAGTGAACTGACAGGCCCAACGACTTCTGTAGAGATGTAAGTCATTGAGCTGCGGAATGCGAACAGCGGAAGTGAGCACACAGCGACCGTGCCCTCTGCAGAAGCCCATCTAGTCCGGGATAGTTGAATAAAAATTGCTGGACAACCAGTTTAAAAACGTGAGCCATATAAAACACGTGTGTGACATTGCCCCGGCGAAGGGCCGCAACCAGGTTTGCAGCATTGTCGCACACAGCCTTCCCTGGCTGCAGTTTCAGTGGAGACAACTATTGATGGAACTCGGTCTCCAGAGCTGACCACAACTCTTCAGCTGTGTGACTCACATTTCCCAGACATTTTAATGTAAACACCGCCTGATGCCATTGAGCCCTGGTGACAGCATAGTAACGAGGTGTGCAGGATTCCTTCTGCGCATTTAGAACGTAGGTGGCATTACCAGACAGGCTTTGGGTGCATGTGGAGGACCAAGAGGAGGTTGAGGAAGCAGAAGCAGTGGAGGAACTTCTAGATACAAAGAATTGACGAGCAACTCATGGGGACGGCAAGACTTGGACAGCAGCCCCTTCTCCTGATGTCACCATAGCTACCCAGTGCCCAGTCACCAACAGGTAACGCCCCTGTCCAAGTCTACTCGTCCAAGTGTCTGTGGTGAAATGCACCCTGTCACACACACAGTTTCTCAAGGAAGCGGTGATGTTGTGTGTGACATGCTGGTGTAGCGTAAGCACATCTATCTTTGAGAAGTAGTGGTGACTGGGCATCTGGTACTGGGGCACTGCGATGGACATAAGGTCTCAAAAATCCTCTGTCCACTAGGCGGAAAGGCAGCATTTCTGTAGCCAGCAGCTTGCAGATGGTGAAATTCAACCTCTTAGCTTTGTCATGGCTAGGAGGAAATGGTCTTTCACTTTTCCACATCTGAGGGACTGAGAGCTGGCTGTTGTGCTTAGACAGAGTAGAGTAGGGTGGCCCGGCAAACTGCTGGTCTGTGAGGAAGGTGCAAACGGAGATGTTGTGTTGCCTTTATCAAAATGTAGTCTCGATCTTGGAAAGCGCTCAACACCAGCAGCTGTTTCCACTTGCAAATGTCCTGGCGACCTGCCAATCACACTGACGGTGTGTTGCGGTTAAAGAGGTGGAAGGTCTGCGTCCAAAACCATGTGCGACTGCTGTCCCCACAGTCACAGAGGATGAAGAGGACGTGGATGCAATTGATGAGGCAGATGGTGGTTGACCCAGCCCACTAGGCTGCATTGTAGCACAGTGAGCTTCCCACTGCAACTTATGCCTGATATCCATGTGACTGTTCATGCATGAAGTACTCAAGCTAGTCATTTTTTGGCCTCTACTGAGATTTTGGTGACAAATCTAACAGACAACATGAGTTGGGTCATCCTTTGTGATGCCAAAAAATGCCCAGGCTATGCAAGGATTAGAGCCCTTGTGACCTGAAGAGCCTCCACGACTTCTGCTCAGAGGCACAGTTGGGGTTGAGGATGCAGTTGTTGATGTGCTTCGAGTACGCCGTCTCTGTCCATAAAGGCGCAACCTAACCTCGTTGTCAGACTCGTCACTAGCATCCTCCTCCACCTCCTCTGCTGACCTCATGGACTGGTGGACTGTGAGTTGACAGTAAGTGTGGTCTCCAACCTCGTCATCATCATCCCGTGTGTTCTCACACCCATCGTCCTCAGAGCCAACCTCTTCCTGCCCTGCCCGAAAAGTCAAGTTTTCGTTCCAATCAGGTATCTCAGTCTCATCATCATCTTCCTCATTGTCTCCACCAACAGGAGTTACAGTTTGGGAATGAGGGTCTACATTATGCTCAGAACCTTCTTCATCTGGGCCTGGATCCAACTCTGGGCATCAGTGCAGATCATTTTATTATTATTATTATTATTATTATACATTTTTATAGCGCCATTTATTCCATGGCGCTTTACATGTGAATACGGGGCAAATATAGACAAATACATTAAACATGAGCAGATAACAAAGCACACGAGTACATAAGGAGGGAGGACCCTGCCCGCGAGGGCTCACAGTCTGCAGGGGGTGGGTGAGGATACACTAGGAGAGGGAAGAGCTGGCTGTGCGGCTGTTCAGTAGGTTGAGGATCACTGCAGGCTGTAGGCTTGTCAGATCTGATCTGGATCTGATCCAGATTCAGATCTGGATCCAATCTGGGCATCAGTGCATGTCATTGCAGATCTGGAACCAATTCTGGGCATCAGTGCAGATTATTTCCTCGTCTGGATTCACAGAAGGTCTGTAGCAGACCTCTGATTCCCAGGCTATAGTATGAGTAAACAGCTCTGCAGACTCAACCATTTGTGTTACCCCATATTCAGACGGGCGGCTGGAGGCTTGGGAGCTGTGAGGAAGCAAGTGCGATTGGGGTGACTACTCTGAGGACTGGAGTAGTTGTGATGTTGAAGGTGACATGGAGGAGAGCCCACTTGAACGAGCACTTGATATCCGTTCAAGCACCTTCTGTTTTTGTGCCTCATCAGGAAGTTTTGGCGATGCTCGTAGCAATGGTCGTAAGAAAGGGATCATATCAGATTGTCCAAAAAAAGAAGTAGACAACTTACTTTGGCTGGAAGATGGTCATTATTTTGCAGATGTTACTGTTGCTTTACCACCTACCCCAAGGACACAACCTTTTTTTCCTTTCCAACATGCCTATTCCCCTTTCCACCAGCAGCAGGCCTTTTGCCACTCATTTTGGTGCTTAACTAATTGGCAACTCTGTATCTGTAGTTGTTGGCACAAAAACCGATGGATGAAAACCGAGTAGAACTGAGTGGCCAAACTGTGGTACTAGGCCCAAAAGGATTTACTGGGTTAGATGCAGTAAAAATTTAGATACACAGGCAGTGTAGCTAGCTTCACAGGCGGGCTACTCCGCTGATGTGCAGACAATGCTCCTAGGCCTCAAAACTATTTACTGGGTTAGATGCAGTAAAAATTTAGATACAAAGGTGGTGTAGTTAGCTTCACAGGCAGGCTACTTTGCTGATGTGCAGACACTGCTCCTAGGCCCACAACTATTTACTGGGTTAGATGCAGTAAAAATTTAGATACATATGCGGTGTAGCTAGCTTCACAGGCGGACTACTCCGCTGACGTGCAGAAACTGCTACTAAGCCCAAAAAGATTTACTGGGTTGTATGCAGTAAGAATTTAGATACACAGGCGTGCAGACACTGCTCCTAGGCCCAAAACTATTTATTTGGTTAGATGCAGTAAAAATTTAGATACACAGGCGAGCAGACACTGCTCCTAGGCCCAAAACAATTTACTGGGTTGGATAGACAACCAAAAAATAATGGACACCAGAGCTAAAAAATATAACAACTTTATTGAGAACCAAATTTCTAAAATGTTACACGTAAATATTAAAAATACAAGTAAAAAAGATGCAATGAAAAAGAGAAGGGTGAACCTAGTTCCACGCACGGTTAGCAGCTAATGATAATGGAGCAAATCAACAGTACTAAGTCAGCAGACCGTGCATACATATATAAAAATAAATAAACCCCCAGATATAGAAACTCCAAGCTAAAGGCCCGAAAAAACAGACTGTTACACAAAATTGTGATGGTAAAGAGTGGGCAGCTATACCTAGGGGAGGGAGGAAAAAGCTCCAAGTCAAATAAATATGTATAAGCATATAAGCAGGCAGCGAGGTGGTACAGGAGATGATTACATCAGATGAATCAAATACTAGAGTACATGTGGTATGGAGTAAAGTCTCGCCCTATCCTGGCGTATCCAACAGATATACTAAGGAAATAGTACTAAGGGATCCCCTGTGTAAAAAGCACAGAGGGACAGTGCCACAACATATGCCTGCCAAATGGCTGAAGGGGATAAAGGTTATAATAAGATCCGGTACGTTGAAAATCATATACCAACCTGCTGCTGCTGCTGTCGTGCGTGGACAAGAGGCCCCGATGCGCGTTTCGCAATGTGGCTTCTTCGGGGGGCGCGCTCCGGCGAGACTTTACTCCATACCACCTGTACTCTAGTATTTGATTCATCTGATGTAATCATCTCCTGTACTACCTCGCTGCCTGCTTATATGCTTATACATATTTATTTGACTTGGAGCTTTTTCCTCCCTCCCCTAGGTATAGCTGCCCACTCTTTACCATCACAATTTTGTGTAACAGTCTGTTTTTTCGGGCCTTTAGCTTGGAGTTTCTATATCTGGGGGTTTATTTATTTTTATATATGTATGCACGGTCTGCTGACTTAGTACTGTTGATTTGCTCCATTATCATTAGCTGCTAACCGTGCGTGGAACTAGGTTCACCCTTCTCTTTTTCATTGCATCTTTTTTACTTGTATTTTTAATATTTACGTGTAACATTTTAGAAAGTTGGTTCTCAATAAAGTTGTTATATTTTTTAGCTCTGGTGTCCATTATTTTTTGGTTGTCTATTAACCCCTTTACCCCCAAGGGTGGTTTGCACGTTAATGACCGGGCCAATTTTTACAATTCTGACCACTGTCCCTTTATGAGGTTATAACTCTGGAACGCTTCAACGGATCCCAGTGAATCTGACATTGTTTTCTCGTGACATATTGTACTTCATGACAATGGTAAAAATTCTTTGATAGTACCTGCGTTTATTTGTGAAAAAAACGGAAATTTGGCGAAAATTATGAAAATTTCGCAATTTTCCAACTTTGAATTTTTATGCAATTAAATCACAGAGATATGTCACACAAAATACCTAATAAGTAACATTTCCCACATGTCTACTTTACATCAGCACAATTTTGGAAACAAAATTTTTTTTTGTTAGGGAGTTATAAGGGTGAAAAGTTGACCAGCAATTTCTCATTTCTACAACACCATTTTTTTTTAGGGACCACATCTCATTTGAAGTCATTTTGAGGGGTCTATATGATAGAAAATACCCAAGTGTGACACCATTCTAAAAACTACACCCCTCAAGGTGCTTAAAACCACATTCAAGAAGTTTATTAACCCTTCTGGTGCTTCACAGGAATTTTTTGAATGTTTAAATAAAAATGAACATTTAACTTTTTTTCACAAAAAGTTTAATTCAGCTCCAATTTGTTTTATTTTACCAAGGGTAACAGGAGAAAATGGACCGCAATCATTGTTGTACAATTTGTCCTGAGTACGCCAATACCCCACATGTGGGGGTAAACCACTGTTTGGGCGCATGGCACAGCTCGGAAGCGAAGGAGCGCCATTTGACTTTTCAATGCAAAATTGACTGGAATTGAGATGGGACGCCATGTTTCGTTTGGAGAGCCCCTGATGTGCCTAAACATTGAAACCCCCCACAAGTGACACCATTTTGGAAAGTAGACCCCCTAAGGAACTTATCTAGAGGTGTGGTGAGCTCTTTCACCCACCAAGTGCTTCACAGAAGTTTATAATGTAGAACCGTAAAAATAAAAAATCATATTTTTTCACAAAAATTATCTTTTCGCCCCCAATTTTTTATTTTTCCAAGGGTAAGAGAAGAAATTGGACCCCAATAGTTGTTGTACAATTTGTCCTGAGTAAGCTGATATCCCATATGTGGGGGTAAACCACTGTTTGGGCGGATGGGAGAGCTCGGAAGGGAAGGAGCGCCGTTTGACTTTTCAATGCAAAATTGACAGGAATTGAGATGGGATGCCATGTTGCGTTTGGAAAGCCACTGATGTGCCTAAACATTGAAACCCCCCACAAGTGACACCATTTTGGAAAGTAGACCCCCTAAGGAACTTATCTAGAGGTGTGGTGAGCACTTTGACCCACCCAGTGCTTCACAGAAGTTTATAATGCAGAACCGTAAAAATAAAAAAATCATATTTTTTCACAAAAATTATCTTTTCGCCCCCAATTTTTTATTTTTCCAAGGGTAAGAGAAGAAATTGGACCCCAAAAGTTGTTGTACAATTTGTCCTGAGTGCGCTGATACCCCATATGTGGGGGTAAACCACTGTTTGGGCGGATGGGAGAGCTCGGAAAGGAAGGAGCGCCGTTTGACTTTTCAATGCAAAATTGACAGGAATTGAGATGAGACGCCATGTTGCGTTTGCAGAGCCCCTAATGTACCTAAATAGTAGAAACCACTCACAAGTGACACCATTTTGGAAAGTAGACCCCCTAAGGAACTTATCTAGATGTGTGGTGAGCGCTTTGACCCACCAAGGGCTTCACAGAGGTTTATAATGGAGAGCCGTAAAAATAAAACAAAATTTTTTTCCCACAAAAATTATTTTTTAGCCCCCAGTTTTGTATTTTCCCGAGGGTAACAGTTGAAATTGGACCCAAAAATGTGTTGTCCAATTTGTCCTGAGTGCGCTGATACCCCATATGTGGGGGGAAACCACTGTTTGGGTGCATGGGAGGGCTCGGAAGGGAAGGAGTGCCATTTGAATGCAGACTTAGATGGAATGGTCTGCAGGCGTCACATTGCGTTTGCAGAGCCCCTAATGTACCTAAACAGTAGAAACCCCCCACAAGTGACCTCATATTGGAAACTAGACCCCCCCGGGAACTTATCTAGATGTGTTGTGAGAACTTTGAACCCCAAGTGTTTCACTACAGTTTATAACGCAGAGCCGTAAAAATAAAAAATCTTTTTTTTCCCACAAAAATTATTTTTTAGCCCCCAGTTTTGTATTTTCCCAAGGGTAACAGGAGAAATTGGACCCCAACAGTTGTTGTCCTATTTGTCCTGAGTACGCTGATACCCCATATGTTGGGGTAAACCCCTGTTTGGGCACACGGGTGAGCTCGGAAGGAAAGAAGCACTGTTTTACTTTTTCAACGCAGAATTGGCTGGAATTGAGATCGGACGCCATGTCGCTTTTGGAGAGCCCCTGATGTGCCTAAACAGTGGAAACCCCCCAATTATAACTGAAACCCTAATCCAAACACTCCCCTAACCCTAATTCCAACGGTAACCCTAACCACACCTCTAACCCTGACACACCCCTAACCCTAATCCCAACCCTATTCCCAACTGTAAATGTAATCTAAACCCTAACTGTAACTTTAGCCCCAACCCTAACTGTAGCCCTAACCCTAGCCCTAACCCTAGCCCTAACCCTAACCCTAGCCCCAACCCTAACCCTAGCCCTAGCCCTAACCCTAGCCCTAACCCTAGCCCTAACCCTAGCCCTAACCCTAACCCTAGCCCTAACCCTAGCCCTAACCCTAACCCTAACCCTAGCCCTAACCCTAACCCTAGCCCTAACCCTAGCCCTAACCCTAGCCCTAGCCCTAGCCCTAACCCTAGCCCTAACCCTAGCCCTAACCCTAACACTAGCCCTAACCCTAGCCCTAACCCTAGCCCTAATGGGAAAATGGAAATAAATACATTTTTTTATTTTTCCCTAACTAAGGGGGTGATGAAGGGGGGTTTGATTTACTTTTATAGCGGGTTTTTTAGCGGATCTTTATGATTGGCAGCCGTCACACACTGAAAGACGCTTTTTATTGCAAAAAATATTTTTTGCGTTACCACATTTTGAGAGCTATAATTTTTCCATATTTTGGTCCACACAGTCATGTGAGGTCTTGTTTTTTGCGCGACGAGTTGACGTTTTTATTGGTAACATTTTCTGGCACGTGACATTTTTTGATCGCTTTTTATTCCGATTTTTGTGAGACAGAATGACCAAAAACCAGCTATTCATGAATTTCTTTTGGGGGAGGCGTTTATACCATTCCGCGTTTGGTAAAATTGATAAAGCAGTTTTATTCTTCGGGTCAGTACGATTACAGCGACATCTCATTTATATCTTTTTTTATGTTTTGGCGCTTTTATACGATAAAAACTATTTTATAGAAAAAATAATTATTTTGGCATCGCTTTATTCTCAGGACTATAACTTTTTCATTTTTTTGCTGATGATGCTGTATGGTGGCTCGTTTTTTGCGGGACAAGATGACGCTTTCAGCGGTACCATGGTTATTTATATCTGTCTTTTTGATCACGTGTTATTCCACTTTTTGTTCGGCGGTACGATAATAAAGCGTCGTTTTTTGCCTCATTTTTTTTTTTTTTTCTTACGGTGTTTACTGAAGGGGTTAACTAGTGTGCCAGTTTTATAGGGCGAGTCGATACGGACGCGGCGATACTAAATATGTGTACTTTTATTGTTTTTTTTTTTTTTTATTTAGATGAAGAAATGTATTTATGGGAATATTTTTTTTTTTTTCATTATTTAGGAATATTTTTTTTTAATTTTTTTTACACATTTGGAAATTTTTTTTTTTACTTTTTTACTTTGTCCCAGGGGGGGACATCACAGATCAGTGATCTGACAGTTTGCACAGCACTCTGTCAGATCACTGATCTGACATGCAGCAGTGCAGGCTTCACAGTGCCTGCTCTGAGCAGGCTCTGTGAAGCCACCTCCCTCCCTGCAGGACCCGGATCCGCGGCCATCTTGGATCCGGGACCTGGAGCAGGGAGGGAGGGCGGCAAGACCCTCGCAGCAACGCGATCACATCGCGTTGCTGCGGGGGTCTCAGGGAAGCCCGCAGGGAGCCCCCCTCCCTGCGCGATGCTTCCCTGCACCGCCGGCACATCGCGATCATCTTTGATCGCGGTGTGCCGGGGGTTAATGTGCCGGGGGCGGTCCGTGACCGCTCCTGGCACATAGTGCCGGATGTCAGCTGCGATAGGCAGCTGACACCCGGCCGCGATCGGCGCCGCTCCCCCCGTGAGCGCTGCCGATCGCATATGACGTACTATTGCGTCCTTGGGAAGTAGGGCCCACCCCCCATGGACGCAATAGTACGTCTGATGGCAGAAAGGGGTTAAATTTAATATGGCGGAGCATATATGCTGTTTGCTCTTTGTATAGGTTTACTTACTGGGTTAGATGTAGCAAAAATTTAGATACACATGTGGTGTAGTTAGCTTCACAGTGGGGCTACTCCACTGACGTGTAGACACTGCTCCTAGGCCCAAAACTATTTACTGGGTTAGATGTAGCAGAAATTTAGATACACAGGTGGTGTAGTTAGCTTCACACGGGGGCTACTCCACTGACGTGCAGACACTGCTCCTAGGCCCCAAACTATTTACTGGGTTAGATGCAGTAAAAATTTAGATACACAGGCGGTGTAGCTAGCTTCACAGACAGGCTTCTCCGCTGACGTTATAAACTGAACACAACGGGTAATATAAGGTACAGGATTATCACATTAAATAGAAGGTCATAATTAATTTGAGTGACGATGCACAATAATCCATAGCAACAGGGGAGAACTATAAATCCACTATTTTATTTTAGAAAAACATAACAAAATATTAAATACACATAAGAGACAGCAGCAACCAATAGTGAAAAAGCAGCTAAAAGATGGGCTCCTCAGATGGTATAAGAAGCGCTGCAAGATAACACATATATCACTGTTGCAGACCCCGCAACAACACATATGCTGATGCCATGAGTGGACAGAAAAGCAATGAATAACTCCTATATAGTACTAGCCTGGTATGTAAGCTGACACTCTATGGCGCTGAGCATCCCAGGTCCTAAGTAGATGTAATATAATACAATGATATACAAAGAAGGTGATAGACGTTATGCCGAAACTGGCTCATAACCATTACCTTTGGATGTCATGGCAGAGGAGTGCGGGCATGCAGCAGGATGTGGGGAGCCTCGACGCGCGTTTCACTGCCTTGGCTTCGTCAGGAGGCATAGTGATTAAGAGTGGGCCGGGGTATTTATATGAAAATGCGGGGAACCTGTGGCAAATCGGCACGCTGTCCCAGCATGATATGTGTGCGCCGACGGTGGGGCGGGCCGCCGCGCACTGCGGACCATGGGAGGGAGGACGTACGTCCTCCCTCGTCATCTCCACAGCAACGCTCCCGGCCAGCGCCACCGCCGAGGCACCAGAGCGCATGCGTGGGGCGTGTCTGTGCCGAGGGCAGGAAGGAACCTAAGCCGCCGTGAAGGAGGATGAAAATCAACAACAGTGATCCTCCCCATGGCAACAGAAGTGCATGTAAGTAGCGTAGCTTCATGATGGTAATGCCTGGCACTGGACAATTAACATTTAAGCACACTGGGCCCCTACTAATCACACTGAAGATAGTAATAAGAAGTAGCTAATGCAGAATAGAGTAAAAGTGTCCCAAAATTTACCGCACCATAAGGGGATCTTTGCAGGGGTTCAGTGGAACACTATTAGATCTAAATAATGGACCACGTGGAATACCATGGTCCGGTGTTATAATGGGCCATAATCAGGGTCCAAAACCAATCACCAAACCAAAGGATGCACCAGGAAGACCAGACTGGATCAAGATATATTATTTTATTATTTAATTATCAAGCAGCGATACAAAATATATAAAAAACTACCGTTAAAAAATATACGATAAAAATACAAAACAATCATACAAAAAAGTGTGCAGCACGTGATGGCATATAAAAATGAATATACGGATACCCAACCGCACAATAATAATAATTATATATATATCTGTGCAAGGTAAAGGTACCGTCACATTAAGCGACGCTGCAGCGATCTAGACAACGATCCTGATCGCTGCAGCGTCGCTGTGTGGTCGCTGGAGAGCTGTCACACAGACAGCTCTCCAGCGACCAACTATGCAAAGTCCCCTGGTAACCAGGGTAAACATCGGGTTACTAAGCGCAGGGCCGCACTTAGTAACCCGATGTTTACCCTGGTTACCAGCGTAAACGTAAAAAAACAAACACTACATACTTACATTCCGGTGTCAGTCCTCTCCGGCGCTCTGCTTCTCTGCACTAAGCGCCGGCCGGAAAGCACAGCGGTGACGTCACCGCTGTGCTTTCCGGCCGGCGCTTACACAGTGCAGAGAAGCAGAGCGCCGGAGAGGACAGACACCGGAATGTAAGTATGTAGTGTTTGTTTTTTTTTACATTTACACTGGCAACCAGGGTAAATATCGTGTTACTAAGCGCGGCCCTGCGCTTAGTAACCCGATGTTTACCCTGGTTACCAGTGAAGACATCGCTGAATCGGCGTCACACACGCCGATTCAGCGATGTCTGCGGGAGTCCAGCGATGAAATAAAGTTCTGGACTTTCTGCGCCGACCAACGATGGCACAGCAGGATCCAGATCGCTGCTTCGTGTCAAAAACAACGATATCGCTAGCCAGGACGCTGCCACGTCACGGATCGCTAGCGATATCGTTTAGTGTGAAGGTACCTTAAGTATTACCCACAATCGGGGTATATTAGTTCCCAGAAAAATTGAGTGACACAATGTGGAAACAATAATAAAAAATAATAAAAACTCCAAAATTTATGTGCAATATATGCAAAAAAGTGCTGAAGTGCAAATAAATTCAAAGAACACAATTGTTTTAACCATCAGGGTTATTTCCAGACCCTGCACAGTGCTAATAGAGACAAAGTACTAAGTGCCAAACTATAATAGATTTCAGTGAAAAATAGTGGATATTAGTGGATATTACCGCGCCGTCCTGAGTACACGCACACACCCAGGGTGGACGAATGCCATGCCCGATGTAGAGTCCCTCCAGCACATGATAACAATGGTCAGATCATTGTAGAACAACATATAATGAATAAAATAGATCACAGTGAACACACAAATCACGCAAGTAAGATTAAAAACAACACAGAACCGGCCCATAATTTAAGAAAATAATATTTACAAGAAAGACTTGAAACTGAGGGCTTCGTTCAGACCTCTAGGTGAGAGCTAGGGTTGAGCGAAACGGGTCGGCCAGATTCAGAAGTTGCCGACTTTTGTCAAAGTCGGGTTTCATGAAACCCGACCCGACCCCTGTGTGGGGTCGGCCATGAGGTCGGCGATCTTCTGATCTGGAATCGGAATTCCAATACCGAGTTCCGATATGTTTAAGATATCGGGAATCGGTATCGGAATTCATATTTAAGTGTAAAATAAAGAATAAAAATGAAAAAATATTGATATACTCACCCTCGGACGCTCCCTGGTTCTCACCGGCAGCCTTCCTTCCTAAGAATCAGCGCCTGAAGGGCCTTTGATGACGTCGCGGCTTGTGATTGGTCGCGTGAGCGGTCACATGGGCGGTCAAACGACCAATCACAAGCCGTGACGTCATCTAAGGTCCTTCAGGCGCTATTTCTTAGGAAGGAAGCATCCGAGGGCGCGTCCAAGGGTGAGTATATTCCTAATAGGTATATATTCACCCTCGGACGCGCCCTGGTTCTTACCCGCAGCCTTCCTTCCTAAGAATCAGCGCCTGAAGGACCTTAGATGACGTCGCGGCTTGTGATTGGTCGCGTGACGCCCATGTGACCGCTCACACGACCAATCACAAGCCGCGACGTCATCGAAGGTCCTTCAGGCGCTCATTCTTAGGAAGGAAGGCTGCCGGTGAGAACCAGGGCGCGTCCGAGGGTAGGTATATCAATATTTTTTATTTTGATTCTTTATTTTACACTTAAATATGGATCCCAGGGCCTGAAGGAGAGTTTCCTCTCCTTCAGACCCTGGGAACCATTAGAAACCCAACTTTTCTATAGGATCGGCCGATTTCACTCAACCCGACTTTTGAAAAAGTCGGGTTTCGTGAAACCCGACCCGATCCTATAAAAAGAAAAGTCGCTCAACCCTAGTGAGAGCGTATCGAGGACCACTATCCAGCGGGCTTCTTTTTGGAGCAGTCTCTCTTTTGCATTCCCACCACGAATACCCATGGCTTCTCCGCTGACGTGCAGATACTGCTACTAAGCCCAAAACGATTTCCAGGGTTAGATGCAGTAAAAATTTAGATACACAGGCGGTATAGCTAGCTTCACAGGCGGGCTACAAAGCTGATGTGCAGACACTGCTATTAAGCCCAAAAAGATTTACTTGGTTAGATGCAGTAAAAATTTTGGTACACAGGCGTGCAGACACTGCTCCTAGTCCCAAAACTATTTACTGGTTTAGATGCAGTAAAAATTTAGATACACAGGCAGTGTAGTTAGCTTCACAGGCGGGCTACTCCGCTGATGTCCAGACACTGCTCCTAGTCCCAAAACTATTTACTGGTTTAGATGCAGTAAAAATTTAGATACACAGGCAGTGTAGTTAGCTTCACAGGCGGGCTACTCCGCTGACGTGCAAACACTGCTCCAAGGCCCAAAACAATTTACTGGGTTAGATGCAGTAAATATTTAGATACACAGGTGGTGTAGATGACTTCACAAGGGGGCTACTCCGCTGACGTGCAGACACTGATCCTAGGCCCAAAACCATTTACAGGTTTAGATGCAGTAAAAATGTAGGTACACAGGCGGTGTAGCTAGCGTCACAGTCAGGCTACTCAGATGACTAGCAGACAATGCTATTAAGCCCAAAATGATTTCCTGGGTTAGATGCAGTAAAAATTTAGATACACAGGCGATGTAGCTAGCTTCACAGACGGGCTACTCCCCAGACGTGCAGACACTGCTACTAAGCCCAAAAAGATTTACTGGGTTAGTTGCAGTAAAAATTTAGATACACAGATGGTGTAGCTAGCTTCACAGGTGGGCTACTCTGCTGACCTGCAGACACTGCTACTAAGCCCAAAACTATTTCCTGGATTAGAGGCAGTAAAGATTTAGATACACAGGCGGTGGAGCTAGCTTTACAGGCGGGCTACTCTGATGACTATCAGACAATGATACTAGCCCAAAAGGATTGGCTGAGCTAGATTACACCAAATGCTGTGACAAACACTTGCACAGCACTGTCACAGACCTGCCTGGCAAAAAGTGCTAGGAACTGCTGTCACCTACCCTGAAAAGGGCTGATATTACAACTAGCCCGACACCGGTCTCCCTAAACCTATCTCTCTGAAAATTTGCTCTCATAAAAGACTCTTAGTCTGTATAGCGCCAACAGCAGCAGCGGTGCCGTCTAACACTAAGCTGCAGCAGTGAGGAAATGGTGGCGACGGGTAAAATGGCTGGTTCTTGTAGGGCAAGGACATGTGACATACACAGCCAATGACACATGCACTTGCTTGTGTGCATCACATGCAAATTGCTGTGTGTGTGCACTGCTGATAGGCTGAAAGTCTGCACTGCCCTACTGAAAATGCGGGAAAGAAAAAAAAATGGAGATCGGCATAATTTCAGCCCACATCTATCCCCCGCCCCCCGCCCACTATACACTGAAACAGTCTATTAACAATGATAAACAGTTTTAATGTGCAAATCAAGTTAGGCTTTCGGTGAACGAACAGTTATCGAACAGAAACTCGAACAGCCGAATTTTAAGCAAATTGTTCGAGTTCAACAAACGACTCAAACACCGCCCAAAACAGCTCGAATTTGAAATTGGCGAACAGTTCGACTCGAACACCGCTCATCTCTAATCATGATGCAGCGCAAGCATCTCCGTCAGCGTCTGCCTGCTGAAGGTGTTTTTTGTTTTTCAATTTATAGAATATTCTTTATGTAAAATAGGTCGGAAGTCATACAGATGAATAGCTAAGCAGAGCACCACATAAAGTCCCTCCTCCACAGGCCGCCTTGGAGCATGAGAATCTTATTAACTGAAAACTGAAAATGCAGATTAAACAACCACAAGATGTATTTCATCAACAAAAGTATCATTTTGATCAGTATAACAGCGCCGACCTGACACTGTCTGTAGGTTACTGAGCACAATCCTGCTGACAGGTTCCCTTTAATGCCTGGTGTTGAAAGGCTTATTAGCGGTCATTAAGGGGTTAAAAACCAGCAAAATGTGATTCTTGTTATCATGTACTGCTCCTTACGCCATCATCTGGCCACACAGTGTCAGTTTTGCTTTGAGCATTCTGTAAATGTATGCATACTTTGTGCACATTGAACTTTCCATCCAAACTTTCTATTAAATTATTTTTTTTGTTGTCTTTTTTGTTTATTCCCACTGGTATTCTGCAAATGTTGCCCTAGTAGATATACAGTATGAAGAGAATCACTAGAGAGGTTTAGCTTGAGTGTTTTGACAATACACATCTTGATGAAAAATTGACAGAACAACCTTGGTAATGGCTTTAAAATGGCTTCCTTATTAAGCATGCTTTTTTTTGCTAGGAATTCATTTTAATATTCTAGAAACATGTTTTCTCTAAATGTGACTGAGATGAAGAGAGAAGTTAATTTTGTTCTTCATTTGGCAAAAGAGCAATAGGACATTATGCTTCTCTTGAAATGGGGATCTGTTCTTTTGCTAAGTAGTTTTTATTTTCACTTCATTTTACTATAGATGGTTAGTGGAACTCCCACAGTAATCAGGACAATAGCTTTATTTCAGTTCATTTTTGTTTTAATACTAGTATAGAATACAAGATGATGCTAGTTAACATGAAAAAGTGATGAACGCAATTGGCAGATCTAAACAAATCTTCAACCAGACGTGACCGAAACTTACTGAAAATATTGCAGAAATTACTTGACACTGCCAAATTATAAAACAGAAAGCATTTCTTATCCATAAAATTCTGCTTTATTAAACCAGAAAAAGATCGAAAAGTCATTTACACACACACACACACACATACACACTACACACACTCACACACACACATTACACACACTCACACACACACATTACACATACACACACACACACTCACATACACACACTACATAAACACTCACACTCACACACACGGTATGTATATATATGTATATGTATCTACACTGTGCAGCATCCTTCTGCATTTAAATAGTTAATTAATTAATTTATTCCTACACAGTCTGGTTTTGCTGGCCCTAATGGTTTAAATGGTATGTGAGTAAAGTGGGAGTTAAAAAAACAGGAGTTGGACTAGTTGAGTGATGCAATTAGCTTTTTTTGGTACCATTTAGCAAGATTTTTTGTGTGAAGTCGGTATGATATCTTTTGACAGTTTAAAACTTCTTTTTACTGTGTGATGATTCTTTAATTTGGAGGAAAAGGAGGTAATTGTTCTGAATTTGTTATCGCCAAAAAAGCTATTCAGCTGAAGATATAGGGGTACTCTGGTAGACAGTATGTACATTATGCCTAGCAGGCTTACTTGAGCAACGGCCAAAATTGTAAAAGTGAAGTTTTTATTTCTCTCTGCCTCAGCTTACTTTCAGTTATTGGGCTGGCACAGGAAGCAATTACAGTCATTGTTTTCTATATACTGAGGGTGCTGTAATCTTTCCATACTACATTGATTAGCAGTCTGCTCTGCACACATGCTGTAAAGCAGGCTGTCCATCACTGTACAGCTCCCTGCCCTGCCCTGATGACTGGAAGAAAGCTGCTGCACGTAAAATATTATTTCATTTTTTCCCTGTTGCCTGTGCTACAGTAAGGCAAGCACAAAATTGAAATGCTAGTTACCAAAAAATAACAATATATTTGCAAGTAAATAGCGCTTCTGGTGGTGACAGACTCATCCTGAGCTTGCTGAACTAATACACCAACTTAGAAAAAACAGAGATCCCTAAAAAATAACCTTTATTAATATAATTAAAAAAGACTATATTTATCCACAATCAATAAAAAAGTATTAAATGTACCTAGTGGACCCTAGACCGAGCTACAATGCACCCTGCCTAACAGTGGAGGTTGGCACCCTACTTTACCGCGGTAGGCGCCCCCACTCCTCGGCGGCTAGCCCTTACAAGCCCTATAAGGACCTATAGTTAGAGAAAGACTAATTAGCCCTACTGAAATCTATACTAATACCCTAGCTAACAGTGGAGGTTGGCACCCTAATTTACTGCGGTAGGCGCCCCCACTCAACGACGGCTAGCCCTAGGGTCCCTAACAGTCCCTAAGGTTCGGGATAGACAAAAAGATATGTCCCACAAACACCACTGATACCCGTAATGGAGAAAAAACAAGAATAGAAAAAATATTCAAAACAAAGAATAAATGTATATCACAAAAATATATATATATACTAGCACCTTATAATACTAGTGTAGAAAGATGCTATGATGGAAGAAACATATACCACAGGTGCTGTATAATAAAGATACCTTAACCCAAATACGGGTATACTGGATGCAATAATATGTCCAAACAAGATAATACACAGCACTTAGATGAAGTCCATTTTCTGTTACACTTCAATGGTGCAAATGTTTGATGTAAAGTAACCAGTAGTGCATGTCCATAAAGTATGGTACAATTACAATGACAAAAAAATGGACCAAAAGACAAAAAAAGAGGAAAATACCTCTAAAAGGCACACAGTCAGAACCACAACCACCACTCGATAATAATATTGCGAGAACTCCTCAGAGTACTTATAATGAGGGTAAAAGGGCTCAATCGTCCTTTTTATGCAAATAGACAATCAGATCCATATTATAACCAATAAACGCGTTTCCCCCCCCATAGGGAATGGCGGGGGTTCATCAGGGGTAATGCAGTCACACATACAGTGAAGATGCTGTTGTAGTATGAGCCACTCACCAGGTACGCCTTTTTATAAGAATCACATCATGGAGGAGCCGGCAGCGTTACACACGTGGAGTGTGCCGGAAATGACGCCGCTAAGGCGCCCAGAATGCACAGCGCTGCATCTTGCAAATAACAGAGAGAATAGAAGGGCGGCCGCAGATGGACTACATAAAAATGGCCGACATTGCTGCGCAGCCGCACTGATATCCAAAGCGCTCTGCAAAAGAAAGCCAGCAGAGCCAAGCCCCCAGACACTGGCCGGAGTGGCAGCGCATACGCACAGCCAAACAAACGCAGCAGGAGCTAGATGAAAATAGGATTAGCCATGTAGTGTCATACTACTGGCCAGAATAGCAGCGCAAGCGTAATAACGACATACAGCACTATAGTGTCAAAGCAAAG
The DNA here is from genome assembly GCF_032444005.1 of Ranitomeya imitator. NCBI lineage: Eukaryota > Metazoa > Chordata > Amphibia > Anura > Dendrobatidae > Ranitomeya > Ranitomeya imitator. The sequence continues at coordinate 128,537,237 of NC_091289.1, forward strand.
TGCTCATAAAGGCAAACCAGCAGTGGAGATAGATATCCCCACACACACATTGAAGTATATTATAATACAACCACTGTTAGACACAATACCATGATCTAACCACCGATGAATGGTAAGTGGCTTTTTTGGACAAAAAAAGAAAAGAAAGAATAAATAAAGTCAAAAAATATATGTCACAGTATAAGAGAGGTCGGACCATACGACCATATCAATAAATAGGATGTATAAATATACATGACCATGAATACAAATACAGCGAACCACCATATAGGACTAAACGAAACTAGCAAAGGACAACTGCTCATTAAGGCCCAGAGGACTCACAGATCTAAGCAGATATATCCACCTGGACTCACGTTGTAGTATTTTCCTGTCAAAATCCCCACGTCTAACCGTTGGATTAATCACTTCTATGACCTTAAACAATAGACATCCAATGTCACCGCCATGTTCAGTATTGACGTGTCTCGCCAATGGTGTATCCCTGTTGTGTCTGATATCACCGAGGTGTTCGCTCATACGAACCCGTAGTTCCCGTTTGGTTTTTCCAACATAATCTCTGGGACAGGAACACGTACAGAGATACACCAGGCCCACAGTTCTACAATTGGCAAACTGCCTGATGGAAAAAATTCTACCAGTAGCCGAGCTTCTGAAGGTTTTTGACACGTCAATATATTTACAAAACGAGCAATGCCCGCATTTGAAAGTGCCCGTAGATCTATTGGCAAGCCACGTACTCTGTTTCTTGGGGGGAATGAAGTGACTGTGAACAATGCTGTCTTTTATAGATCTCCCCCTCCTATATGTAATTGATGGATGAGGAGATACAAATTTACCAATTACAGGGTCTGATTTGAGTATCTGCCAGTGTCGTTTAAAGATCTCATAGACCTTATTAGATTGATCATCGAAGGTCCCTATTAGCCGTGTAACAGTTGATTCCTCAGTTTTAATTTTTGGTACCAACAATGATGTTCTATTGGATCTACGTGCTATATGATAAGCAGAATCAATTACATCATGCGGATAGCCCCTTGCCCTGAAGCGGTCCTTGAGTTCCAATGACTTGTTCTCAAAATCATTCATGGAGGAACAATTCCTCCGAAGTCGCAGGAATTGCCCCTTAGGGATACCCCTCTTTTGCGGAAAGGGGTGGTGGCTCTCCCATCTCAACAAGCTATTAGTAGCTGTTGGTTTTCGAAAGATGGTTGTACTAAGGGAGCCATCCACTTGTCTACAGATATTAACATCAAGGAAATTGATGCTATGCCCCCCAATCTCAAAAGTAAATAATAAACCTTCAATAGTGGTGTTGAGATATGCTACAAAATTAGTAAAGGAGCAGGCGTCCCCCCTCCAGAGGACCAGGATGTCGTCGATGAAACGGCCCCAGAAAATAATTCTGGGGCTCCACATCTCATCCTCATCCTTGAAAACCAAAGTATCCTCCCACCAGCCCAGGAGCAAATTAGCATAAGTGGGGGCACAAGGGCTCCCCATCGCTGTGCCCCTGAGCTGGTGGTAATACTTTCCGCCAAAAAGAAAATAATTCCGCTGCAAAACAAAGTCGAGGAGTTCCAGTAGGAATATATTATGGCGTCCACATTCGACCCCTCTACTACTGATGTAATGTCCAATAGCCCCAAGCCCATCCTTGTGTCGGATGCTGCTGTATAAGGCCTCCACATCTATGGAGGCAATGATGGTATCGGACTCAACCACGACCCCCTCCAATTTTGTCAGCAGATCACTTGTGTCCCTAATATAGGAGGGGAGGGCCGTGACAAAAGGTCTTAAAAGTCTATCCAGATAGATGCTCGAGTTTTGAGACAGAGCATCTATCCCCGACACTATAGGACGCCCCTTAAGGGGATTCAACCCCTTATGGATCTTAGGTAAGGCGTAAAAGGTTGACACCATAGGACACTTTGGTAAAAGAAAACTAAATTCACTTTTAGATATAAGTTTAGAATCAAAGGCCCGTGTCAAAATCCTCGACAACTCCGCAGTATACTCAACCGTAGGGTCACCCCTCAGCACCTCATAAGATGACTCATCAGACAAAACAGAGATACACAACCGAATATAATTCTCGTGATCCATAACAACGATATTACCGCCTTTATCAGAAGGCTTAATGACTAAGGAGGTGTTATTCCTAAGATCATTCAAAGATTTTCTCTCAGAATACGTCAAATTCGGATGAGTTGAGTCAAAACTCGGAATGATCCTATTAATCTCATCCGTTACCAATTTTTGGAACACATCAATGCTGCCAAACTCACTAGACGGTGGCATCCTATTGCTGATTGGTTTGAGGTCCGAAAAAGGACCCTCACCTGCAACCCGGTTACCTTCCTCACTGAGCTCAGTAAGAATTTCAAGATCACTTAGGTCCTCAAATGAGACACCCAATTGTTGACATTTCTGTACATCATTTTTATGGAAAAAATTTCTCCACCTGAGCTTTCTAGTGAAGAGGTTTAGGTCTTTGATCCACGTGAATGGATCAAAACGCATAGTTGGAACAAAAGTCAGACCCTTTCTCAGCACTTGTTTCTCAGATATAGTGAGTAAATGAGACGAAAGGTTAATGATCTGATTATTGTCCTCCTCAAGTCTCATCACTGTTTTTGGTGGCTGATGGGATTTCGATTCCGCAGATGATAAATACTCCCCCCCCGATCCTCTAAAAAAGAGGAAGATGAGGAGGTAGAGGGTTGAAAACCCCTGTCCGATCCATAATTTTGCCATCTCCGTCCACCCCTACGACTACGATTTTTTGGTCTAGAAAATTGTCTGGACACTGCCCCCCTAGGTGCTGAGTCTATATCCGAAGAGTCAATATCCGAGGAGGAAAAATCCGTCCCTGTTGTTGTGGTAATCTGTAAGGAGGGATATGCTCTCTTTTCCTTAAATTCCAAGCAATCCTTTACGAATTGCTTATGTTTCCTCTCCTTAATTTCTAGGTGGAATTTTTCTACAGAGTTTTTAAGGGCCTCCTCCTTATTGGTAAATTCAGGGTCACTCTTAAATTTAAGGATATTGTCCACAAGTTCTTTTAGTTTAACTGAAGAATTTTCAAGAGTCTTCTTCTCCTCCTCTAGGAGAATATACATAAACCTCAATGACGAGGCCACTGACTCTTCCTCCCACTTAGATAGTAATGTGGGAGATACGCACCTGGGGGCTGGTAATAAGTGTATTCTAAGACCACGTGGTACAATTCTATGTTTAATATAATTGTCCAGGGACTGAACCTCCCACCAAGACTTGATGTTATTCTTGTATGCTGCCAACAGATCAAAAAACAGTGACCTCAGAGTAGGGGTGGATACGGACCCACTCTGGCCATCAATGTCAGAAAATACTTCCCTAGCATCATCAAGCCATCTCTTGTTATCCAGTGGTCCTGAGAGAAAGCTGGCCATCACAAAACACAACCTAAAAAACCAAATCACAATAATGCGGAATCCCAGAAAAACATATACACCAACTTAGAAAAAACAGAGATCCCTAAAAAATAACCTTTATTAATATAATTAAAAAAGACTATATTTATCCACAATCAATAAAAAAGTATTAAATGTACCTAGTGGACCCTAGACCGAGCTACAATGCACCCTGCCTAACAGTGGAGGTTGGCACCCTACTTTACCGCGGTAGGCGCCCCCACTCCTCGGCGGCTAGCCCTTACAAGCCCTATAAGGACCTATAGTTAGAGAAAGACTAATTAGCCCTACTGAAATCTATACTAATACCCTACCTAACAGTGGAGGTTGGCACCCTAATTTACTACGGTAGGCGCCCCCACTCAACGACGGCTAGCCCTAGGGTCCCTAACAGTCCCTAAGGTTCGGGATAGACAAAAAGATATGTCCCACAAACACCACTGATACCCGTAATGGAGAAAAAACAAGAATAGAAAAAATATTCAAAACAAAGAATAAATGTATATCACAAAAATATATATATATACTAGCACCTTATAATACTAGTGTAGAAAGATGCTATGATGGAAGAAACATATACCACAGGTGCTGTATAATAAAGATACCTTAACCCAAATACGGGTATACTGGATGCAATAATATGTCCAAACAAGATAATACACAGCACTTAGATGAAGTCCATTTTCTGTTACACTTCAATGGTGCAAATGTTTGATGTAAAGTAACCAGTAGTGCATGTCCATAAAGTATGGTACAATTACAATGACAAAAAAATGGACCAAAAGACAAAAAAAGAGGAACATACCTCTAAAAGGCACACAGTCAGAACCACAACCACCACTCGATAATAATATTGCTGAACTAAGCAGTTTGTGAACAAAATGGAAATTAAAAAATGGGAATTGTTGCAGTTGAATGTGAATCGGTGCAGTGGTCGATTGCTGCAGTTAGCATTGATTTTCTTAGTTGTACAAGTTGACAAGCTTTTTTCGTGTGTTATAACTCTTGGCAGAAATTAAAAATGTTCATGACCTATGACTTTTATATACAGTACGTCATAGGTCACCCCATCTGTACTGTATATTCTGATTTCTCTTTGCCTTTTTTCCTTTTTCAATTGCTAAGCTGCCACAGTCAATGCAACATGTGCAGAGTTCCACCGTGTCGGCAATGCAAGTTGATTACCTGAGGGGTGCGAATGGCGGAAGTGAGCACATAGTGGCCATGCTTTCTGCATTAGTGCATCCAGGCCAAGATACTGGCAGAGAAATTGCTGTTCCAACAGGCTGAGGACATGAGCCATGAAAGGCACACATGTGAGATTGTCCCATTGTCTCACTATCCTTTGTGTGTAGTGGTTTAGCTCTCCAACTCCTGTTGTCTAGTAGTATAGTTCTCCGTCAACTGGTGTGTAGTGGTTTAGTTCTCCATCCATTGGTGTTTAGTAGTTTAGCTCTCCAAACTCTGTTGTCTAGTAGTTTAGTTCTTCATGCTCTGGCATGTAGTGGTTTAGTTATCCACCTTCAAGTGTCCTGCAAGCCTTGGGGATTCCAAGACTTGTGGAACAGACCCTTCCCCACCTGCTCTCACAGCTACCAGAGTCATCCAGTGGCCAGTCAATGGAATATAATGCCCCTGGTCATGCTTGCTCGTCCAGGTGTCAATGGTGAAAAGCACCCTGCGAGACATAAATTTTTTCAAGGAATGGGTGATGTTGTCTGCGACATGCTGGTGTAGTGCAGGTACATTTTTCTTAGTGAAGTAATGGCGACTTGGCAACTGGTGCTGGGGGACTGCAACAGCCATGAACTTTCGGAAACCTGCCGTATACACCAGGTGTAAAGGCAGCATTTCCATGGCCAACAGATTGGAGATGGTAAAGTTCAAGCTCTTAGTTTTGGCATGTGTAGGAAGAAGTAATCTTTTACATGACCACAATTACGGGACCAAGGACTGGCTACTGTGCTCAGAGAGGGTAGAGTAGAGTGAACACCACAAACTGCTGGACTGTGAATAAGGTGCAGGCGGAGATGTCATGGTGGACTGAGAAAGATATGATCAAACAAACAAAATGGCTAACCGCACTTCACAAGCTGGAGCGCCCGTCCAGGTCCAGGGAACCAACTAGGACCATCGAAAGTTCAAAGTAAAAGAAGTGACAGCGCTCCATCCGGGTGTAATCCAAATCAGCAACTTTATTCAAGCCATAAAAACAGCAGACAGCAACGTTTCGACCCTGTGGGTCTTTATCAAGCTTGATAAAGACCCACAGGGTCGAAACGTTGCTGTCTGCTGTTTTTATGGCTTGAATAAAGTTGCTGATTTGGATTACACCCGGATGGAGCGCTGTCACTTCTTTTACTGAGAAAGATATGATGTGCTCGTTGTCTGAGATTGGTCAAAAACAGCAGGTATGTTCACTTCCATACCAGCTGACAAGCTGTCACTCACCACGACTATAGGGGGTAGTCAAGTGGATTTTTTGCAGTTGGAGACCTGTGAGAGAGCACTTGACACAGTGACCGAAGAGGAAGATGAAGCACCCACTAGGACCGTGGGGTACTCGAGCCAGGTGCAGCAGTACTTAAAGGGGTGATCACAGAGGCGGTGACCCGGTCCGTGGCCCTGGGTGTCCAACAAAAATTATGAAGGGAAGTGGAAAATGAAGTCTATGGGGGATAATTTGTGATGCCCCCTGTGGTGTTTAGTCAGGATGGCCGATGCTGCTTAAAGGGACCACTGGGGCAGATGGTAACGCAGTGAGGATGGTTCTGCTCACCAAAGGTGGAGCGGGAGGGCCCCAGGGCTACCTGTGCAGTTGGTAGGGATGATAGATGGTGGGGTGGAGGACTGAGGGTACAGGAAATAATTGGAGGACACAGGGATTGCAGTTTCCTTTACCTTTTTACTGGTGAATTGCAGATGCAGTCTGGGGCATGGGGCACAGGTTACAAGTGTGAATGGGTCTAGGTGGCCTGGGAGTAACTTGGGATCCACTTAGCCAGGTGGGTTCAGAGGCCTTCCTTTTGGTGCTGTATATACTGTCCCTTGCTGCCTGATGCTTTACACAAGTTCCTTTCAGTGTCTGTTACTCCTAACCCATATGGTTAATAGCATGAGCTTTTCATGGGCACTGTCTTCTCACTGGCAGCCCCAGGCTCCTGACCTGCTGTGGTGCCTCCAGATGTCAGATGAGCCAGGAGACCTGCAATCTCCTGCCCTCTGGTTCTAGTTGCTGGGCCTTTAGTCCCCATGCAGCTACCGACTCCGGTGTCCAGGTTCTTCTGCGCTTAATCCTGGGAAGAGCTCAATCACAGCTTCACTCCCAGTCTCTCTCTTCACAAGCTTCTTCTCCCTCCACTGTCTCACACTTCACTCCCTAACCCTGCCTCTAGACTAGAACTTATAGGGAAGTTCCCCTGAAACCGGGCTTAGAGCTCGCCCTTCTGGACTGGATTCAGGAAGATGTTGTATGTTTGTGTTACCTGCTAAGGGGATCCCTCCTTACTTTCAGGCATGAGATCACCCCCCGTGAGGAAGGCAATGCCATTGTGGCAACCGGACTCCTGGGTTGCCACAAAGAAGCAGCAAGTGTGGTTTATGTGGCAGCTGGTGGCCCACTAGTTGCATTTTAGCCGAGTAACATTGCCAGACTAATTTATGTTGATCGCGCATGTGGCGGTTCATGTATGCAGCAGTCAAATTATTGAATTTTTTTCCTCTCCTGAGTACTCAGTCTTTTTTTTACAAATTTGGCAGATAAAGTGAGTTTCATCATCCTTTTCGGTCTCAATAAGATCCAGGCTACATAAGCCTTGCCGTGTATGTAAACTGCTGACCCGCGAACATTGCTGGCCACAGCCAGAGTTGTGGCTGAGGATGCAGTTCTTGTCATGGTTGCATCACTCATTGTCTGTGCGGGAAGCCGCAACGTAACCTCCTCATCTTCCTCCTCCTCTACTGCCTTTGCAGAGTTACTCAGCTGTGTGTTGATTTCACACCAATTGGGATCTACAATCTCATCGACATTATCTCTGTCCTCCCACTCCTCGCGCTGAGAGTCGCCCATCTAATCTTCCTGCCCTAACAGCACAGTACAGTCCGCGAGCATCTCAGGAATCTGAGTCTGATCAGGATCATCTCCATCCCCGGGGGTTAACGTCTGATGATGAGGGTATGAATTCTGCTCTGACCTTAGTTTGTTTGGCCCCAGATCCAACTCAAAAAAATTTGGGGCATCAGTGCAGATGCTTTACTCCTCTTGAGTCTTGGAATCTTTGGAGCAGACATTTTATGCTTATTGAATAAAATGTGTGAAAACCTCTGCATACTCGCCCATCTGTGGTTCTCCACAACAGTCAGTTGGGCGGATGAAGAGTTGTGATGCGGGGTAAACAAGGGTAATTAGTGCAACCTCTGACGACTGTACTGTGTATGATGTTAAGGTGGAGGAAGAGGAGGAGAGGCCACTTGATGCAGTGCTTACCATCCACTGGAGCACATGCTTTTTCTATCCCTCATCTGCAAGGCATAGATGAAGGCATCCTGCAAGCTAGCTGCCTTGGGATAACCTTCTACTCTGTTCTCTTCTTTAAAACACATATCCATACCCTTTCCACTTCCTACTGACTACAACTCAAAAATATTTCCCGCGTCAGTACATTCCTTAGTCAAGAATCTGCAAAAACCCTATTTCATGCGTGCATAATCTCTCACCTCGACTACTCAGAACTCCTGCTTTGTGGAATACCTTCTAACAGTCTCGCACCCCTCCAATCTATCTCAAACTCTGCTGCCCGAGTAATCAATATATCCCCTATCCTATTCCGCAGCCTCTCCTCTCTGTATCTGGTTATTTCTAAGGCTGCCGTCACACTAGCAGTATTTGGTCAGTATTTTATATCAGTATTTGTAAGCCAAAACCAGGAGTGGGTGATAAATGCAGAAGTGGTGCATATGTTTCTATTATACTTACCTTTAATTGTTCCACTTCTGGTTTTGGCTTAAAAATACTGATGTAAAATACTGAGCAAATACTGCTAGTGAGACGGCAGCCTAAAATTCAGAACTTAATGGAAGTGTCACTGTTTGCAAACACCTTGGTATCAGGGACCACAATATCACTTCATTTTATTAATCTGTAAAAAAAAACATTCTTGGATGGAAAGGGCACAAGTACTTAATTAACTTACTTAAAATTTTGAAAAGTTACAAGTAGCTGAGTAGAATTTGTAAAAGTAATCAAATCAGCAAAAGTAGAAAAAGAACAGCAGTTAGACAAAGAAGGCAAGACAAATCCCAAGAATTTATTTGAACATATAAATTAAAACCCAAAGTCCAAACAAGAGGGTCCCCGAAATCATAATATTTAGGAGTTAGTCACTGAAGATCAAGAAAAAGCAGATTTGCTAAATGCAGTACCAAAGAAGAGTGATTAACTGATGTTGTTTGTGCCAGTGCCTTTGATATTTCAACTAATGCACTCTGTTGGCTAAATGTAGGTATGGTGCATGCTAAGCTACATAAAATCAATATGAACAAGGCCCCAGGCTATAATGGGCTATTTCCAAGACTTCTTATGCAACTCACCTCAGCTATTCTGCCACTGTGCATAATATTTAGAGATTGTACTGCCTGGTAACTGTAAAGGATTATGTATTAGAGAATGTGGTAGAAAATAACATTATAAGTTTGAACTTTTATATATTTTTTATTTTTTTAGTATTGTCAAAAACATTTTTATTTTATTTTTTGCATGCTTCAGTAGTCTCCATGGGAGACTAGAAGCTGCAGTTGTCTGATCACCTCTGCTACACACAGGTGATGATCAGATCACCTGAGTGTAGCAGAAATGCTTACTTGCTATGAGCGCCAACCACCAGGCAGCGCTCATAGCAATGTGGCTATAACAACTATAGAGGTCTGCTGGAGACATCTGGATGTCATGCCAACCCATCGGTGACTCGCGATCATGTGATAGGGTCACTAATGGGCGGCATTTTCAGTGCGCTTCCGGTAAGTACGAGTTAAATGTCGCTGCAGAGATTGATAGTGGCATTTAACAGGTTAATAGCCACGGGTAGATTGCGATTCCACACACGGCTGTTAGAGGCACATGTCTGCTGTTCAAAACAGCTGATGTGTGTCAGGAAAGATGTGGGCTCAGTGTCGAAGCCCACATCAAAGGGAGGGATTCTGACATGGACATACTATTACTACCAACATCGGAAAGGGGCTAAAGATGTATGAATGCATGGGATAGGGACATAATACTACCACTGTAGAAACCATTGGTGCAACCTGATCTGGAATATGCAATTCAGTTTTAGACAACAGTTGACCAAGAGTTTGAAATGATACAAAGAAAAACTACAAAATGAATAAGGGCCGCCAAGAATCATTGGTATAATTAATTTGGTGCATTGTACTTAAAACTCACTGTTGCATATCCATGACTGGGATCAGTGTAGATCTTATCTGGTGGAAGGTGTTACATTAGATGTTACCAGGCTGAATGTCTTTGATCATCTTAAAAAACAAAACAAAAACCCTGGTGTGCTGGCCCCAGCTGCCAAATTATCCTCAACCAGTTCCTACAATCCATCTCTTCTGACCCAGCAGTCAGGACTATAAATTTAGAAACATCCTCAGGGGTGCACGCATGTGGGGGTGCACACAAGTGGCCCAGAAGCAAAGCGTCACGAAGCTAAGAGTCATGAAACAGTAGTTATTCCATGGCAGTTAGTCAGGGCAGGAGTCAGGTAACCCACACTCCCTTCTATCCATGTGCTTTATTTCTATCCTCCTATGTTCCCTTGCAATCCACTTTCACCACCCCATCCCTCCTCCATCAAGACTCATATACATCAGCTCCTCACTCCTTCCCTCTCCCATGTACAGCTCCCATGCACTTCTCACCTTCTTGAAAAACCTCAGTCCATCTTGCCCAAACACACTGCACAAAAAAACTTCATACAATTCCAAAAACGACTTGCTTTTTATCTTCCTACTCCTACTGATATCAGGGGACATCTCCCCCAACCCCGGTCCACCATCCACCAACCTCATCCCCTACCTTACTTCACATCAAAACCTTAATAATCTTACTAATATTAATTGCACTCCTTCATCTCCTCCTTCTTTTAATTGTGCCCTTTGGAATCCACGGTCTGTATGCAACAAGCTTCCTTTCCTACACAATTACTTTCTGAAAAACTCTCTGAATCTGTTGGCCCTCACGGAAACCTGGATTCAGGTTTCTGACACTGTCTCTCCTGCTGCCATCTCCCATGGTGGCTTACAACTCTCCCATTCTCCAAGAACCACAAACAGACCTGGTGGTGGAGTCGGCATAATCCTGTCCCCACAATACACTTTCCAGGTCATCCCCCCAGTTCCGTCACTCTCATTGACTTCTTTTGAAGTCCACACCATCAGGCTCTTTCGTCCCCTCTCCCTAAGAGTAGCGGTTATATACCGGCCCCCAGGCTCACCCACCCACTTCCTGGACCATTTCTCTGCCTGGCTGCCACACTTCAGGTCCTCAGAACTACCAACCCTTATCCTGGGAGACTTCAAAATCCCCATTAAAAGCCCCACTTCCACATCTGCATCTCAGCTTTTATCACTAACCTCTTCTCTAGGCCTCTCACAGTTCTCAACATTTGAAATACACAAAGACGGTAACACCCTGGACCTGGTTTTCGCTCAGCTCTGCTCAATCTCCTACCTAGATAACTCACCGCTTCCCCTCTCTGACCACAACATTCTCTTCTTCACACTCACAAATCCTCGCTCACCCCAGCACCCTCCTACCTACCATTCAGTCAGAAATCTACAAGCCATTAACCCTGATACACTTTCAGACTCTCTACGCTCATTATTGTCCCCAATCTCTTCTTTTTTCTGTCCTGATCTGGCTGTACATCACTTCAATGACACTCTTAGAAGCACCCTTGACCAAGTAGCTCTCCTCACCCTCAGAACCTCCAAACACAGAGTAAAACAGCCCTGGCTCACATCGCAAACCCGATTTCTCCAGCGATGCTCTAGGTGTGCTGAACGCTTATGGAGGAAAATACGCACACCAGAAGACTTTACACACTTCAAATTTATGTTAAGGACCTATAACTGTGCCCTTCACCTTGCCAAACAGACCTACTTCACCACTCTGATCTCCTCATTATCCAACAACCCCAAGAAACTTTTTGACACCTTTCACTTCCTCCTCAGGCCAAAGGCACAAGCCCTTATCACAGACATTTGTGCTGATGACCTGGCCTCCCACTTTATAGAGAAAATAGATAACATCCATCAGGAAATCAACTCCCAATCACCAAGTTCAGTGACTCCCATCAATCCCTGCATTTCCCCTGGCTCACTCTCCACATTCAATCCCATCACAGAAGAAGAAGTCTCCAAGCTCCTCTTCTCTTTTTGTCTGACTACATGCACTACCGACCCCATTCCCTCACACCTCCTCCAGTCTCTCTCTCCAGTCATCACAACTCACCTAACTACAATCTTTAATCTCTCCCTCTCCTCTGGCATTTTCCCTTCCTCCTTCAAACACTTTATCATTACTCCATTACTAGAGAAACACACCCTCGACCCGTCTTGCACAAACAACTACAGACCAGTCTTCAATCTCCCCTTCATCTCTAAACTCTTGGAGCGCCTGATATACTCCCACCTTAACCGTTACCTCTCCACTCACTCCCTCCTAGACCCTTCACAGTCCGGTTTCCACCCCCACCATTCGACAGAAACTGCACTCATCAAAGTGACCAATGACCTTCTGACAGCAAAACGTAATGGTGACCACTCTCTGCTCATTCTTCTCGACCTTTCTGCAGCTTTCGACACTGCTGACCACCCTCTCCTACTTTCTAGGCTCCAGTCACTAGGCATTAAGGACACTGCTCTCTCCTGTTTCTCCTTCTATCTTTCTGACTGCTCCTTCAGTGTTCTGTTCATTCTGACCGCTCCTTCAGTGTTCTGTTCTCTGGCTCCACTTCATCTCCTCTTCCTCTCACTGTCAGGGTACCTCAGGGCTCAGTTCTTGGCCCCCTTCTCTTCTCTCTCTACACAGCCCCAATTGGACAGACCATCAGCAGATTTGGCCTTCAGTACCATCTTTATGCTGATGACACACAACTATACACATCATCCCCTGACCTTACCCACACTGTACTACAGAACGCCACTGATTGTCTGTCTGCAGTCTCCAATATCAAGTCCGCTCTCTATATGAAACTCAACCTCTCCAAAACTTAACTTCTTCTGCTCCCGCCATCTACTAACCTCCCTAAATCTGACATTTCCCTCTCCATGGGTGGCAGCATAATAACACCCTGGCAGCAGGCGCGCTGTCTGGGTGTTATGTTTGACTCCAATCTCTCCTTCACCTCCCATATACAATCTCTTGCCCACTTGTGCCGCTTACACCTAAAGAACATCTCTAGAATCCACCCTTTTCTCACCATGGAAACAAAAACCCTCACTGTCGCCCTGATCTACTCCTGGACTACTGTAATGCTCTATTAATTGGCCTCCCCTTCACTCGACTTTCCCCTCTCCAGTCCATCCTTAATGCAGCAGTCAGAGTCGTCCATCTGGCTAATCATTACTCAGACGCGTCCGCTCTTCGCGAGTCATTACACTGGCTGCCCATTCATTACAGGATGCAATTCAAAGTACTTGTTCTCACCCACAAAGCTCTCCACAATGCGGCACCCCCTTACATCTCCTCCCTCATTTCTGTCTATAGGCCTAACCGACCGCTGCGCTCTGCAAATGACTTTCGACAAAACCTCTGCACTAATCCGTACCTCCCACTCCTAACTCCAAGATTTCTCCGGTGCTGCGCCAGTCCTCTGGAATGCTCTACCCCAAGATATTAGGACCATCCACAATTTGCATAGTTTTAGGTGCTCGCTCAAAACACATGTGTTCAGAGCGGCCTACCACGTTCACTAATCAAAGTCATTTTATGTTTGTGTGTGTATAGCCAATTCACTATCTCCATCTATCCCCCACCCCTGAAGATGGCTGGACCATCATTGTAAATACATCATTGTAAATACACACCTGTGCTTTGTATCTCCCCCACCTCTTTGTAGATTGTAAGCTCTCACGAGCAGGGTCGTCTTATTTCGCTTTAATTATTGTATTGTTAACGTTGTTACTTATGACTAGTGTTGAGCGATACCTTCCGATATCCATAAGTATCGGTATTGGATTGTATTGGCCGATATTCGAAAAATATCGGATATCACTGATACCGATACCCGATACCAATGCAAGTCAATGGGACCAAAATATCGGAATTAAAATAAATCCTTTCTTTCCTTGCAGGTTAATTCTACATGAAGGAAAACAACTAAGAATAATGTAGGACGTATTGGGGGAGGTGGAGGAGACATTAAAGGCATAGAGGTTTAGCCCAAGCTCCTCTATGCAATCCTATAGTGTTTTCCCACAATCTAGCTGTATACGGATGGGAAGCCACTAATAGGATAAATTTGAGCAAATGTGCAGCTGGCTGCACTAATTGAAAAATGGACAATGGAGCGGTATGAGGCAGTGATGCACCCTGAGCTGACTACAACCAGCGGTGGCTGCAGACCAGACTACAGAGTGAGCTGCTCTCACACAGACACCTTGCAGACACGTGAACAGTGCTGCAAGGCAAAAACAAGGTTTTCACACAGCGGTTGCTAAATTAGCCTGGGGAAAGCACAATGAAGCAAATCGCTATCTCTAAACTGGCCCTCAGTTAGAGCACAACGTCCTGTCCCTAACTGAATTCACAGCAGAGTGAACCCAAAATGGCAACTTTTATAGTGCATCATGACATCATTTCAGCAGCCAATCACAGCCATGCTAGTAGTTACATGCCTACCATGCAGAACAGGATGTGCCCACACTTCTAATCATTCCTCATTGGCTGAATTCTGGCTGTTTGAATTATAGGAACTTCCGATTCCGGTATCCGATATACTGAAAGTATCAGAACGCGGTATCGGAATTCCAATACCGCAAATATCGTCCGATACCCGATACTTGCGGTATCGGAATGCTCAACATTACTTATGACTGTTGTTTTTTAAACTGTTAAACTGTAAAGCGCTGTGGAATATGTTGGTGCTATATAAATAAAGATTATTATTATTATTATTGTTGTTATTATTAGGAAGAAAGATAAAAAGCATCATTTTTGTAGTTTTGAGGGAAGTTGTCTAATGTGGAACTTGATTAACTTGTACAAGTACATAACCTATATGTCCCATAAAAAACAGCTATTTTATGTAAAGCTCAAGAGGAAAGAGGGCATTGTCTTCAGGTACAGAAGAAAAAGTTCGATCAATAAGATTCAAGGATGAGAATTATTAATCTGTGAAATAGCCCTGTACAGAGCGGGAACCACTGATGGATTCAAAAAGAACTAATATCATAAAGTCACAGAATGATAGAGTTGGAATGAACCTCCTTTAACCTCTTCACGCCGCAGTCCTTTTTCAATTTTGTATTTCTGTTTTTCTCTCCCCTTCTTGGATTTCTTTTTTACCATGTTCACCAAATGCTAAAACTGACCTGCCATTACGATTATCCAGGTAATTACAAGTTCATAGATATCAAACATGTATAGATTATTTATTAATTAAACGATGAAAAAAAATTCAAAGTTTGTAAAAAAAAAAATTGGGTCATTTTCCGATACCTGTAGTGTCCCCATTTTTTGTGATATAGGGCTGGGTGAGGGTTTATTTTTTGCGCGCCATGGTGACGTTTTGTTTTATATCATTATGGTGTGGATACAATCTTTCTATCTCCCATTATTGCATTTTAACCCATTATCTACCAATGTTTTTTGGGGGGGCCGCCTAATCTTTAGCTTCTAGCAACTAAGATTTTATAATTTTTATAATTAGGTCCAACTTTTTGTGTTGTGTTTGTAAAATGAATGTTTTCAAAATAGGAAATCATGTCATTGTCATTTTTAAATGAATATTGGGATGACCTTTTCTGAAAAATCCGTACTTGTAAAAATTTTAATTTGGCAAGTAATGGGTTAATGCAATGTTGCGGCGACCCAAAATCGTAATTCTTGCGTTTTGACTTTCGCTACACCATTTACTGATCGGATTTTTTTTTTTTTTTTTTTTTTTTTTTTTATAGCTTGATAGATTGGGTGATTCTGAAGGCAGTGATACCAAATATGTGTATATATATTTTTTTAAATGCTTTATTTTGAATGGGGAAAATGGGTGGTGATTTGAACTTTTATATTTTTAATATTTTTAAAACTTTTTTTAGCTTTTCACTTGCTTCAATAATCTCCATGGCAGTCTAGAAGCTGCAATCATCCGATCACTTGTGCTACACACATCTTGTGACCCCCGATCATGTCACGGGGTCACCGATGGGCAGGATTAGTGACGCGCTTCCGGCACGATCATATTAAATGCAGCTGACATGTGCTGAAAGATGTGGGCTCCGGGCCGGAGCCCACATCAAAAGGAGGGACACAACATGCTCAGTGCATGTATGGTGCATGTCATGAAGGGGTTAATATAACAAAATAACACAAATACTTAAGTACATGTGCAAAATTCTACTCTCAATGTTGATCCAGTTGACTGAAACGCTTAGTAAGGAGGGAAAAAGTTGCTGTTAAAGAGGTTGTCCACTACTTTACATTGAGGATTACATTATCTGATTGGTCAGGGCCTGTCACTTTCACCGACCAACTTTTTCTGGTGACGGCAGCAGCCGCTGGCCAAAAGTGCTTTCTTGCGGAGCTGGCCATCATCTGATTGTGGCCACCACAGCATACTACACAAAAACCTCCTATTGATTTCAATAGGAGGTGGATGAGCAGTACTTTGCCTTGGCCACTATCACAAGACGTCCAGCTCTGCAACTGAGCACTTCC
Organism: Ranitomeya imitator; assembly: GCF_032444005.1. Taxonomy (NCBI): domain Eukaryota; kingdom Metazoa; phylum Chordata; class Amphibia; order Anura; family Dendrobatidae; genus Ranitomeya; species Ranitomeya imitator. The sequence continues at coordinate 128,553,629 of NC_091289.1, forward strand.
AGCTGGCGGCTGCCACCGACATCAATGACAGCTGATCTGCGGGGGTGCTGATTAGTGTGCATTCCGATACTGCAAATATCGAGTATCGGCCGATATTCGCGGTATGTGAATTCCGATACTGAGTTCCGATACTTTTGCAATATCGGATAAGGGAATCGGAAGTTCCCATAATGCACTGAGCCAATTTGATTTAATTCAGCCAATGAGGAATCATTAGAAGTGTGGGCACATTCTGTTCTGCATGTTAGGCATGTAACTACTGACATGGCTGTGATTGGCTGCTGAAATGATGTCATGATGCACTATGAAAGCCACTGCCGCCATTTTGAGTTCACTCTGCTGTGAATTCAGTTAGGGACAGGACGCTGCTGTTCTGACTGAGGGAAAGATTGAGATAGCGATTTGCTTCATTGTGCTTTACCCACGCTAATTTAGCAACCGCTGTGTGAGAGCCTTGTTTTTGCCTTGCAGCACTGTTCACAGCTGCCTGCAAGGTCTCTGTGTGAGTGCAGCTCACACTGTAGTCTGTTCTGCAGCCACAGCTGGTTGTAGTCTGCTCAGCTTGCGTCACTGCCTCATACTGTTCCATTGTCCTTTTTTCAATTAGTGCTGCATATTGCACAATTTTCCTGATTTATCCTATTAGTCGGTTTCCATCTGTATCCTGCTAGATTGCGGAAAAACACTATATAGGAGTACATAGAGGAGCTTTTTTGGGCCTTGCAGTGCTGTTCACGGCTGTCTGCAAGGTCTCTGTGTGAGTGCAGCTCATGCTGTAGTCTGTTCTGAAGCCACAGCTGGTTGTAGTCAGCTCAGCGTGCATCACTGCCTCATACTGTTCCATTGTCCTTTTTTCAATTAGTGCTGCCTGCTGCACATTTTTCCTGCTTTATCCTATTAGTGGGTTTCCATCTGTATCCTGATAGATTGAGGAAAAGCACTATATATGAGTACATAGAGGAGCTTTTTTTGGCCTTGCAGCGCTGTTCACGGCTGTCTGCAAGGTCTCTGTGTGAGTGCAACTCAGGCTGCAGTCTGTTCTGCAGCCACAGCTGGTTGTAGTCAGCTCAGCGTGCATCACTGCCTCATACTGTTCCATTGTCCTTTTTCAATTAGTGCTGCCTGCTGCACATTTTTCCTGATTTATCCTGTTGGTGGGTTTGAGTCCGTATCCTGCTAGATTGTGGCTAAACACTATATAGGAGTACACAGAGGAGCCTTTCTGCAGCCTGGTGCCCTGCTGCCCCAGCCAGATTAGTATTAGCCTATTTTTAGAAGCCTCATCTATTGCATTGTAGGTTACCTTCCTGCATTGTAATCGCTACAAAAAGTTTGTGGAACTATCGGTTTTCCATCTTTGGGCACATCCAGTGTCTTTTTGTGAAAAAACAAAAAGTTAATAAAGTTCACCAAACACTCCACTTTACAGTTGTGTAGGCCACATTAGCTCATATTAATGTCTAGTCCACACTTTATAAAATTAGTGTTTCTTATACCTGTTAGCAGCTGTTCAGAAATAAGCACACTAGGCCCTTAGTACTTTTCTGCCTATCTTTATCAGTCTACCAAGATGAAGAAGGCAGGGAGTAAGGCACGTAGTTGTGGGCATGGAGTTTCTGCAGGGAGAGGACGTGGGGATTCTGTGCCTGCTATGGGCACCGGTGGCTCATCATCCCCCAGTTTCAGCAGGGAACAGTCCTTCATGCGCAGCTTTGTAGGAGATCGCCGTACCCCACTGCTGTGATTGAAGCTGTTGTCGGATGGATGGCAGTTAACGAATTGACTTCAATTAGTGACACATCCTCTCAGGCACAGAGCACTGAAGAGCACCCATCTGTCTCTTCACCACCTGCCAAATTGACCAGGCATTCAGAGAGCCCAGGACAGGAGCCATCTCTACTTCTGATCTCTGAACCTCTTCTCTTGGAAAGAGGGGGCCAGCCAAGCAGCATTCAAGAAACTGAAGAGGAGGCAGTATGCAGTGATGTGCAACTGCTTTGTCTCTCTGAATCTGAAGACTGATGATGAGACTCAGGTGCCACTTTCTGGTACGTACTGTGCTGCAGAGACTACCCAGGAGAAGCAGTTGTTGGAAGAGGGTAGTGTAGATGATGAGGTTCTTGACCCATCATGGCGTTAGGTACAGGAAGGTGGTGGGAGCAGCTCTGAGGAAGAGCCCGAAAAGGAGGGAGAGGGAGGGGGAAGACTGCGTTGCTGTAGCCTCCACATCGGCACCCATTGGGAGCATGCCTCTTCCAAAACCCAAAACGGGTGCTCCCAAGACTTGTAGTGCTTGGTCCTTTTTTGACACAGTTGCAGATGACATTTGCTTTGTCAAATACAAGCTGTCATCAGAAAGTCAAAAGAGGTAAAAGTGTCAGCAATCTCAATACCACAAATATGTGGAAACATGTGCGGACCTAGCATGTGGTGGAGTAACAAAAACACACTGAAGACCTAGGCCAACCTACAGCGGCACCTACCACCTCTTCAGCTCGTGTTGTAGCCTCTTCCTCCAGCTCACACACAGCTGGTTCAGCTTCCTCACAGGATCACCATGGAAGAACCTCTGGCACTGTTGGACTGAGACACAGTGTAGTTCCACCCACAGCACCATGTTACCTGTCATCCTCACACTCCCAGGAGACACAGATATAGGCATGTCATGCCCTTCTAAAAATCAAGAAAGGCTGGAGTAAAAATCTAAAATCAGCCTACTAACACCCAGACGTCGTGACAAAAAAATTAAAAAAATAAATATCTTTAGGTAGAATGGCGGGTCCATTCAGAACACTTTCCTTAGAAGACGTAGTGGTATCCCCGTTGGGAGTCGTGCCAAAAAAGGAACCCAATACATTCAGACTAATCCACCATTTGTCATATCCAAGGGGCAGATCAGTAAATGACAACATCGACGTGGAACCAAGTACAGTACTTTATACTGTACCTCCTTTGACGAGGCAATCAGGTGGGTCAAGAAGTTGGGAAGGGGCACCCTAGTGGCCAAACAGACATTGAGGGGGCATTCCGGTCAGTCTACATTGTCACTGGACAGCCGCGTGCGCTTATCTGTCAGCACACCACCAGCAGCGCTGAACACACATTCAGAGGCTGTGGGGCACGACAAGATCTCCAGGGCGTGAGTGGCGCGCTCAGGCCATTTTTCAAGATTGGAAGCCCAAAATGAGCAAGGGTCCAGTTACATAGTCATGGCATCGATGTTAACTTGGAGATACTCCTGTACCATCCTCTCTAGGCGTTGGCTATGCATGAGACTTCTTGTCTCCTGTGGCCCTGCAAAGGATGGTCTAAAAAATTCTTGAAACGATTAGGAAAAATTGCTGTTACCACCAGATACGATGTTAGTGTTATGGTTTGAGTGATCACTCGACAGTCCCATGGTTGGCAAGTTAGAACTCAGAGATTCACTACGTGCACCACTGGTGTTTTGTGGAAAAGCAGATGTAAGATTATGTAACAGTTTCTGCTGATACTCCTGCATGCGTGAATCCCTTTCTATGGCAGGAATTATTTTGCCAAATTTACTTTTGTACCGAGGATCTAAGAGTGTGGCAACCCAGTAGTCAGCATTACTTCGGATTCTGACAATCCGAGGGTCTTGATGCAGGTAGTGCAGCAAGAAGGCACTCATGTGTCTTGCGCATCCAGGAGGACCAAGTCCTTGTTGTCTTGGTGGTGGCGAGGTGAGAATCAAGCTTCTTTCCTCTGCCCTTTCCCCCCAACCTTGCACAACAGAAATTTGATCAAGGTCTCCCTCATCTGATGAGTCTTCCATGCCCAGCGCCAGTTCATCCTCCACTTCTTCCTTGGCTCCTGCACCTTCCTCAACAGTTTGGTTGCTACCATGCGCTCTCGGTAATCCCTCTCCCCCAGCCTCCAATGCCAGCCGCCTTGGTGCTGCTGACCGTCTGGACCTTGGACATATTATCCCTTCCGCATACAACTCCTCCTGTTCCTCCTCCTCCTCTTGTCCCACCACCTGACTCCGAATACTGTTTAAGGTGTGCTCCAGCATGTAAATGACCGGAATAGTCATGCTGATAATGGCACAAAAGTGAAAATGGGAAGGAGCGCACTAATATATAATGTCACAGTCACCATCCAGGGGTGCAATACATAGTCTACATATAGAACATGACAAAGGCAAAGAGAAAGAGTAGACTAAAACTAGTATGCACAACCCAAAATATAGAGACAATAAGTAATATCATAAAGCAAAACACCTTTATTAAACACCTCAAAAAACATGTTAAAAACATTTAAAATCAAATGAACAAATCCCTATGCCCACCATATCCCATAATAAATGACAATCCCATAATACAACAGGAAACAGTAATATCCTACCCTAGATACACCTAATAACATATACTCTCCTGCAGAAATGTGCCTGTTCCGGCCGCAAAGGACTTGACCACAATATGTCAGTATCCACTACTAATAGCCAAAAAGTAAAACATGCATGAAATACATGGTCCTGAGATTGAAATATGGTAGCATGCTATATAGCAGCCGTAGATACAACCTGTCCTGCGTCAGTCATAGTATATGGAGATGCAGCAATGTCAAAAGGTGCAAGGCACCACAAGGGTTAAATACACATAGGACCAGGGAAATGGAGCCCCAAAAATGGCCCTGAGGTAGAAGAGGGCTATTTTGGCTATTAGTAGTGGATACTGACATATTGTGGTCGAGTCCTTTGCGGCCGGTACAGGCACATTTCTGCAGGAGAGTATATGTTATTAGGTGTATCTAGGGTAGGATATTACTGTTTCCTGTTGTATTATGGGATTGTCATTTATTATGGGATATGGTGGGCATAGGGATTTGTTCATTTGATTTTAAATGTTTTTAACATGTTTTTTGAGGTGTTTAATAAAGGTGTTTTGCTTTATGATATTACTTATTGTCTCTATATTTTGGGTTGTGCATACTAGTTTTAGTCTACTCTTTCTCTTTGCCTTTGTCATGCTGATAATGGCATCGTCAGCACTAAACATCTTCGTCGCTATTTCAAAACTGTGCAGAAGGGTGCATAGGTCCCTGATCTGAGACCACTCCTGCAGTGTGATTTGCCCCAGCTCTGGATCTCGTTGGCCCAGGCTATATGTCATAACGTATTGCACCAGGGCTCGTCAGTGCTGCCACAGTCGCTGCAACATGTGCAGAGTTGAATTCCACTGTGTGGGCACATCGCATTTCAGCCAGTGAATTGGCAGGCCCAACGACTTCTGTAGAGATGTAAGTCATTGAGTTGCGGGATGCAAACGGCGGAAGTGAGCACACAGCGACCGTGCCCTCTGCAGAAGCCAATCTAGTCCAGGATAGTTGGATAAAAATTGCTGGACAATCAGGTTCAAAACATTATAGAGCCAAGACACATGGGCTACTTGCACAGTGAACAAGTCTGTAGAAAGCTGTTCACACCACCAAGAAACTTGAAGACACAAAAAGAGCACAGCAAGGTCAAAAATACTCTGTTGTAAAGAAGTCATAGTAAATGGGCAAGTGCTAGTCAAAAAATGAAAAAAATACAGGGTATTTAGTTAATAAATGTTTTTGCAAAAAAAAAAATGTATATTAAGCTGCTCCACCAATCGCCAAGGTATACCCATAATAGAGCAGTCCTGTCTAATGTATATAATCCCTATCTGATGTATTAAAAGCCTGATCATCTGTATAGTACCTGTATAAGCAGGGTTCAGAGAGAAAATATCTATGTGGACATGCAGGATGGAACAGCTTTAGTGCAAGTGGCCCACAGAGGAGTGGTGGACTCCCCAGTCTTGTAGAAGAAGAGAACAATTATAGAGCCAAAAACACATGGGCTACTTGCACAGTGAACAAGTCTGTAGAAACCTGTTCACACCACCAAGAAACTTGAAGACACAAAAAGAGCACAGCAAGGTCAAAAATACTCTGTTGTAAAGAAGTCACAGTAAATGGGCAAGTGCTAGTCAAAAAATGAAAAAAAATACAGGGTATTTAGTTAATACTTTTTTTTGCAAAAAAATGTATATTAAGCTGCTCCACCAATCGCCAAGGTATACCCATAATAGAGCAGTCCTATCTAATGTATAAAATACCTATCTGATGTATTAAAAACCTGATCATCTGTATAGTACCTGTATAAGCAGGGTTCAGAGAGAAAATATCCATGTGGACATGCATGATGGAACAGCTTTAGTGCAAGTGGCCCACAGAGGAGTGGTGGACTCCCCAGTCTTGTAGAAACAAGAGAACAATTATAGAGACAAAAACACATGGGCTACTTGCACAGTGAACAAGTCTAAACATGAGCCATGCATACACGTGTGTGACATTACCCCGGCAAGGGGCCGCACCCAGGTTTGCATCATTGTCGCACACGGCCTTCCCTGGCTGCAGGTTCAGTGGAGACAACCATTGATGGAACTGGGTCTCCACAGGTGACCACAACTCCTCAGCTGTGTGACTCACATTTCCCAGACATTTCAAGGTAAACACCGCCTGATGCCGTTGAGCCCTGGTGACAGCATAATAAGGAGATGTGCAGGATTCCTTCTGCGCAGTTAAAGCGCGGGTGTCATTACCAGACAGGCTTTGGGTGCAGGTGGATGACCGAGTGGAGGTTGAGGAGGCAGAAGCAGTGTAGGAACTTAGAGATACAGAGGATCGATGTGCAACTCATGGGGAACGGCAAGATTTGAACAGCAGCCCCTTCTCCTGATGTCACCGACATGTAACGCCCCTGTCCATGTCTACTCATCCAAGTGTCTGTGGTGAAATGCACCCTGTGACACACAGAGTTTCTCAAGGAAGCGGTGATGTTGTGTGTGACATGCTGGTGTAGCGCAGGCACAGCTTTCTTTGAGAAGTAGTGGCGACTGGGCATCTGATACTGGGGCACTGCGACGGACATAAGGTTTCGAAAATCCTCTATGTTCACCAGGCGGAAAGGCAGCATTTCTGTAGCCAACAGCTTGCAGATGGTGAAATTCAACCTCTTAGCTTTTTCATGGCTTGGAGGAAATGGTCTTTTACTTGTCCACATCTGAGGGACCGAGGGCTGGCTGCCAAGCTTAGACAGGGTTGAGTAGGGTGTCTCCGGCAAACTGCTGGTCTGTGAGGATGGTGCAGGTGGAGATATTATGTTGCCTTGATCAAAATGAGGTGGTCTCGATGTCGGTGAGTGCTCAACACCAGTAGGTGTTTCCACTTGCAAATGTCCTGACGACCTGCCAATCACACTGGCTGTTGCGGGTAAAGAGGTGGAAGGTCTGCAGCCAAAACCATGTGCGACTGCTGTCCCCACAGTGACAGAGGATGAAGCGGCCACAGATGCACTTGATGGGGCAGATGGTGGTTGGCCCGGCCCACTAGGCCACATTGTAGCAGAGTTAGCTTCCCACTGCAACTTATGGCTCATATCCATGTGACGGTTTATGCATGAAGTACTCAAACTATTCATTTTTTGGCCTCTGCTGAGATTTTGGTGACAAATCTTACAGACAACATGAGTTGGGTCATCCTTTGCGATCTCAAAAAATGCACAGGCTATGCAAGGCTTAGAGCCCATGCGACCTGAAGAGCCACCACGTCTTATGCTCAGAGGCACAGTTGTGGTTGAGGATGCAGTTGTTGACGTGCTTCGTGTACTCCATCTCTGTCCAAGAAGGCGCAACCTAACCTCATCGTCAGACTCATCACTACCATCCTCCTCCACCTCCTCTGCTGACCTCATGGACTGGCGGACTGTGAGTTGACAGTAAGTGGGGTCTCCAACTTTGCCATCATCACCCTGTGTGTTCTCACACCCGTCGTCCTCAGAGCCAACCTCTTTCTGCCCTGACCGAAAAGTCAAGTTTCAGGTATCTCAGTCTCATCATCATCTTCCTCATTGTATCCACCAACAGAAGTTACAGTTTGGGAACGAGGGGCTACATTATGCTCAGAACCTTCTTCATCTGGGACTGGATCCGACTCACAAAGATTCTGGGCATCAGTGCAGATCATTTCCTTGTCTGGATTCACAGAAGCTCTGGAGAAGACCTCTGATTCCCAGGCTATAGTATGAGTAAACAGCTCTGCAGATTCAACCATCTGTGTTACCCCATACTCAGATGGGCGGCTGGTGACTTAAGAGCTGTGAGGAAGCAAGTGCGATTTGGGTGACTCCTCTGAGGACTGGAGTATTTGTGATGTTGAAGTTGAGGTGGAGGAGAGCCCACTTGAACAAGCTCTTGATATCTATTCAAGCACCTGCTCTTTTTGCGCCTCATCTGGAATTTGTAGCGATGCCCATAGCGATGGTCGTAAGAAAGGGATCATATCAGATTGTCCACGAAAAGAAGTAGACATCTTACTTTGGCTGGAAGATGGTCTTTCTTCTGCAGATGTTACTGTTGCTTTACCACCTACCCCACGGACACAACCTTTTTTTCCCTTTCCAACACACCTATTCTGTTTCGCCCCCAGCAGTTCGCCCCTGCACATTTCGCCCCCGGATTATTCGCCCCTGGATGTTTCGACCCCAGCAGTTCGTCCCCGGATGATTCGCCCCGCGATGTTTCGCCCCTGAATGTTTTGCCCCCGGATGTTTCGCCCCCAGCTGTTCACCCCTGGATGTTTCGCCCCCGGATGTTTCGCCCCCAGCAGTTCGCCCCCGCACATTTCGCCCCCAGCAGTTCGCCCCCGGATGTTTCGCCCCCAGCAGTTTGCCACCGGCAGTTCATCCCCATATGTTTGTACCCTTGTGGTTCATAAATTCCTGTCAATCATCAATTTTTCGCCCCCAGCAGTTTGCCCCCGGCAGTTCGTCCCCAGATGTTTGTACCCTTGTGGTTCATGAATTCCTGTCCATCATCAATTTCCCCCCCCCAGCAGTTTGCCCCCGGCAGTTCGCCCCCAGATGTTTGTACCTTTGTGGTTCATAAATTCCTGTCCATCATCAATTTTTTGCCCCCAGCAGTTCGTTCCCAGATGTTTGTACCCTTGTGGTTCATGAATTCCTGTCCATCATCAATTTTTCACCCCCCAGCAGTTTGCCCCCGGCAGTTCGCCCCCAGATATTTGTACCTTTGTGGTTCATAAATTCCTGTCCATCATCAATTTTTTGCCCCCAGCAGTTTGCCCCCAGCAGTTCGTTCCCAGATGTTTGTACCCTTGTGGTTCATGAATTCCTGTCCATCATCAATTTTTCGCCCCCAGCAGTTTGCCCCCGGCAGTTCGCCCCCAGATGTTTGTACCTTTGTGGTTCATAAATTCCTGTCCATCATCAATTTTTTGCCCCCAGCAGTTCGTTCCCAGATGTTTGTACCCTTGTGGTTCATGAATTCCTGTCCATCATCAATTTTTCACCCCCCAGCAGTTTGCCCCCGGCAGTTCGCCCCCAGATGTTTGTACCTTTGTGGTTCATAAATTCCTGTCCATCATCAATTTTTTGCCCCCAGCAGTTTGCCCCCAGCAGTTCGTTCCCAGATGTTTGTACCCTTGTGGTTCATGAATTCCTGTCCATCATCAATTTTTCGCCCCCAGCAGTTTGCCCCCGGCAGTTCGCCCCCAGATGTTTGTACCCTTGTGGTTCATGAATTCCCGTCCGTCATCAATGTTTCGCCCCCAGCAGTTCGCCCCCGGGAGTTCGCCCCCGGATGTTTGTACCCTGTTTTTCCCCAATAATTTTGTGTTTGGATGTTTTGCTAGTTTGTCCTTGTGGATCATGAATTCCCATTCATCATCAATCCACATGCCACAAAAGTACTTTACAGAGTGCTGCACTTTTGTGACATGTTAAATCAACTGCTTCCATCTGTTAACCTCACAACTGATTGCATTATAGTGTCAGAGCATTTTGCCCGCAAATTTAACAAAACATTTTCCAAAACTTTCTAAAACGTTTTTGTGTTACAAAAATATAACACGAAAAAAATAAACGGATTAAAAAAAATGTAGTGTGAATGAGGCCTGACTGAGGTGGGGAATGTAAACCACTCTAAAATCAAAACATTTTGTGATCTTTTACCTGACCCAGCACTGACCTGCTTGTTTGCAAGTTTTGTTGCAGATGTAACAATTTTCATGTCAGGTTTCCTCCTGCAAGTTACCTTAGACTAGCTCTTATTCCATCATTACATCAGAATATAGCAGTGTCTAAAATCTCTACAAAGAGAGAGGTGTACTCGCACAAAAAAACAGTCAGCTTCCCCAGCAATTCACTTTCTACAAGTATGAATTCAGCTCTGTCCAAACGTGGGAAAGAAGAAGTTGGTCTACAAGAATCACATTTACGTATTTTCCAAACGAACGGCTGACGATGTCCATGGCATCTGGGTGTGTGAAAAATGGTCGACTTGCAAGGGATGTGTTGGGACCAAGGAAGCATCTGGTGAAGTTGTGAAAGTAACCAATCCTCACAACCACGCAGCACAAGCAGTAAGACCTGAAGCAATCCGACTTGTCAATGAGGCGGTCACCAGGGCAAGGACAACACAGGAGACACCACTACAGATTCTCACAGAAGTCATTTCAGGAGCCCATTCTAATATTGTAGCACTTCTCCCAAAGAAAGCATCACTGAAGAGAACAATACGATTGTCAAGGCAACTTGGCAATATTCTAAGGTTGCCCCAAACCCTAGATCAACATGTTATTCCCCAGGAGTTCCAGGGGATCAATATTGATGGCATTCAGCAGCATTTCCTTCTGCATGACTCTGGTAAGCATTTAACATTTCCATTATGCAGAATTATTGCAAAGTTTATGTTGCACAAATGTGAAAAATTATATATTACAAAGAGCTGATATAGAATACTATGTGATTTTCTTGCCTTAAATGGAAACTTTGAGGATAGTATAATGTAGGATGAGACCTACTGATTGCCACTATGCCTCACTTGTTTAGTTGCAGTTTAATTCTCTGCTCAGCTTCAAAGTAGAAGTCCCGCCTTTAAGATACAGTGGTCTGCCAAGTTCATAAGCAGAGTGGTAACCTTGTCCATCAACCATGATTTGCAGGTATCCAGCCACTGTCTATCACAGCCAGAGGACAAGGTTGTCGCATCAAACCCCCATCACTAGATGTTAAATTTAGTGTACAATTTTTCTGCTATAAATCAGCTGCAGATTGTCTGCTGCAACTACTTAGTGCATGTGAATGGACCTTTTTAATTTATTATTATTATACATTTTTATAGCGCCATTTATTCCATGGCGCTTTACATGTGAATACGGGGCAAATATAGACAAATACATTAAACATGAGCAGATAACAAGGCACACGAGTACATAAGGAGGGAGGACCCTGCCCGCGAGGGCTCACAGTCTTTATTTTTATATAGTGCTAACATATTACGCAGCGCTTTACAGTTTGCACACATTATCTTCGCTGTCCCCGATGGGGCTCACAATCTAAATTCCCTATCAGTATGTCTTTGGAATGTGGGAGGAAACCGGAGTGCCCGGAGGAAACCCACGCAAACACGGAGAGAACATACAAACTCTTTGCAGATGTTGTCCAAGGTGGGATTAGAACCCAGGACTCCAGCGCTGCAAGGCTGCTGTGCTAACCACTGCGCCACCGTGCTGCCCTTAAAGGGAACATGTCACCCAATTTTTCACCTATAAGCTGTGGCCACTGGCATCAGGGGCTTATCTACAGCATTCTGTAATGCTGTAGATAAGCCCCCGATGTATCCTGACAGATAAGAAAAAGAGGTTAGATTATACTCACCCAGGGGTGGTCCCGTTTCTGTTCTGGTCCGATGGGTGTCCGGTCCGGGGCCTCCCATCTTCTTACGATGATGTCCTCTTCTTGTCTTCATGCTGCAGCTCCGGTGCAGGCGTACTTTTCCTGCCCTGTTGAGGGCAGAGCAAAGTACTGCAGTGCGCAGGCACCAGGAAAGGTCAGAGAGGCCCGGCGCCTGCACACTGAAGTACAATCTCCATCTACTGACCCAAAGAAAAGAGTGGTTTGCTGATGGCATTTTTTCCACTACACTATCCCTGTTCAAGCAACTTTATCCAAATCATGTAGTCCACAACGGCCTTGTTGTTCCTGTAGTGTATGCCTTACTGACGGACAAGAGCCATTCAATATACCAGAGATTGCTACAAGAGCTGAAGAACATGCAGCCTGGACTGCAGCCACACAACCTGATGTTGGATTTTGAACTAGCTGCAATCCAGGCATGGAATGAATTCCTCAACCTCAGGAAGACCGGTTGCTTCTTCCACCTATCATAGTCAGTTTGGCGTAAAGTTCAAAATGAAGGACTCAAGGTGCAATATCAAGGTGACCATGAATTTGCTCATTGGATACACATGATACCTGCCCTTGCCTTTCTACCAACACAGAATGTTGTGCCTTCATTTGAAGAGTTAGTGGAAAATCCTGAATTTCCACAAGAAACCATACCCATTGCCAACTATTTTAAAGATACCTATATTGGTCAAATGACTCGCAGAGGACGTCAGGCACCTTTGTTTCCAGTTGAACTTTGGAAGATGTATGAACGAACCTTAAAAAAGATCAACAGCGAACAAGTAATAATGTTGAAGGATGGCATTGTAGCTTTCAAGAAACATGTGGTACTCTTTTCCAAAATATATACCGCTTCATTAACTGTCTGAAACATCAGCAAGAGCTCCAAATTATTCAGATAATAGCAGGAAATCCCACCACTGCAAGAAACAAAAAATATGCTGCAATTTCAGCAAGGATTAAACGTTTTGTGCAAGATTTCAGCAATAGAAGCTTGATAGATTATCTGAGAGGCATCACCTACAGCTTTGAGTTTTAGTTGATGGTCATATGTTTAGCTGTAAAATAATTCAAACATTAACACCTGCAATTTTTCTTTTCTTTCCTCTTTTTCTCTAACCCTTCCCCCTCTATATTGTTTATGCTTCTTGTTTAACAGTTTTAATTTATACAGTTAATGCGTAACTCTAAAAAAAAACAAGTTTTGCTATGTTATAGTACCTGTGGCACTAATCTTCTTTTCCAATGGAGAACCCCTTCCAGCAATTTCACTTCTGTGTGAAAAGTCCCATACAAGTTTCAGCAGCAGCTCCATGTGTTGTGCAGGATTTCAGTGGCTAATAAGGAGGTTGTTTCGCCTTAGTAGCAAAACTTGTGGATGGACTCTAGGGGGGAATGGCTACATGGGACGTGCAACTGTCAAGACTCCTTCAGACTAGCGGTTTTGCTGGTGATTATCGCAGCAGTTTAAAACCACGGTGGTAGTCGCCAGGAAAACCACTACATAGCACTCGATTTGCCCAATGCAAGTCAATGGGCAATAATTGCGGGAAAACTGCAGCAAAAGCCAAACGGTTTTCCATTTTAAAAAATGTTCTATCTTCCTGGCAATTACCGCAAGTCTGAAAGAGGCATCAACGTGCTACCTATGATGTATACAGGCCTGCTGGTTTACAGCCCCCTGCAAAGCTCCCCAATGCCCTATGTGCTCAGTCCTTTACTTGCTTTACACAGGGGGAAGCCCTCCTCTTGTCCAGGACATAGCACATGAGGGGAGGGGGAAGGGGAACTTGCTGCTGCTGCTGTAACTCGTATGCAACTTTTTACACAAAACTAAATAAAATTTACAAAATATATTTAAAAAAATAAACTAAAGCTGCTTGCTGGAAGGGGTTCTCCATTGGAAAAGATCAGTGACCCAGGTACTAAAACATATCAAACGTTTTGAGGCTTTTTTTTAGAGTTACGCTTTAAATATATTATTCTGCAATGTTGGTTGGTTTGACCAATTGTTAATATTTTTCTGTCTGTTTGTAAAGTTACTTATTTAGAAAACTCAAAGTTTTGGAATTAAAAAAAAACTGAAAGGCTACGTTCAGACTAGCGTTGTGCACCGCTGCGTCGGTGACGCGATGCACAACGCACCGAAAAACGCGGCAAAACGCACGCAAAAACGCTGCGTTTTGCGACGCGTGCGTCGTTTTTTGCCGAAAATCGGACGCAAGAAAAATGCAACTTGTTGCGTTTTCTTGGTCCGACGCTTGCGGCAAAAAAGACGCATTTGTCGCAAAACGCAACAAGCAAAAACGCATGCGTCCCCCATGTTAAACATAGGGGCGCATGACGCGTGCGTCGCCGCTGCGTCGCCCGACGCGGCACCGACGCACACTAGCACAACGCTAGTCTGAACGTACCCTAACTTGATCACATTTATACATCTTAGACCCAAAATATGATTAGTGAGAAATGAACCTGCCAGATTCAGCACCCCCAAACTATCGTCTCCATTGAACTCAATGGGTATGGAGACTCAGAGGAGTGGAGGATCTGTCCACCACTTCCTCATCACTAACCAGATAGTAAAAAGAAAATATATATATTGCTACTTACCCCTTTGCTGAGGTACCGGCAGACGCGGAGGGTCCTCTTCAGTCCTCTTCCATGCACTTCCACATTGTGTGAATAGGTCATCCTACCCGAGGGAATCCCTTTCAGGATTCCTAGCTAGGGATTCCCTTGGTCAAGAAGACTCTCTACACAGGTGGGGACATCAGCAAAAGGGAGAGAAGTAATTTTTATTTTTTGATGAGCAAACTCCAAACATTGCCTGTTTGGGGTTGATGTGGTGGAACCTGAGCAGGTAATGTTCGATACAAACCCTGAACTTTCTAGATCGGGTTTGCTCATCACTAGATACAGTATGATATGTAATGGATGACAAAAAGAAGCCATTAAATGTAACACTACTAGTACATAACAGTAAAATGATGGTCACTTGTCTTAGATCAGGGGTGTCAAACTCATATTCACCAAGGGCCACACCAATTTAATGGTTGTCCCCAAAGGGCCATTTGTTGCTGAAAGACCGAATGCACACAACCGAGTCCCGTCCAGAACATGCATTTTTCTGCACAGTGCAGTGCATGCCCCTGTATAAGGCATGGCATGGTGGATCAACTCTTTGCCAGGTACTGTCACATCTTCCCTGGATCTCACTGAAGTGATGGAGAGCTATGGCTGCAGCTTCCAGTCACTTGTCATTGTTGTTTTTGCTGAAAGTTGCTGATAAACATCTGGTTCAATGCAGAATACAACTGGACCCTATTCTTGGCCTAATCTGAGGAATGGGTATCTACAGAAAAACGGAACCTGAAGTGAGAATACTACTTTTATCTGCTGCTCCATTCTTTTGTATACTGGCATAGTGTTCTGTGAAAGCTAATCCCAAAACCCCCCATCTGAAGACCTGATAAAGAGGTTCTGTAGAAGCTGGTTATCCACCTCTTTAGTTCAGCAAAGCCAATATCTCAGTTCTGCAGAGATGGTTGGTGGGATTAACCCTGTAGTCAGTCAACAATCCCCCTGCTTCCATACATAGCCTGCATTAAAGGGGTATTCTCATGCCGAACAGCAAAATCAAAATAAGGCAGCATGCTTCAGCAATCATGTTGCAGTAAGCATGCTGCTGATGTTGCCCTCCTGGTACTTACCTAGAGGTCTTCTTCTCATCTTTGCCTAGTCTTCTCCTGGCTGTGTGGGCTGGTGATGGCCATGCTGGATCCGGAGGCCACCATGAGTCTTCGTGACAGGAGATAGAAGAAAAAGCCGGTCCTAGGAGCACAGATAAAAGGACTCTGACACCAGGTTGAGTTGAGCCACAATGCATTTCAACGGCATACACCGTCTTCTTCAGGTAGACCACCTGAAGAAGACGGTGTATGCCGTTGAAATGCGGTGTGGCTCATCTCAACCTGGTGTCAGAGTTCTTTTTTCTGCGCTCCTAAGACTGGCTTTTTCTTCTATAACCTGTTATTATATCCTCTATTGGGGTGCCCGGCTGGAGCTGCAGGGACTCGGCTCTCTACCTTCCCCTTCCTGGAACTACTGCCAGCGCTCTACTTACAAACCGCCAACTATTGATCTATATATGCAATCCCTTGGTGACAGCAGAGGCATCCTGCCCCCTGGATTGACTGATGAATGGGGCAGGAGTGACGTCATGTCAGTGAGCGGCCTGGAGACATTTGGCCTCACTGCTGCGGCATTCATCATGCTTCATGGATGAGTGATCCAGGGAAGATGAAAAGACAGCCAGAAGCAGGAGAAGACATCACAGGGAACTGCTAGACTGCACTCCATGACCCAGGGAGCTGCAGCTGCGACAGGTAAGTTTGTCCATTTTTTTTGTTCTAGGGTGATACTACTCCTTTAAGGCCAGCCAGAAGAGACAGTGGGTGAGCTGCTGAAAAGGCAGCCAAAGGAATCCCCAGCAATTGGGGTGCTGTATATTTTACCCCAGGTATGTTCAGCCCTAGATGTTTTGATCCCTGCATGTTGACCCCAAAAGTTGAGGGTGAAACATCTGGGGTCAACATGTTAGGTTGGAAACATCAGATGGTGACACATCCATGGTCAAAATGCTGTAGGAGAAACATTTGGGGGTGAAACATCTGGGGTCGAACTGCTGGGGGCAAGCTGCTTGGGGGAAACATTGATGACGGACGGGAATTCATGAACCACAAGGGTACAAACATCCGGGGGCGAACTGCCAGGGGCGAACTGCTGGGAGCGAAACTGATGACGGACAGGAATTCATGAAGAACAAGGGTACAAACATCCTGGGGCGAACTGCTGGGGGCAAACTTCTGGGGGCGAAACATTGATGATGGAAAGGAATTCATGAACCACAAGGGTGCAAACATCCGGGGCGAACTGCTGGGGGTGAAAAATCCAGGGGCCAAATGCTGGGGATGAAATGCGCGGGGGCGAAATGTACCCAGGGGCGAACTGCTGGGGGCAAACTCCTGGGGGCAAAATGTGCAGGGTTGAAATGTACCCAGGGGCGAACTACTGGGGGCGAAATGTGCGGAGGTGAAATGTGCGGGGGTGAAACATCCTGGGGGCCAAATGCTGGGGACGAAATGTGCGTGGGCGAAATGTACCCAGGGACGAACTGCTGGGGGTGAACAGCTGGGGGTGAACTGCTGAGGGCAAACTGCTGGGGGCGAAATGTGCGGGGGTGAAATATGCGGGGGTAAAATGTGCGGGTGCAAAACTTCCTGGGGGCCAAAGGCTGGGGACGAAATGTGTGGGGGCGAAATGTACCCAGGGGTGAACTGCTGGGGGCAAGCTGCTGGGGGCAAACTGCTGGGGGCGAAACATCCGGGGGCGAAACATCCGGGGGCAAACTGCTGGGTGCGAAACATCTGGGGGTGAACTGCTGGGTGCGAAACATCCGGGGGTGAAACATCCGGAGGCAAAACATCCGGGGGCGAAACATTCGGGGGGGCGAACTGCTGGGGGCGAAACATCCGGGGCAAAATGTGCGCGGGCGAACTGCTGGGGGCAAAACATCTGGGGGCGAAATGTGCGGGGGTGAACTGGGTGCAAAACATCCGGGGGCAAATCATCCGAGGGCGAACTGCTGGGGGCAAAACATCCAGTGGCAAAACATCCGGGGATGAAACATCTGGGGGCAAACTGCTGGGGGCAAAACATCCGGGAGCGAACTGGGGGCGAAACATCCTGGGGCAAAACATCCGGGGGCGAAACATCCGGGGGCGAACTGCTGGGGGCAAAACATCCAGGTGCGAAACATCCGGGGGCGAACTGCTGGGGGTGAAATGTGCGAGGGTGAAATGTGCGGGGGCGAAACATCCTGGGGGCAAAATGCTGGGGGTGAAATGTTCGGGGGCGAAGTGTACCTGGGGGCGAACTGCTGGGGGTGAAATGCTGGGGGCGAACTGCTGGGGGCGAACTGCTGGGGGCAAAACTTCCTAAAACCCAAAAAACTATGGATGGAAACCGAGCAGAGCTGAGTGGCCAAACTGTGCTCCTAGGCCTAAAACGATTTACTGGGTTAGATGCAGTACAAAATTAGATACACAGGCGGTGTAGCTTCACAGGCGTCCTACTTTGCTGATGTTCAGACACTGCTCCTAGGCCCAAAACGATTTACTGGGTTAGATGGAGTAAAAATTTAGATACACAGGTGGTGTAGTTAGCTTCACAGGCGGGCTACTTCACTGACGTGCAGACACTGCTCCTAGGCCCAAAAGGATTGGCTGAGCTAGATTACACCAAATGCTGCGACAAAAATTTGCATAGCACTGGCACAGGCCTGCCTGGCAAAAAGTGCTATGAACTGCTGTAATCTACCCTGAAAAGGGCTGATATTACAGCTAGTCCTGACTCCTGACTCCCTAAACCTCTCTCTCAGAAAATTCGCTCCCAAAAAAGTCTCTTAGACTGTATAGCGCCCACAGCATCAGCGTGCCGTCTCACACTAAGCTGCAGCAGTGAGGAAAAGGTGGCGAAAGGGGAAAATGGCTGGTTCTTATAGAGCAAGGACATGTGACATACACAGCCCTTGCTTGTGTGCATCACATGCACATTGCTGTGTGAGTGTGCACTGTTGATAGGCTGAGAGACTTCACCACCCCACTGTAAATGCGGAAAAGAAAAAAAAAAACAGGAGATCAGCATTATTTCAGCACAGATCTATACCCCACCCCCCTGGCCCACTATACACTGAAACAGTCTATTAACAATGATAAACAGGGATTCAAGCTTGAGGAGGCTAATTTGCATGTTCCAGGTGCCTTCTGGGAAAAGCGAAGAGTCTCCCTAAGCTAGAAGATTGTTGGGTACAGCCGGGACCAGCTGCTTGGAAAGAATCACCAAACCAGGGATTCAAGCTTGAGGAGGCTAATTTGCATATTCCAGGTGCCTTCTGGGAAAAGCAAAGAGTCTCCCTAAGCTAGATGATCGTTGGGTACAGCCGGGACCAGCTGCTTGGAAAGAATCACCAAACCGCGCGCCTTACGGCACGCAAATTTTTGCCTGTAGGACAATAATGCAAGAGAGCTTGGCTGAGTAGATTACACAAGAAGGAAAATACACAGCAAGTCAGCAGGATCTAGGAGCAACATGGCAGATGTGACAACCTACATGGTGAGCTGCAGCATGTGCTACATGTTCACAGATCGACCAGAAGAAGAATTAAATTTCACCTGTCAGAAGTGTAGACTAGTGGCCCTTTTAGAAGAAAAGGTGCGGGGTCTGGAAGAAAGAATAGCAACTTTGAAACTCATCAAAGAGAATGAAGACTTTCTAGACAGAACAGAAGCATCTCTACTGGTCACAGAAGGTGAAAAAAGTGTCAGAGAACCTCCAAAAGCAGATGAGTGGAAGCATGTGACCAAAAGAAGCAAGAAGACCATGGAGAAATCACCAACCACACAACTGAAGAACCGATATCAAATCTTTGTAGAGGATGAAGATGGCACACCTAAGGATGAAGCAATACCAGCAAGCAAAAAAGAAAAGGGCACACAGCAACAAGTGACAGCAAAAAGTACAGCCAAGAAGCAACGAAGAGTGGTGGTGGTGGGAGACTCACTACTGAGAGGCACAGAAGCAGCCATCTGCAGACCGGACATAACTGCAAGAGAAGTATGCTGCCTTCCAGGTGTGATGATCAAGGATGTGACCGATAGGATACCAAAGCTCTTCAACTCCAAGGACGTCCACCCATTTCTTCTGATACATGTTGGCACCAATGACACGGCAAGGAAGGACCTACCGACAATCTGCAAAGACTTTGTAGAGTTGGGGAAGAAAGTAAAGGAACTGGATGCACAAGTAGTTTTTTCTTCTATCCTTCCAGTAGACGGGCATGGCACCAGGAGATGGAACAGGATCCTTGATGCAAACAACTGGCTAAGACGATGGTGCAGACAACAAGGATTCGGATTCCTGGACCACGGTGTGAATTACTTGTACGATGGACTCCTCGCCAGAGACGGACTACACCTCAACAAACCTGGGAAACACACATTCGCCAGAAGACTCGCTACACTCATCAGGAGGGCGTTAAACTAGAAGAAGAGGGGACGGGAAGAAAAACATTAGACTTGAACAAAGAAGATCCAGGAAAACATACTCAGAAGGGAGGTAAGAACATTTCTAAAACAATCCACAGCGAGGAGATTGGAACAAAACAAAATCCTCTAAACTGCATGCTCGCAAACGCCAGAAGCCTGACAAACAAGATGGAAGAACTAGAAGCAGAAATATCTACAGGTAACTTTGACATAGTGGGAATAACCGACACATGGTTAGATGAAAGCTATGACTGGGCAGTTAACTTACAGGGTTACAGTCTGTTTAGAAAGGATCGTAAAAATCGGAGAGGAGGAGGGGTTTGTCTCTATGTAAAGTCTTGTCTAAAGTCCACTTTAAGGGAGGATATTAGCGAAGGAAATGAGGATGTCGAGTCCATATGGGTCGAAATTCATGGAGGGAAAAATGGTAACAAAATTCTCATTGGGGTCTGTTACAAACCCCCAAATATAACAGAAACCATGGAAAGTCTACTTCTAAAGCAGATAGATGAAGCTGCAACCCATAATGAGGTCCTGGTTATGGGGGACTTTAACTACCCGGATATTAACTGGGAAACAGAAACCTGTGAAACCCATAAAGGCAACAGGTTTCTGCTAATAACCAAGAAAAATTATCTTTCACAATTGGTGCAGAATCCAACCAGAGGAGCAGCACTTTTAGACCTAATACTATCTAACAGACCTGACAGAATAACAAATCTGCAGGTGGTCGGGCATCTAGGAAATAGCGACCACAATATTGTACAGTTTCACCTGTCTTTCACTAGGGGGACTTGTCAGGGAGTCACAAAAACACTGAACTTTAGGAAGGCAAAGTTTGACCAGCTTAGAGATGCCCTTAATCTGGTAGACTGGAACAATATCCTCAGAAATAAGAATACAGATAATAAATGGGAAATGTTTAAGAACATCCTAAATAGGCAGTGTAAGCGGTTTATACCTTGTGGGAATAAAAGGACTAGAAATAGGAAAAACCCAATGTGGCTAAACAAAGAAGTAAGACAGGCAATTAACAGTAAAAATAAAGCATTTGCACTACTAAAGCAGGATGGCACCATTGAAGCTCTAAAAAACTATAGGGAGAAAAATACTTTATCTAAAAAACTAATTAAAGCTGCCAAAAAGGAAACAGAGAAGCACATTGCTAAGGAGAGTAAAACTAATCCCAAACTGTTCTTCAACTATATCAATAGTAAAAGAATAAAAACTGAAAATGTAGGCCCCTTAAAAGATAGTGAGGAAAGAATGGTTGTAGATGACGAGGAAAAAGCTAACATATTAAACACGTTCTTCTCCACGGTATTCACGGTGGAAAATGAAATGCTAGGTGAAATCCCAAGAAACAATGAAAACCCTATATTAAGGGTCACCAATCTAACCCAAGAAGAGGTGCGAAACCGGCTAAATAAGATTAAAATAGATAAATCTCCAGGTCCGGATGGCATACACCCACGAGTACTAAGAGAACTAAGTAATGTAATAGATAAACCATTATTTCTTATTTTTAGGGACTCTATAGCGACAGGGTCTGTTCCGCAGGATTGGCGCATAGCAAATGTGGTGCTAATATTCAAAAAGGGCTCTAAAAGTGAACCTGGAAATTATAGGCCAGTAAGTCTAACCTCTATTGTTGGTAAAATATTTGAAGGGTTTCTGAGGGATGTTATTCTGGATTATCTCAATGAGAATAACTGTTTAACTCCATATCAGCATGGGTTTATGAGAAATCGCTCCTGTCAAACCAATCTAATCAGTTTTTATGAAGAGGTAAGCTATAGGCTGGACCACGGTGAGTCATTGGACGTGGTATATCTCGATTTTTCCAAAGCGTTTGATACCGTGCCGCACAAGAGGTTGGTACACAAAATGAGAATGCTTGGTCTGGGGGAAATTGTGTGTAAATGGGTTAGTAACTGGCTTAGTGATAGAAAGCAGAGGGTGGTTATAAATGGTATAGTCTCTAACTGGGTCGCTGTGACCAGTGGGGTACCGCAGGGGTCAGTATTGGGACCTGTTCTCTTCAACATATTCATTAATGATCTGGTAGAAGGTTTACACAGTAAAATATCGATATTTGCAGATGATACAAAACTATGTAAAGCAGTTAATACAAGAGAAGATAGTATTCTGCTACAGATGGATCTGGATAAATTGGAAACTTGGGCTGAAAGGTGGCAGATGAGGTTTAACAATGATAAATGTAAGGTTATACACATGGGAAGAAGGAATCAATGTCACCATTACACACTGAATGGGAAACCACTGGGTAAATCTGACAGGGAGAAGGACTTGGGGATCCTAGTTAATGATAAACTTACCTGGAGCAGCCAGTGCCAGGCAGCAGCTGCCAAGGCAAACAGGATCATGGGGTGCATTAAAAGAGGTCTGGATACACATGATGAGAGCATTATACTGCCTCTGTACAAATCCCTAGTTAGACCGCACATGGAGTACTGTGTCCAGTTTTGGGCACCGGTGCTCAGGAAGGATATAATGGAACTAGAGAGAGTACAAAGGAGGGCAACAAAATTAATAAAGGGGATGGGAGAACTACAATACCCAGATAGATTAGCGAAATTAGGATTATTTAGTCTAGAAAAAAGACGACTGAGGGGCGATCTAATAACCATGTATAAGTATATAAGGGGACAATACAAATATCTCGCTGAGGATCTGTTTATACCAAGGAAGGTGACGAGCACAAGGGGGCATTCTTTGCGTCTGGAGGAGAGAAGGTTTTTCCACCAACATAGAAGAGGATTCTTTACTGTTAGGGCAGTGAGAATCTGGAATTGCTTGCCTGAGGAGGTGGTGATGGTGAACTCAGTCGAGGGGTTCAAGAGAGGCCTGGATGTCTTCCTGGAGCAGAACAATATTGTATCATACAATTAGGTTCTGTAGAAGGACGTAGATCTGGGGATTTATTATGATGGAATATAGGCTGAACTGGATGGACAAATGTCTTTTTTCGGCCTTACTAACTATGTTACTATGTTACTATGTTAATGTGCAAATCAAGTTAGGCATTTGGTGAACGAACTGTTATTGAACAGAAACTCGAACAGCCGAAGTTTAAGCAAATTGTTCGAGTTCGTTGAACGACTCAAACACCGCCCAAAACAGCTCGAATTTGGCGAACAGTTCGACTCGAACACCGCTCATCTCTAGTGATATTGTTATTTAATAGATAATATTTTCTAATTTTTAGACACTAGTTTTGACTCCAATTGTCATAATGTATTATATATGTGAAGTAGTGGGCACAAAATACTTGATCCACTGTGTACAGACAATGACAATGTCATTCATTTAACAAACTTCCCAGTGAATTGTTTTATAGAAGCATAGCTAAATTTGTTAATAAGGGTAATGAAATATTTGCATAGAGCTAAACAGAGGACCAACAGAGGCAATGTTATTGGTGAGCCCTTGGTTCCTTAGGCTACTTTCACACTAGCGTCGGTACGGGGCCATCCCCATGCTTCGGCCCGACGTACCGACACAAACTGTGAAGAAAATGAATAACGTGGGCAGCGGATGCAGTTTTACAACGCATCCGCTGCCCCATTGTAAGGTGTGGGGAGGAGTGGGCGGAGTTCCGGCCGTGCATGCATGGTCGGAAAAAGCGGAACCGATGGACAAAAAAAGTTGCATGCAAAGTTTTTTTGTCCCGACGGACTGCAAAAACATGACGCATCCGTCGCACGACGGATGCAACGTGTGGCAATCCGTCGCAATGCGTCGCTAATAAAAGTCTATGGAGAAAAAACGCATCCTGCGGGCAACTTTGCAGGATGCATTTTTCTCCAAAATGACGCATTGCGACGGAGGCCAAACGACGCTAGTGTGAAAGTAGCCTTAGTCTGACACTGGGTTTACATGACATATGTCCTAAGTGTGAGTATGAATTTACATGTACACAATTTATGAATGGTCTGAATTCAGGATATTCCTCAAAAATATAGCATGTTTCAGAACACAAGGGCGATTGTGTACAGTTGCACATGGACCCCGTAGGTAAGAGGGCCAGTTTGACCTTCATAAGGGGGTGGAATCATGCGCTACGAGAAGCTATTGGACTGCAAAGGGACCATATATTTATCTTGCATAAGGGCCCTTTTCTGCCTGTGTTCCCCGTTATATATTTCAACTAGAAGGAAAAAGAATGTTATAGATTCAATTTGGTAAAGCAAAATGTATTGTTACTTTGAATAGACATTTTATGGAATAACAAATAAATAATTTGTAATAAAAATGAACCTTAAATACGTCTAATATTCTATGTGGAAAACATTTCCCAAATCACTGGAGTTAAATGAGTCTGTTGTCAAGAAAACACATAATCCCCTTATGGTATTAACCTCGTGTAGATTCTTCTTATTTTTACATTAGTGCATATTAATAAGGAGCCAACACATTGCACAGAACTCAGCACAGCAGAGCAACATAATAGCTACAATAACCTAATATAATGATACGGAGAATACAGAATTAGTCCTCATTGTAAATGTTTACTGACTCAGAATCTAGTGCTAAAATGTTTTAATAAAGAACTAATGAATACAATGTACATTGCAGTCAGCGTTAAATCTGGATAACTCTGCTCGAACATTTTTCTTGATAATATAAATATATTAAAGGTTTAAATACTTTCTTGATCATGTTCAGTAGATAAGTTTATTGTAGAAGAATATGATTTTATCTGGGAATGAAGGTGTTACTTATATAAGTTTGACATTTACATATATGAAAATATTGTATCTATTTTGAAAGACTTTTTTTAACCTATTCAGTACTGTTATCAAAGGTTGAGATCGAACTATAAATTAGGTTTTAGATGCAATTGTTAAATAGATGTTGAGGACTTTTGAAGAAAACCTTTGCATAGTCTGCACATGGACTTCTATACTCGTGTATTTCAAGCCATTGATGAAACCATTAATTCTGACAAATTTTCCAACTCCATTTGCAGAAAGGCAGTCCCACTCTTGAAAGGAAACTTCACAATCCCTCATGTTGCCTGCAGACACTCATCATTGTTCAATATTCTTTCTGTTGCAGCCAAAAAGTGGACTAATAAACCAAAAGCACATGCTGCCATTTTCCTCAGTTCCTATGTTTTTGTGTTTAGTTGAATCATTTCACCTTGCGTCCATGTTGATGGTATGCTTTTGTGGCACACATTTTTTCTTGAACGCCACTTCTGACCAGACTTTTCTTAGCTGATGACACTGCAGGAAATCTTCCGATTTCGAAGGGAATGAATCAATGATGTGTCTTTTATCTCCTACTCTGTTTCCTTGGATGAGCCCTGCATCTTTGTTTTTCAATGCTGACCATTTCTTTGTGTCCTCAGTGCTGAGAGATACAGGCAGATACATATCCAGCATTCAAAGTCATTAGGGAGGCGTCTGATCGCCTCCAAATTTATTCTGCAAAAGGACAGTGACCCCAAATGTACAAATAATTATATTAATAATTATCTTTAACATAAAGAAGAACAAAGAGTCATGGAAGTGGTGATATGGCCCCCATATAACCCTGATCTCAACATCATTGAGTCTGTCTGGGATCACATGAAGAGACAGAAGGATTTGCATGTGCAACATCCACAGGTGAACTGTGGTTTGTTTTTGAAGATGTTTGGAAACAACCTCTCTGCTGTTTTTTCAAAAATTGCAAACAAGTTACTCTAGAAGAATGTGATGCTGTTTTGAAGACAGATGGTGGTTATCTTACATATTGATTTTATTTAGATTTACACTTTGAATATTGTTTATTGATAAAAATATACTACTAACATTTGTATTTTCAAATGTAGTTCCACTGCCCCCGTACCAGGCGATGCCCACTTTCTCCCAAATTTGGTTGGCCTACAGCTTTAGTTGCTCTTGCTGGTGTAGTCTGCAGTCAAAGCTGACGATGAATACCACGACGTAACATGTGTATCTAGCTCCACCCAGCAACAACCACTCATTCCCTCGTCAAGGTCTGAAGTACCCAAAGCCATTCCCCCCCGGGATTGAGCTTGGCCCTCTGGAAACACATTTCTACATTTCTACATTATGGCTTCTGCTTGCACATGTCACTTTTTATGTTTGATTTTGTTATTGTTTTTATGTATCGTATGTGCACCTACATTGCCACTGAACACCTATTTGTGTTTTCAATAAAGTGTTTTTACTATCATTATTTGATCATTCTTATTATTGACCACTTTTCTAATTTTATTTTTTTATTCACAGACTGAGACTACCACTCTTACTTTCAATGTGCTTCAGCATTGCCGTAATATATCAGAATCATATAAGGCCTTTTTCCATCCCTATGTGGAATGAGCTGTGCACTTTGACCTCTTATCCCTATACTATAAAAGCCTAAAATGGTGCCGCTTGGCCTGCCGCCATCTTTTATAGTCCCTGTGATAGCCCCACTTAATGACGGTGCTAGAACATCTGATGCGATTGCTGCAGGGCATTATAGGGAAGCCTGCCTGGCTATTCATGATGTCATGAGCCTTCTCTTGTCTCTCAGTATTAAGCAGTAAGTGAAACACCTTCCCTTATTTGCCAATTCTTGTAAATCAAATCACAGATTGTTTGAATTCTCAGAAAAATGTGAATCTCGGGAAATTCAACTATAAGTTGGTCCTCCATGAAACGATTCACTCATCTCCAGTTGTGACTATTACTCCTGCTTCCTCGATGATGATGATGAAAATAATAACAAATGTTGTATGTCCCAAGTTAAACAGTTTATTCTCCCACAATGTGCTGATTATTCTGAAAGCTTAAATTTGCAACATGAACAAAAAATGTGACTGTGAAACGTGCTACAGATGTCCTGTTATACTATTTTACTCAAGTGACTGTCCCAACTAATTGAAAAACTATTATTACTGTACCTCTTTGTATACTGAAACCATTAAACTTGGATTACTAAAAGTGATTATTACAAATAATTTATGTGCCTCTCAATGAGAAAATATTTACAGTGCATTGCGAAAGTGTTCGGCCCCCTGGAACTTTTCAACCTTTTCCCACATATCATGCTTCAAACATAAAGACACCAAATGTACATTTTTTGTGTAGAATCAACAACGAGTGGTACACAATTGTGAAGGTGAATGAAATGTATTGGTTATTTTAAATTTTTTGGGAAATTCAAAAACTGAAAAGTGGGGCGTGCAATATTATTCGTCCCCTTTACTTTCAGTGCAGCAAACTCACTGCAGAAGTTCAGTATGGATCTCTGAATGATCCAATGTTGTCATAAATGCCTAATGATGATAAATATAATCCATCTGTGTGTAATCAAGCCTCCGTATAAATGCACCTGCTCTGTGATAGTCTCAGGATTCTGTTTGAAGCACAGAGGAACACAACAGGCAGGTCCGTGATACTATTGTGGAGAAGATTAAAGCCGGATTTGGATATAAAATGATTTCCAAAACTTTAAACGTCCCAAGGAGTACTATGCAAGCGATGATATTGAAATGGAAGGAGTATCATTCCACTGCAAATCTAGCAAGACCCGGCCGTCCCTCTAAACTTTCATCTCAAACAAGGAGAAGACTGATCAGAGATGCAGCCAAGAGGCCCATGAACACTCTGGATGAACTGCAGAGATCTACAGCTGAGGTGGGACAGTCTGCCATAGGACAACAATCAGTCGTACACTGCACAAATCTGGCTTTTATGGAAGAGTGGCAAGAAGAAAGCCATTTCTCAAAGATATCCATAAAAAAGTGTCTTTTAAAATTTTGCAACAAGCCACCTGGAAGACAAACCAAACCTGTGGAAGAAGGTGCTCTGGTCAGATGAAACCAAAAATTGAACTTTTTGGCAGCATTGTTAAACGATATGTTTGACATAAAGGCAACACAGCTCATCACCCTGAACACACCATCCCGACTGTCAAACATGGTGGTGGCAGTATCATAGTTTGGGCCTGCTTTTCTTCAGCAGGGACAGGGAAGATGGATAAAATTAATAGGAAGATGGATGGAGCCAAATACAGGACCATTCTTGAAGAAAACCCATTTGAGTCTGCAAAAGACCTGAGACTGGGACGGAGATTTGTCTTCCAACAAGACAATGATCCCAAACATAAAGCAAAATCTACAATGGAATGGTTCACAAATAAATGTATCCAGGTGTTAGAATGGCCAAGTCAAAGTCCTCAATCCAATCGAGAATCTGTGGAAAGAGCTGAAAACTGCTGTTCACAAACGATCTGCATCAAACCTCACTGAGCTCAAGCTGTTTGCCAAGGAAGAATGGGCAAGAATTTCAGTGTCTCGATGTACAAAACTGATAGAGACATACCTCAAGCGACTTGCAGCTGTAATCACAGCAAGAGGTTGCGCAACAAAGTATTAGGTTAAAGGGGACAAATAATATTGCACGCCCCACTTTTCAGTTTTTGAATTTCCACAAAAATTTTAAATAACCAATAAATTTCGTTCAGCTTCACAATTGTGTTCAACTTGTGGATTCTACACCTAAAATTTACATTTGGCATCTTTATGTTTGAAGCATGATTTGTGGGAAAAGGTTGAAAAGTTCCAGGGAGCCAAATACTTTCACAAGGCACTGTATATTCTGGGTGTAGCATCCTTTTTACCTTTGTAGTCTAGTACACTAAAATGTAGTTACATCAAAGCAGTTTGATTCATTATTACAGTAGCACCTAATAAGGTTAAATTCTGTTTTGTTTAAGTAGGCTGGTGTGAATATTTTAAAATTAATGAAATAAAAATATGCTTAGCTTTATTCTAACATTAAAATACTAAATTAAGACTGACCTCCTATAATAGTCTGATGCACTGACAGCTAACATTCTTAGGACTTTTGACTATATACTTAATTATTGCTATCTAAAGGTTGAGGGGGTACAAAAGAATCATGTCATGAGGTTTTAAGAGTTGGAAAGTATGGATCGCACCAGGTATTTCAAACAATATTTTAGATGATTGAGCCGGGTGCTCCTCAGTGGTATAACTTAAAGCTCATGAGCCCCAATGTAAAAGCCAATAATTATTGCAAGTCTTTGATACTATTGGTCTATTCATATAGGCCCAAGAGACTTTTGAGCAACAAGGTCTGGGTGTGATTGTAACCCATATACCTAAAGTAATCACACCCCTGCTGCTCAATCTTAGGCACAAGTGAGTACTTATTGAAGTGCTGCTGTATATTCATCTTCACCACCTGTCATTCACTGATGTAATACAATTATTGGTTTCTTTCACTATACAAGACCAGTTGGCATTTTAACATTGACCATTTCACCATTCTAGACTTTAAGGAACCTTAGTCAAGGACTAATATAACCATTTTTACAATACTCCAGACCACTAGTGCTATTTCCAAGAACCCACTCACACCCATAGACCAGGAATAAAAATGTATTATCTGTCAACTGTCAAATATTTTATCTAGCTCTAAGCTCCCTTATACCTCTCTAGAAATATTCAATACTATTCGCCATGAAATCACTGGCTAAAGGAAATAGGTGGCTAGAAATTCTATATACGGCAGTATAAGCCATTATCAAGGAATGGTGGAGTGGTCTTTTCTATAATAAATGAGTCTTGGAAGTTGCATCCTTATGATTCATGCCATACAGGTTCTACTACTACTTTCCTAAAATGAAGGATCCATGACCTTGACAGAACTGATTAGACTGATAATTCCTCTCATTTGCTGTAGACTGCAAACATTATATTAAGAACCCTGCCCTTACTGAACACTGGAATTAATTATAATCGTCTGACTACATTTAAGTAACACTGAAAAATTATTCCTAATTTCATTACATTAATCCCTGTTGGTTTGTTTGCGAAACGTCCTCATAAAAGGAACAGAAATCACGCTATTGTCAATAAGACCTGTTGCGTGGCAAATTCTCCAACCTATCTCATGGAGCTAAGCTGATGAAGAAGAATTGATTAGCTACAAGCAAGGCTTTCAGGGCAAAACAATCTAGGCTGGGAATAATTGTCATATCAGAGGATGGAGCACAAACAGATTTTGTAGGGTAAGCAGGAAAGCATATTTATTTAGATCTGAACCTAGTCTTTGACATGTACAGCTGGGAAAACTAATCCACATCATTACGAGACACAGGTGGACTAGGTTTTCACCAGGATGAAAATCTGTTTAATCAAGAGCAGCAGAGACCTAGAAACTGACGAAAAACAAATGTTGTTCCTCCAGGGACACAAATTGGTCAATGTAATTGACATTTGTCTACTGCAAGGAAATGGTCCAGTTTAACTTCAAACTTAAAAGACCTCCCACTCAACATTAGACTTTGTTTTTTTCACCCCCTCCCTGGCTAGAATCCAATTTTCATTTTAGTAAATTGAACACAATTTTCCCAAAAATGTGACTATTTTGTCAATAAATTGGGTGATTATTTTAAATTGTTTTAACCCCTTCCTTCACATTACACAGGATAATTAACTTCAATCTAAAAAAATATTTTTTCAAAAATACAGAACGCAAGGAATTTTAATTAATGTATGTATTGACTTCTACCACTTCTTTCACACCCACGTCTAATCATTTAAAAGCACTTTGAATTAAAGTTATGCAATAAAGAATTTACACAAGTGTCAGTTGTTAATTTTCTTATGCAGCATATTAGGCCAGGGTCAGATGATTGTATGAAAAATTGTCAGATTTTCATCCAGAAAACAATTTTCATCTGTATTGTCATCCAGTTGCCATCCATGTGTCCGTATTTTACGTCTATGTGATATACGTACGTTATCTGTATTTTTTCATCAACATTTCAGAATGTACATAATCAAATAGAATTTCTAAGGATAATCATGACAATGTATCAGTAATCAGATGAAATAATGATGATTTCATTTGGGATCACATTTTTTAGAGCACACATTCCCTTGAAATAGCGAGTATCTTTCAATATATAGATGAGAATAATGCACATGCTGCATTTTTTTCCTTGTAAATACATCGTTATTGGAACAGGCATATTAAGTTACACTGTTACACAGGTCAGTGTGCTGTCCGATTTTTACTCAGACAGCATAAGTCCATATAATACGCTTGTTTGAATGAGCCCTTAGGGTATGAAACTCTTCATTTGATCAGCTGAATGTCACAATATCTATCTATTATTCTAAGAACAACAACAATGGGATGCTAAATGGTTCAATCCCCAAAACCACAGATTTAGGGATGCAAACTAAAGTCTCAAGTTATTTTAAAGTTTAATAAAAATGTTGGGTCTATGGAAAACATAAAGATTAATGTCGATTTACTGCCAGCATATCTGAAATTATTGTAGCTTTTCCCCTTATTTCATTGAGGAAGATTTATTAACATCCTGTATTACTTTGAAGCTAACACAGTCCACAGTCACTTACTTAAAAAAAATGATAAAGAATTTCTCGAAAGCAGTTCTAAATACTGCATATTAATACAATTTCTTTAATAAGTCTGTACTGACTCAAAGAACATTGCAGCTTTATTGAATTATGCGCATATTGGCTGCAAGTCAGCAAAGGGTAGCAAGAAGTGCTTTAAAATATCCTGGTAGATGGCTGCATTGACTTTGGTCTTGATAAAACATAGTGGACCTACACCAGCAGATGACATGGCTGCCCAAACCATCACTGATTGTGGAAACTTCACACTATACCTCCAGCAGCTTGGATTGTGGCCTCTCCAGTCTTCCTCCAGACTCTGGAACCTTGATTTCTAAATGAAATGCAAAATTTACTTTCATCTGAAAACAACACCTTGGACCACTGAGCAACAGTCCAATTCTCCTTGGCCCAGGTTAGATGATTCTGGCGTTGTCTATTGGTCATGAGTGGCTTGACGCAAGGAATGTGACACTTATAGCCCATGTCCTGGATACGTCTGTGTGTGGCGGCTCTTGAAGCAATGACTCAGCAGCAGTCCACTCCTTGTGAATCTCCTCCAAATTTGTGAATGGCCTTTTCTTAACAAATCTTTCAAGGCTGCGGTTATCCCAGTTGCTTGTGCTCCTTTTTCTACCACAATTTTTCCTTCCACTCAACTTTCCATTAATTTGCTTGGATACAGCACTCTGTGAACAGCCAGCTTCTTTAGCAATGGCCTTTTGTGGCTTACCCTCCTTGTGGAGTGTGTCAATGACTGCCTCCTGGACATCTGTCAAGTCAGCAGTCTTCCCCATGATTGTGGAGCCTACTGAAAACAGACTAAAGGTACCGTCACATTAAGCGACGCTGCAGCGATATAGACAACGCGATGCCGATCGCTGCAGTGTCGCTGTTTAGTCGTTGTGTGGTCGCTGGAGAGCTGTCACACAGACAGCTCTCCAGCGACCAACGATGCCGAAGTCCTCGGGTAACCAAGGTAAACATCGGGTTACTAAGCGCAGGGCCGCGCTTAGTAACCCGATGTTTACTCTGGTTACCATTGTAAATGTAAAAAAACACTACATACTTAAATTCTGGTGTCTGTCGCGTCCCCCGGCATCAGCTTCCCTGCACTGTGTAAGCGCCGGCCGTAAAGCAGAGCGGTGATGTCACCGCTGTGCTCTGCTTTACGGCCGGCCGGCGCTGACACAGTGCAGGGAAGCGGATGCCGGGGGACGCGACAGACGCCGGAATGTAAGTATGTAGTGTTTTTTTTTACATTTACAATGGTAACCAGGGTAAATATCGGGTTACTAAGAGCGGCCCTGCGCTTAGTAACCCGATGTTTATACTGGTTACAAGTGAACACATCGCTGGATCGGCGTCACACACGCCGATTCAGCGATGTCAGCGGGTGATCCAGCGACTTAATAAAGTTCCAGACTTTCAGCTCCGATCAGCGATGTCACAGCAGGATCCTGATCGCTGCTGTGTGTCAAACACAACGATATCGCTATCCAGGACGCTGCAACGTCACAGATCGCTATCGTTATCGTTCTAAAGTTGCTCAGTGTGAAGATACCTTAAGGGACCTTTTTAAATGCTTGGTAAGCCTTTGCAGGTGTTTTATTGTTATTGTTCTTCTAATTAACTGAGATAGTGACTTTTGGGTTTTTGTTGTCTGTAAGCCATAATCATCAACATTAACAGAAATTAAACACTTGAAATAGATCACTCTGTTTGTAATGACTCTATATAATATATGAGTTTCACTTTGTGTATTGAAGAACTGAAATAAATTAACTGTTTTGATGATATTCTAATTTTGTGAGAAGCACCTGTACCTTTTGCCTTTTAAAGAATCATGCAGAAGAGAACATTCTTGGTCCAAGTGCGATCCGACAAAATATTGGATCGTGCTCGGACCATTATTCTTTGAAGCCGTGCTAATGTCTGATTTTTTGCTCAGACTGATTCTGTTTTTGGAAAAAAAATCACAGAATGCATCATTTACATACAAGTCAATAAGTCCATCTGAAAAATCGGACAGCTCTCACATGACATCTAAGTGCAGTGTGATTTTCCCAGACTGACAGAATGAAGAAGATAAAGATTTTTTTTTCCATTTTCGCCACATCTGAGAAAATCGGATCACACTGTGATCCCAGTCTGATCAAACTCTTATTGCAGTGTGATTAGCATGATCAGACCTATTTTCTCAGATGAGAAAATCTAAGGCTGTCTGACTCTGGCCTCACAAGAAATCAGTCTGCGAATTTTCCCCTTTTAAATCAATGAGCTTTGAATACAACCCCTGGCAAAAATTATGGAATCACCGGCCTTGGAGGATGTTCATTCAGTTGTTTAATTTTGCAGAAAAAAAGCAGATGAAAGACATGGCACAAAACTACAGTCATTTCAAATGACAACATTCTGGCTTTAAGAAACAGAAATCAAGAACAAATATTGTGGTAGTCAATAATGGTTACTTTTTTTAAACAAAGCATAGGGAAAAAATTATGGAATCACTCAATTCTGAGGAAAAAATTATGGAATCATGAAAAACAAACAAACAAAAATACACTCCAAAACATCACTAGTATTTTGACGCACCACCTCTGGCTTTTATTACAGCTTGCAGTCTCTGAGGCATGGACTTAATGAGTGTCAAACAGTACTCTTCATCAATCTGGCTCCAACTTTCTCTGATTGCTGTTGCCAGATCAGCTTTGCAGATTGGAGCCTTGTCATGGACCATTTTCTTCAACTTCCACCAAAGATTTTTAATTGGATTATGATTCGGACTATTTGCAGGCCATGACACTGACCTTATGTGTCTTTTTGCAAGGAATGTTTGCACAGTTTTTGCTCTATGGCAGGATGTGTTACCATCTTGAAAAATGATTTTTATCATCCCCAAACATCCTTTCAATTGATGAGATAAGAAAAGTGTCCAAAATATCAACATAAACTTGTGCATTTATTGAAGATGTAATAACAGCCATCTACCCAGTGCCTTTATCTGACATGAAGCCCCATATCATCAATGACTGTGGAAATTTGCATGTTCTCTTCAGACAGTCATCTTTATAAATCTCATTGGAATGGCACCAAACAAAACTTCCAGCATCATCACCTTGCCCAATGCAGATTCGTGACTCATCACTGAATATGCCTTTGATCCAGTGATCCACAGTCCACGATTGCTTTTCCTTAACCCATTGTAACCTTGTTTTTTTCTGTATAGGTGTTAATGATGGCTTTCATTTAGCTTTTCTGTATGTAAATCCCTATTTCCTTTAGGCAGTTTCTTACAGTTCGGTCACAGATGTTGACTCCAGTTTCCACCCATTCGTTCCTCATTTGTTTTGTTGTGCACTTCCTGTTTTGGAGACATATTGCTTTAAGTTTCCGATCTTGATGCTTTGATGTCTTCCTTGGTCTACCAGCATGTTTGCCTTTAACAACCTTCCCATGTTGTTTGAATTTGGTCCAGATTTTAGACACAGCTGACTGTGAACAACCAACATCTTTTGCAACATTGTATGATGATTTACCCTCTTTTAAGAGTTTGATAATCCTCTCCTTTGTTTCAAATAACATCTCTCATGTTGGAGCCATGATTCATGTCAGTCCACATGGTGCAACAGCTCTCCAAGGTGTGATCACTCCTTTTTAGATGCAGACTAACAAGCAGATCCAATTTGATGCAGGTGTAATTTTTGGGTATGAAAATTTACACACTGACTCCTGTCAATGCTGGGTTCTCAGGGAAAGCTGGCTCACTGGGATCACCATCCTTGTCTTAGGCTCTGTAGATGTAGCCTCTCCATGCGCTTCCAGGAAGTCCCAACACAGGCACTTCCAACACACAGGCCATCAGTCCTTGGTCTCACCAGGTGCTAGCAGGTCTTCAGTCCATCTCAGGACAGTCCAACACCCTGACCATTCCAGGACTCACACTCTCTCCAGGTGCTTGCAGGACTCCAGTCCATCCCAGGACAATCCAACAACCTGAGCATTCAGGTCCACAGTCTCTCTAAGTGCTTCAAGGACATCTCCACTCACAGGAGACTCCAACACCGACCGTCCAGGTCCACTGTCTCTCAGGTGCTTCCAGGAAGACTCCACTCACAGGAGCTTCCAACAGAGACCACCAGGACCTTGCACATGGACCAAACAGATCCATACACTCTAGCCATGTGACCAGACCTCAGTTGCATCATATGGTTGTAACCACTCCCCTAGATGGGAGTGTGTGTGGTTAGCCAGTCCCGCCCAGCTCACCAGCTAATCCTATAAGCCCGCCCTTAAAAGTTAGCACAACAAACTCTTGTGGAACTATAAGTCCCAGCATAACCATATCATTTTGAGCTTACAGCACAGAGCACCTCTGCGACACATACCGGCCATTTACAATCCTGCTGGACTTTTTCTCATCACCATAATTATGCCTCCAAGCGCATCCTGAAGCACACCCCTGACTGTAACATGGGTCACCACACCACATACCCTCTCCCTCTGTTCAAACTTACGGGGTTGAACACATGACATAAACCATGGGTCCCGATGCTGGGTACCCATGTCACCTTGCCCTGCAAGTTGAGAGGAACATCTCATTCAGTTTTGTGCATCATTCAGCATCACACCTTTGTTAGGCCTCCCTCGCCCCCAGCAGTCAGTATGTCGGCCCTGGGCTTCAGCCCCCGAGTCACTATCCGTCTGTGTCACCAGACCATTTTTTGTCAACCCACTCTCCAAGTGTACACCTTCATTTGACCTTTCTTTCCATGGCCGCCTCCTACTGTTGCGGTCATGAGTCCACAGACCAGTCGAGCCTACTGTCTGGTCTGAATCGGACTCTTCATTACTATGTCTGCTACCGGGTCTCCCATCTGAGTCATTCAGTCTTGAGCTAACAGAGGAGTCACTACTTTGAACTATTCCATTCTTTAGGGAATCTTTTCGTATCTCCATACCCTGGGTTGGAAGCAGTCACCATCTTATATTCTGCAGCTGTTTATTAATCTTCAGACGATCCAGTCTTAGGTGTTTTATCTCCTTCAGATATGTCACCCGGTATTCAAGAAGCATCCAAATGTTCCTAAGGCTTTCTACTGAGCCAATTACAACAAATGGAACCATCCCATCGTCACCAATTACCTGGACTTCACCATCATCTGGAATCCTCACTCTTGCCACACTGGATCTATTCACCAGGTCCTGCATCACTTTTCCAAATCTACCAATGACTTTCCCCACTAGATTTCTGGGTACTCGAACAACGTCTTCCACAAAGCCCAGCCGACTTTGAGCCGTCCTGGCATGTTCCAAACGTCGAGAGGCTTCCTTATTCCTCACCAGGATCATATGTTTAGTGTGAAGACATTGTAGGTGCATATCCTTCAGGATATCCTTCACTGTGACTTCCCTAGTCGACAGTATCACCAACTCTTTCATCTCTGGTGCCAAGTTCACACTACGTGCTTCGACCCCCTTCTTAAAGGCTGCATGCACACCTTCACTGGTACAGGCTTCTTGCACTTCTTTGGTCCTCATCTATCACGGTCTTGAAGAGCGAGGTCTCACTCTCTTCATGAATGGACTGCTCCCTTTTTGCCTCTGAGCTTTCCATCAAGACATCTGCCACAACCGGATGACTGCCTTGTTCTGCTTTTAGCGCCAATTCTTCCTCCAATTTACACTCTTCCAGATCTCTGGCCAGGTTGGGCATTGGCAGCTTCACTTCGTTACCACTCTGACACTGCCGCTGTGAGTCTGTGACCAGCATCTCCTTCTCATGCAGAAGACCACTTAATGCTTTCCTGAACACTTCCACATCTTCCCTTAAGGCTTTATTCACATTTTGCCACGTTGACAGGTGACCTCGGAGCTCAGAGACTTCCTTCTCCAGCTCATTCACCCTGTGCTCAGCTGCTTGTCTCAGATGCCTTAACTCGGCCTGTAAATTTGAAACCTTTTGCTTCTCATGAGACAAATCATTATCGAGATCCTGGACTTCCTCTTTATCAATCTTTTCAGAGGGTGCAATTTGTTCAGCCCCTTTGCCTCTTTTATGTCTCCGGCGATGGGAGGAAGACTTGCCACTTGCACTTGAGTCAGCCATACTGCATTCTTTTCCGCTGGCAACCTCATCTGAATGGGAGTCATCACCATCTGGTAAGTCATCTTGGAACCAGCAGTCGCCACTTACACAGGTCATATTTTCTGATATGGCTGCCCCGCCATCCTGACATCACCATGTGAAGCACTGTCGTTCCCCTGTGTCAGTGTTTCTGTCAGCACAACATTGTACTCAGTTCTAGAGGTTGCTACTGGCAATGACCTGTCACAGTCACCCCCGAAGTCTGTGTCACACCCAGCAGTATGGTGAACCCTCAAGTTCCTTTCTAACCGGGTGTCAGCTCCACAGGTTTTATTTACCACATCACTATCAGTAATTTTGGGAGGTATTATTGTCTTAATGTATGCCCCTGCAACAGTATAGAGACTTCCATCCTCCTGCTGTAGAGGAACGCCCTCCTCCCACAAGACTGAGAATAACTTAGAGTCCCAGCCTACTATCACTGGACAGGGTAGATTTGGGACTATGGCTGCCTCAAGATTTGTATAGCCCTTGCCCGTCTCAAGGTACACCCGGGCCACTGAATACATCTTAGTGTCCACATGGATGCAGCTGACCTCGATCTTTTCAGACCTTACAAATTGATCATCTCCAGACTTTACCAAGGTCACCGAGCTCCCCGAATCAACCAGACCAAATACATCTTCTACCTCTGCGTTTAACTCCAGAACACACCCACGTAGCCTCTCGCCAGGAGTATAGTTCTTATGGCAGATTGGACATGCATAGTAGTGTTAAGCCACCTCCCTATTGTTCGGGTTTGGTTTGGTTCGTCGAACAGGGACGTGTTCGAAGAAATGTTCTTCGAACCCCATTGAAACCAATGGCAGGCAAACAGAAACACATACAAACCCATGGAAAACACATAGAAAACACCTTAAAAGGTGTCCAAAAGCTGACAAACTGCTCAGAAGACACAACAAACACATGGAAAAGTCACAACTACATATAGTCATGTGAAAAGAAAAGAGGTGGAGGAGTAAAAGGAGGAGGAGACACAGATATAGGCATGTCATGCCCTTCTAAAATCAAGAAAGGCTAGAGTAAAAATCTAAACTCACTTTATCAACACCCAGACGTCTTGACAAAAAAAAGAAGAAAATAAATATCTTTAGGTAGAATGGCGGCGGGTCCATTCAGAACACTTTCCTTAGAAGACATAGTGGTATCCCAGTTGGGAGTTGTGCCAAAAAATGAATACATTCAGACTAATCCACCATTTGTCATATCCAA
Source organism: Ranitomeya imitator (assembly GCF_032444005.1). Classification (NCBI taxonomy): domain Eukaryota; kingdom Metazoa; phylum Chordata; class Amphibia; order Anura; family Dendrobatidae; genus Ranitomeya; species Ranitomeya imitator. Next base: position 128,592,274 of record NC_091289.1, read on the forward strand.
GGGTCAGGTCAGTAAACGACAACATCGACGCGGAACCAAGTACAGTACTATGTACTATACCTCCTTTGATGAGGCAATCAGGTGGATCAAGAAGTTGATAATGGGCACCCTAATGGCCAAAACAGACATTAAGGGGGCGTTCCAGTTTCTACCTGTGCCTCCGAATAGTGTCCTCCCATTGGGCTGCTTCTGAGAAGGAGCATACTACATAGATCGCTGTTTGCCCATGGGGTGCTCCATATCCTGCTCATTATTTGAGGCGTTTAGTTGCTTCCTCGAATTTGTCGTCATGGACGTTTGTAAGGCGGCACATATTATCCATTACCTCGACGACTTCTTATACCTGGGCCCAAAAGATTCGCCACAGTGTGAAAACACGTGGTAGTCCACCTGTGAGAAGGAGAGAGCTGGAGGGAGAGTGAACACCCCAGAGCCGAGGGGTTAGATTGAGAAAGAAAGAAGGCAGTGTAGCTTGCTTCATGGGTGGGGTACTCTGCTGAGTAGCAGAAATTGCTACTAGGACAAAAGGATTTCCTGGGCCAAATGCCATTAAAAAATATTAATTAGATCAACAGGCGGTGTAGCTTGCTTCATGGGTGGGGTACGCTGCTGAGTATCACTAAATTCTACTAGGCCCAAAAGGATTTCCTGGGCTAGATGCCATTACAAAATAGTAGTTAGGTAAACAGGCGGTGTAGCTTGCTTCATGGATGAAGTACGCTGCTGAGTAGCACCAAATTCTTTTAGGCTCAAAAGGATTTCCTGGGCTAGATGCCATTACAAAATAGTAGTTAGGTAAACAGGTGGTGTAGCTTGCTTCATGGGTGGGGTACGCTGCTGAGTAGCACCAAATTCTACTAGGCCCAAAAGGATTTCCTGGGCCAGATGCCATTAAAATTAGTACTTAGGTAAACAGGTGGTGGGTGGCTGGGCTACTCTGCTGACTAGCAGACACTGCTCCTAGGCTCAAAACTAATAACTGGAATAGATGTAGTGAAAATTGAGATACACAGGTGGTATAGTTTGTTTCACAGGCGGGCTACTCTGCTGACATGCAGACACTGCTCCTAAGCCCTAAGCTATTAACTGGAATAGATGCAGTGAAAATTGAGATACACAGTCGGTATAGTTTGTTTCACAGGCAGGCTACTCTGCTCACGTGCAGACACTGCTCCTAGGCCCAAAACTAATAACTGGATTTGATGCAGTGAAAATTGAGATACACAGGCGGTATAGTTTGTTTCACAGGCGGGCTACTCTGCTGACGTGCAGACACTGCTCCTAGGCCCTAAACTATTAACTAGATTAAATGCAGTGAAAATTGAGATACACAGGCGGGCTACTCTGCTGACGTGCAGACACTGCTCCTAGGTCCTCAACTATTAACTGGATTAGGTGCAGTGAAAATTGAGATGCACAGGCAGTATAGTTAGTTTCACAGGCGGTCTACTCTGATGACGTGCTGACACTGCTCCTAGGCCCTAAACTATTAACTGGATTAGATGCAGTGAAAATAGAGATACACAGGCGGTGTAGTTAGTTTCACAGGCGGGCTACTCTGCTGACGTGCAGTCACTGCTCCTAGGCCCAAAACTATTAACTGGGATAGATGCAGTAAAAATTGAGATACACAGGCGATGTAGCTAACTTCACAGGCGGGCTACTCAGATGACTATCAAATAATGCTACTAGCCCAAAAGGATTGGCTGAGCTAGATTACACCAAATGCTGTGACAAACACTTGCACAGCACTGGCACAGACCTGCCTGGCAAACATTGCTATGAACTGCTGTAACCTACCTTGAAAAGGGCTGATATTACAACTAGTCCCGACTCCTCCAGACTCCCTAAACCTATCTCTCTGACAATTCGCTCCAAAAAAACACTCTTAGTCTGTATAGCGCTCACAGCAGCAGCGGTGCCGTATAACACTAAGCTGCAGCAGTGAAGAAATGGTGGCCACGGGGCAAATGGCTGGTTCTTATAGGGCAAGGATATGTGACATACACAGCCAATGACACATGCCCTTGCTAGTGTGCATCACATGCAAATTGCTGTGTGTGTGCACTGCTGATGGGCTGAGAGACTGCACCGCCCCACTGTAAATGCGGGAAAGAAAAAAAAAATGGAGATTGGCATTATTTCAGCACAGATCTATCCCCCACCCCACCCAGCCGCCCACTATACACTGAAACAGTCTATTAACAATGATAAACAGTTTTAATGTGCAAATCAAGTTAGACTTTTGGTGAACGAACAGTTATCGAACAGAAACTCGAACAGTCGAATTTTAAGCAAATTGTTCGGGTTCGTTGAATGACTCAAAACAGCTCGAATTTGAAATTGGCGAACAGTTCAACTCGAACACCGCTCACCTCTAATGCATAGTACCATTGTCCCAACAGACTGCAAGCTGTTATAAAAGCCAGAGGTGGTGCAACAAAATACTAGTGATGTGTTGGAGTGTTTTTTTTGTTTTTCATGATTCCATATTTTTTTCCTCAGAAATGAGTGATTCCATAATTTTTTCCCTATGCTTGGTTAAAAAAAAGTAACTATTACTGACTACCACATAGTTTGCTCTTGATTTCTTTTAGTGTTTCTTAAAGCCAGAAAGTTGCCATTTGAAATGACTGTAGTTTTGTGCCATGTCTGTGATCTGATTTTTTTCTACAAAATTAAACAACTGAATGAACATCCTCCAAGGCTGGTGATTCCATAATTTTTGCCAGGGGTTGTATATGTGAAAACATTACTTTCTTGGTTCTAATGGACTTAAAATTGGAGAGAGAATGAATATTTAATCTTTATTCAAATTAATATTCAAGTCTTAATGGGCAATGCAAAGCTAGGCAAGAGTTTTTACTCATTTTCCTTTAACCTCTCAAACTCCAATCTCTTTTGGAATGATTCACAAGTCTAGTGTTTAATATAAATAGTACTGAAATTCCATTGTTGCTGCGTGGTGCATGTGCAGAATGTGTTACTCCCAAATGTACTGCACAGGTGAGAGATGAAGCCTGCCCCTGCACTGACAGCCAGCTCAGAAATGCATCAGTGTTAAGGTGGCTGTTTGTCATTACTGGGGCATGCTTACAGTATAGTGAGCAAAGACTCTAACTGCACTGGGCACAAAGAGAAATAAATGTAATTTTCTCCCGGTTACCAAGCTTTTAGTACTGCATCACGGAACCTCGATAACGCTAGTAACATGTAGGTTAACCCTTTTTCTGCAGGTTAATAGTATTACTAGACCTGACAGGTTCTCTCCACCAATGGTACAGGCTCTCTCCAATGGACATGGTAGCTCTTCACCAATGGCACCATATGGCGAAGCAAAGAGTAGGTAGAGTTATGGCTTAGTAGTATAAAACAAAGGGACACTAAGTGCATTGCATAGGTTTGAAGCCTTAACCTCTTCCTGACCTTGGACATACTCAATATATATATACTAGATGGTGGTCTGATTCTAATACATCAGGTATTCTAGAATAAGTATGTAGTTTATTTATGAAGATTTCAGAATAATGCAATGAATACACAGGATTCGTCGGGCAGGGCACGACCAATTAGCGAAGAATGGTTCAAATCCCACGCCAATTGGCGGCCAGACTGTCGCTGACTGGTCGCGCCCGGTCGGCTGCGAACAATCAGTGAAGCCAGGGTGAGCTCCAGGTTTTTGAGGGCACCGGGCGAAAAAGTCTCACAGCCAACGTAGCATATAATACAGCCCACGCAGTATATAGCATAGCCACATAGTATATTGCACAGCCACGTAATATATAGCACAGCCATGTAGTATATAGCACAGCCACGTAGTGTATTGCACAGCCACGTAGTATATTGCACAGCCACATAGTATATAGCACATCCACACAGTATATAGCACAGCGCACGCAGTATATAACACAGCCCCCATAGTATATAGCACAGCCCACGTAGTATATAGCACAGCCCATGCAGTATACAACACAGCCCGCGTAGTATATAACACAGCCACATAGTATATTGCACAGCCACATAGTATATAGCACAGCCATGTAGTATATAGCACAGCTACATAGTATATAACACAGCCACACAGTAATAACACAGCCCATGCAGTATATAACACAGCCCACATAGTATATAACACAGCCCACATAGTATATAGCAATGTGGGCAACATATCTCTGTTAAAAAAGAATTAAAAAAAAAATAGTTATATACTCACCTTCCGGCAGCCCCTGGATCCAGCCCAGGCCTTTAGCGATGCTCCTTGCAACGCTCCATTCCCAGTAATGCCTTGCGGCAAAAACCCGTGATGATCGTCGTCTGGGGTCATTGCTGCAATGCATTCTTAGGACCAGAGCGTCGCGAGGAGTGGGAAAGGCTGCCGCGGACGCCGGAAGATGAGAATATAATGATTTTTTTTTATTATTATTTTTAACATTATATGTTTTTACTATTGATGCTTCATAGCCAGTTATCATGCCTGGCTTGGCCTGTAGCAGGGAGAAGAGAAAAAAAAAGGATCAATGCGCCCTTAGGGACCAGACTTGCCTAGTTATTTCACAGGAATATGGACATGTCCATTCTATCATTTAACCCCATAGGTCCCATTGCGCCTGTGCGCATGATCCATTTTGCTTCTCGCTGCAACAACAATCTATGCAAATTTCCACCTCTAGGTGGCAGCACTACTCTCTCCAAACCTGCGAACATCAAGACATTAGGATCCCCAAGTGATTTTCTTTAACATGATTTATCAATCGTGGGACACCTTTACCTGTCATTACAGATTTATATTGTTCTCTAAAACGTACGTATAAGGGGCGTAATGTTTTGCCTTTATAGAAAGACCCGCATGTGCATAAAATGGCATATACCACAAAGTTTGTTTTACATGATATAAATTGATTTGCAGTGTGTTTTATTGCCCCATGTGGATTTCACGATCCGTGATATGCATCCGACAATAGGGGCAATGTCCACTCTTGTGGTTGCCCTTAGGAACATCTCTATTTAGCCAATTTTTTCCCCTTGGATTATCTAGACGATTATGCACCAAAATGTCTCTCAATCTCGTGCTTCGTCTGCACGAGATAAGGGGCCCTCTAGCCACAATCTCAGTAAGATCTTTGTCCCTTTTTAGGATATGCCAGTTATTTCTTATGGAGGAGCGTATCTGCTGGTCCATAGGACCATATTGAAAACAAAATGCCAGTCTTTTATCTTCTTTCTGACCAACAACATCATTTATTATCCTTTTACTTTTTCCTCCACCTTTTCCATGCAGCATATAACTAGGATACCCTCTTTGCCTAAATCTATTAAATAGATCCTCAGCCTGCTGTTGGTACCCTTCCTGTGTGTTATTTATCCGCTTTAATTTTAAAAACTGGCTATATGGCAGTGATTATTTGGTATACCCTGGGTGATAACTATTGAAATGCATCATGGAGTTGGTAGCCGTGGGTTTACTGTACGTGGAGGTGCAGATGGATCCCTCTTTTATCTCAACCAACACATCAAGGAATTCCATCCTTGTTCCCCCATAATTCGACGTGAACGACATATTCATATCATTGCTCTGATTAAGGTATAGTATAAACTCCTGGAATGTTTGTTCCGTACCATCCCAAACTATGAACATGTCGTCGACATACCGAAAATATGTCTCAATATGCTTCAAATAGGGGTTTTGTGCCGTATATACAAATTTTTCCTCAAATAACCGAGAAACAGACTTGCACAAGTACATGCTGCCGGAGTCCCCATTGTCCAAGTTTTTTGTAGATACCATGTATCCATAAATGTGAAAGCATTATGCGTGAGGATATAGGACATGCCCTCACAATCAAAATTAATGAATGCCTGGCTTTTGTCAGTGCTATCCAGAACCTCTCTTATTAGCTGCACCCCCTGCTGTTGTGGTATTTTCGTGTAAAGACTTTCTACATCTATAGATGTGAGTGCAAAACCAGGTTGCCAAATAAAACTGCGTATGTTTTTCAAAAACGCACTACTGTCTGTCAGATAAGATGGTATATTACTGAGCATGGGGCTAAGCAGCCAATCAATGTACCGGGAGAGGGGCTCCGTCAGGGACTCTATACCCGATACAATTGGGCGTCCTGGATGTAACGTTTTAGACTTGTGAATTTTTGGTACGTGGTACCAATGGGGTTTTGTTGGGAACTCCGACAGAAATTTCTCGGCTTATTTTTGCGAAATTACCTGTAATTCAACATGCTTCCTCAATAGGGATCTCAGTTCGTTGCTAAATTTATGAGTTGGATCTTTCTGTAATTTCTCGTATACCTGTGTGTCTGTCAGTTGTTTTTCTGCATCTGCTATATATAAGGACCTGGGTAGCAACACTACATTGCCGCCTTTGACCGCAGGTCTGACTACTGTGTCTTCCCAGCCTGCAATCTCCCTCATAGCATTCTTTTCAAAATTAGTCAAATTCGATGGTGCTACCGGGTACACTAATGCTTCCATGTCTCTAATGACCTGTGCTTCAAAAAGGTCTATCAGGTTGCCCGGTGAAATGGGAGGCATAAAGTTTGAATGAAGGATGAAGTTTTAAGGACCGGTGAGTGCTATCTGCATTTTTCTTCTTTGCTGCATACACCCTGTTTTTGCATGGGCACCCAGAGTCCATAGAGGCGGTCTCTATCCGGAAAGCACTCCATTCAGCATATGGTTGTCTGGCCCCACAGCAGTGCCATTATACTTTTCTTTTTCACCCATAAAGAAATATGTTTATGAAAAAAAACAGAAAAACAAAATCATGACACTAGGCAATTTAAACGGAAACCCTGACGCAAGTGCTCAGCATAGAGTGCCGAATAAATATAATTCCAAATGTTATGTAAAATGATCCCAATAAAAGCTTCAACTCAATCTGCAAAAAAAAGCAAGTCCCCACTCAGGTCCATCATTTGTCAATGGAAATATAGGGGCTTCCATGTTGCTGGCTATACAAAGGCTCTGGAAAAGCGAAATTACCCTTACTCCCCAAAAGACATTCAGCAAATTCTGTGCTCCCAAATCCAAATGCCCCCCTCCCTTCTGAGTCCCAGTGTGCCTAAGCTACATTTAGCATTTACATGTCAGGTATTTCTGTAGTGATGACAGCAGATTGAATATGCAGGTACATGTCTACAGAAGCATCAGCTGGGCATTAGGCTAGGTTCACATTGCGTTAGGGCAATCCATTAAGCGCATAGCACTAGCGGAATGCGCTAACGCAATGTTTATTTTGGGTCTGCATTCGCCGTCCCCGCTAGTGCAGATCCCCGATCTGCGCTAGCGAGGGACGGACCTCGGACGCACCTCAGACGCTGCAAGCAGCGTCCGAAGTCCGTCACAAAAGAACGGCACATCGCTAGCGCGTGCCAAAAATGGCATGCGCTAGCGATGCGCTACAGGCACAAATCACATTGCTGTCAATGGGTGCGCTAACAGACCCGTTGCATGGTGTTAATTGCGACATTTTCGCCGTGCAACGCAGTCCATTAGCGTTAACCCATTAACACAATGTGAACCTAGCCTTACAACATCCTGGACACTTCAAGTTACTTGGTACTACAACGTCAGTTTGCAATTCTCACTCAGCAACATCCACTGCTGCTTGTTACTGGAAAACACCCATGGAGCCAAAATTATCTCTTCACCTGTAGATAAAATACCAAAGAGGTATGTTAGGTGTTGAGTTCCCACCTCTGCACAGGGGGAATCTCAAACCATCTCCTCTGTGGTCTCTCATTCTTCTCCAACCACAGTGAAGCCTGCTCAGCAGAGACGTCAGTCCTAGCATCTAGCTCAGGATGATACTGGACGACTGAATACTACTGCTCTTCCAGGCTCTGCTTTTGTAGCCAGCAATAGCCAGCAGTGAGCAGGTCTTTCTGGGAATAAGTCCTGCTTTTCCATACTGTGCATGCCCACAGAACGACCTCCCATTGGATGTCGGGAGTCACATGCTCAGGTCCTGTTGTGGCTCCTATTGGTCCATCTGAAAGGTCTTGTAGCACTGCTGCTATAAAAGGTTTGCATGGCCGCTCGGCCATGTGCTAGTGTACTCTTGAAATCATGTGTGTGTTGATGAGTGAAAGTCGTTCATTAATCATCCTCTCCTTTGTGTATGACTGCTCGCGTAAGGTGGATGTCTGCTATCTAGCGCCCGGCTGAGCTATCAGCAATCAACACACGAAGCAGCGTCTAATTGCTGTGGCCGCCAGTGCAGCGCCGTACGCTGTTAGAGCACTTTCCTATCCCAAGTCTGGGTGGTTAGTGGCATTCGCCAGAGCGGCACTGCACACACTCTTGCGCATTTAAATTATTTTTGCAGTTACTCTGACACCCCAGTTGCGGTGTCGAGCGCAAGAGCTCTTGACGATCTCTAATCCTGTGTCCTGGGATAGAGTTCTGAGACTCCTTGCTTGCGCTCTTGGCCCTGTGATGCAACAGGGTTCGCTTCTTTCACACAGGGTGAAGTTATCCCGTGTGTGTATCCACATTGTACCACCATATATTCCGTCATTACTCAGCAGCAGGTTCCATCTCTGCACGGTGGACCCCGGGCTGCAAACGCACCTTATACCATCTCTGTAGTTATTTGGTGCGTTCCGCTAGCCCTAACATTACACTAGCGCCCGGGGTCTGGCTAGTAATGACAGATAAACAGCAATCCTTGCGGTACATCCAGCAGCTGGAGGGTAGGTTGGTGGTTCTCGAGCGCACAACCTCAGCTGTGGATGTACACAACCGCAGTAGCTGTTCAGGTTGCTAGCGTGGCTGCAGCATCTTTGTCCACTACCGCCCCTGCTCCGACCCTATCTCACCTCCCGCTGCCAGACACATTATCTGGTGATAGAAAATCTTGTAGGGGTTTGGTAAGCCAGTGCTCTATACACCTCAAGCTCCTGGCTGCAAGTTTCCCCACAGAGCGGGCAATGATGGGATTCATTTTGTCTCTCCTGTCGGACAGGGCGTTGGAATGGGCTACGTCGCTGTGGGAGCATGGCAATCATGTGGTGCAGAGTACTCCGCTGTTTCTGAGCACTCTGAAACAGGGCTTTTTAGGACCTCGAGTCACCAATGATACGGCGCTCCAAATGTTGGTATTGACTCAAGGCTCATCCTCTGTCATCCATTTTGCTGTCCAATTCCGCACCTTAGCATCTGAGCTGGAGTGGTCGGATAAAGCCCTTATCCCTGTATTTTGGAGGGGGCTGGCTGACCATGCGAAGGATGCTTTGGTCACTAGGGAGATTCCCGCCACACTGGAGGAGCTAATAGCTATATCCACTCGTATTGACCTCCATTTTAACGAGTGGAGGTTAGAGTCAGCCCAGTGTAGGCAAAGGTTTCGGCTGGCTCCCACCTTTGCCAAACCTTTGGAATCTCCGGTCCAGGCGCCTGAGTCACATGAGGCCATGGAAGTGTCACGAGCAGGATCTAAGTCCCGGATTGCTCGTGCACTCAAGGTGTGTCATGTCTGCCGGCAGTCAGGACATCTTGCCACCAGATGTTCCCAGCGGTCAGGGAAACATCATCGTCTAGTGGTAGTAGGTGGAGGTACACTAGACATGGTGACGTTTGCCTCCAAATTGTCCTTTAAGGGAACAATTACTATAGGCTCATCCACTCATTCGGTAGAGCTTTGCGTGGATTCCGGGGCGAAGGGCAACTTTATGTCTTCTGCCTTCGCCCAATGACATGCAATACCCCTGGTGATTCTTGCTCAACCTGTAACCGTACAAGTGGTGAATGGGTCGACACTGCCCTCACAGATAACACACCAGACCATCCCTTTTACTCTATCCGTGTCGCCATCTCATCAGGAGATTATATCTCTGCTCGTCATTCCTGAGGGAACTTATGAGGTCCTGTTGGGGATACCTTGGCTACGGTACCACTCTCCTCATATTGAGTGGTCCACAGGCAGAATTTTGGGATGGGGTGAATCTTCTGGGGGTAAATGTCAAAGGGAATGCATTCAGGTTGCTACTACTGAGGTACCCGTAGATCTTTCCTCTCTCCCCAAGCAAAATTGGCCTTATGTGGATGTGTTCTCCAAAAGGGCTGCGGATACCCTTCCGCCTCACCGCCCCTATAACTGTCCTATTGAACTCTTGCCTGGTGCTGAGCCTCCCCAGGGTCAAGTCTATCCTTTATCTCTCCCAGAGACGGAGGCAATGTCACAGTACATCCAGGAGAATCTGGCAAGACAATTCATTAGGATGTCTGTGCCACCTGCAGGGGCTGGGTTTTTTTTGCGCAGAAGAAGAACGGGGAACTACCTCCATGCATAGACTACAAGGGTCTTAACGCCATCACCATTAAGAATAAGTATCCTCTGCCCCTGATGTCTGAGCTCTTTGATAGGCTTAGGGGAGCAAGGGTATTTAGTAAACTAGATCTGCGGGGTGCTTACAACCTGATTCGCATCTGTGAGGGGGACGAATGGAAGACGGCTTTTAACACCAGGGATGGGCACTATGAATATCAAGTGATGCCCTTTGGGCTCTGTGGTGCCCCAGCCATTTCCAAGACTTTGTAAAAGATATATTCCGGGATATGCTCTCCACCTTGGTCGTAGTCTATCTGGATGATATTCTCATCTACTCTCCAGATATTGACTCCCACCGGAGAGATGTATTCAGAGTCTTCGACCTCTTACGGGCAAATTCCCTCTACGCCAAGTTGGAGAAATGTGTGTTTGAGCAGGAGTCCTTACCTTTCCTGGGCTATATCATCTCCACCCAGGGATTGGCTATGGATCCTGCCAAACTACAGGATGTGATGGACTGGCAAGTACCCCATTCTGTTAAAGCGGTGCAGCGCTTTATGGGGTTCATTAACTATTATCGCCAGTTCATTCCTCATTTCTCAACTTTGGTAGCTTCCTTGATAACCCTCACCAAGAAGGGAGCAAATTCCAAATTGTGTTCTGAGGAGGTCTCCAAGGCCTTCACTTCTATTAAGTCTCATATTGCTAGTGCTCCCATCCTACATCGCCATGATGTTGATAAGCCATTTATAATGGAGGTGGATGCCTCATCCGTTGGTGCTGGAGCAGTACTCTGCCAAATTATTCTCAATTTCGGAAGCATCCTTGCTTCTTCTTTTCCAAAACCTTCACACCAGCGGAGAGGAATTATTCCATCAGGGACAGGGCGTTGCTAGCCATGAAGTTGGCTTTCTCAGAGTGGAGATACCTCCTGGAGGGAGCTCGCTTTCCCTTCCAGGTTTTCACAGACCACAAAAATTTGGTATACTTACAGACAGCCCAGTGGCTAAATTTTCGCCAGGCCAGATGGTCCCTGTTCCTCTCCTGGTTCCATTTGACCCTCCATTTTCTCTCTGGGGAAAAGAACATTCGTGCCGACGCTCTCTCTCGCTCCATTGTGACATCTGAGGAGGAGGAAGAGGAGCCTCGGCTTATTGTCCCTTCTGAGAGCCTGAGAACCGTGGCTCCGGTTTTGCTAGAATCTGTGCCCTCGGGCAAGACCTTTGTACCATCACATCTGTGACTGGAGGTTCTCTCTTGGGCTCACTCGTCCAGGGTGGGTGGACATTTTGGGACCAAGAGGACATTTGAGCTTCTGGCGAGGATGTACTGGTGGCTGCATATGGCCCGTGACGTAGGAGACTATATTCGGGCGTGTGTCTCCTGTGCCCAGATTAAGTCTCCTCAACAACGGCCAGCTGGGATACTTTATCCCCTGCCGATGGCAGACAGGCCTTGGGAGATGGTTGGGATGGATTTTGTGGTGGGCTTACCCAAGTCCCATGGCCGCACTATCATTTGGATAATCACTGACCATTTTTCTAAAATGCTGCACTTGGTGCTGCTTCCACGGCTTCCTTCTGCACGGGCCTTGGCAGTGTTGTTTCTACAATACATTTTTTGCCTACACAGTATGCCGGAAAAAATTGTCAGTGACCGGGGTCCCCAGTTTGCGTCTCGGTTCTGGAGAGAGCTTTGTCGTCTACTCAGCATCGAGTTGAATCTCTGTTCAGCCTACCATCCTGAGAGGAATGGGTTGGTAGAGAGGGCCAACCAGACCTTGGTCACATATCTGTGACATTTTGTTTCTGCCAGGCAGGATGACTGGGCTTCCTTGCTACCGTGGGCGGAGTTTGCACTGAACAATGCCATAGTCAACTCCACTGGGCAGACCCCATTCCTCCTTAACTACTGTCAGCATCCACGGATTCCTGTGCCTATGCCCGTGTCTTCCGCTGATTCCAGGGTGGCAGACTGGTGGCAGACTGGGCTGTTGAGGCACTGGACATTTGGGACCGCACTCAGGATGTCATCTGGGCCTCCAAGGACAGAATGAGTTCCTCCGCCAATGCACATCGGCGCCCCGCTCCAACTTTTGGTCCTGGCGATTTAGTGTGGCTCTCCGCCCGTAACATCAGGCTGCGAGATGAGTCCACAAAATTTGAACCTCGCTACTTGGGTCCCTTCAAGGTCCTGGAACAAGTTAACCCTGTTGTCTACCGTCTGGCCCTTCCTCCACGCCTAGGTATCACTGACACCTTTCATGTGTCCCTCTTAAAGCCCGCACACATGTCCCGGTTTTCCAAGTCATCTGCTGGGACATTGCGTTTGTCTATGGACGATTACGAGGTGAATGCTATCTTGGGGTGTAAGGTGGTACGTGGTAAAAAGTTTACTTGGTGGATCGGAAGGGTTATGGCCCAGAGGACAGGTCCTGGGAGCCTGCTGAGCACATTCGAGCTCCACAGTTCATTGCTGCCTTCGAGCATAGCGAGGTCCAAGGAGGGGGGCCCTAGGTGGGTAATGTGAGGTGTTGAGTTCCTGCCTTTGCACAGGGGGAATCTCGAACCATCTCCGCTGCGGTCTCCCATTCTTCCTAAGCCGCAGTGGAGCCTGCTCAGCGGAGACGTCGGTCCCGGCGTCTAGCTCAGGATGATGCTGGATGATTGGTTACTACTGCCCTTCCAGGCTCTGCTTTTGTAGCCAGCAATGATCAGCAGCAAACAGGTCTTTCTGGGACTAAGTCCTGCTTTTTCCATACTGTGCATGCCCATGAGACGACCTCCTATTGGAGGTCGGGGGTCACATGCTCAGGTCCTGTTGCGGCTCCTATTGGTCCATCTGGAAGGTCTTGCAGCACTGCTGCTTTAAAAGGTTTGTGCTAACGCAATGTTTATTTTGGGTCCGCATTCGCCGTCCCCGCTAGCGCAGATCCCCGATCTGTGCTAGCGAGGAACGGACCTCGGACGCACCTCAGACGCTGCAAGCAGTGTCCGAGGTCCGTCACAAAAGAACGGCACATCGCTAGTGCGTGCCAAAAATGGCATGCGCTAGGGATGCGCTACAGGCACAAATCACATTGCTGTCAATGGTTGCGCTAACGGACCCGTTGCATCGTGTTAATTTCGACATATTCGCCGTGCAACGCAGTCCGTTAGCGTTAACCCATTAACGCAATGTGAACCTAGCCTTACAACATCCTGGACACTTCAAGTTACTTGGTACTACAACGTCAGTTTGCAATTCTCACTCAGCAACATCCACTGCTGCTTGTTACTGGAAAACACCCATGGAGCCAAAATTATCTCTTCACCTGTAGATAAAATACCAAAGAGGTATGTTAGGTGTTGAGTTCCCACCTCTGCACAGGGGGAATCTCAAACCATCTCCTCTGTGGTCTCTCATTCTTCTCCAGCCACAGTGAAGCCTGCTCAGCAGAGACGTCAGTCCTAGCATCTAGCTCATGATGATACTGGACGACTGAATACTACTGCTCTTCCAGGCTCTGCTTTTGTAGCCAGCAATAGCCAGCAGTGAGCAGGTCTTTCTGGGAATAAGTCCTGCTTTTCCATACTGTGCATGCCCACAGGACGACCTCCCATTGGATGTCGGGAGTCACATGCTCAGGTCCTGTTGTGGCTCCTATTGGTCCATCTGAAAGGTCTTGTAGCACTGCTGCTATAAAAGGTTTGCATGGCCGCTCGGCCATGTGCTAGTGTACTCTTGAAATCGTGTGTGTGTTGATGAGTGAAAGTCATTCATTAATCATCCCCTCCCTTGTGTATGACTGCTCGCGTAAGGTGGATGATGCTATCTAGCGCCCGGCTGAGCTATCAGCAATAAACACATGAAACAGCGTCTAATTGCTGTGACCGCCAGTGCGGCGCCGTGCTATATTAGATCGCTCTCCTATCCCATGTCTGAGTGGTTAGTGGCGTTCGCCAGAGCGGCACTGCACGCACTCTTGGGCATTTAAGTTATTTTTGCAGTTACTCTGACACCCCTGTTGCGGTTTCGAGCGCAAGAGCTCTTGACGAACTCTAATCCTGTGTCCTGGGATAGAGTTCTGAGACTCCTTGCTTGCGCTCTTGGTGTGGTACCATGGCCCTGTGACGCAACATGGTTCACTTCTTTCACACAGGGTGAGGCTACCCCATGTGTATATCCACATTGTACCACCATATAGTCCGTCATTACTCAGCAGCAGGTTCCATCTCTGCACGGTGGACTCCGGGATGTGAACGCACCTTATACCATCTCTCTACTTATTTGGTGCATTTTGCTAGCCCTAACAGGGTATAATTTCCAAATTGGTGTAACTTGATGGGGGATTCTGCTCTTCTAGCACTTAGGGGCTCAGTATATGGAGTCCGCAAACAATTCTAGGAAGATCTGCGCTCTAGGAGGAAAACAGTGCTCAGTCTCTCCCGAGTCTCACCGTATGACTAAGCAGCACTGTACAGCCACATATCGGGTAATTCTACATTCAACAGAAATTGTGGGACAAATTTTGGTGCCATTTTTACCAAGTGTAAAAATGTAAAATCTGGGACTAAAACCAAATTTTGGTAGTAAAAATGTAACTGTTTTTTCTTCACAGCCCAAATGTATAAAATTCTCTAACCCACCTATGGTATAAATATGATCACTGCACCCTTAGATGAATTCATTGAGAAGTGTATTTTGTAAGATGGGGTCTCTTATGGGGTGTTCTGCTGTTCTGACACGTCAGAGGCTCTGCCAATGTGACATGGCACCCTGTAACCAGTGTAGGGAAATCTGAGCTCCAATATGGAGCTTCGTCAATTCTGAGCTTTGCTTTGTGCATCAAAAGTAGTTTTTGACCACATTTGTGGCATCAACATACTCAGGAGAAAATGCACAACAAATTTTTGGGTCCATTTTCTCCTGCTATTCTTTTGAAGATGAAAAATTTGGAACTAAAAGAACATTTTTGTAGGAAAATTGTTTTTTATTATTTTCACGGTACAATGTTATAAACTTCTGTGAAGTGTTGTGAATTCTGTGGCCAAGCTCCCTCCTGTGGTCGTGAGTGGTACTTCGGCTGGTTCTGTCTGTGAGCTTCCTTTGGTGGATGAGAATGGTACTGCGGCTTCTGAGTTTCCTTCCTCAGGTGATGAGGTTAAGTCATTAGGTGCTGCTCTATTTAACTCCACCTGGTGCTTTGATCCTGGCTTCCAGTCAATGTTCTAGTATTGGTCTTGCTTCCTCCTGGATCGTTCCTGTGGCCTGTCTATCCTGCATAAGCTAAGTTCTGCTTGTGTTTCTTTTGTTTGCTATATTTTTCTGTCCAGCTTGCTTTATTGGTTTTTCTTGCTTGCTGGAAGCTCTGAGACGCAGAGGGAGCACCTCCGTACCGTTAGTCGGTACGGAGGGTCTTTTTGCCCCTCTGAGTGGTTGTTTGTAGGTTTTTGTGTTGACCGCAAAGCTATCTTTCCTATCCTCGGTCTATTCAGTAAGTCGGGCCTCACTTTGCTAAATCTATTTCATCTCTGTGTTTGTATTTTCATCTTTACTCCCAGTCATTATATGTGGGGGGCTGCCGTTTCCTTTGGGAAATTTCTCTGAGGCAAGGTAGGCTTATTTTTCTATCTTCAGGGCTAGTTAGTTTCTCAGGCTGTGCCGAGTTGCATAGGGAGCATTAGGAGCAATCCACGGCTACCTCTAGTGTGGTGTGATAGGATTAGGGATTGCGGTCAGCAGAGTTTCCATGTCTCAGAGCTTGCCCTATGTTTTTGGTAATTGTCCGGTCACTTTGTGTGCTCTGAACTTCAAGGTCCATTGTGGTTCTGAATTACCTGTTCATAACAGTACTGGAGGCCCAAAGTACTAATGCTTCTCAATAGAGGGAAAAGAGAAGTTCTGAGACCATTTTTTTTCTTTGCACTGTGTTCTGTCTTTCTTTTCCCCTTTACATCAGGGTGGTTCAGAACACAGGTGTGGACATGGACATTCAGGGTCTGTTCTCTTTGATGGATAATCTCGCTATAAATGTACAGAATATTCAAGATTTAGTGGTTCAGAATCCTATGTTAGAACCTAAAATTCCTATTCCTGAGTTATTTTCTGGAGATAGAACTAAGTTTTTGAATTTTAAAAATAATTGTAAACTATTTCTGGCTTTGAAACCCCGCTCCTCTGGTGACCCAGTTCAACAAGTTAAGATCATTATTTCTTTATTATGTGGCGACCCTCAAGACTGGGCATTTTCCCTTGCGCCAGGAGATTCTGCATTATGTAATATTGATGCGTTTTTCCTGGCGCTCGGATTGCTGTACGATGAACCTAATTCAGTGGATCAGGCAGAGAAAAATTTGCTGGCCCTGTGTCAGGGTCAGGATGAGATAGAGATTTATTGTCAGAAGTTTAGAAAGTGGTCCGTGCTCACTCAATGGAATGAATGTGCGCTGGCAGCTATTTTCAGAAAGGGTCTCTCTGAAGCCCTTAAGGATGTCATGGTGGGATTTCCTATGCCTGCTGGTCTGAATGAGTCTATGTCTTTGGCCATTCAGATCGGTCGACACTTGTGTGAGCGTAAATCTGTGCACCATTTGGCGGTATTATCTGAGCATAAACCTGAGCCTATGCAGTGCGATAGGACTTTGACCAGTGCTGAAAGGCAAGAACACAGACGTCAGAATGGGCTACGTTTCTACTGTGGTGATTCCACTCATGCTATCTCCGATTGTCCTAAACGCACTAAGCGGTTGGCTAGGTCTGCCACCATTGGTACGGTACAGTCGAAATTTCTTTTGTCCGTTACTTTGATCTGCTCTTTGTCTTCCTATTCTGTCATGGCATTTGTGGATTCAGGCGCTGCCCTGAATTTGATGGACTTGGAGTATGCTAGGCGCTGTGGGTTTGTCTTGGAGCCCTTGCAGTGTCCTATTCCATTGAGAGGAATTGATGCTACGCCTTTGGCCAAGAATAAGCCTCAGTATTGGACCCAGCTGACCATGTGCATGGCTCCTGTGCACCATGAGGATATTCGCTTTCTGGTGTTGCATAATCTGCATGATGTGGTCGTGTTGGGGTTGCCATGGCTACAATCCATAACCCAGTATTAGATTGGAAATCAATGTCTGTGTCCAGCTGGGGTTGTCAGGGGGTACATGGTGATGTTCCATTTCTGTCTATCTCGTCATCCACCCCTTCTGAGGTCCCAGAGTTCTTGTCTGATTACCGGGATGTATTCGATGAGCCCAAGTCCAATGCCCTACCTCCGCATAGGGATTGTGATTGTGCCATCGATTTGATTCCTGGTAGTAAGTTTCCTAAAGGTCGACTCTTTAATTTATCAGTACCTGAGCATGCCGCTATGCGGAGTTACGTGAAGGAGTCTTTGGAGAAGGGTCATATTCGCCCGTCATCGTCGCCATTGGGAGCGGGGTTCTTTTTTGTGGCCAAGAAGGATGGTTCGCTGAGACCTTGTATTGATTACTACCTTCTAAATAAAATTACGGTCAAATTTCAGTACCCCTTGCCGCTGCTGTCTGATTTGTTTGCTCGGATTAAGGAGGCTAGTTGGTTCACCAAGATAGAGCTTCGTGGTGCGTATAATCTTGTGCGTATTAAACGGGGCGATGAATGGAAAACAGCATTTAATACGCCCGAAGGCCATTTTGAATACCTGGTTATGCCATTCGGGCTTTCTAATGCTCCATCAGTGTTTCAGTCCTTTATGCATGACATCTTCCGAGAGTACCTGGATAAATTCCTGATTGTATACTTGGATGATATTTTGGTCTTCTCGGATGATTGGGAGTCTCATGTGAAGCAGGTCAGAATGGTGTTCCAGGTCCTGCGTGCTAATTCTTTGTTTGTGAAGGGGTCAAAGTGTCTCTTTGGTGTTCAGAAGGTTTCATTTTTGGGGTTCATTTTTTCTCCTTCTACTATCGAGATGGACCCTGTTAAAGTTCAGGCCATTTATGATTGGACTCAGCCAACATCTCTGAAGAGTCTGCAGAAGTTCCTGGGCTTTGCTAATTTTTATCGTCGCTTCATCAATAATTTTTCTAGTATTGCTAAACCGTTGACTGATTTAACCAAGAAGGGTGCTGATGTGGTCAATTGGTCTTCTGCTGCGGTGGAAGCTTTTCAGGAGTTGAAGCGTCGTTTTTCTTCTGCCCCTGTGTTGTGCTAACCAGATGTTTCGCTTCCGTTCCAGGTCGAGGTTGATGCTTCCGAAATTGGAGCAGGGGCTGTTTTGTCGCAGAGAAGTTCTGATTGCTCGGTGATGAAACCATGCGCCTTCTTTTCCAGGAAATTTTCGCCTGCTGAGCGAAATTATGATGTTGGCAATCGAGAGTTGCTAGCCATGAAGTGGGCATTCGAGGAGTGGCGTCATTGGCTTGAAGG
The DNA here is from genome assembly GCF_032444005.1 of Ranitomeya imitator. Classification (NCBI taxonomy): domain Eukaryota; kingdom Metazoa; phylum Chordata; class Amphibia; order Anura; family Dendrobatidae; genus Ranitomeya; species Ranitomeya imitator. The sequence continues at coordinate 128,610,938 of NC_091289.1, forward strand.
AGCTAAGCATCGCGTGGTGGTCTTGACTGATCACAAAAACTTGACTTATCTCGAGTCTGCCAAACGGTTGAATCCTAGACAGGCTCGTTAGTCGCTGTTTTTCTCCCGTTTTGACTTTGTGGTTTCGTACCTTCCGGGCTCTAAAAATGTGAAGGCGGATGCCCTGTCTAGGAGTTTTGTGCCCGATTCTCGGGGTTTGCCTGAGCCGGTGGGTATTCTCAAAGAGGGGGTAATTTTGTCTGCCATCTCCCCTGATTTGCGGCGGGTGCTGCAAAAATTTCAGGCTAATAAACCTGACCGTTGCCCAGCGGAGAAACTGTTTGTCCCTGATAGGTGGACGAATAAAGTTATCTCTGAGGTTCATTGTTCGGTGTTGGCTGGTCATCCTGGAATCTTTGGTACCAGAGATTTGGTGGCTAGATCCTTTAGGTGGCCGTCTCTGTCGCGGGATGTGCGTTCTTTTGTGCAGTCCTGTGGGATTTGTGCTCGGGCTAAGCCCTGCTGTTCTCGTGCCAGTGGGTTGCTTTTGCCCTTGCCGGTCCCGAAGAGGCCTTGGACACATATCTCTATGGATTTTATTTCGGATCTCCCCGTCTCTCAAAGAATGTTGGTCATTTGGGTGGTTTGTGATCGCTTCTCTAAGATGGTCCATTTGGTGCCCTTATCTAAATTGCCTTCCTCCTCTGATTTGGTGCCATTGTTTTTCCAGCATGTGGTTCGTTTACATGGCATTCCAGAGAACATCGTTTCTGACAGAGGTTCCCTGTTTGTTTCGAGGTTTTGGCGAGCCTTTTGTGCTAGGATGGGCATTGATTTGTCTTTTTCCTCGGCTTTCCATCCTCAGACAAATGGCCAGACTGAACGAACCAATCAGACCTTGGAAACATATCTGAGATGTTTTGTTTCTGCTGATCAGGATGATTGGGTGTCCTTTTTGCCTTTGGCTGAGTTTGCCCTTAATAATCGGGCCAGCTCGGCTACTTTGGTTTCGCCGTTTTTCTGCAATTCTGGGTTCCACCCTCGTTTCTCTTCAGGGCAGTTTGAGTCTTCGGACTGTCCTGGTGTGGATACTGTGGTGGATAGGTTGCAGCAGATTTGGACTCATGTAGTGGACAATTTGACTTTGTCTCAGGAGAAGGCTCAACGTTTCGCTAACCGCAGGCGCTGTATGGGTCCCCGACTTCGTGTTGGGGATTTGGTTTGGTTGTCATCTCGTTATATTCCTATGAAGGTTTCCTCTCCTAAATTTAAGCCTCGTTTCATTGGTCCATATAGGATTTCTGAGGTTCTTAATCCTGTGTCTTTTCGTTTGACTCTTCCAGCTTCTTTTTCCATCCATAACGTGTTCCATAGGTCATTGTTGCGGAGATACGTGGCACCTGTGGTTCCATCTATTGATCCTCCTGCTCCGGTTTTGGTTGAAGGGGAATTGGAGTATATAGTGGAGAAGATTTTGGATTCTCGTGTTTCGAGACGGAAACTCCAGTATCTGGTTAAGTGGAAAGGTTATGGTCAGGAGGATAATTCCTGGGTCTTTGCCTCTGATGTCCATGCTGCCGATCTGGTTCGTGCCTTTCATGTGGCTCATCCTGGTCGGCCTGGGGTCTCTGGTGAGGGTTCGGTGACCCCTCCTCAAGGGGGGGATACTGTTGTGAATTCTGTGGCCAAGCTCCCTCCTGTTGTCGTGAGTGGTACTTCGACTGGTTCTGTCTGTGAGCTTCCTTTGGTGGATGAGAGTGGTACTGCGGCTTCTGAGTTTCCTTCCTCAGGTGATGAGGTTAAGTCGTTAGGTGCTGCTCTATTTAACTCCACCTGGTGCTTTGATCCTGGCCTCCAGTCAATGTTCTAGAATTGGTCTTGCTTCCTCCTGGATCGTTCCTGTGGCCTGTCTATCCTGCATAAGCTAAGTTCTGCTTGTGTTTCTTTTGTTTGCTATATTTTTCTGTCCAGCTTGCTTTATTGGTTTTTCTTGCTTGCTGGAAGCTCTGAGACGCAGAGGGAGCACCTCCGTACCGTTAGTCGGTACGGAGGGTCTTTTTGCCCCTCTGCGTGGTTGTTTGTAGGTTTTTGTGTTGACCGCAAAGCTATCTTTCCTATCCTCGGTCTATTCAGTAAGTCGGGCCTCGCTTTGCTAAATCTATTTCATCTGTGTGTTTGTATTTTCATCTTTACTCACAGTCATTATATGTGGGGGGCTGCCTTTTCCTTTGGGGAATTTCTCTGAGGCAAGGTAGGCTTATTTTTCTATCTTCAGGGCTAGTTAGTTTCTCAGGCTGTGCCGAGTTGCATAGGGAGCGTTAGGCGCAATCCACGGCTACCTCTAGTGTGGTGTGATAGGATTAGGGATTGCGGTCAGCAGAGTTTCCACGTCTCAGAGCTTGTCCTATGTTTTTGGTAATTGTCAGGTCACTTTGTGTGTTCTGAACTTCAAGGTCCATTGTGGTTCTGAATTACCTGTTCATAACAGTGAAGTACCTGGCGATTCAAGGTGCTCCCAAAATATCCTGAGGGACCCAGTTTCGAAAATGGTATGACTTGTGGTGGGTTTCCACTGTTCAGGCACATCAGGGGCTCTCTAAACACGACATGGCATCTGCTAACTATTCCAGCAAATTTTGCATTTAAATACTCAAATAGCGCTCTTGACTATCTGAGCCCTGCAATGCACCAAACCAGTGGTTTTCCCCCACATATGGGGTATCGGCATGCTCAGGAGAAATTGCACATGAAAGATTGTGGTCCATTTTTTCCTGATAACCTTGAAAAAAAAGAAGTATGTCTAAATTAAAATTTTGTGAACAAATAGTTAAATGTTTATTTTTTTCCTTCCACATTTCATTAATTCCTGTGAAGCACCTGAAGAGTTAGTAAACTCCTTGAATGTGATTTTGAGCACCGTGAGGGGTTAAGTTTTTAGAATGGTGTCACATTTGGGTATTTTCTGTCAAAAAGATCCCTCATAGTCACTTCAAATGTAATGTGGTCCCTGAAAAAATTGTTTTTTTTTTAAATGTTGTTGGAAAAATTAGAAATCGCTGATCAACTTTTAACCCTGTTAACGTTCTATAAAAAAAAATCTATGTTTTAAAAATTGTGCTAATGTACATTAGGCATGTGGGAAATGTTATTTTGTGTGACATAACTGTCTGATTTTAGAGCATAAAAATTATAAGTTTGAAAATTGTTTTTTGTTTTTTTTTTGCAAAATTTCCATCTTTTTCACAAATAAATGCAAAGAAATGTTACCACTATCATGAAGTACAATATATCATGAGAAAACAATCACAGAATCAGTGGAATCTGTTGAAGCATTCCAAAGTTATTTCAATATAAAGTGACAGTGGTCAGTATTGTAAAATTTGGCTTGCTCATGAAGGTGAAAAAAAGGTCTGGAGGGTAAAGGGGTTAAACTTATGTATTTCATCTGCAATACATTCAATACAGGAAGAATTCCTACAGTATTTTCCACAATGTTGTACACTTCTAGAAACATCTTTCATGATGACATGATACAAGGCACCGAGGCGCAAAGTGTAATATACTGTTTTTGAATCATTCATGTAAAAGCTAACCCCTACACGCAGCGCTGCAATGCTGCCAAGTTAATATCCCCAACAGAACTTCATTTTAAAAAGTGCAAAAAAAAATCTTGTCACTAAAATATTTACCATAGCTACTGCTGTGTTGCAGTAGTCAAACTCAACCATAGCCACACAAAGAGGAATACAAGTACCAAGGCACAAGTATCCTGCTAGGAAAATGTACTTTCACTCAAAAAACAGGAATGGATCTAACAATATTCCATGATAAATTAGCTAGTACATGTCAATACCGCCTCCTTCCTAAGATATCTGAAGTTTCACTTTGTAAATATGTTATGCAAAGTGTAAATCACTAGGTCGGGTTTGAACAAATTTGAATATTAGTAACATCACTTGATCCCATTAGAGCAATCGCAAATACTTTTGTTACGGAAGTTCTACTGGTCAGTGAAACCCATACATTTGTAAATAAACATTACACAGAAGTGAAAATAGACTTAATTCATAGGTATCATAGGTGATAACTAATTACAAACAAGTTAAAGGTGCCATAATAAGGAGTCTGTCAACACAAAATAACTGTTGAAACCAAGTGCAGGCACTAGGTGCACTCTTAGTGTGGTAGAGAAGTTCTGTGAACCATCCCACCTACTTGTTTTGCATCTATCTCCGCCCCTCAGTTAGCTGATTGACAACTTTGCCTTAAGTGTGAAGGCACACTGAAATGCTTGACCAAGCCAAGGGAGCACTGAGCACCTGTAGTTGGATTGAACGGTCACTTTATGCTGACAGACATCCTTTAAGCTTAGTGACTTTTAATAATGGAAGCACACTGTTAAGACTGGAGCTCTGTCTTAACCCCTTAGCGACCGCCGATACGCCTTTTAACAGCGGTCGCTAATGGTACTTAAACCACAGCGCCATTAATTAACGGCGCTGTGGAAAAAGTGAAATGCGCCCCCCCCAGAGTCGGATTTTCTCTGGGGTCTCGGCTGTCGGGGGTAGCCGAGACCCCAGAGAACATGATTCGGGGGGTTTTTTACCGACCCCGCATTTGCGATCGCCGGTAATTAACCGTTTACCGGCGATCGCAAAAAAAAACGCAATCTTTTTTTAATTTCTCTGTCCTCCGATGTGATCACACATCGGAGGACAGAGAAAAGGGGTCCCAGGTAGCCCCCCAATACTTACCTATCTCCCCCGATGCTCCTCGTGGCTCCCGGTGGGCGCCGCCATCTTGAAAATGGCGGGCGCATGCGCAGTGCGCCCGCCGGCCGGCCCCATGAGAATCTTTGGGGTCTCAGCTGCCGGGGGTAGCCGAGATCCCAAAGAGCATGATCGGGGTCGGTTTTACCGACCCCTGTTTTGCGATCGCCGGTAATTAACTGTAATTACCGGCGATCGCAAAAAAAAAAAAAAGAAAGTTAAGTGTAATTCTCTGTCCTCTGATGTGATCGCACATCAGAGGACAGAGAAATAGGGGGATTCGGGGACCCTATCATACTCACCTGTGTCCCTGGATCCTCCTGCTGCTCCTCCTGGCCGCCGGCAAAAGAAAATGGCGGGCGCATGCGCAGTGCACCCGCCATCTGTCTCCATCTGCTGGCCGGCAGGAGAACAGCAGTTGGGGCTAAAATTAGGGTTAGGGCTAGGGTTAGGGCTTGGGTTAGGGTTAGGGCTAGGGTTAGGGTTAGAGTTAGGGTTAGGGCTAGGGTTAGGGCTAGAGTTAGGGCTAGGGTTAGGGTTAGGGCTAGGGTTAGGGCTAGGGCTAGGGTTAGGGCTAGGGCTTGGGTTAGGGTTAGGGTTAGGGTTAGGGCTAGGGTTAGGGCTAGGGTTAGGGTTAGGGCTAGGGCTAGGGTTAGGGCTAGGGTTGGGGCTAAATTTAGGGTTAGGGTTGGGGCTAAATTTAGGGTTAGGGTTGGAGCTAAATTTAGGGTTAGGCTTCTTTCACACTTACGTCGGTACGGGGCCGTCGCAATGCGTCGGCCCAACATACCGACGCACGTTGTGAAAATTGTGCACAACGTGGGCGGCGGCTGTAGTTTTTCAACGCATCCGCTGCCCAATCTATGTCCTGGGGAGGAGGGAGCGGAGTTACGGCCACGCATGCGCGGTCAGAAATGGCGCATGCGACGTACAAAAAAACATTTCATTGAACGGTTTTTTGTGCCGATGGTCCGCCAAAACACAACTGATCCAGTACACGACGGACGCGACGTGTGGCCATCCGTCACGATCCGTCGGCAATACAAGTCTATGGGCAAAAAACGCATCCTGCGGGCACATTTGCAGGATCCGTTTCTTGTCCAAAACGACAGATTGCGACGGATGCCAAACGATGCAAGTGTGAAAGTAGCCTTAGGGCTAGGGTTAGGGTTGGGGCTAAAGTTAGGGCTAGGGTTGGGGCTAAAGTTAGGGTTAGAGTTGGGATTAGGGTTAGGGTTTGGATTAGGGTTGGTATTAGGGTTAGGGTTGGCATTAGGGTTACGCTTGGGATTAGGGTTAGGATTGGGATTAGGGTTAAGGTTAGGGTTGTGATTAGGGGTGTATTGGGATTAGGGTTAGGTTTGAGGTTAGGGTTGAGATTAGAATTAGGAGTGTGTTGGATTTAGGGTTTTGATTAGGGTTATGGTTAGGGTTGACATTAGATTTGTTTTGGGGTAAGGGTTGTGATTATGGTTAGGGTTAGTGATTAGGATTATGGATCAGGTTGGGATTAGGGTTAGGGGTGTGTTGGGGTTAGGGTTGGAGCTAGAATTGGGGGGTTTCCACTGTTTAGGTACATCAGGGGGTCTCCAAACACGACAGCCAATTTTGCGCTCAAAAAGTCAAATGGTGCTCCCTCCCTTCTGAGCTCTGCCGTGCGCCCAAACAGTGGGTTACCCCCACATATGGGGCATCAGCGTACTCGGGATAAATTGGACAACAACTTCTGGGGTCCAATTTCTCTTGTTACCCTTGTGAAAATAAAAACTTGGGGGCTACAAAATCTTTTTTGTGGAAATTTTTTTTTTTTTTTTTTATGACTCTGCATTATAAACTTCTGTGAAGCACTAGGGCATTCAAAGTTCTCACCACACATCTAGATAAGTTCCATGGGGGGGTCTAGTTTCCAAAATGGAGTCACTTGTGGGGGATTTCTACTGTTTATGCACATCAGGGGCTCTCCAAACGCGACATGGCGTCCGATCTCAATTCCAGCCAATTCTACATTGAAAAAGTAAAGCGGCACTATTTCTCTTCCAAGCTCTGCGGTGCGCCCAAACAGTGGTTTACCCCCACATATTGGATATCGACGTACTCAGGAGAAATTGCACAACAACTTTAGTGGTCTAATTTCTCCTGTTACCCTTGTGAAAATAAAAATTTGTGGGCAAAAAATCATTTTTGTAGAAAAAATGCGATTTTTTTTTCACGGCTCTACATTATAAACTTCTGTGAAGCACATGGGGGTTCAAAGTGCTCACCACACATCTAGATAATTTCCTTAAGGGGTCTAGTTTCCAAAATGGGGTCACTTGTGGGGGGTTTCCACTGTTTAGGCACATCAGGGGCTCTCCAAACGCGACATGGCGTCCAATCTCAATTCCAGCCAATTCTACATTGAAAAAGTAAAACGGCGCTCCTTCACTTCCATGCTCTGCGGTGCGCCCAAATAGTGGTTTACCCTCACATATGGGGTATCGACGTATTCAGGAGAAATCGCACAACAACTTTTGTGGTCTAATTTCTCCTGTTACCCTTGTGAAAATAAGAATTTGTGGGCGAAAAGATCATTTTTGTGTAAACAAAAGCAATTTTTTATTTTCACGGCTCTACGTTATAAACTTCTGTGAAGCACTTGGGGGTTCAAAGTACTCACCACACATCTAGATAAGTTCCTTAAGGGGTCTAGTTTCCAAAATGGTGTCACTTGTGGGGAGTTTCCACTGTTTAGGCACATCAGGGGCTCTCTAAACGTGACATGGCGTCCGATCTCAATTCTAGCCAATTCTGCATTGAAAAAGTCAAACGGCGCTCCTTCACTTCTAAGTTCTGCGGTGCGCCCAAAAAGTGGTTTACCCCCACATATGGGGTATTGGCGTATTCAGGAGAAATTGCATAACAAAATTTATGGTTACATTTCTGTTTTTACACTTGTGAAAATAAAAAAATGGTTCTGAATTAAGATGTTTTCAAAAAAAAGTTAAATGTTCACTTTTTCCTTCCACATTGTTTCAGTTCCTGTGAAGCAGGTAAAGGGTTAATAAACTTCTTGAATGTGGTTTTGAGAACCTTGAGGGGTGTAGTTTTTAGAATGGTGTCACACTTCATTATTTTCTATCATATAGACCCCTCAAAATGACTTCAAATGTGATGTGGTCCCTAAAAAAAATGGTGTTGTAAAAATGAGAAATTGCTGGTCAACTTTTAACCCTTATAACTCCCTAACAAAAAAAAATTTTGTTTCCAAAATTGTGCTGATGCAAAGTAGACATGTGGGAAATGTTATTTATTAACTATTTTTCGTGACATATCTCTCTGATTTAAGGGCATAAAAATACAAAGTTTGAAAATTGCAACATTTTAAAAATTTTCGCCATATTTCCGTTTCTTTCATAAATAATCGCAAGTAATATCGAAGAAATGTTACCACTATCATGAAGTACAATATGTCACAAAAAAACGATCTCAGAATCAGCGGATCCGTTGAAGCGTTCCAGAGTTATAACCTCATAAAGTGACTGTGGTCAGAATTGCAAAAAATTGGCTTGGTCATTAAGTACCAAATTGGCTCTGTCACTAAGGGGTTAAGGGAGAAAGTAGCCATGTTTTTCTGATGTTCTCAAATTGTATTTACTTATTTACTCGCTTTTATAGCACCATTAATTTCAGAGCTCTTTACAGACATTATAATTGCTGTCCCCATTGGGTTTCACAATCGAAATTCCCTATCAGTGTGTCTTTGGAGTGTGGGACGAAACCCATGCAAACACAGTGAGAACATACAAACTCCTTGCAGATGTTGTCCTTTGTGGGATTTGAACCGAGGACCCCAGTCCTACGTAGCAGCAGTGATAGCCACTGACCACTTATGAAACAGCATGAACCACTTTAATGATACATTTGCAATATCTAAGTGTTAGATATCTAAGTTTTAATTAGAGTTGAGGGAATATATTTGAGTGGAATTGAATTCCACACAAATTTAGCAAAAATCCACATTCACCAAAATGCAGAATTTTTGTTATTCATTTCTGTGTGGACTCAGCAAAATGGCTGCCATTCTTTTGAACGATTAAGGGCCACCAAAAGGTTAAAAATTACATAAAAATCTTTATTCTCACCTCACCGTTCACCTCTTTAAACCCTCCGCTCCTCACCATCACCCATCCAGTCCTCACTGCATCTTCTGAATACCACTGCTTATGCTGAAATCCCAGAGATGGTTCTGCAGAAATGTGTGCAAGATCACGACGCTTGTTGTGACATTATGACCTTTCGCGAGAATCGGTGAGGATAAAGATAAGGATTTCTTTTATTTTTTGCATGTTACATTTACTATACTCTGGGGTTTTGGAGAGACTCCAGAATATAGCAAGCGAGATTAATTTTTACAGAGAATAAATTATAGAATAATAGAATTTATCAGGACATTCCTCGTCAAAGAGGCAAATTCAAATTTAGTCTGACCTGCTCATCTTTAGTTTTTAAAAATCTGCCCCATTGTTTCTGCTCATTTCTACATATGTACTGAAAAAATGCAGTCTCATCAAAATTTCAGTTTTATAATTTGTCCTAATTGAGTATGTAATTTAATGTAAAGTGCATTAAAATACTTACCAATCTACACTTTTCCCAGCTTCCCAGGTTGGTCTGGTCCTTTACTGGCCCAGATGACCTGCAAACAGACTAATTGTTTCATACACGAATTTATGTGTGACTCAAAAGTTGCTATCTCAAGGTCTGATGGTTCATGTAATAAAAATGTTGATAGGACATATTTCAAAGCAATACATATGTTGGATATGGGGGGATCTGTAGAATGAGAGACAAGTAAATCAATATAACTATAACAGAGCATTTACACATCCAAATCTAGAACAGTTTTTATACCCAATTGTATTTTTAAACAAAAACCTAAAGAAGTGATCTTAAATATAAATTGGCATGCATGCAACATGTAGGTGCATGTTCTATTTGGAGGAATAGGGGAGAAGTGAGATGGGGTGATCGCTAGACACAAATGATGAGGCAAGAGAGGGCTTTCTAACTCCTTCATGACCGGAGGTATTTTCGTTTTTGCGTTTTTGTTTTTCGCTCCTCTTCTTCCCAGAGCCATAACTTTTAATAATAATAATCTTTATATAGCGCTAACATATTCCGCAGCGCTTTACAGTTTTGCACACAATATCATCGCTGTCCCCGATGGGGCTCACAATCTAGAATCCCTATCAGTATGTCTTTGGAATGTGGGAGGAAACCCACGCAAACACGGAGAGAACATACAAACTCTTTGCAGATGTTGTCCTGGGTGGGATTAGAACCCAGGACTCCAGCGCTGCAAGGCTGCAGTGCTAACCACTGTACCACCGTGCTGCCCTCACTTTTTTTATTTTTCAGTCAATATGCCCATGTGAAGGCTTGTTTTTTGAGGAACAAGTTGTACTTTTGAAATATGCCATTAGTATTGGAAAACGGGAAAAAAATTCTCAGTGCGGTGAAATTGCAAAAAAAAAAAAAGTGCAATTCCACAGTTGTTTTCTCTTTTTTTTACCATGTTCACTAAATGCTGAAACTGACCTTCCACTATGATTCTACTGGTCAGTACAAGTTCATAGACACCAAACATGTCTGGGTTCTTTTTATTTAAGCAATGAAAAAAAATTCCAAATTTGGTAAAAAAAAGAGTGCCGTTTTCTAAGTCCCATAGCATCTCCATTTTTCATGATCTTGGGCTGATTTTTTGTGTGCTGAGCTGACGTTTTTATTGATACTATTTTGGTGTAGATATGATCTTTTTATCACCTATTATTGCCTTTTATTGCAATGTAGCAGCGACCAAAAAAAAAACATAATTCTGACGCTTTTAAATATTTTCTCATTACGCCTTTTAGCGATTGGGATAATTTTTTTAATATTGATAGATCACGCGATTCTGAACTCAGCGGTATCAAATATGTGTATATTGACTGAATCCTGACTTGTGATTTCAGCAGCCAATGACACAAGCCCTTGTGTCAGGACATTGTGGATGTTTCCTGCACCCTGATAGGCTAGCTGCAATGTGCACAGATGAAGTTAGAAGAAAAAAAAGTTTACAAGCACGCCGCTTCTCTGAGCTCTTCCCACTCCCTACCCTTATCAAACACGTGCCCCACGCTCATCATACACCACAATTATCGTAGCCAAAGTGCTCAAAATACTTTAGTGGCAATGTAAATATTTTCCCTCACTTTTTACTGAATGTTTCCGATTTTAAATAATTTTGCTCATGTTTCTGATCCTGAATCCGAATGTGCCATATTCGCGCCAATTTTATGGTTGGCGATCATTTTTCGAACTAATTCGCTCATCTGTATTCATTCCTCTCTCTCAGATTATACCATAAGAATTCATTTGGAGCAACACTACACCATCTTATTTATTCTGAAGCATATTTTAAAAAAATAGTCACAAAGTGTTTTCCTTAAGTATCAGGTCTGAAAATGTCAATAATAATTGTACCATAAGAACTTCCTATATGCATTATTCAACTACACTTTGGGCGTAAGTGCTGCTAATATTTCCTGCTGTTTTCATTAAGTTTAGAATCCTCAACTTTCTACAACCTGATGAAATTCATTAACCTCCCTTGATTGGACAATATATAAGATAGAAAGCATTTTTATATGTCTATCAGCATACAAATAAGGTCACCAAATGTGTTCCCTATGCTTTTGCAAAACCGATTTGGATTAGCTTCCTGCACCAGGAAGAAAGTAGCATTTTGTTAACCTAGAATATTTCAATTCAATGTTTTGTATCTATGTTACATGTCCAATCCTAGACCACCATTTCCTTATAAAGCAATTTATAGTGATATATGGGATGAACATTTAGTTAGCTAACACCGTTTGTCTTCTTGACTAATTTTGTAATTATTTCATGCTATTTCTCCTTGATACTCGACAATTCCAAAATTCGTTACACCGGCTAGGAAATAGAAACAAAGATGACTTTCTTATTACAACTCTCTATTAGTAAGTACAAAGTGTACAGGATGAGACTACTGCCACCAATTGTTTGCAGTCAACTACAATCATACTAAGTCCAGTGGATATTTCTCATGCACCAATGGTCACACTGTACAAACTCGGGGTGACCTCCACATGGTACAAGGCATCACAATTTCCAAAATGATCCGAGACATCAGAGAATCCTCATATCGATAAAACATAAAACATAACTTTTAGCCCATCTTTAAAAACATATGGTAAAAGTAAAAAAATGAGGTAGATGATGCAATGTTTTGGCCATAATAAACCTTTTTCAAGCAAGAAATAGATAGTAAAATCTTAATATTCACCTGATACAAGTGAGGGTTTTTATATAAATCAGGGAAAATGGTCTCCACCTCTTCCTACACGTCAGATCCCCTTCCTTGTTTTCATGACAGCCATCTAGTTATCGGACAGACAAAAACATTAAATTACAATAAAATCAAACACAATTTTATAGACATAGGCTGTACAGAAAGAAAAAAAATGGGATTATGCTTATACCAGAGAGCTCGAAAAAATCCAAATAGCAATTAAAATTTGCATCAACAGTGGATAACAATATAGATCCAATTAGCCACTCACTGTTATGGGATGTTTAGATGCATTTTGAAGGAGGGCAGAATCGCAAGTCCATCATTACAAAATACGCCATAGATGTGATGTGATTACCATGCCATACAAACATTGCGTTTTACTTTCCAACTCATCCTCCAATCCAATGGAAAAGACAGAAAAGATATAGGCACTGGAGGCACCATCCAATGAAAATTACCAGAGGTGGCATCATCAGACTATGTGTCCAATTTAACATAACAATCAGTCGATGCGTCACCAGGTCCTGTAGTGAGAGCATTACCTAAAGTAGCTGACTAGGGTTACGATCATGTGATCCATAGGTGGTTACGCCCCTTGCTGATAAAGGATACATGGGGATTGATTTATCGCAGTGACTGAAAGGTCCTAAACAAAATTAGAATTCTGCACATACCTAAAGACATTAGTGGGCTAAGAAATTGCATTATACAGTGACTGTAAACATGTTAATAAAAGTTTCACCCACATCACAGATTTAAATGGTCCAACTATTATTAGATGACAATAGTCATACAAGACTGTGCCCAAGTGACCACCAAATCATATTAATGTGTCACATGAACATAATCCTGCCAACATTAAAACATGTGTAACAGCATTATGAGATATATTTTCAATAGGAAATGTTATACAATATTACAGATCTTCTAATCAAAATTGAAAAGTCAATACATGAAGAAAAGGAAAAAGAAAGAACAAAAGAAGGAAAGAAAGAAAAAAGGAAAAAAGGGAAAGTCAAATGTTTTAAAATAATTACAACCCCCAATACATAGAATTATAAGTCCAAAAATAAAATAAAAAAAAACATAATGAATTATGGCATCGGCATACTTACAGTACATACTCCCTTATTCCAATGACAAATCAACAAGGAAGCATCCATTGAATAAATGACACTGCCAAAACACCAAACAGAAAAAAAACCTAAATGAATGGTAAAAGATTTTAACCAAGGTTCATACCATTAGTTGTTAATATACCCAGACTTTTAATCCAGAAAATTTCCTTTTTTTTGAGTATTAGAAGTCTATTACCTCGCCGTCTTAATGGAGGTACACCATCAATCACTTGATCACGTAATTATGATGTCCTATGGCCTGCTTCCACAAAATAAAGCCTCAGTTGCATCAGTTCCATGTTATGGCTGAATTTTTATTTAATGACGTCACCGCTAGTCACTGATGCTGCGCTTAGAGTAGCTCATTCTCCCAGTGGTTCTCAGCCTGGACGGTTGCATCTTGGCACTGTCCAGGTTAAAAACTGTTTAACCCCAGACATGGATTACAGCGTGGGACACAGCAATGGACAGGTGAGGGATATGGTTGTTTTTTATTTTTTACAGGAGAAAAGGGCTTCAATGGAATAAGCATTAGGTGAGTATGACTGTGTTTGCTTTTTAAAAAAAATAAAAAGGCAAAAGTGTGTTTTGCTTTTGTTTCAAATAACATATTTTATATTTGTGTGTTTATTTACCATACAACTATAAGATTAGTAATGGATAGGTGTTTTATAGATGCCTCTCCATTACTAAGCCATGGCCCTGGTGGCACCGGACAATACAAGCGTGACATCAACCCCACAAATATGACCGCCACTTGCCACTTGCCACTGCCACAGGACAAATGGGAAGATCCGGGCAAAGTGGCAGAATTAATGCATCTAATACATGTGCCTTAGCTTTGTGGCTGCAGGTTACTATTTCTAGACTGTGGGGACCAATATCCATGGCCCCTTACCAGCCTGAGAATACCAACCCTCAGTTGTCTGCTTTAGCTTGGCTGCTTGTCAAAAAATGGGGGGATCCCAATGCCGTTTTGTAAAATTATTTATTTAGTTAATTAAAAAATATGGCATTGGGATGACTCTATTTTTAATAACCAGCCTTGCTAATACTGACAGCTGAGGGTCGCAGCCTGCAGTTATCAGTTTTGCTTGGCTGGATATCAAAAATACAGGGAAACCCTTGACTTTTTTTAAATGATTTATTCAGAGCACAGGCACTGGCTGATGAATACTCCCATCAGCCGCCTGCTGTCACTGTTATTAGCGGCAGCAGGCATACGCTGATGGGAGCAGCAGTCAGGCCACTGCTGCGGGCTCACGCTGTCATTTGAGAGTGTGGGAACCGTGGCTGTCTGACTAGCAGTAAAGATTTTGTCCCCGATCAAAAGAAACAGTGTTTACCACGCTTCACATGACAGCACCAGAAACACCCGGTATTCGAGGGGCCAAACCAGAATAATGACATGGACTTACAGGTGAAGTCTGTGTTCGGTGTCCGTGCCCGAACAGTAGGTGTTCGGAATGAATGCAGAACATTACTGTTCAGGTTCACCCCACTCTAGTCCTAAGTGTCTCAGAGTCCTGACAGCTCCTTGCATTTTTTATGACACTAATGTGTTCTTGTATGCGCACTTTTAGGGTCCTAATAGTCATTATAAAATTACACCGACTGGTGATGTGATATATAACTTTTTCTGTGTTACAGGTGAAATTATTAACTATTTTAAACACTTTATTGCCAGTTAAAATAACAAAGTCAGTAATTTTAGGAATGCATTTGCATATGGAACAAAATTCACATGAAAAGGAACACCAGGGTGTGCCCTTGGTCCCATACAAAATGATTTTAATCTTGGGAGGTACATAAAAGTTTTTAGCGAGTATGTCTCCCAAATTATGAGATCTCTGCCATGTTATTAGCGAGCCCTGGGTTAGCCCTGGGTTAGCTGATGTTTAAGATCTCTGTCTGTTAATAAAACAGACCAGTGTGGGTATGGGTCTACCGGGTGGCTTTTGGGGATCCTTATGAACCTAAGGCAATAGATAAAGGGTTGGTGTAATTGGGTACTCCTGAATTAAAGATTACTTCAATATCATAGTGATGACTGCTTCATCAACTCCTTTATTTAATATCTCCATAAGCTCCAATTTATATTTCTGTATAGGGTTTGATGATAACCAATGTTAGGGGTCGAGTTCCCGCCTCTGCACAGGGGGAATCTCAGGCCATCTCCGCTGCGGTCTCCCATTCTTCTCCTGCCGCAGTGGAGCCTGCTCAGCGGAGACGTCAGTCCCAGCGTCTCGCTCAGTCTGACTCTGTACAAAGAGTTACTACTGCATTTCCTGCTTCTGCAATTGAAGTCAGTGCTGGGCAGTGGCGAGCAGATGCTTCTGGGACTGCTTTTCTCGTTCTGAGCATGCCCAGAGTAAGATCTCTCAGTGGAGATCGAGGGTCACATGTTCAGATACTGCAGCTAAAGCCATTAGTCCTTCAGGAAGGTTCTGTAGGTGCTCAGGCTCTGTGGCAGCCTCTCATTGGTCCTTCTAGGAAGGTCCTGTACGTGCTGCAACTATTTAAGGCTCGCATGGCTGCACGGCCATGCACTAGTATCTTTCTATGTTATGCACTTTGCGCCAGTGTGGTCATGTAAGTTTGTGTTCAGGGACCCGGCTGAAATAAGCCCCTAAAATGCTGGCACCTCCGGCGAGGAGATTGTGTGTGTATGTATTCAGGGACCTGGCTGAAATAAGCTGCTAGAATGCTGGCACCTCCGGCAAGGAGTTTTGTGTGTATGCATGACCACTGACTGCTCTCAGTTGGGTAGTTAGCCTGTGCCTCTGTGAAGTCTAACAGGGCGCAGTGCTTTGCTTTCACGGCTACTCTGTGAAATAACAGAGTTAGTTCATACCGCCATATAGTTCCGCCGTTTGCTAGCAGCAGGTTCTCCTGCACGGTGGACCCCGGGCTGCAAAACGCAACAATTCCAATAAAACATCTATATTTACTCAGTGCGTTCCGCTAGCCCTAACAACCAATCATAGCAGGAAAGTGAATTTAGCTGTCTAAATGCTTCCCGCTCGTACATCTGTATCGGCCATAACACAATGTTGCCTCCCTTGTCTGCCCACTTGATGACAATATCCTTATAGCTTTTGAGTTCCTTGATGGCTTGCCTCTGTGGATTTGTAAGATTGTCATCATACACTCTACCATCAAGTTAAAAGAAATCCTCCTTAACCAAGTTAACAAAAAATTTTAAGTGTGGACAAAGTAGTAAGGTTTCTCCTTGTGGAGAGTGACATACCAGCTCTGGCTTGTCAAGGTAACCTAGCCAAATCAGTTATCATGCTTCGCACTGACGAGGGCCAACAGCCCGAAACACCGTGTCTGCGAATTGAGATACTGATTTGGCTCTTATCCTAAGTCATATTGCAAGACTCATTAAAGGGTTGATTGTGACATGTAGGATCGCTACTTCCAATTGGTGGTGCTATAGAGTTCAAGTCCTCTGAAGAGGAAATTTGCATATTAAGTGTGGACAGGCAGACAAGGGCGGGAAAGCCTGTGAATGCCTGTACAGATGTATGGGTAGTGAGGAAAAGCCCGCAGAAGCATCTTCTTTGTGCTCACCAGCAAGGGATTCCAGATCTTGTAGAGGCTGTTTTCCTGCATTTGTTGCTCAGTGTGATAGATCTGGACTAAAATATTTTTTGAAAATGAGCTTCCTCGCAAACAATTCAAGATTCTTCACCCTCTTTTCTCCTTGTTTCCTATGATCATCCTACCGACTTTTACTTATTGTGGACAATTTTCAATATTATACCCTTATCGTGAGGTAGATCTATGTTTTCAGTTTTCTATCTCCATAATGTTAATAATCTGAAAATTAACCCTATATATATAGCAGGTTTCCTTTAAGACTTTAATCGTGCGGCACTTGAACAGCAAAAATGATTGCAATGATTGTCTCAAAGGTTTGCAATTGCTAAGTTAAAGGTACCATCATTTTTTTCCAGGCCATTTTCATTAGTTTGCTTTTTATTTTTTTTTTGCTGAACCACAATTTGCAAGCAAAGTCTTATTTTCATTAGTTGACATTCAATAAATTTAAATTGAATATTACGTTTGTTAGTTCCAAGTTATTTCAATGACCATTGTGGGTTTTTCTTACTTTAACAGAAGGATACCAACAATTTTCTTCATGTGGAAACAAATTTTAAGAAATGAGCAAATTTCTTAAGATCTTGCATATGCATTAACTATTTGTCGTGTGGAACTAATTTATTTTACCCATACTGTATATCATTTTGTTTTGTATTTTCTTTATAATGTGATCTACTATATAATTGTCTAAGGGTCACTTCCGTCTGTCTGTCTGTCTTTCCGTCTGTCACGGATATTCATTGGTCGCGGCCTCTGTCTGTCATGGAAATCCAAGTCGCTGATTGGTCATGGCAAAACGCCCATGACCATTGCCACGACCAATCAGCGGCAGGCACAGTCCGGCGGCAACATGGCCGCTCCTTCCTCCCCGCAGTCAGTGCCCGCTCCATACTCCCCTCCAGTCAGCGCTCACACAGGGTTAATGGCAGCACTAATGGACCGCGTTATGCCGCGGTGTAACACACTCCATTAATGCTGCTATTAACATTGTGTGACCAACTTTTTTACTATTGATGCTGCCTATGCAGCATCAATAGTAAAAAGATATAATGATTAAAAAAATTAAAAAAATAAAAAATCAACATATACTCACCTTCCAGCACCTTTCTCGCTCCTCGAGACGCTCCGGTGACCAGTCCATGCATTGCGATCTCGCGAGATGATGACTTGGCGGTCTCGCGAGAACGCAATGCACTCTTGAGACCGGAGCACGCGATGAGCATTGGTAAACACTTCCTGGATCCAGGGGCCAATGGAAGGTGAGTATATAACTATTTTTTATTTTAATTCTTTTTTTGAACAGGGATATGATGCCCACAGTGCTATATAATACGTGGGCTGTGCAATATACTACGCGGGCTGGGCAATGTACTACGCGCTGGGCAATATACTACGTGGGCTGTGCAATATACTACGTGGACTGGGCAATATACTACGTGGTCAGGGCAATATACTACGTGGGCTGTGCAATATACTACGTGCGCTGGGCAATATACTATGCGGGCTGTGCAATATACTATGCAGGCTGTGCAATACACTACACGGACTGGGCAATATACTACGTGACTGGGCAATATATTACGTGACTGGGCAATATACTATGTGGCTGGGCAATATACTATGTGGCTGGGCAATATACTACGTGGCTGGGCAATATACTATGTGGCTGGGCAATATAGTATGTGACTGGGCAATATACTATGTGACTGGGCAATATACTATGTGACTGGGCAATATACTATGTCACTGGGCAATATACTACGTTGCTGGGCAATATGCTACGTGGCTGGGCAATATAGTACGTGACTGGGCAATATACTACGTGGTTGTGCAATATACTATGTGGCTAGGCAATATACTACGTGGGTGGAGCGCCCCCAGACACAGGGCCACAGGTTACTCGGTACCGGTCCTCTCTGTCTCAGTTCTGGGGTTGTCACGGTGGCTGGACCCGGTACGTGACCCTGCTAAGGGGCGTCCAATGAAAGGGGTGATGGTAGTTTGTCAAGGGTTCGTGACGCCACCTGTGGTATTCGGCCAGTGAGACCGACGCTGCTTGGGGTCCACTAGGGTGATGTGATGGCAGCTAGATGGTATACCTTCCCACAGGTGAAGTGTGTCCCCAGGGCTTCCCGATAATGTAGATGGCGATGGTGTGAGGTGCAGTCAATAACGAGGACACAAGGTTGCAGTCTCTTTACCTCTTTACCGAAGACTTCAGGATCCGCAATCCAGAGCACGGTTATCAGGGCTGTCTGAGACCTGCCGGTCCAAAGGCACATCCAGAGTTCCCTTTGCAGGTGGAAATTGTGGCCTACCACTAGCGCCTGTGTGTTGTAGTGCTTCCCTGCTGAGCATTCGGGATAGTCCTCACAACTTCTGTTCTCGTTCGTTCCAGTTCTTTCTAGTTCTTTCTATTCTCCGTCCCCCAGGTTTGTTATGGCTAGAACGCTCCCGTTTTATGGGAAGACTCGGAGCTCTTCCGGGACCCTAGAGATGCCCCTCTCCACGCGTTGCCCCCTATGTCTGCTTAGGTGATGTAAGGTAGACAGCCAACCTATAATTAACTGTCCTGCGGTATTTGAAGTAAGGCATAAAGTCAGTTACTTCTTCGGTGTTCCGGGCACCGACTACGCGCCTCAGTAGGATGTTGCCGTTTTCCGTGCATGACTCCTACTGGCTCTCCTTTGTGCTTTGATCTCGTTTCTCACTGTCCACAATATCCTTCGCTTTGTGTCCTTTCTTTGGATGCCGCCGCAGATAGCGCAGGTGTGGCTCCATAACATTCTATCCTTGTCGCTAGGTGCCTGCCAGGTTCCCACGCCTGACAGGGACCCCCCTGTATTTTCCCCTCACAACACCCCCTGCCACGGGATGTTGCCTGAACAAAACCCAGTCAGCTTCTGACTAACTTCCTATCCAACCCCTAGTTTTACCAGTGCGAGGAGTGGCCTAATAAATAAAACCCTTTGCTCCCCCTAGTGGCCGGAGTGTGAAGTGTACTGTGTGCTGGTGATACCTGGTCAGATGAACTCCTTTAGTGCCATCAGACGTGCCATCACTCTCCTTAGCGGCAGAGCGACATTACTGCAACGACCAGGTCTCTGGGGCGCTGCATGGGCTGTGCAATATACTACGTGGGCTGTGCAATATACTACGTGGACATGCATATTCTAGAATACCTGATGCATTAGAATCGGGCCACCATCTAGTGTAGTTATATACATAAAACTCTATTTTTATGAACTTTCAATCATGCTATTGTTTTTTCCTCTGGTGACCTTATTTGCGACTCATATTTACCCTTTTTCTTTTTGTGTCCTAATTAGTGTTGAGCGATACCTTCCGATATTCAGAAATATAGGGATCGGATTCGATAGGCCGATATCCAAAAAATATCGGATATCGCCGATACTGATGCGGAAACCAATGCAAGTCAATGGGACACAAATATCGGAATGAAAATAAGCCCTTTCTTTCCTTGTACATCCTGTTCCGGAGGGGGGAAGAGTGTGGGCGGTGCATGGGCGGAGACTGTGTGTCTGTGTAGGACCGTGGGGGGTGTGTGCGGGGCTGCCGGGGGTCTGTACGGGCCAGCCGGGGGTCTGTGCGGACAGCCGGGGGTCTGTGTGGGCTGCTGGGGGTCTGTGCGGCCTGATGAGGGTCTGTACGGGCTTCTCGGGGGTCTGTGCGGGCTGTTGGGGGTCTGTGCTGGCCTGCCGGGGGTCTGTACGGTCCTCTTGGGGGTCTGGGCGGCCTGCCGGGGATCTGTGCGGGCCTGCCGGGGGTCTGTACGGGCCTCTTGGGGGTCTGTGGGGCCTGCCGGGTGTCTGTACGGGCCTCTCAGGGGTCTGTGCGGCCTGCCGGGGGTCTGTGCGGGTGTGCAGGCATCGTCCGATGGGACTACAAGTCCCATCGGGCTATGCCTGCTACAATGGCAGTGATTGACACATTAGCCAATGATGGGACAGTAGTAGTCCCATCATCCGGCTAATGTGTTGAATGTAAAAAAAATACATTATACATACAACGTACATACTACATACATACTAAATACATACTGCATACATACATACAACATAATACATACATACTAAATACATACATACATACAACATACATACTACATACATACAACATACTATATACTACATACATGCATACATACATACTACATACATACTACATTCATACATACAGCATACACACAACATACATACAACATACATACATACATACAACATACTACATATATCAATACAACATACATACATCCATACAACATCCATACAGCATACATACAACATACATACATACTACATACATACAACATACTACATACATACTACATACTTACTACATTCATGCTACATATTACATACATACATACTACATACATGCATACTACATACATAATACATACATACTACATACATACTACACACATACTACATACATACAACATACATACTACATACATACAACATACTATATACATACTACACACATACTACATACATACATACTACATACATACAACATACTACATACATACAACACACTACATACATACAACATACTATATACATACTACATACATACTACATGCACACATACATACTACATACATACTGCATACATACTATATACAATACATTCATATATTACATACAATACAAACATATAGACATACAGTACATATAACATAGAGTACATACTTACCATCACTTATCATTTTGATCCCCAAAGCCACTGTCATCTGAAAAAAATATGAAAATAACAAACAACCAATATACTCCCTGATCCACAGAAATCCACGAGTGTCCCACGGCAATCTCCCATGGAGAACGGCAGCATCAGCTGATGCGACCGCTCTCTAGGGGCTCCAGGAACACAATGACAAAAGGAAGGTATCCTTCCGCACTGTATTCCTCCGCAGCTGTAAAAAAATAGTCCCTAGTCTCACTTTTGGCATTGCTGTGTGAGAAATTTTCCCACGCAGCAATTGCCATAAAGTGAGACTTTGAACTATAGTAACCTCAGTGATGCACTGCAGGAGCCATTGTCTCCTGTCAGTGTGTCACTGAGGGTCCTACAGAGCAGTGACATCACTTGATGTCTCTGTTCTATAGGGGAGATTGCCGTGGGACACTCGTTATTAATTGGACTACTGCGGACAGGTAGTATACGGTTTATTATTTAACTTTTTTGCAGGCGCTGAAGTATGGTAAGTATGGTTAAATGAAGAATATTAAAATACTTTTTTGCTTATGTGTGTGTGTTTTATTCACCCTTTATTCCTATTGGATTAATAATGAGTAGGCGTCTTATTGACGCCTCTCCGTTAGTAACCCGGCTTAAAATCACCTTACAATAGCAAGGTGAAATTAACCCCTTATTACCCCATATCCTACCGCTACACGGGAGTGGGATCTGACAGATGCGCCATTTCTGGGGTGGCGGCAGACTGGTATTTGCAGATGTGGGGGCAATATCCATGGCCCCTCTCTAGGCTATGAATATCAGCCCGCAGCTGTCTGCGTAGCCTTTCTAGCTATTTAATATAGGGACCCCACGTCATTTTTTGGGGGGTCCCCCTATTTTAATAGCCAGTAAACGCAGCTGCGGGCTGATATTTATAGCAGGCTACAAATATTGACCCCCAGCCGTCGGCTTTCCCTCTCTGGTGCAGAAAATTGCGCGGGTGCCCACACCGTTTTTTTCAGTTTTTTTTTTAATTAAACGCTCATTAAGGCCTCTTTCACACTTGCGTCGGTACAGGTCCGTCACTATGCGTCTGGCCGACGTACCGACGCACGTTGTGAAATTTGTGCACAACGTGGGCAGCGGATTCAGTTTTTCAATGCATCCGCTGCCCATTCTGAACTCGGAGGAGGAGGGAGCGGCGTTTCGGCCGCGCATGCGTGGTAGAAAATGGCTGACACGACGGACCTAAAAAACGTTCACTTGAATGTTTTTTCGTGCCGACGGTCCGCCAAAACACGACGGATCCATTGTATGACGGACGCGACGTTTGGACATCCGTCGCGATCTGTTGCTAACACAAGTCTATGGGTAAAAACGCATCCTGCGAGCACAATTGCAGGATCCGTTTTTTCCCAAAACAACGGATTGCGAGAGATTGCTAAAAAAGCAAGTGTGAAAGTAGCCTTAGAAACATCGGCCTTTCAATTATATATACAGGTCCTTCTCAAAAAATTAGCATATAGTGTTAAATTTCATTATTTACCATAATGTAATGATTACAATTAAACTTTCATATATTATAGATTCATTATCCACCAACTGAAATTTGTCAGGTCATTTATTGTTTTAATACTGATGATTTTGGCATACAACTCCTGATAACCCAAAAAACCTGTCTCAATAAATTAGCATATTTCACCCATCCAATCAAATAAAAGTGTTTTTTAATAACAAACAAAAAAACCAACAAATAATAATGTTCAGTTATGCACTCAATACTTGGTCGGGAATCCTTTGGCAGAAATGACTGCTTCAATGCGGCGTGGCATGGAGGCAATCAGCCTGTGACACTGCTGAGATGTTATGGAGGCCCAGGATGCTTCAATAGCGGCCTTAAGCTCATCCAGAGTGTTGGGTCTTGTGTCTCTCAACTTTCTCTTCACAATATCCCACAGATTCTCTATGGGGTTCAGGTCAGGAGAGTTGGCAGGCCAATTGAGCACAGTAATACCATGGTCAGTAAACCATTTACCAGTGGTTTTGGCACTGTGAGCAGGTGCCAGGTCGTGCTGAAAAATGAAATCTTCATCTCCATAAAGCATTTCAGCCGATGGAAGCATGAAGTGCTCCAAAATCTCCTGATAGCTAGCTGCATTGACCCTGCCCTTGATGAAACACAGTGGACCAACACCAGCAGCTGACATGGCACCCCACACCATCACTGACTGTGGGTACTTGACACTGGACTTCAGGCATTTTGGCATTTCCTTCTCCCCAGTCTTCCTCCAGACTCTGGCACCTTGATTTCCGAATGACATGCAAAATTTGCTTTCATCAGAAAAAAGTACTTGGGACCACTTAGCAACAGTCCAGTGCTGCTTCTCTGTAGCTCAAAAGTGGCTTTACCTGGGGAATGCGGCACCTGTAGCCCATTTCCTGCACACGCCTGTGCACGGTGGCTCTGGATGTTTCCACACCAGACTCAGTCCACTGCTTCCTCAGGTTCCCCAAGGTCTGGAATCGGTCCTTCTCCACAATCTTCCTCAGGGTCCGGTCTCCTCTTCTCGTTGTACAGCGTTTTCTGCCACATTGTTTCCTTCCAACAGACTTACCATTGAGGTGCCTTGATACAGCACTCTGGGAACAGCCTATTTGTTGAGAAATTTCTTTCTGGGTCTTACCCTCTTGCTTGAGGGTGTCAATGATGGCCTTCTTGACATCTGTCAGGTCGCTAGTCTTACCCATGATGGGGGTTTTGAGTAATGAACCAGGCAGGGAGTTTATAAAAGCATCAGGTATCTTTTGCATGTGTTTAGAGTTAATTAGTTGATTCAGAAGATTAGGGTAATAGGTCGTTTAGAGAACCTTTTCTTGATATGCTAATTTATTGAGACAGGTTTTTTGGGTTATCAGGAGTTGTATGCCAAAATCATCAGTATTAAAACAATAAAAGACCTGACAAATTTCAGTTGGTGGATAATGAATCTATAATATATGAAAGTTTAATTGTAATCATTACATTATGGTAAATAATGAAATTTAACACTATATGCTAATTTTTTGAGAAGGACCTGTATATATGGATATATCTATCTATAGATATATTTATAGATAGATATATCTATAGATGCATAGATGTATCTATCTATTTATCTGGCTGCTTTCACACATCCGTTTTTTTCAGTCAGGCACAATCCTGCGAGTTTTGAAAAAAAAGGATACGTTTTTTCCCGCCGGATACGTTTTTTTCTCATAGTTGTATTAGCGCCGGATTGCGCCTGATGGCCAAATGTTTTATCTGTTTTTTGCCGCATCCGTCAAAAAAGCTGTTTCCGCCGGACGGAAAAAAACATACAGAGGAACGTTTTTTCTGTCCGGCCAAAAAATGCACAGCGACGGATCTGGCAAAAAACGGATGAAAAGTGTCACCATCAGGCACAATCTAGCGCTAATACAACTCAACTCTATGAGAAAAAAAATGGATCCGGCGGAAAAAAACAGATAAAACATCTGGTCATCAGGCGCAATCCGGCGCTAATACAACTATGAGAAAAAAACGGATCCGGCGGAAAAAAACCTATCCTTTTTTTCAAAACTCACCGGATTGTGCCTGACGGCAAAAACCTGATGTGTGAAAGCAGCCAGATATATGGATAGATACATCTATGTATCTATAGATATATCTATCTATAAATATATCTATAGATAGATATATCCATAGATATATAATAGAAAGGCCAATGTTTCTAAGGCCTCTTTCACACTTGAGTTTTTAGCAATCCATCGCAATCCATAATTTTGGGAAAAAAAACAGATCCTGCAAATGTGAATGCTTAAGTGAACATTTTTTGGTCGTCGCATCAGCCATTTTCTACCGCGCATGTGCCCCCTCCTCCCCGGACTTCAGAAAGGGCAGCGGATGCGTTGAAAAACTGCATATGCTGCCCACATTGTGCACAAATTTCACAATGTGCGTCGGTATGTCGGCCCGACGCATAGCGACGTACCCGTACCGACGCAAGTATGAAAGAGGCCTTAATGAGCGTTTAATTAAAAAAAAACGGAAAAAAACGATGGAAAAAAATGGCAATTTTCTACTCCAGAGGGGGAAAGCCGACGGCCGGGGGCCAATATTTGTAGCCTGCTATTAATATCAGCCCGCAGCTGTCTGCCTAGCCTTTACTACTACAAAAAAATGACGTGGGGTCCCCATATATTTTATAGCCAGAAAGGCTACGCAGACAGCTGCGGGCTGATATTCAAAGCCTAGAGAGGGGCCATGGATATTGCTCCCCCCCCCCGGCTAGAAAAACTGGTTGCTCGGTTCCTAAGGATGCAATAAGCAAATGACCTTCGATGACGTCACGGTCACGCGACGGTGACGTCATCGAAGGTCCTTCGCTTTTTGCATCCTTAGGAACCGAGGCCGCCGCTTGCACCGCTGAGAGCTGTGGGCCGTCGGAGGGTAAGTATATCCCATATCTTTTATTTTTATTCTTTTTTCACATGAATATGGATCTCAGGGCATGAAGGAGAGTCTCCTCTCCTCCAGATCCTGGGAACCATACAGGACCGCTCCCTGCACATGCCGTACCCGGCGTATAATACGACCCCCGACTTTTGAGATGATTTTCAGGGGTTAAAAAGTCATCTTATACGCCAAAAAACAGGTATATATATATATATATATATATATATATATATATATATATATATATACAGTATATATACACACTATTAACATATATACACTGTAATTTATAGCTACTGATGTTTCACCTGCTATGTTGCTCAACTTTGTCATCTGTTTTGTTTATCTGCTGGGTTAGAATAGAGAGCTGTAAATGGAGACTGGAAGGGGTCAAGAAAACCAAATGTTTAATTTAAAGAAAATGCTATTTTTGCTAATTTCTCTGCTATTTGTAACAAGGAAACAAGATTCCTTGTTAGGTTTGTCTCACTAATGTGAAACTGATTTGGTCCTGTTTGACCAATGGTAAGTGACAGTAGTGGTATCCAAGTTTACTGTTTGTTTTTGGGAAAGTGCAGATTGTTTGCTGAAGAGGTGGCATATTTTGCATTTCTTAGAAATTAATTTTAGTTTCTGAGCTACAAAAACTCCCAGTTAGATGTGATCTATGTTAAAATCTATTTAAAAGGGAATCTTTCCCCATGATTTTGACAATTAATCTGCAAGCAACATAATATAGAGATGGAGACCCTGATGTCAGCGATGTGACACTTACTTGCTTGTTGCATGTATTTCAGCACATGATTGCATCAATAAAGGTTTATGAAATCTAAATAACACCAAGTATCAGAAACAAAGCAGCTCTATTTAAAGCATAACATACTATAAAGAGAGAAAAACCACAATCTCAAAAACATGATAAAAACATGTAAATAACTAACTCAAAAGTGAAATGAAAAACCTTAAGTAACCTAATATACTTAATAAGTGCAGAAATGGCAGAGAAAATCTCCAACATTAAGCAATAAAAACTCACCATTTGTGGGAACAAAGCCTTAGATGCTGGGTTTTTGACACAGTGTAAATTTGCAGTGTCAAAAGCTCATCGTGGGAATGTACCCTAAAACTTACTATTTTCCAGCCAACCATTAAACCAGAAAACAAGTGTGCTCATTACTCGAGTTTTCTGAGCATGCTCAGGTGTTCCCCGAGTATTTTGAGCATGCTCGTATATTATGTTTCAGTCCGAGCAGCTGCATGATTTGCAGCTGCTAGACAGCCTGAATACATGTGAGGATTTCCTAACAAACAGGCAATCCCTGCATGTGTTCAGGTTGTCTAACAGCTGCAAATCATGCAGCTGTGGCGACACAAATATAATCTACAAGCACGCCAAAAATACTCAGAGATCACCTGAGCATGCTCGGAAATCTCGAGTAACGAGCACACTCGCTCATCACTACCTTACTCCTATGAGCTAATTTGCAGCATAGCAGTTAAAACTGACTTGAATGGCAAGCTGCAAGAGGTCTTATAAATTATCTATAGGCTATCGGTAAAGCATAAAATGTGACAGTAGATGAATTATCAGGGTATATTTGTATGTTTTTGACACACATTTTTCATGTTTACAGCAAGTCAATTCTTTCAGTGCTTAATCAGCTTTTTCATTCATTCAAATGAATCAAGAAAAATGCATTAAAAAAGCACAAATGTAGCAAAAAGATGCATATTTTACCAACACTCCACTATTTCCATGAAGTGCGAATGCACGGACTGGCCGCCAATCTCCCAACCAGAGCATAACAGCTGCATGCATTTCTATAATGGCTGTCATGCTCAGGACAGGAGACCACCGCTATTCCATGCTTTGGGGTACAAGATCAGACCAATTTCCATGAATGTCTTCATGAGACCTAGGACTTTTGACAAATGTACCATTAATAAAGAGGTTGAGAGAGGTTGTATAGTTTGGTCTCCTTTTACTTCATTATGCTTTCCAGGATGTGGAAGGTCCTCTATAATGCATTTTGATTTGTCCGCTATACCAGAGATTGGGAATGATAAGACTACTTTCTTGCCAAATCATAATAATTTGCAAGGTCTCAAGTAGCAGGGAAGACAATGAGCTCTCTATGTGCAACTGTGTCAGGAAGCACAATTGGATTCAGAGGCAAATGTAGTAAAACTTTAACTCACACCTCCAGAACAGCTAATTGGAACATATCTCCAGTGTTCTACCAGAACAATGGAAAAAGTGCACACTTGACTCAACGCCAGGGCCAACAAGTTCTATATGGCTATATGCATTATATTTTTTATTATACTAAAAAAATCATACTGCCTATATTGTACCTGCTATCATAACAATAGGGAATACCTAAAAAAAATGTTTTCAATTAACTTAATAAATTTAAATGACTGAAAATGTGTGAAAAAATGTAAATGAAAAGATATAGCAATAAATATTCTAAGCATTCATATAAATAGAAATAATTACAGTGTTTTGCCTTCAACATTTATATGATATTTTTTGTAGCATCAGAATCCCTGCATGATTCTCATTCTCCTCTCACCCAGCAGGCAAGGTAACTCACTCATCATCCTGGCCCTCAGTCCATGCTTCCTCCTGTTGCTGCGGCCTCACAGAGTTTGCGCACATCTGGCAAATGTCCAGGCACTGCAGTTAGAGCACGTCAAAGCTCCCGGTCTCTTAAAGAGACAACGCAAACCATCCTAAAGTGTCCACAGCCAATGGATGGGAGATGCTTATTATTTAAGGCACCTCCACCTGTTGGGAGGTGCTCGAGCAATGTGTTCACTGTGCTTCCCTGCCTGCATGTATACCAGCCATACCTAGTAGTTTTCTAACCTCATTGAGCTTTAAACTTCATAGCCAGGTGTATGCAATCATGAGAAAAGCTACTTAAAGTGGCCACTTGCAAGTTGTTCTCCTGTTTGAATCTCCTCTGAAGAGTGGCATCATGGGCTCCTCAAAACAACTGTCTAATGATCTGAAAACAAAGATTATTCAATATAGTTGTTCAGGGGAAGGATACAAAAAGCTGTCTCAGAGATTTAACCTGTCAATTTCCACTGTGAGGAACAAAGTAAGGAAATGGAAGAACACAGGTACAGTTCTTGTTAAGGCCAGAAGTGGCAGGCCAAAAAAAACATCAGAAAGGCAGAGAAGATTAATGGTGAGATCAGTCAAGGACAATCCTCAGACCACCTCCAGAGAACTGCAGCATCAACTTGCTGCAGATGGTGTCACTGTGCATTGGTCAACTATACAACACACTTTGCACAAGGAGAAGCTGTATGGGAGAGTGATGCGAAAGAAGCCATTTCTGCAAGCACGCCACAAACAGAGTCGGATGAGGTATGCAAAAGCACATTTGGAGAAGCCAATTTCTTTTTGGAAGAAGGTCCTGTGGACTGATGAAACCAAGATTGAGTTGTTTGGTCATACAAAAAGGCATTATGCATGGCAGCCAAAAACACAGCATTCCAAGAAAAACACTTGCTACCCACAGTAAAATTTGGTGGGGGTTCCATCCTGCTTTGGGGCTGTGTGGCCAATGCCGGCACCGGGAATCTTGTTAAAGTTGAGGGACGCATGGATTCCTCTCAGTGTCAGCAGATTCTTGACAATAATGTTCATGAATCAGTGACAAAGTTGAAGTTACGCAGGGGATGGATCTTTCAGCAAGATATTGATCCAAAACACCGCTCCAAATCTACTCAGGCATTCATGCAGAGGAACAATTACACTGTTCTGAAATGGCCATCCCAGTCCCCAGACCTGAATATCATTAAACATCTGTGGGATGATTTGAAGAGGGCTGTCCTTGCTCGGCGACCATCAAACTTAACTGAACTGGAATTGTTTTGTAAAGAGGAATGGTGAAAAATACCTTCATCCAGGATCCAGGAACTCATTAAAAGCTACAGGAAGCGACTAGAGGCTGTTATTTTTGCAAAAGGAGGATCTACTAAATATTAATGTCACTTTTCTGGTGGGGTGCCCATACTGATTCACCTGTCAAATTTTGTTTGAATGCAGATTGCACATTTTCTGTTAGTACAATAAACCTCATTTCAAGGCAGAAACATTACTATGTCCAACAGTAATTAGATATATGAAACTGAAATAGCTGTTGCAAAAAAAACAATTTTTATAAAACATTAAGTTTAAGATTAATAGGGGTGCCCAAACTTTTTCATATAACTGTATGTGTGTGTGTGCAGTGACCTTATGTATAGGTATTGTGTGACTAGGAACATCTGCCCTGAAGGCTGCAGATTCACACCCAGGTGTTAAAATATATTTTCCTGGGACAAGTATAATTCTGTCTCCAATCTCACCAGGGGGTCTGTTATGAACAGGTAATTCAGAACCACAATGGACCTTGAAGTTCAGAGCATACAAAGTGACCTGACATTTACCAAAAACATATGACGAGCTCTGAGACGTGGAAACTCTGCTGACCGCAATCCCTAATCCTATCACACCACACTAGAGGTAGCCGTGGATTGCGCCTAACGCTCCCTATGCAACTCGGCACAGCCTGAGAAACTAACTAGCCCTGAAGATACAAAAATAAGCCTACCTTGCCTCAGAGAAATTCCCCAAAGGAAAAGGCAGCCCCCCACATATAATGACTGTGAGTGAAGATGAAATACAAACACAGAGATGAAATAGATTTAGCAAAGTGAGGCCCAACTTACTGAATAGACCGAGGATAGGAAAGATAGCTTTGCGGTCAACACAAAAACCTACAAACAACCACGCAGAGGGGCAAAAAGACCCTCCGCACCGACTAACGGTACGGAGGTGCTCCCTCTGCGTCTCAGAGCTTCCAGCAAGCAAGAAAAACCAATATAGCAAGCTGGACAGAAAAATATAGCAAACAAAAATAACATAAGCAGAACTTAGCTTATGCAGGATAGACAGGCCACAAGAACGATCCAGGAGGAAGCAAGACCAATACTAGAACATTGACTGGGGGCCAGGATCAAAGCACCAGGTGGAGTTAAATAGAGCAGCACCTAACGACTTAACCTCATCACCTGAGGAAGGAAACTCAGAAGCCGCAGTACCACTCTCATCCACCAAAGGAAGCTTATAGACAGAACCAGCCGCAGTACCACTCACGACCACAGGAGGGAGCTTGGCCACAGAATTCACAACAGTACCCCCCCCTTGAGGAGGGGTCACCGAACCCTCACCAGAGCTCCCAGGCCGACCAGGATGAGCCACATGAAAGTCACGAACCAGATCGGCAGCATGGACATCAGAGGCAAAGACCCAGGAATTATCTTCCTGACCATAACCCTTCCACTTAACCAAATACTGGAGTTTCCGTCTTGAAACACGAGAATCCAAAATCTTCTCCACAATATACTCCAATTCCCCTTCAACCAAAACCGGAGCAGGAGGATCAATAGATGGAACCACAGGTGCCACGTATCTCCGCAACAATGACCTATGGAACACGTTATGGATGGAAAAAGAAGCTGGAAGAGTCAAACGAAAAGACACAGGATTAAGAACCTCAGAAATCCTATATGGACCAATGAAACGAGGCTTAAAATTAGGAGAGGAAACCTTCATAGGAATATAACGAGATGACAACCAAACCAAATCCCCAACACGAAGTCGGGGACCCACACAGCGCCTGCGGTTAGCGAAACGTTGAGCCTTCTCCTGGGACAAAGTCAGATTGTCCACTACATGAGTCCAAATCTGCTGCAACCTATCCACCACAGTATCCACACCAGGACAGTCCGAAGACTCAA
This sequence comes from Ranitomeya imitator, assembly GCF_032444005.1. Taxonomy (NCBI): domain Eukaryota; kingdom Metazoa; phylum Chordata; class Amphibia; order Anura; family Dendrobatidae; genus Ranitomeya; species Ranitomeya imitator. Next base: position 128,642,744 of record NC_091289.1, read on the forward strand.
CCTGCCCTGAAGAGAAACGAGGGTGGAACCCAGAATTGCAGCAAAACGGCGAAACCAAAGTAGCCGAGCTGGCCCGATTATTAAGGGCGAACTCAGCCAAAGGCAAAAAGGACACCCAATCATCCTGATCAGCAGAAACAAAACATCTCAGATATGTTTCCAAGGTCTGATTGGTTCGTTCAGTCTGGCCATTTGTCTGAGGATGGAAAGCCGAGGAAAAAGACAAATCAATGCCCATCCTAGCACAAAAAGCTCGCCAAAACCTCGAAACAAACTGGGAACCTCTGCCAGAAACGATGTTCTCTGGAATGCCATGTAAGCGAACCACATCCTGGAAAAACAACGGCACCAAATCAGAGGAGGAAGGCAATTTAGACAAGGGCACCAAATGGACCATCTTAGAGAAGCGATCACAAACCACCCAAATGACCGACATTCTTTGAGAGACGGGGAGATCCGAAATAAAATCCATAGAGATATGTGTCCAAGGCCTCTTCGGGATCGGCAAGAGCAAAAGCAACCCACTGGCACGAGAACAGCAGGGCTTAGCCCGAGCACAAATCCCACAGGACTGCACAAAAGAACGCACATCCCGCAACAGAGACGGCCACCAAAAGGATCTAGCCACCAAATCTCTGGTACCAAAGATTCCAGGATGACCAGCCAACACCGAACAATGAACGTCAGAGATAACTTTATTCGTCCACCTATCAGGGACAAACAGTTTCTCCGCTGGGCAACGGTCAGGTCTATTAGCCTGAAATTTTTGCAGCACCCGCCGCAAATCAGGGGAGATGGCAGACAAAATTACCCCCTCTTTGAGAATACCCGCCGGCTCAGGCAAACCCGGAGAATCGGGCACAAAACTCCTAGACAGGGCATCTGCCTTCACATTTTTAGAGCCCGGAAGGTACGAAACCACAAAGTCAAAACGGGAGAAAAACAGCGACCAACGAGCCTGTCTAGGATTCAACCGTTTGGCAGACTCGAGATAAGTCAAGTTTTTGTGATCAGTCAAGACCACCACGCGATGCTTAGCTCCTTCAAGCCAATGACGCCACTCCACGAATGCCCACTTCATGGCTAGCAACTCTCGATTGCCAACATCATAATTTCGCTCAGCAGGCGAAAATTTCCTGGAAAAGAAGGCGCATGGTTTCATCACCGAGCAATCAGAACTTCTCTGCGACAAAACAGCCCCTGCTCCAATTTCGGAAGCATCAACCTCGACCTGGAACGGAAGCGAAACATCTGGTTGGTACAACACAGGGGCAGAAGAAAAACGACGTTTCAACTCCTGAAAAGCTTCCACAGCAGCAGAAGACCAATTGACCACATCAGCACCCTTCTTGGTCAAATCAGTCAACGGTTTAGCAATGCTAGAAAAATTAGCGATGATGAAACGACGATAAAAATTAGCAAAGCCCAGGAACTTCTGCAGACTCTTCAGAGATGTAGGCTGAGTCCAATCATAAATGGCCTGAACTTTAACAGGGTCCATCTCGATAGTAGAAGGAGAAAAAATGAACCCCAAAAATGAAATCTTCTGAACACCAAAGAGACACTTTGACCCCTTCACAAACAAAGAATTAGCACGCAGGACCTGGAACACCATTCTGACCTGCTTCACATGAGACTCCCAATCATCCGAGAAGACCAAAATATCATCCAAGTACACAATCAGGAATTTATCCAGGTACTCTCGGAAGATGTCATGCATAAAGGACTGAAACACTGATGGAGCATTAGAAAGTCCGAATGGCATAACCAGGTACTCAAAATGGCCTTCGGGCGTATTAAATGCTGTTTTCCATTCATCGCCCCGTTTAATACGCACAAGATTATACGCACCACGAAGATCTATCTTGGTGAACCAACTAGCCCCCTTAATCCGAGCAAACAAATCAGACAGCAGCGGCAAGGGGTACTGAAATTTGACCGTAATTTTATTTAGAAGGCGGTAATCAATACAAGGTCTCAGCGAACCATCCTTCTTGGCCACAAAAAAGAACCCTGCTCCGAATGGCGACGATGACGGGCGAATATGACCCTTCTCCAAAGACTCCTTCACGTAACTCCGCATAGCGGCGTGCTCAGGTTCAGACAAATTAAACAGTCGACCCTTAGGAAACTTACTACGAGGAATCAAATCGATAGCACAATCACAATCCCTATGCGGAGGTAGGGCATTGGATTTGGGCTCATCGAATACATCCCGGTAATCAGACAAGAACTCTGGGACCTCAGAAGGGGTGGATGATGAGATAGACAGAAATGGAACATCACCATGTACCCCCTGACAACCCCAGCTGGACACAGACATTGATTTCCAATCTAATACTGGGTTATGGACTTGTAGCCATGGCAACCCCAACACGACCACATTATGCAGATTATGCAACACCAGAAAGCGAATATCCTCCTGGTGCGCAGGAGCCATGCACATGGTCAGCTGGGTCCAATACTGAGGCTTATTCTTGGCCAAAGGCGTAGCATCAATTCCTCTCAATGGAATAGGACACTGCAAGGGCTCCAAGTCAAACCCACAGCGCCTAGCAAACTCCAAGTCCATCAAATTCAGGGCACCGCCTGAATCCACAAATGCCATGACAGAATAGGAAGACAAAGAGCAGATCAAAGTAACGGACAAAAGAAATTTCGACTGTACCGTACCAATGGTGGCAGACCAAGCGAACCGCTTAGTGCGCTTAGGACAATCGGAGATAGCATGAGTGGAATCACCACAGTAGAAACACAGCCCATTCTGACGTCTGTGTTCTTGCCTTTCAGCTCTGGTTAAAGTCCTATCGCACTGCATAAGCTCAAGTTTATGCTCAGATAATACCGCCAAATGGTGCACAGATTTACGCTCGCGCAAGCGTCGACCGATCTGAATGGCCAAAGACATAGACTCATTCAGACCAGCAGGCATAGGAAATCCCACCATGACATCCTTAAGGGCTTTAGAGAGACCCTTTCTGAAAATAGCTGCCAGCGCACATTCATTCCATTGAGTGAGCACGGACCACTTTCTAAACTTCTGACAATAAATCTCTATCTCATCCTGACCCTGACACAGAGCCAGCAATTTTTTCTCTGCCTGATCCACTGAATTAGGTTCGTCGTACAGCAATCGGAGCGCCAGAAAATATGCATCAATATTACATAATGCAGGATCTCCTGGCGCAAGGGAAAATGCCCAGTCTTGAGGGTCGCCACGTAATAAAGAAATAATAATTTTAACTTGTTGAACTGGGTCACCAGAGGAGCGGGGTTTCAAAGCCAGAAATAGTTTACAATTATTTTTAAAATTCAAAAACTTAGCTCTATCTCCAAAAAATAACTCAGGAATAGGAATTTTAGGTTCTAACATAGGATTCTGAACCACTAAATCTTGAATGTTCTGTAGTCTTATAGTGAGATTATCCATCAAAGAGGACGGACCCTGAATGTCCATGTCCACACCTGTGTTCTGAACCACCCTGATGTATAGGGGAAAAGAAAGACAGAACACAGTGCAAAGAAAAAAAAATGGTCTCAGAACTTCTCTTTTCCCTCTATTGAGAAGCATTAGTACTTTGGGCCTCCAGTACTGTTATGAACAGGTAATTCAGAACCACAATGGACCTTGAAGTTCAGAGCATACAAAGTGACCTGACATTTACCAAAAACATATGACGAGCTCTGAGACGTGGAAACTCTGCTGACCGCAATCCCTAATCCTATCACACCACACTAGAGGTAGCCGTGGATTGCGCCTAACGCTCCCTATGCAACTCGGCACAGCCTGAGAAACTAACTAGCCCTGAAGATACAAAAATAAGCCTACCTTGCCTCAGAGAAATTCCCCAAAGGAAAAGGCAGCCCCCCACATATAATGACTGTGAGTAAAGATGAAATACAAACACAGAGATGAAATAGATTTAGCAAAGTGAGGCCCGACTTACTGAATAGACCGAGGATAGGAAAGATAGCTTTGCGGTCAACACAAAAACCTACAAACAACCACGCAGAGGGGCAAAAAGACCCTCCGCACCGACTAACGGTACGGAGGTGCTCCCTCTGCATCTCAGAGCTTCCAGCAAGCAAGAAAAACCAATATAGCAAGCTGGACAGAAAAATATAGCAAACAAAAATAACATAAGCAGAACTTAGCTTATGCAGGATAGACAGGCCACAGGAACGATCCAGGAGGAAGCAAGACCAATACTAGAACATTGACTGGAGGCCAGGATCAAAGCACCAGGTGGAGTTAAATAGAGCAGCACCTAACGACTTAACCTCATCACCTGAGGAAGGAAACTCAGAAGCCGCAGTACCACTCTCATCCACCAAAGGAAGCTTATAGACAGAACCAGCCGCAGTACCACTCACGACCACAGGAGGGAGCTTGGCCACAGAATTCACAACAGGGGTCCTGCTAGAAGCCAAGAAGAAGGGTAACATTTGACACCTCCTAGCTCTTGGAAGAGAGATGTTAATTACGACCTGGTAGTATCTCTGTGAGAGCTGTTACACACAGGATCTCAAGAGAAAATAATATATTCATTGGGGGGGCGTGGCCATGGTCCAGTCAAAAAACAAGCAATTATGATATTAACCTGAGGGGCAGGTCTAGAAACCTGACCTCCAGACCAAAGCTATAAATTATACCTGTATATAGAGAAAGGCGTTTACATGTGAGGGCAGCCAACGCTGATGTGTTCCACCAACTCCATTCACCCCCCCCTGGGGAGCAGAAAGCAAACTACCAGCTAGATGATTTCTGTAAGTTTCTCCTGTTTATTTTTATACTGTTTTGCATAAGTTGTATGTCTTTTTATTATCATATTTTTATATTTATACCTTTTTTTACTGTAAGCACTGAACCTTTTTGGATTAAAGTATAAAACTTTAACAAGTTGAATCTTGAATGTTCTAGCGAATCCATAGCCTGAGGTGTGTGAACCTTATGAGTGGTAGACATTATTAGTATTAATATTTCCGGGACTCATCGCTCGTGTGTTCGATGAGTGGGGGCAGCGTGTATGAGCGGGTGTGTGACCTGGGTTGGTGTGTGATTTATGCTCCCATTACAGCATAGGACAGAGGTTGAATGCTGGACTGAGAGTGGGGAGATAGATTAACCCTTGCAGGCACAACCCAAGTCACGTGCTGAGAGCGGGCATGTGACAAATTAGTTACACCATGGAGAAGGGATCCGTGACACTGCATATTAGACATACCCACCAGCACCTGCCATTTCTGCCTGTATACCATCCACACCTGCCTTCTTACCAGCTGTGCCTTAGTGTATACCTGCCGAACCCATCTGCCATGTCTCTCTGTATACCAGCCATACCTACCTGTACCTTCCATGCCTTCCGGTATACCAGTTGTGCCTGTCAGCAACTACCACTCCTGTATACCTGTCATGCCCTCTTCCCTCTGTATCAGTCTGTCATTGTTAGTTTGTTTACTGTAAGTGATATTTGTATTTTGATGTAACCCCATCTTATGTACCGCACCAGGGAATTAATGGTGCTATGTAAATAAATAATAATAATGCATGCCCATATCAGTGAGCCTTCCTATTTCTTGCCATTCCAGCTTTCTGCTCCTTTAGGGGTCAGCTGCCATGTGTCCGAGGTCTGTCCAGGAGTAGCACCTGGCATCCATTTGGAGCCAAATCTAATCACACCATCAGAGGCTTTAGCAAAGGGTAAGGTGTTCTATTAGTCACACCCCTCTGGGCTCTCCTCTGTTTACAACACAGTGGTTCCACTACCACGTTCATTACAGACTGCTCAGGCCATGGACTCTGCTGGCTCTCCATCCTCTCCAGTCTATTACCTGTACAAGAAGGTTTTGCTGTCAGAAGGACTAGCAGGATAAAATCATATCCTATCTGCAGACTGTGAACATTCGCAAGGAGATGCTAATGTCTGCAGACGTCCTCTTGATTGCGCGTCCTATCAGCTGTATTTTTGAATTTTTGGAGGATTTTCAGTCCTCTTTTTGTGGCTTTGCTACTGGATTAGTGATAGGACTCACAAGTGTGAGGACCCTTGACGTTGGGTTGCGAGCTTGCATATCTTGGCCAAAATATCAACCAATACCTCACATATTTATATGCATTTTGGGCACTTTATTTTTCAGGGTGCAGCCAAGTCCAGGACGTTGGGTCTTGTATACAGGGGTGTTCACATGGGATGCATTGAGAGAGTGCTGGCCAAGCCCGCCTAATCAAATAGTATGGGCATGATGAATAAGCTGTGAACCAGACGCTATGCATTACCTGCATGTGAACAAAGCCCTATACAGGCCTTTATTGTGCAAACATATACCAAGCAGTCACCCCCTCCATTAGTTGGTAAGTTGTGAGTGGCTGTCTATTTGGTATTTTGCGCCTGTGTTGCCAACATCTTTGTTGCATGAGCTGGCTGTATCCTGTAGTGCATTTGCTTAGAGACCTGGGCAGGTACGCAGTGCTGCCCATTTTTCATCTGCATTTTTCAATATTGGACGATTTTCAGTCCTCTTTTTGTGGCTTTGCTACTAGATTTGTTAAACACAGACAAACTTCTGATGGCACTAGAAGGATCATAAATCTTCCATTGATAATAGATAGAAAGAAATTTCCATCTATTCTTTTTTCTCTAGATGTGGAGAAAGCCTTTGACAGGCTAAACTGGAATTTCATGACAGCTATTCTTAAAAAATGTGGCTTTAATGGTCGAATACTGAATTCCATTTGGCTCTCTAGTCAATTCCTTTTGTAAAAGTCTTCATAAATGACCATTACTCAGATTCTTTTCTTTTGACAAATGAAACCCAACAAGGTTATCCATTATCCCCATTACTATTTATATTACTAATGGAATCCTTTGTGTAATTAATTCGGTCAAATCATGTCATCAAAGGAATTCCTTTGGATATGAGGCAACGTAAATTATCTTTATTTGCGGTCAATATACTCATCACTATTATGGACCCTATAAATTCTCTATGAGAAATTTCAAGAATAATCAATCATTTTTCTGTAGTTTCTTATTACAAGTTAAATGAAAAAAATGTAAAATCCTCGGCTACCACTTAGATAATTATATGCAGACCTTTATAAAAACTGTGTTCCCTTAAACAAGGGAAGTTTCAAATTTAAAATTTTTTGGGTGTAAAATTTACTAACCCTTTAAAACAATTTGCAAATGTTAACTTCTCGGCTATCCTCCAGGTCAATACTTCTTGGTTAGGTACAAATATTATCTATAAGATGATGACCCTTCCTAAATTATTACATATTTTTACATCTAATTTACCAAGTACATCAGTTTCCTGGACTCATAAATTTCATAAACAACTTTCCAATTATATTTGGCAAAACAAACCTCATAGAACATCTAAATTACTCATTTAAAAAAATAAAATAAACTAGGTATATGTCTCCCTAATATCCAGTCCTAACATGAATCTAACATTATCCTTCAAAGCAGAAATTGGTTTTAACCAACAATAAACCAAATTGGTTCTACTTGGAAGAGGAAATGTTCAAAAACTCATCTCTGAGATCTCTTATATTGATTTATTTATTTGACATCTCCCTGCCTTTATCTGAGCAACTAACATTGAAATCTACAATTCAGTGGAGACAGTTGTACAGAATGTAATTTAACCCCTTTACCCCCAAGGGTGGTTTGCACGTCAATGACCAGGCCAATTTTTACAATTCTGACCACTGTCCCTTTATGAGGTTATAACTCCGAAACGCTTCAACGGATCTTAGCGATTCTGAGATTGTTTTCTTGTAACATATTGTTCTTCATGATAGTGCTAAAATTTCTTCGATATAACTTGCGTTTATTTGTGAAAAAAACGGAAATTTGGCGAAAATTTTGAAAATTTCACAATTTTCCAACTTTGAATTTTTATTCTGTTAAACCAGAGAGTTATGTGACACAATATAGTTAATAAATAACATTTCCCACATGTCTACTTTACATCAGCACAATTTTTGAAACAAACTTTTTTTTTTCAAGGAAGTTATAAGGGTTAAAATTTGACCAGCAATTTCTCATTTTTACAACCAAATTTACAATTATTTTTTTTAGGGACCACCTCACATTTGAAGTAATTTTGAAGGGTCTATATGGCAGAAAATACCCAAAAGCGACACCATTCTAAAAACTGCACCCCTCAAGGTGCTCAAAACCACATTCAAGAAGTTTATTAACCCTTCAGGTGATTCACAGCAGCAGAAGCAACATGGAAGGAAAAAATTAACATTTTACTTTTTAGTCACAAAAATGATCTTTCAGCAATAATCTTTTTAATTTCCCAAGGGTAAAAAGAGAAAATTGACCTCAAAAGTTGTTGTCCAATTTATCCTGAGTACGCTGATACCCCACATGTGAGGGGGAACCACTTTTTGGGCGCATGGCAGGGCTCAGAAGGAAAGGAGCGCCGTTTGACTTTTTCAAGCTAAATTTGGCTGGAATTGAGATCGGACGCCATGTCGCGTTTGGCGACCCCCTGATGTGCCTAAACAGTGGAAACCCCCCACAAATGACCCCATTTTGGAAACTAGACCCCCTAAGAAACTTATCTAGATGTGTCATGAGCACTTTTATCCCCCAAGTGCTTCACGAAAGTTTATAACGCCCGGGCGTGAAAAAAAAAATTCCTATTTTTTCCACAAACATGATCGTTTAGTCCCCAATTTTTTATTTTCTCAAGGGTAAAAGGAGAAATTGGACCCCAAAAGTTGTTGTCCAATTTGTCCTGAGTACGCTGATACCCCATATGTGGGGGGGGACCACTGTTTGGGCGCATGGCAGGGCTCAGAAGGAAAGGAGCGCCGTTTGACTTTTTCAAGCTAACTTTGGCTGGAATTGAGATCGGATGCCATGTCGCGTTTGGCGACCCCCTGATGTGCCTAAACAGTGGAAACCCCCCACAAGTGACCCCATTTTGGAAACTAGACCCCCTAAGGAACTTATCTAGATGTGTCATGAGCACTTTTATCCCCCAAGTGCTTCACGAAAGTTTATAACGCCCGGGCGTGAAAAAAAAAAATCCTATTTTTTTCCACAAACATGATCGTTTAGTCCCCAATTTTTTATTTTCTCAAGGGTAAAAGGAGAAATTGGACCCCAAAAGTTGCTGTCCAATTTGTCCTGAGTACGCTGATACCCCATATTTGGGGGGAACCACTGTTTGGGCGCTTGGCAGGGCTCAGAAGGAAAGGAGCGCCGTTTGACTTTTTCAAGCTAAATTTGGCTGGAATTGAGATCGGACGCCATGTCGCGTTTGGCGACCCCCTGATGTGCCTAAACAGTGGAAACCCCCCACAAATGACCCCATTTTGGAAACTAGACCCCCTAAGGAACTTATCTAGATGTGTCATGAGCACTTTTATCCCCCAAGTGCTTCACGAAAGTTTATAACGCCCGGGCGTGAAAAAAAAAATTCCTATTTTTTCCACAAACATGATCGTTTAGTCCCCAATTTTTTATTTTCTCAAGGGTAAAAGGAGAAATTGGACCCCAAAAGTTGTTGTCCAATTTGTCCTGAGTACGCTGATACCCCATATTTGGGGGGAACCACTGTTTGGGCGCATGGCAGGGCTCAGAAGGAAAGGAGCGCCGTTTGACTTTTTCAAGCTAACTTTGGCTGGAATTGAGATCGGACGCCATGTCGCGTTTGGAGAGCCCATGATGTGCCTAAACAGTGGAAACCCCCCACAAGTGACCACATTTTGGAAACTAGACCCTCTAAGGAACTTATCTAGTTGTGTGGTGAGAATTTTGAATATGATATTTTAGTCCCCAATTTTTAATTTTCTCAAGGGTACCAGGAGAAATTGGACCCCAAAAGTTGTTGTCCAATTTGTCCTGAGTACGCTGATACCCCATATGTGGGGAGGAACTACTGTTTGGGCACACGTTGGGGCTCGAAAGGGAAGTAGTGACGTTTTGGAATGCAGACTTTGATGGAATGTTCTGCTGGCATCATGTTCCATTTGCAGAGCCCCTGATGTGACTAAACAGTAGAAACCCCCCACAAGTGACCCCATTTTGGAAACTGTACCCCCTAAGGAACTTATCTAGTTGTGTGGTGAGAATTTTGAACCCCCACGTGCTTCACTAAAGTTTATAATGCCCAGGCGTGAAAATAAAAAATCCTATTTTTTCCCACAAAAATGATATTTTAGTCCCCAATTTTTAATTTTCCCAAGGGTACCAGGAGAAATTGGACCCCAAAAGTTGTTGTCCAATTTGTCCTGAGTACGCTGATACCCCATATGTGGGGAGGAACTACTGTTTGGGCACACGTTGGGGCTCGAAAGGGAAGTAGTGACGTTTTGGAATGCAGACTTTGATGGAATGTTCTGCTGGCATCATGTTCCATTTGCAGAGCCCCTGATGTGACTAAACAGTAGAAACCCCCCACAAGTGACCCCATTTTGGAAACTGTACCCCCTAAGGAACTTATCTAGGTGTTTGGTGAGAAATTTGAACCCCCACGTGCTTCACTAAAGTTTATAATGCCCAGGTGTGAAAATAAAAAATCCTATTTTTTCCCACAAAAATGATATTTTAGTCCCCAATTTTTAATTTTCCCAAAGGTAACAGGAGAAATTGGACATCAAAAGTTGTTGTCCAAATTGTCCTGATTACGCTGGTACACCATATGTGGGAAAAAACTGTTTAGGCACACGTTGGGGCTCGAAAGGGAAGTTGTGACGTTTTGGAATGCAGAAATTGTCTGCGGTCGTCATGTTCCGTTTGCAGAGCCCCTGATGTGCCTAAACAGTAAAAAAAAACCACAAGTGACATCATTTTGGAACCTAGACCCCCCCCAAGGAACTTATCTAGATGTGCCCCCTTTTTGGAACTAATGTACGCTTTCTTGTAAAGTAAATTAGTAGTGCATGGAGGTGTGGTACAATCTGAAGCAATCCTTCATACACAGGCCAGGTTTTTCGGGGCAGGTGTCGCATTGATAAATGGTGTCCTTGCGTATTCCCCTTTTGTAACACACTCGGCACCTTTTTTGCGGCTTACCTTTTCTGCCGGTTGGCGGGACCACCCCCGGAAAATGCTGGCCTGGTACGATACGAGCACCTTCAGTTCCGGAAGTACTGGGGCCCTCTCCTTCCGGAGTACCAAATATCAGGGCCTTAACCACTACCTCCTGGAACTGAAGGTACGACGTATCGGTGTGGCGTGCACATCGTAACAGCAGGAAAGCGTTGAGCATTGCCATTTGTACGATGTGGACGGCCAACTTTTTGTACCACACCTTGGCCTTTCTCAAAGCACTGTATGGTTGGAGGAGTTGATCAGAGAGATCAACCCCCCCATGCTTTTGTTGTAGCCCAGTACACAGTCCGGTTTGCAGACCTGTGTAGAGGTACCCCGTACAGTGCTGAGGGCTCTGCCATCACCATGTATGGTGGTCAAGAGAAGGACATCCCTCTTGTCCTTGTACTTGACCACCAGCAGGTGGTCGCTACATTGGGCCTTGCTCTCACCTTTTCTGAGCATCTGCCGAAGTAGCGTCTTTGGGAGGCCTCTCTGATTTTTGCGCACAGTACCGCAGGCTGCGGTACCTCGCGCAGAGAGGGATTTGTAGAGTGGGATGCTGGTATAAAAGTTATCAGTATAGAGGTGATAACCTTTATCCAGCAGTGGGTGCACCAAATCCCACACGATCTTCCCACTCACTCCCAGGACAGGAGGACACTCAGGGGGTTCAATCCTGCTGTCCTTCCCTTCATACACTCTAAACCTGTGGATGTACCCTGAGGCACTCTCACACAGCTTGTAGAGTTTGATTCCGTACCTGGCCCTTTTGTTGGGCAGGTATTGACGGAATCCGAGCCGCCCCTTAAAATGGACCAAGGACTCATCCACGCAGATGTCCCTTTTGGGCACGTACACTTCAGAAAACTTTTTGTTGAAGTGTTCGATGACCGGCCGAACTTTGAACAGACGGTCAAAGTTGGGGTCATCTCGTGCGGGACACTGTGCATTATCGGAATAATGCAGGAATTTATGGATGGCCTCAAAACGTCTCCGAACCATGGCCATTCGGAATACTGGAGTGTTATATAAAACATCTACACTCCAATATTGCTGCATTTCTGGCTTCTTCACGATCCCCATGTGGAGGACCAGGCCCCAAAACTGCATCATTTCAACTGCGTCTACAGGAGACCAGTTGGAAAATGATGTACCGGGGTTTTGCTCCAAAAATTGACGAGCATACAAATTAGTTTGCTCCACCATGAGGTTAATAAAATCCTCAGAGAAAAAGACTTTGAAAAAGTCTGTTTCTGTGAGGCCCGTGGTGTCAAACTTGATTCCTGATTCTGCCACAAAATCAGGAATCAGTGGCTCGTAATTTTCGGGGGGCGAGGTCCATGTGGGTTCCGCAGTGGGGAGCGCTGGTTCAGGAGTGGTGGGGGCTGCCTCATCTTCTGTCCTGGGGCGTCTGCGTGGTGGTTCCGCAGGACCCGAGGAGGAAGATGAGGAGGAAGAGGAGGAGGAGGAGGAAGAGGATGAAGAATCAGAAAAGTGAAGAAAAGTGGGATCCTCTCCCTCGCTATCAGTGTCGGAGGCAAGGAAAGCATATGCCTCCTCCAATGAATAGCGCTGTTGGGACAAACGGGACGAGCGGGACATTTTTGTGTGAATATGGTGATTGGGTGCACTTTATTGATAACTGTATGTGTATGTGTTAGGGGATAGTGATTTGTGCAAACTTATCTGAAAAGAAAATGCTAAAAGGAGAAGAAAAACCTGTAAAAAAAAAAAAAAAGGCAGGCACAAACTCTGATAAGAGAACTGCGTCACTTATCAAAGTTTGGCGGCTGCGGGATGTGTGTACGGAGGTTGTGCAAAAAGGCTGAAGGGAAAAAAGCGAGCGCGAGAGTTGATCGGTGAACTGCGTCACCAATCAACGCTCGGCGGCTGTTAAATGGGCGCACGGAAGGAGGTGCAAAGGGGGGTAAAAAGAGGGGGAAGGGAGATGGGGGTGGAAGTGGGGATTGGGCAGGGATCAGTGATCAAAACGTACGGTTGTAGTCAGGTGGCGCAAAAGGGGGGTGAAAAAAAAAAAAAGGAAAACGGCAGGCACAAACTCTGATAAGTGAACTGCGTCACTTATCAAACTTTGGCGGCTGCGGAATGTGTGTACGGAGTTGGCGCAACGGGGGTGAGGGAAAAAAGCGAGCGCGAGCGTTGATCGGTGAAATGCGTCACCAATCAACGTTCGGCGGCTGTTAAATGGGCGCACGGAAGGAGGTGCAAAGGGGGGTAAAAAGAGGGGGAAGGGAGATGGGGGTGGAAGTGGGGATTGGGCAGGGATCAGTGATCAAAACGTACGGTTGTAGTCAGGTGGCGCAAAAGGGGGGTGAACAAAAAAAAAAGGAAAACGGCAGGCACAAACTCTGATAAGTGAACTGCGTCACTTATCAAACTTTGGCGGCTGCAGAATGTGTGTACGGAGTTGGCGCAACGGGGGTGAGGGAAAAAAAGCGAGCGCGAGCGTTGATCGGTGAACTGCGTCACCAATCAACGTTCGGCGGCTGTTAAATGGGCGCACGGAAGGAGGTGCAAAGGGGGGTAAAAAGAGGGGGAAGGGAGATGGGGGTGGAAGTGGGGATTGGGCAGGGATCAGTGATCAAAACGTACGGTTGTAGTCAGGTGGCGCAAAAGGGGGGTGAAAAAAAAAAAAAGGAAAACGGCAGGCACAAACTCTGATAAGTGAACTGCGTCACTTATCAAACTTTGGCGGCTGCGGAATGTGTGTACGGAGTTGGCGCAACGGGGGCGAGGGAAAAAAAGCGAGCGCGAGCGTTGATCGGTGAACTGCGTCACCAATCAACGCTCGGCGGCTACTAAATGTGCGCACGGAGGCGGCACAAATGGGGGTGGAGGGGGTAAAAAGAGGGGGAAGGGGGGATTGGGGTGGATGAACAAGGGATTGGGGTGGATGAACGGGGATTGGGGTGGATGAACGGGGATTGGGCAGGGATCAGGGATAAAACTTACGTTTAGTTGTCTTCTTTCTTTAGCAGGGATTGTGGTGCTACAGGCTGCTGTGGCACCACAATACCCAGCACGGCAGGGAGATCCAGGCACAAAATCCAGCAGGGAGATCCAGCAGTATGACCGCTCTGTAGGAATCCTCAGCTAGAATGAGGACCCTGCAGAGCGGTCATACACAGGTCAGGCAGGTGACACAGACAGGTCACAGAGCGGTCATGCTGCTGCTGTGACCTGTCATTGGTGGGATCGACCATAACATCGATCCCACCAATCAGAGCTTTCCTGGTGACCTGGCTGTGACCTGCCTAGGATCGGATCTGTTCGCGCCATCCTAGGCAGGTCACAGCCAGGTCACCTGCAGGGCACAGAGCGGTCACAGCGTGATCGCCGCTGCGCCCTGTGATTGGCGCGATCGACGATGACATCGATCGCGCCAATCGGCTCCTGCAGGCCCTGCTGGGCCTGCACTGTGTCCTATCCTAGGATCGGTGCTATTAGAGCACCGATCCACGCAGGTTCCGGCAGGGCACAGCGCGGTAATACCGCGCGGTGCCCTGCGATTGGCGCGATCGATGCGATCGGCGATCGCGCCAATCCGGGGTGTTCTTGCCGGTGCCTGGCATTGCCAGGCACCGGACCTAGGATCGAGTACATCGGTACTCGATCCTAGCCTGTGACCTCATTGTTTCAGCCGCTCCGATTGGCTGAAACAATAAGAATGGCTGTGATTGGCTGTTCAGAATTGAACAGCCAATCACAGCGATCGAGAGGGCGGGTGGGCGGCGACAATGCCCTGGATGCCGAGGCCATCTCCCCCCAGGTGAGATGGCGTCGGAATTTTAATGCGATCACCGCGACTTAAGTCGCGGTATCGCATTAAAGGGCAGGACGTACTATCCCGTCAAGGGTCAGATAGGCCCAGGGCACCTCGACGGGATAGTACGTCCAAGGTCACGGAGGGGTTAATAATATGGCAACACATCCATTGGAAAAGGTTCCTATTACCATCTTTCAATTTTTCCCAATTTTCCGTTTGAAAAATAGATAAAATTGAAGATCAAAAGGTGTTCTTTTTTTATTCCTTTGAACAAGTAAGGATATAATTATAAGCTTTCAACCCTTAAAAATCATTAATCATCTCCCGACGAGGAACTACTAAATTTGCTTGGTCTCAGAAAATACATGCGGAACAAATTTGCATTACCACTGTACCTACTGAAAGCTATTATAATATATGTATATATATATATATATATATATATATATATATATATATATATATACACATATATATGTTCCTTAACTCAGATTTGGAGGAAAAGTAAATATTTTCCTTCAAGAATTGTCAAGAATTACATATGAATTTAATTTAAATGCCAGCATCCATGAGAAGTATTTTAAAATACTTTCACAATGACATTTTACACCTGCTAGGCTTAAAGCGATCCTGTCAGCAGGATTTTGCTATGTAAACTACAGCCATTGTTATGTTGTCACTGTTACACTGATTGAAATGATACCTAGGTTAAAGAAATCCGTGTTGTGGTTCTTGTGCAATCAGTGTTAGTAGTTTTCAGTTAATGAGATGCTCGTGCACAGGGGCGAGACTGTAGGCAGAGTTTTATCTTGGTGCTCTAGGTCAGACAGACCAAGAAAAGACCTTCCCAGAAGACTATGCAGCGCCCCACAGACCTGGTCGTTGCAGTAATGTCGCTCTGCCACTAAGGGGAGTGATGGTACGTCTGATGGCACTAAAGGAGTTCATCTGACCAGGTACCACCAGCACACATTACACTTCACACTCCGGCCACTAGGGGGAGCAAAAGGTTTTATTTATTAGGCCACTCCTCACACTGGTAAAACTAGGGGTTGGATAGGAAGTTAGACAGAAGCTGACTGGGTTTTGTCCAGGCAACATCCCGTGGCAGGGGGTGTTGCGGGGGAAGATTCAGTGGGGTCCCTGTCAGGCGTGGGAACCTGGCAGGTACCTAGCGACAAGAACAGAACGAAACGGAACCGCGCCTGCACTACCTTGCGGCGGTATCCTTAGAAAGGACACGAAGCGAAGGATATTGTGGACAGTGAGAAACGAGATC